>NW_022989803.1:0-1200000 GCF_902827175.1 Gymnodraco acuticeps | reverse complement strand
AATGGAGGATCTCTGTGTAGTTTAGTGTCCGTCCCAGTTAAAAGAATCAGTGTTTACATGGTGTGTTTATGGGAGCCGCTTTTACAGAACGTGTTACAGATGGTATCAGCAATCGGCGGTCAGATAAATATTATTTTCCACTGTTAAAGGTGGCCACTTTGTTATTTTCAAAGTTTATTCGAGAGCCTGTCCTGTGAGGTGATGGTATTTTGATGTCTGAGTGTGTTTGTGGTGAGTACCTCGATGCGGTTAGAGCCCAGCTGCTATGTGCTAGGTTCAGTTAAAATTGGATTATAGAGGGTTAGGTTGAGAGCATTGGTTTTTATGTCATTTCTTTCAAACTGTGCTTGATGCTGCAGGTGAGTCATTTATGTGAAGTTTATTCGAATTGTCTTATTTTTTGCTTGTGTCATAGAGTATGTCAATGGCACTGGGGAACTACAGGGGATCGGATCAGCATTCTCCGTTAATAACCTGTTAATTGATCATCATACTGTGTGTGTCCTCGCACATCCATAATGCCCAGAGGTGTTTGATCCTGAGAGGGGAGTGGAGGCCAGAGGGCCACAGTCTGTGAGACAAATCAGATTATCCCTGCTTAGGCTAGCATTTACTACTCACCAGCCTAGCATTTCCACCTGGCTGACAATACCAGGTCTCATACTGCTGAGCTGACCCTTGTGATCATGTGATTAAGGTATTTGTGTGTGAGTGCCTGATATGTCATTGCACAGTTGTTTCACTGTGGAGAGTCAGAGTGTGTTCGATTAGATTTGCCGCTGCAGTAGAAAAAAGAACAAGCTGTTATGCCAAGGAATGTTTACGGCTTAAATCATTGATCAACATGACAACGTCTCAGGTGGGAGGATGCACCTATTCAGGCAGGAAGATTAGATCCTTTACCCATCACACCATCCAAGGTGGTCCCCTCAGAGTTTGGAGGGCCTGTGTGTGTGTTTCCCCCAGGATCAGTGAGTCAGAACAGTGCTCTCTTCAAACAGGATATTGGCTGTGCTTTAGATGACTGCAGCTAATTACCTGAACTTCCTATCTGGAGGAGGTGACACTGATAAAACTCTTCCTATCTTTTGTCTCTGCTTGTCGATTATGTAGCACTTTAGATCGTGTGTAGGGGGAAAGAGAGAGACAATTATTCCTCCTATTGCTGAGAAAACCTGCAGACACGTCCAGAGGAACTTGATGTACATGAGCCCAGTCAAAACGACCTCCATTGCCAGCCTTGAAGGAAAATATTGATGCTGGCAAAGTCTTGACATCCCTTGCAGCATGACGTAGCACTTTTTCCATGACACATTTGATGATTGCTTCCAAATGGGCCTGTCAGTTTTAATATAGGCGACCCCGGCATTTCACTTTCCTCTAAAGTAAACAAAACCCAACGGCTCTCCCACAGACACACACACACAAATGCACACACACCATACAGAACATGTGATCACACACCAGGAATGAGTCCTGAGATAGAACAGGCATTCGCTATAGCTGATGTATGTTTTCATGTTCAATCTTCTCACTCCTAAGGCGGTTCAAATTTATGTTGTTTTTGTACGTTCGCAGCTTGAAAGCCACAATGTTATTTCAGGAAACTGGATGTAAGGCATTAAAAAG
Organism: Gymnodraco acuticeps; assembly: GCF_902827175.1. Lineage (NCBI taxonomy): Eukaryota > Metazoa > Chordata > Actinopteri > Perciformes > Bathydraconidae > Gymnodraco > Gymnodraco acuticeps. Next base: position 1,198,371 of record NW_022989803.1, on the reverse strand, counting down.
TAATATGTGGTGTTAGGAAGTTAAAATGTGACCAATATGAGATTTAAATGCAATAGAAGAAGCCTGTCAGAATGTTTACTTTGCACTTTTCCTCACAGTAATTAATTACAATTTAGTCCAAGTGTACTCTGTTAATCTTATGTAACAATAAACATATTTCTAGTCATAGATAAAGTGCTGGGCTAAGATCCAATGCTAACAGTTAGTGAGTCAATATACTGACAATTAGATTATACAGTGTCAACTAACAAGGGAAGGACAATATTCAGTTTGTTTATATACGTGTATCTGGCTGCGCTGCAGGAGAAGTGGAGCAGTCACAAAGAACATGGAAAAATGTGGGAACAGCTCCATTACAAGAGCCATGGCAGAGCTGAATATACGACGGCCCACTTCACTGGAGCATGTCAAATACCTGTTAATGTTAAACTAATGAGCCTACTTTCATTCCCATTGTGAATGTGCTGCTAGTTTAAAAGCTCTGACACACAATGTACAAGGGTACTGGTAGAAATATGCAAACTGTTGCTGCATGTGTTGGATCCTAAGTTTATTTAACACGAACTTTTCCACAATAAAATCCTAATTTGTCACTACTTTAATTCAATAGTTTAATATCTTGGGTATGCTTCTACATTATTACGTTTCCATACACATAAACTGCATTGTCAAATTGTCGCATTTTTAAACACATAGCTAATTGAAACATGGTTTGGCTTAAAATAAGTAGGTTTGTTAGGTGAATTAAGTTAAATATTTTAATTAAAGTAAGTTTACCTTTGATTTCAAACAGGACACAAACAACTGCCTTTTGGGTTTGTTTGAACAACTCATCAACCCCAACCTTATCTTTGGTAAGAAATGTATTTGTTACCTTTCAAAAACAAATCTGAGACAAAAAAGGTTTACAATGCATTGAGCACAGTTCAGTTTTGTTGCATTGGAACATCATTTTTAGGAGACTGGGTTGTTTTGTGTATTCATTTAATGTAACATGTTGATTAGCGAGATGGTAGGCTGAGTTGGCTTCCTTTCACCTGAGCCATGTCAACTGTTCCTAGTATTTTTCCAGTTAATTGACAGCTAGCTCTTTTTTTGGCCACTAGGTAACAGCTGAATTCCTCACACACAATTATATCTTGATATGGAGTGGGTTTGTTACTACAAGTAACACCTTTAACAAACATGGGATCCATTGTTAATAAAAAACATATTGATTATGCACAAAACTGGATTTACTAATGCTTTGTTGGATCCTATCTTAAGCTCAGTGTGTACCTTGGTGTTTCCCCACTAAGTGCTATTTTTCCAATGTATTGATAAAACTATCACTTTATTTTAAACAGTATTTCCACGCAGCCAACAAACTTAACATTAAACAAACTTGTAATTGAGTAATGTGCAGCCTCTGCCAAGTTATGAAACTGCACTACTAACATCTGACTGTTGTTTTTTTTGCTTCAGCTGACAGACCTTTTATCTTAGTACAATATCCTGTATTGTAGACCAATTAGATATTTTTCAGTTTGTGAAGACAAAGCAATGTTATGCTTCTGTTTAGCCTGTACAATAGGAGCTGTGACACTCGATCAACGGTAAACCTCAGTATGGTTACATTTCACTAAAGCTTAATAGGCAACAGGAGGGTTTTATTGCCATCTCTTTTTTTTCTTGGCCATGACTCTCAAAATGCTGTGTGAAGTAGTCATAAAGCTGTCAGTGGTAGCAATATTTTCCACACAGCATAATGAAAAATAGCATGTAGGCAATGCATGTGTGGGTGTAATACAGACAACACACTGTACTAATGTGTAATATTTTTTTCCAAATGATCAGTTTGTCTGATGGGGTTGTAGTCTGCAGGCTGCTTATGTTGTTGCTGTGGGAAAATAACAAATAACTATCTAGTTAGACTATCTGGAGTACTGCATTATTGCCATTTCTTGGTGTTGCTTATTCTTAGCAATGTTATTGGCTGAGCTAAACCTACATTGAGTCCAAGGTTATAAGTTACTTATTCAAGTACAATTCCAAAGTCATAGAGTTAAAGAGCTAATTATATGTTAACAGAACTGGGTAAAGACATGTACATATTCATAAGTTCTTCTAGTTTGAGTTATTTAAAAAAAATGCTATGTATATTTTGTGAATTCGCTTTTTGCTGACCTTAAAATGAGGTCAACTGTCACTGTTTGAGATGAAAAATGACAAGGTAGCGTAGCTGAACATGTTAGCCACATAATTTTTTTTCCAAAATCCTGTGAAGGCAGGGAAATACTGTGCACAACAGCACTGCAATGTGTACGCTCATAATTTCCTTCTTCCTGTACCTAAGAGCATTCTAGTGCTTATAGGAATACATACACACCCAGGAAAAGTGGTGTATTCATTTGGCTGCCTTCAGAGTAGACAAGTACAACACAATAAATGAAGACTGGAAATGTACTCCAGTGTTGTGCTCTATAAATGTATCTTGAATTAGGTCAGACGCGTAAATGGTTTCAAAATTCTAAAACATGTTGCTATATATTCCTTTATAGCGTTGTCAAGCTAAACATCCAATCAGCTTAAAGTGTGAGAGCGAGTCTTGCCTTTTGAACTCGGGTCAGAAAGAGGATACCTCTGCATGCTTGGCAGACCCGCGGCCCTTTGAAGAGGTGTCGGTTTGCAACATACTGGCATCTCTGCTTGGCTCTTTCCTCTTGTGGGTGCTCCATACTAAATGGTCCAAAACACAAAAGCAAAGTGTTACAATTAGCAGCACAAGAGGGAAAAAAATCCTATTTAATTATTGATGGGAAAATGCAAAAACGTGAGAAGGCGGCACATGGGAATGGAATGACTTTTGGAGAGAGGAGCTAAAAAAGAAAGGCTGTAGATCAGAGGGAGCCAAAGCATGTAACAGAAGTAATATATGACTGTTGGCTGCTGCCTTACAATGATAAGACACACTGCTCTTCTAATGTGTTGCATATGTTGTCATACAGAAGAGCATGCTGTATACACAAATATGTTAGTGATGTTTAGGGTGAGTGTTACTGGGCCTTGCTGTGTTATCTGGGGCTGCCTATAGGCTGGCAGCAGCAGACAGTGTTTTGACATGAAGGTGCCTGTCTGTCACTGGCTGAGTCCACTTGTGCTGAATGAGAGCAAACCGCTGGCACGTCTCACAGGATCTGTGAATCGAGGTCGGCACAGCAGAAGGGGCTCAGTGTTTTCTTAATTCACTGACAGACACAGCTAACTCTGTTTATGATGATGGCTAAACAAAAACAGTCTGGAAACCATAGACTCCAAACCTTGTTTTAATTATTTTCATTTGATAATGTTTTGCATTCTGAACTAATCAGAATCCCAGAGTGTTTTCATGTGGTGCGCAAATGCTGGTGAGTCTCATCTCCCTTAGTGGATTATGCTCTATGTAAATCAAGGGAGGGAAAAAAGGAGATCTTTTGTGTCAGCACATCTGACATTCCTTTGTGCTAAGTTAAAGGCTTGTCTTGTGAAATCATGCTCCACTACTATTGTGGACTTGTGGTTCGTGCACTTCATTATGAGCAGCCAGCGAGTGACATTATGTTGAGATGTTGTGCTCATTAACAGGCTCAGAACGAGTATGTCCCGTCATTCACCACAATAATGTCTGCTATGCAAAGACAATTAATGAACGAAGGACAACGTGAACATTTACTCATGGTCAACTTGTACAAAGTTTCCTTGCCAAACTTCATATTAATTCTGGCTCAATTAATATGGAGTGCATTCACGTTAACCAGCAATCATTACGCTCCAGTGATCTAAAGGCCATTGTCACACAGGCACTTGAAGAAGTCTTTTGTGTAACAGAAGAATGGCAGAGTGACCCCCGGCCGTGCAGAGCAAGGCCAGGGAGACGTTTCTTCAGCCCCACCGCCCGCTCCTCTCAGCAGCCCGGAGTAACATTTCAGGGGCTGAGTGGCCATGAGTGTTGCTGAGTGATAGGCACAGAGAGGAGACCCTAAACCCAATAGCTTTGATGATTGAAACACAACACAGTCCCCCCAGACTATAGCCTGCAGGTTTGTGACTATGCACACCGTCATGCTTGTATGAGTAACTATCAGCTACCAAATGTCCCACTGTTGTGCCTTTTTTTCTGTATGTGTGTACTGTATGTGTTACTATAGATGTTTGGATAATAATAACTCAACACCAAAGCTACAAACAAGTCCCTAATATATAATCCATTATCATCAATCAACACATGTAGCAGCAGCTTCACTGATGGCACGCAGTCTTGACAATGGCAGTGATTTGGTGAGGTCAAAGGTGGATCGCTGGGTCACAAAACTTTGACCTTCTATGAAATAAAAAGCCTTTTTTTTTATCAGCTCCATCTCCTCCATTCACACCCGACAGCACATCAGTAAGCAGCTCTGTCTCAGAAAGTAGACTATAATTCACTCTGCTGAACTTGTACTACATTCAAAATGTTTGTACAATGCAGGAGGAGTGATGTTTTCATATTGCACAAAATGTGTAGGGGGGTGGTACAAATAATGGCACTTGTATCCTCGGGTCCTTTAACCCATGTGTTGTTTATTTTAGACACCGAAAACACCAAAGTTCAAGGTTACTCATGCTTTAAATCAGCATTGGGCGTTTCTTTATTTAATTTTGACCATGAGTGCCTAAACATTATTATTAAACAGTGAATAATGCTTTAGTAGCCAGGACCAGGTATTGTAGGTGAAACAAAGGAAATCATGACATCATGTCAGTGTCACTTAATTCATTAAAAGTCACATAGACATGTGGGAAACAGCAACAGATTGTCACGATTTCCCAGAGTTAGAGAAAGTTTAGAAATGCTCTTCTGTAACTCCAAAACAGTATAGCTGATGCATATTTTGGCCAGTGAAATATTTGTTTACCAAACACGCGGATGTGGATAATATTTCCAATATTTTGAGGCATAAAGCATGTGCTGTGGGTGGGTTTCCTATACTGTAGGTGTGGCGACCAGCAGACAGCTGGGTTGTGGCTTTTGAGGCTACAATGTTTGGAAATGTTAAGACAATAACAAATGTAGAAAGCAGTACGAAGAAAAAAATTAGAAGCAAAGATTAGCATGCCTCTACCCCCGGCCTCACAGTCGCTGCTGATTCCAAGTTGACAGCTCATCAAGATAAGTGGTACGTTGGGGTGGAAGGGGGAGACGTAATGATAGTAACGATAAGGATCTAGCTTACTCAGTTGAAGGGTTGAATATTCTTTATGTGAAGTTGGGATGCAAAATCATAATGTTGCCTACAGAAAAAAGCATGTTACTGCCACCGCTTTTTGTACACTTTTAGGGCATTTAAGGTAGCAATAAGACACAATAACAGCTACCGAGATTGTGAAATATGTTGGACGTGAACAGTGTGCACACATGTTTACTATATCAATGCTTCTGTTGTGCACTTATGTTGCTAATTATTATCTTGGCGGCATTGCGGAAAATGTATTTGAAGGTTTTTTTGGTGTTTCTTAAAGGCATCACAGATGTTAATTGTAGCTTTTAGGATTGCAGTGTATTATTTACTGTTTATTAAATGACAAATGTTCAACATCAAAGGCAGAACCAATCTGAGTCTCTTTGAGGGTGGATTCTGCCATAAAAAGAAAATAATTTCAGCCTTTCAACTTGCTGCACGCTCTTCAGGATGTATGAAAGAGGGAAAACACTGGACGGTAAAACGTTCCAGGTTCACGGGATGTGTTTAAATCTGCCGTTGCTCAATCAAAGAGCAGATAGCAGCTCCCTCTCATTTTATTACCCTTTAGAAACATAGTCAGAGTATTATGTTATCAAACTGGGGAAAAGGGGAGGGAGTGCACAAACAGCTGAACAAAGGCAATGCAAACAGCTGTGCCAGTGCAAACAGCAGTCAGATTATTGTTGAGGGGAAAGTTAGACAGCTATCACTAAAACATAATGCTGCCATCAAATCGTTACAGCCCTAAGTGCTCTTCAGCTGTGTCTGTTTGTGGATTCTTTTGTTATGTCAAACATTTTTTGAGAGCTGACAGTATTGAGTTGATGTTAGTTGTTAAACCACATGCTCATTGGTATTATACCCTGATTAGTTCAATATCCAACTCAACTGAATGGCAATGGTTTTGCCTGATGTCTTCTGAAACGCACTCAGAGGACGGTTCTCAGACTCGATGGTTTCTCACTTGAGGTGGCTGGCTGCAGTAGGAGGACCAGTGTTGATACAGCTGATCTCTGTTATTCCAAGTGAAATATATGGCCCTGTTTGTTTTCAGAGATAGACCCAACGCTTTGCCTCAAGTTCATATTTATCTATCGAGGGAAATATGTCAGTGCAGATTCAGTCTGTACTCTCTTACACAGTCTCTTCCCCTAATTATGCTACTGAAGAGGAATTACTGATGTGCTTATTACACACAGTAACATCCGATTTGAAAGTTTCTTAATGGAAAGGATTATATATCCGACTGTTCAGCCATCTCACCTCTTACAGGATTAAAATAGAACCGCACTTACACACAATTATGCTCCTGTGAACTGCATTTGATGAGAGGTGGTGGGTTTTATGAGCCGTGTTGCAACAGATATGAACATTGTTACCCACAGTGTTCTGGGCCATTTAGAACCAACACCCCTCCTGAAGGTGTTGAAACGATGCCAGTAACAGTGGATAGCAGTAATTTGGTTTGCAGTTTAGAGTTGCATTCAAGAGACAGCCTGTCCTCCTACAAAAAAAGACCATATAGGCCGATTGTTCATGCCCTTATTACGACACTGAGACACGTTTTAAAGTGTATGTTGTTTCTTACACGACCACTAGAGGTGCTCTAGTGGTCGTGTAACCCCTAGATTCCACCGGGTCCGTCTGCGGCGTGTTACGGCCACGGCACGGCGCTCACGGCGATCGCGCCCACTCTAGTCAATGGGTGCTATTCCACCACACGCGTCGTGTTACGGTTCAGCAGCGTCCCAGAAGCGTCCCAGAAGCGTCTCGGCGCAGGGCTCCTCTAAAATTAGGATGAATCCTATTTATGACGCGACGCAGCCGTAAGGTAATGTCGGGCAGGCAGGAAGTGGAACGTTCAGAGCATATATAGCATATATATATACTGTATATACACACACACAAACTAATTTTGCAGACCCTATCCCTCCGTAGTCTTTCAAGTAGGAGGATAAATGCCAGCGTTCTCCTCCGGTTTATAGGCACTGTGTAAATTATATATATAGAATAATTATGATGATGAATGCATTTTTTTACCACTAAAATACAGCAACACATCTTTGATTCATGTCGTTTATAACTGGAATATTACAATTATTATTAACTTTGTCTGTACAAAGTAGCCTTTGCAGGAAATATGCCCAAATCAACAAAAACTGCGAGCCGGCAGGCAAGATGTTCCGCTTCTGAAATGCTTCTGAAATGCTTCTGAAACGCGCCCGGTAGGGTATGACGCCGGAGGAGGCCGGACCAAAACTGCGGCGCTGTCATGGTTTTGGATTTATGTTTTCCACCTTTGTTTTGAAATGTTTTCCTCTTTGTATAATGTCTGGTCCCTCTCCCTGTGTTTTTCCTCCCTGTCGTTAGTTTCCCTGGTGTGTCTAATTGTCTGAGTGTGTTCACCTGTTGCCCTTGTGTTTCTCCTCCCCTGCCCAGCTGTGTCTTGTGTGATTACCCTTCTGTGTATTTAGTCTTGTCTTCCCCTGTGCTCCATGTCTGTTCGTCGTCATTTCATGTCACTATCACCCATGCTTGTCCGTGTCTCCTGCCTGTTCCCGTATGTAAGTTTGTTCCTGTCTGTCGTCCTCCCCGGTTTTGTTTCTGTTAATTAGTTTCTTGTTTTTTCATGCCTTCGGCTTTTTATAATAAAGCTCGCTTTTTGTTAACGAACCTTTTTTTGTATTTTTTAACTGCACTTGGGTCCTATTTTCCCCAAACCTGACAGTACGAACAGACCAGTATGGACCCAGCAGTTTTTTCATTTAGCCAAGAGCTTTATGAGCTTAAATACAATCTGGAGTGTATTTTCAATGACTGGAGGAGGGCCTCATCCAGAGAGGCCAAAGAGGCTGCCCTTAACGAGGTTGCCTGAGAAGCTAATAATTTTTACTAGCAGCCCTGAGTGCCAGCCTCAAGCCTCAAACCCCTTCTTGGGATCCCGCCTTGCCTTAGGAGGTCCACGGAGCCTCCAAAAGGTCTCTAGGAGACGCAAGGCCAGGATTCCAGCCGTGGCCCTAGCAGCCATGGTTCCAGCTCCAGTTCTGGCCCCAGCAGCCATGGTTCCGGCCCTTGTTCTGGCCCCAGCAGCCATGGTTCCAGTCTCAGTCCTGGCCCCAGCAGCCATGGTCCCTGCTCCAGAAACGGCCCATACAGCCATGGTTCCGGCCCCAGTTCCAGCCATGGTTCCGGCTCAAGTACCGGGCCCAGCAGCCATGGTCCCGACTCCGGCTCCTCATCACCTGTTGACTCTTCGGCCGACGCCAGCTCCCAGTGTCCTGTCGGCGTACCGGCTAACTCCAGCACCTCGTCTCCTGTTGGCTCTCCAGCCGACGCCAGCTCCCCGAGTCCTGTCGGCATACCGGCCGACGCCAGCACCTCGTCTCCTGTTGGCTCTCCGGCCGACGCCAGCTCCCCGTGTCCTGTCGGCGTACCGGCCGACTCCAGCACCTTGTCTCCTGTTGGCTCTCCAGCCGACGCCAGCTCCCCGAGTCCTGTCGGCGTACCGGCTGACTCCAGCACCTCGTCTCCTGTTGGCTCTCCGGCCGACGCCAGCTCCCCGAGTCCTGTCGGTGTACTGGCTGACGCCAGCTCCCCGAGTCCTGTTGGTGTACCGGCCGACACCAGCTCCCCGTGTCCTGTCGGCGTACTGACCGTCTCAAGTCACCTCTCCAGTTCCCTCTCAAGTCACCTCTCCAGTTTCCTCTCAAGTCTCCTCTCGAGTTTTCTCTCGAGTTCCCTCTCGAGTCCCCTCTCAAGTCATCCCTCCAGTTCCCTCTTGAGTCACCTCTCGAGTTCCCTCTCGAGTCACCCCTCGAGTTCCCTCTCAAGTCACCTCTCGAGTTCCCTCTCAAGTCTCCTTTCGAGTCACCGCTCGAGTCCCCTCTCAAGTCACCGCTCGAGTCCCCTCTCGAGTCCCCTCTCAAGTTCTTTCTCAGGTCCCCTCTCGAGTTCCTTCTCAAGTCACCGCACGAGTCCCCGCTCAAGTCACCTCTCGTGTTCTCTCTCAAGCCTCCTTTCAAGTCACCTCTCGAGCCTCCTCTCAAGTCACCTCTCGAGCCTCCTCTCAAGTCACCTCTCGAGTTTCCTCTCAAGCCTCCTCTCAAGTCTCCTCTCGAGTTCCCTCTCAAGTCTCCTCTCGAGTGTCTTCTCAAGTCACCTCTCGAGTTCCCTCTCAAGTCTCCTCTCGAGTGTCCTCTCGAGTCCCCTCTCAAGTTACCTCTCGAGTTCCATCTCAAGTCCCCTCTCCAATCCCTACTCAAGTCCCTTCTCTAGTCGCTACTCAAGTCGGGGGTCCTGCCAACCCTGTGTCCTGTCCCGTTGGGGGCCCCGCCGACTACTCTCCTGCCGGGGGTCCTGCCAACCCTGTGTCCTGTCCCGTTGGGGGTCCCGCCGACTACTCTTTTGCCGGGGGTCCTGCCAACCCTGTGTCCTGCCAACCCTGTGTCCTGCCAACCCTGTGTCCTGCCCCGTTGGAGGCCCCGCCGTCACCTGTCTCGCCGGGGGTCCTGCCAACTCCTTGTCCTCTTCCGCCGGGGGCCCTGCCTACTCCTTGCCCTGTTGCGTTGGTGGTCCCATTGACATTATGGGAATATATTTCCAGATTATAGAAACCGAGTTTCTCTTTATATATTTCCAAGTGAAGAAGTTAGCATGGGCAAGTGAGGGAGTAACAATCTGGGCAAACATTTCTTGTGCATTTTCAGTTAAGTGACGTCTAGTGGTTACCTCTTTCTTAACAATTGTATGGACGGTAATAGAGCTCTCAAAGAAAACACAGGAATGGTCGGAGAGCGCAACATCAGTCACCACAAGCTTAGAGATGTTCAGACCCTTTGATACAATTAAGTCCAGGGTGTGCCCCTTATTGTGCGTCGGACCCTTGACATGCTGAGTCAGTCCAAAATTGTCGATAACACAAAACAGTTCTTTAGCCCCTCTGTCCTCAGGGTTGTCAACATGGATATTAAAATCGCCAACAATGATTAAACGGTCAAAGCCATAGGTTTTTCTCTTTCGATTCTGAGAGACACCTTTCTTCTTTCAGAGGTTTTGATAGGCTAAAACATCGATTGTTTTAGCCACAATGCATGTAGGGATATGGTGTTTATGAGATATGAAATCGGAAAAACATTTGTTTTAAATAAAATAATACTTTATTCCGAGTGTTCTTGCTTTTCTCAATGGAAGTCATCACATAACGGCATTGTAATACACGGTTCGGCTGCATTAAATATTACATATCTGCCGTAGATATTTATTTATAGAGCCCTGATCAGAAGACCTTTTGACAAACTGTAAGAAATGCCGCCAAAACTGAATATGTGACGTGGGTCATAAACAGAGTTGGGTGTAACGCGCTACTTTTATAATTCAGTAATCACAATACAGTTACTAACATTGCCCCGACACGCGTTACTTACTAAAATCAGTCATAATCAAACCTCAACAAACACCTGCAAATAACACATGCTAAGGTGAAGCTAACGCACAGCTATTTGTTGTTTGTTTATATCACGTAGTCTGTTCTTCTTCTCTGTTTTCCGGTTGTTGCCTGTTTTGAATGACGAATACACACTACCGCCGCCTGCTGGTAAGGAGAGTTATTGCCACTCACGCATGCGCAGTTCGTACGTGCTCGGCTGAAGTCTTTGCGGTGTCTGGTTCCAGTGCAACACATGGCCAACACGCAGGAGAACACGCCGACGCAACAGCGTGAGCAGAGATAGACTGCGCAAAATATACAGATAGCAGGAGACAGAGGACAGCCATGGTCAGATAGGAAAACATTCAGGATCTGGATCAGTCTTATGCGACAATGGAAACTGAACTAAAGAGAACATTTGAAACTTTAGCAGTCTGCGTGATCTGCCTGCAGGGAGGGGCGGGCCGGCCCTGCGAGTAAAGTAACGAGTAAAGTAACGAGTAAAGTAACGAGTTACTTTATGTAGAGAGTAACGAAGTAGTGTCATATATGACTTTTTTTTAAAGTAATATGTAATATGTAATATATTACTTTTTTTTTAGTAACGACCACATCTCTGGTCATAAATATATTAGCAATTAAACAACATCTTTCATTTATTTTCACACAATACATCTCCTTGCAGTATCAACACTAATTCGGCTGACTTTTATATTTGATCCAATTGGTAGAGGTTATATTTACACCATAACGGTGCACAGCTGATAGAAAGGGATTTTTTTTGAAGTTTTTAAAGATATTTACTGAACTACCTTTCCAACTCCTCATGCAGTTGACTGTTACAGGTCTATACAGGTTCATGGTACAATGCATAAGCTTCAAATCGAGAGACTGAAACGGTACCGTTCATGTTTCCTTTACCGTTCTGTTTTAATTTCACAATAACGTTAATAGTCATATGTTTGATATTATTATGTTTTATTAACTACACCACTGGTTTTTTAAACCCGCACCGCCTAGTGGTTAAAGCACGTTATTGAATTTTGTTGTTCAATACGTTTTATTTGATGAAAACATTTAAATATTAAGAGTAGCCTACATACTGAGGGGAAAAGTAGAAGGCATGATATAAATTATCAAGAAGATACTGTAGGGAATTCTACCACACTGAAATGTGATTTCTACCACTAGAGCACCTCTAGTGGTCTTCTAAGAAACAACATACACTTTAAAACGTGTCTCTGAGTCGTAATAAGGGCATGAACAATTGGCCTATAAGGCTGTGGCTATTGTGTGTTTCGCAACATGTTCTATGGCACGTCTCTTTATAAGATGTTTTCGTATTTCCCACAATTAGAAGTTGCCAGTATTCAACTGTGTACACCCTGGAGGTTTAGGGGATACGAAACACAGTGGTGTTATCAAATTTAAAACATATAATTAATAAATGGGTGAATTCATATACCCACATGACACCTAAGGTCAGAAGAGCTTTATTTAACAGCTGGTCTTATGTCTGTGACCCCTCCTGTTGTTCATTGATAAGCCTGAAACATGCACTTGTCAAGGTTCAGAGGCACATTTTGCAAATATGGCAGTAGCCATCGATCATCTTAAAATAAGATAAGATATACTTTATTGATGCCAAGTTGGGAAATGTTTTTGTTACAGCAGCATACTACTTTGTTCTACTCCACTACAATTCAGAGGTTAACCTGGTATTTTTACTGCACTAGATTTATTTTAGTTACTTTGCAGATTCTGATTAATGATGTGAAATATAAACAACCTTAAATCAGACTTTAGTTACACCTGAGTCAAATTCAGGGAAGGTGATTGTCAAGTAACAAAATAAACTATGCAATATATTGGACGTTAAGTACTTTGTCAGACTTCATATTTATCTGTGGATAACCAATGTTTTTTTCTTATTCAAAAGAAGACCTTAACTTAAAGTATTCTTTAATGTTTAAATAAAGCCTTATTAGTTTGTCTGTTTTGCACATCCTCCTGTTAATATCTTTGGACGTCCTGCACTAAACTGTTTTATTGTAGAAATCACTACAGTATCTTCTTGATATTTTCTATTCTATATTTCTATCATGCCTTCTACTTTTCCCCTCAGTATGTAGGCTACTCTTAATATTCAAATGTTTTCATCAAATAAAACGTATTCAACAACAAAATTCAATAACGTGCTTTAACCACTAGGCGGTGCGGGTTAAAAAACCAGTGGTGTAGTTAATAAAACATAATAATATCAAACATAATATGACTATTAACTTTATTGTGAAATGAAAACAGAACGGTAAAGGAAAATACAGTTTCAGTCTCTCGATTTGAAGCTTATGCATTGTACCATGAACCTGTATAGACCTGTAACAGTCAACTGCATGAGGAGTTGGAAAGGTAGTTCAGTAAATAATATCTTTAAAAACTACAACAAAATCCCTTTCTATCAGCTGTGCACCATTATGGTGTAAATATAACCTATCTACCAATTGGATCAAATATAAAAGTCAGCCGAATTAGTGTTGATACTGCAAAGAGATGTATTGTGTGAAAATAAATGGAAGATGTTGTTTAATTGCTAATATATTTATGATCCACGTCACGTATTCAGTTTTGGCGGCATTTCTTAGTTTGTCAAAAGGTCTTCTGATCAGGGCTCTATAAATAAATATCTACGGCAGATATGTAATATGTAATGCAGCCGAACCGTGTATTATAATGCCGTTATGTGATGACTTCCAAAGAGAAAAGCAAGAACACTCGGAATAAAGTATTATTATTTTTTTATTTTCCGATTTCATATCGCATAAACACCATATCCCTACATGCATTGCGGCTAAAACAATCGATGTTTTAGCCTATCAAAACCACTGAAAAAAGAAAGGTGTCTCTCTGAATCGAAAGAGAAAAACCTATGGGAAAAATACAAAAGCATTGTACACAATTTAAACCAATCAATATTGTGTAATTAAAAGGATAAACTGATGTTTTTTAGTGGATGAGTAATGCAGATATCACTGTGTAATCATTTGACAGTGAGGGGAATATATCCGGTTTTATTATGAAAACTTCGAGACCGGAAAAACTGTTTTCACCCACGCTAACTTTACATGGAAGCTGCATATCCGTTATCCTGGCGAGACCTCAAATCATCTTCGTAATATCTATCAAACTATAGATCCTGCACATCGACTGGACGTGGATTCTAAGAGTACAATATACACTTCTTGCCAGAAATCGAATCAAAAAGCATTTTAATGGCCAAACTATTCCACAATTTAGGAGTTTCCAGAGAAGGTTATTTGTGAATAAACGTCCCTCCGGAGCGTCTGCAATGAACAGGCCGGGAGCATGTTGTTTCTTACACGACCACTAGAGCACCTCTAGTGGTCGTGTAAGAAACAACATACACTTTAAAACGTGTCTCTGAGTCGTAATAAGGGCATGAACAATTGGCCTATAAGGCTGTGGCTATTGTGTGTTTCACAACATGTTCTATGGCACGTCTCTTTATAAGACGTTTTCGTATTTCCCACAATTAGAAGTTGCCAGTATTAAACTGTGTACACCCTGGAGGTTTAGGGGATACGAAACACAGTGGTGTTATCAAATTTAAAACATATAATTAATAAATGGGTGAATTCATATACCCACATGACACCTAAGGTCAGAAGAGCTTTATTTAACAGCTGGTCTTATGTCTGTGACCCCTCCTGTTGTTCATTGATAAGCCTGAAATATGCACTTGTCAAGGTTCAGAGGAACATTTTGCAAATATGGCAGTAGCCATCGATCATCTTAAGATAAGATAAGATATACTTTATTGATCCCAAGTTGGGAAATGTTTTTGTTACAGCATGTACTACTTTGTTCTACTCCACTACAATTCAGAGGTTAACCTGGTATTTTTACTCCACTACATTTATTTTAGTTACTTTGCAGATTCTGATTAATGATGTGAAATATAAACAACCTTAAATCAGACTTTAGATACACCTGAGTCAAATTCAGGGAATGTGATTTTCAAGTGCCAAAATAAACTATGCAATATATTGGACGTTAAGTACTTCGTTTAAGACTTCATATTTATCTGTGGATAACCCAACGTTTTTTTCTTCTTTTTCTTCTAAAAGTACAATATATACTTCTCACTAGAAATCTAATCAAAAAGCGTTTTAATGGCCAAACTATCCTACAATTTAGGATATTACAGAGAGGGTTATTTGTGAATAAACTACCATCTGTAACGTTAGCATTCAACGGGAGCACTAGAGGGCGAAAACTTTAAAACGTAATTATAGGACGTATTAAGCGCTTGAACAATCGGCCCATTTGGTCGTATGAGTTGGAGGACTTGTTGTCAAGAGACAATATACCTCATGGAGCAGCTGTACTGTACATCCATGTGATGGACTTCCCCTTAAGAAGGTTTGATTGATATCTATCGGTAAAACATGAATATGACTAAAAGCATTGCTCGATACTCTTGGCGTGAGTCAAGGTAATGCTTTGTAGAAAAACTCTCAGCCGACTAAAGTTACAAGCAGAGAAAACCTTGCTACAGAGCACCGTGAGATCTATTTAGATGCAATAATAATCCAAGGGTTGCACACATTTCCTTGCTTTTACATTTCTGAGGATAAATTGGTGTTTGCATATACTCTTGGACACTTCAGACGATATTCAGGTTAGCCTGCGCTGAAGTAATGATATTACCTCAGTGGTGCATGAGGCAATACAGTATTCCTCTACGTCTTTGGAGGGAAGGGGAAGTCCCCGCGTCTGTGAGCTGTTGGACTGGACTGGTTGAGTAATGCAGCCTGGGATTAGGTGGAGCAGCCTCACAGCAGCAAACCCTCCCTCACACTGATCTGTCTGGACCCACACAAGTGTACGGCTGGATCAGAACCACAGCTGGCCTACGTCCTTCCACTATGTCCAACCATACTGGTCTAAAAACACATGTTTTAGCGCAAATGAGCAGCCTTTACAACCCATTATCAACCATTGCCAAATATCTGCTACGAAGACATGTATTCACCATTTAATTTATGTTCATTGGCTATGTTTTTCCCAATGCGGGAAATGTAACATTCCTAAACCATAGAGAATTTGAATTGACAATAAAACATGTTATCACAGCATGTTTCCTACAAAATGGCCAAGCAAATAGGTTGATTATGAATGTAATTTTCAGGATAAGAAGTTGACATTAACGTGCTGTGCCTCGGTGACTCTGTGTGTTCATTTCAACTCCCCTGTCGGCCATAAAACGGAGTGATTTTCCACATGTTTTATGAGCTTTTTAAAATTTGTGTTAGAAAACATGTCTGGAATTGCTAGTCTCGGAGTGAGGAGAAAAAGTTTGCATATTAAAGAAGAGTGAACTTGCAAAACATCGGATGAGTTGAATAAAGACTTGTTTGTTGATTTATTGCTGACACCTTTATATAGGTAAGAGCTTGTGGTAATAATGTTTGCATATTAAAGAAAAGGTAAACTTGTAAAAACTAATATTTCTTCAGAGACCTTCACTCTCTTGTTTCACCAGCAAAGTCAGTGGGAGTTGTGTTGCAAGAGCCTCTGAATGTTTACATCAGTCAATGGATTTTTTTGGCCAGTAAAATATTTGTTTACCCAACATGGATGTGGATAATGTTTTCAATATGTTGGAGCATAAAGCATGTCCTGTGGGTGTGTTTCCTATAGTTGTGGTGACCAGCAGTCAGCTGGGTTGTGGCTATTGAGGCTCGTGGCCGCCGAGTTTGGAAAT
Source organism: Gymnodraco acuticeps (assembly GCF_902827175.1). NCBI lineage: Eukaryota > Metazoa > Chordata > Actinopteri > Perciformes > Bathydraconidae > Gymnodraco > Gymnodraco acuticeps. The sequence goes on along the minus strand of NW_022989803.1, from coordinate 1,181,921 downwards.
CATAGTAATCACAGTAACAAAGGCAGAAAGCAGTGGGAAGCACAAAAACAGCAAAGATTGACATTTCTTTACCTCAGACTCATGCTGAATGCTAATTCAAAGTTGACAGCTTATCAAGATAAGTTGTGCTTTGCGGTTGGAGGGGATAGCTAATGATAATAATGATAAGAATCTTGGGTATTTTGCAGTCTGGCTTTTCATTGTGTTTCCTACAAATGGAGGACTTGGCTATGGCTGCTTCGGTACATTATTTTGCCAGTCTTGGTAATTCAAAACACAATCTGTTCCAATGGGCAATACATACTTTAGTGGACTGACAGACACTAACAGAATGTACCCGGGTCTTGCCGTATCAAGTTTAATATGACGCAGAGCAATAATTTGGTTTAAAATGAATTACAACGCTTCATTGCATCAAAGCATCAGAATATATCAGTGGCAGAAAAACAACTCACTGTGTAATATGTCAGCATTAAATCATCAGACAGATGTTGAGGATGGCAGTTTAAAGGCTCGGTTAAAAAATGATTAACGCTGGGATGTGACAGAATGTGAATTAATGAGCAATCCAATCATATAAGTGGTTAAGCAAACTGCCAAAGACAGAAAACACCCCTCATTCAGTGTTGAAAGACAGCAGCAAATATGTAACAGCCCCCTCCCTCCTCAGCCATCTTCATTGCTTTCTTACAACATCTAAATGGAAAACTAATCAAACTGTAATTGACAAATGTATAATTGTGTATACAAAGGACTGTGTTGCCTAATCAAAAAAGAAGCAATGATTACTCTGTGAGACAAAGGAATGGGAGGGAGAAAAATATGTAGAGCATCTTAATGAGAATTAATTGTTTATACTGTACCACTGGGACTTGTCACATATCTTTCATAAAGTAGTATGATACGGAGGGAAGGCTCGATTGCTTTACCAACTCTGCACCAATCAGCTGTGTATAACAGGGTGGAAATTGGCTGTATATTATCAAAAGATTACAATCTAAGCAGTGCGGTGCGTGCATGTAATTCATGCCATATCCTGCCTGGGGTTAAACAGACAGACTTTAGCTACAAGAGCGAGACTTCAATCAGTGTGAGGCCCCAACAGCATAAAGAAATTCTCTGCTGGCAGTTCATCATGAATGACATTAGTTTAGACGAAAATGGAACAGCTTTTATTAAGAAAATGTGTTAGTTGCAGAGAGTGGGGTTTTTGATTGAGAAGTGAAATTTTTACTTGAGACTTTACTATAGTAATGGCATGATGAATTCCAAAGGCATCAGTGAGCAGGGTGAAGATGGAGGTGATGGATTGGGTGTGTGTTGCACACAGCTGGTTCGTGTGTTTCTCCTGAGGGGGCAGCGGCAGCCTCTCGGGGGTGTCTACAGATGAGTGTCCTTGGTAAGGCCCAGATGGACTCCCACGTTTGGGTCCGGGCTTTAGTCCCAGCATGCAGCGGTGTGGAGTGACAAATTGAAACGTTGAGGGAAGTGTTTAACCCCAACCACCCCTCCAATTAGCCAACTTGCTTCCCATTTCCTAAAAGATCTCGCGAACATATTAATTGGAGTTAAGTTTTGTTTAGATTTAGTCCTTAGGTTTAGGCTAGTAAAAAAAAGATTTTGAGAATACATTTTTTTTAAATAGCATATGCTTCAAACTTCTGAGTGGGCATTTCTCTTGGCAATGGTTGACTGACATGTAGGAACTCATAGGAAACACGCTGTCAACGCCTGTCCTTATGTCATGTATATCCTACAAATGCTGATTTAAGCAATACGCCATCTAAGATGAGTGTCACTTTAGCACATTCCTTTAAGTTCAAATTAATATTCCACTTGCAAAATGAAAGCTAGTGAGTCCACACTAATGCCAACTATTTCTTAATAATCCTTTGTATTATTCCAATATCTTCTGAATCATTAACAGCTTCTCTTTTGTTTTCATAGTTTCCTGTAACTTCAGCAGTTTCCATATTCCATTGTGCTGTTAAACCACAGAAGGGGCTGAGCAACTGCAATCTTTGTCCACTTCCATGTCTGTTCAAAGTCATAACCAATAGATCAGGCGCATTTCCACTAATAAAAGAGGCTCAATGTACTTTTGACTGAAGTACATGAGTTGCAACAAACCAAGAATAGAAATATACACATTTCTTAGCACCAGATGAGTTTGAATTTAAAGAAACGGGAGCATATTTTCTTTCTAAGAAACTAAGATATAATTACGTCTTTCACCTGTTCTCAGTGCTGACACTGACAACAATGAGGAGGAAATGCGGTGGTGTTAAGGGATAATAACTCTTTTCTCTACAGGTTTTCCTAACTCTTAAAGGCTCCCAAGCTGCCAATCAGCACCTGATTAACACCAAAGGCCTTCCTTCTTCCCTCCACACTTTCATCTCCATAGTGACTTACCCTCTGAGTGAAATGGAGACTGTGGACTTGTCAAAACCGAGTCTGTGGACACTCTGCATCTTGTTATTAGCACCTCAACAGGTTTACCGAAGCCAAGAAGGAATAAAACGTGGTCGGGCTCGGTTGCCTTTTCTTTCCTTTCTTCTCAAAGTGCCATGAAATGATCATAATGTTTCATCATTATCTCAAAGTTTGTTAGAAACATTTTCAAACCAGCTCTTGATTTCAAATTGTTTTATTTGACCTTCCTTCTCCACAAGATTGCTTTGAGCTTTAATGTCCGAAAAGGGGACATTCAATCTGACTCACTCAAATACTTTTCATTGACAGCTCAATAAATTCCCCCCAGGTTAATGATAGGTCAGCCCTGAGAGGGGGACTTGGATCTATACATTCACAGAGTCTCAGGAGAGGGGCTATCTGATGTTGCATCTGGTTAGAAGGTATAATAGGACCGGGTCACAGGTGAGCCACAGATGGTAGATGTATGTCTGTCGAGATCATAATGGCCCCAATGATTCATAAACTACTGTCAGTAGGCCGTAGGGTTATTTATTTTTTAACTGTGAGCCTACAGTATGACGCAACTATTTCTGAGGTATTTATCTCAATTTTTCAGTACCTATTTTTAGAAAAAAACATATTTTACCACTTTTCACTGTATACTGTATATAAATATATGAATATGCTTGCAAAGCTGCTTATTTATTATTAATAATTAAGCTTTTCATCTGAAAGAGGAGGAATGTATCAGTTCTTCTGTACAGTTACGTTTCAAAACAATATATCAGAGGTTGCAGTTCAGTTGCTCAAGATTATAAGAAGGTTTTCTTATGAATCCCCATGCTCCAAAAATGAACTAAAAAGATACAAAGTTTTGAATTAGAATTAAGTCATTTTTGCTATGATGTATTTTTTCCATATGTTACGTCTACTTCATAAAAAACTCTTCAAAGAATGTACACACACACACACACAGATATTAATTCCGATGACTAGGCGCTTTCTGTAGGTTTGCCACACTAGGGGCATGTTTATTTGAGTCCGGCTCAACAACACGTGCATGTAGTATTTTATTACTAAAGCATCCTCATAGGACTTTCAGGGGAGATTTGGGGTGTGCTTTCAGGAAAACACAACCACTTATTAAAGTCTAGACGCAACATAAAACCATCAGAAGTCCTATAGTAAGCACTCACAGGCTCTCGTGGACAGAAACGTCAGTGTCTGCTCAACCACGTTGGCTTTCTGCCGCTGTCTGTGCAGTTTGAAGAGATTTAGTGAAAACATCAGTGCATAGGTGCAATGGATGGTGACAGAACAAAACAGCATACAGTAGGATAGCATATAGTACAGTAGGACAACCAGAACACAAATAACACCTTGGTCATTCTCTTATCCACCAGTTTATGAGCTGTGGTCATAAAAAGCCAATGGTTTACAAGATAAGGATTTTACATACAAAATAAAGTGGAAATCAAAGTTGACGGAATACAGACTCAGAAGCATAAGTCCTTTTTTTGTTTAAGATTACCCATGTTCATTTGTAATACTTACAACTCTAACATATAGTTGTTGTTTTTTGTACTGATACTCCTCCAACAGAGCCAAGACATTCCACAATATCCACAGTGCTCCCACCTGCAGCACAGTGAAGATATCCAAGATGTACAAGCTCTGTAACTGCATTCTGGTGGCTGAACCTGCATGCCGGAGAAAATAAACCTGCGGGCAGGGCTCAGGGGAGTTAGTAACATTTAGTTTTAAAACAATTTCCTGTCCCACATCTCCTATAGGCAAGTACACAGAGAGCCATATACACCAGACAACAGATTCTCTTATAAGATAAACCCACGAGTTTAAACAGATCATCCTAATATCATTAGTCTGTGAAGCAGGAATTTATTTTAGATTCTCAGTAGAGGGGTGCAGTCATTAATTTGTGAGCTTCTTATATAACCAAAACACTTAGGTGCCCTTATTAGTAATGCTACAGTAGCACACTACAACTTAACGTTGTACACTCACAAAAGAGCAAAGAGATAGTACTACAAAAAAAAAGTATCTAATGAATCTGTAAGTATTGGAGCTGTCATTATGAACAATGACTCATCATGCCGGTAACAATGACTTGGCGACCTTTAAGAGAGAAGAAAATGTGAGGGCTGTTTGGCTTAGCCTCGGGCAGTATCTTGACATTCAAAAGAGAAATTGTGAGCACTTTTGGAATGAAAGCATTTCTCTAATCTTTTAGCGAGACATTGAGATAGAGAACATAGCAAGGTGAAAGGAATGGGGCTGCCTGTGTCTGTGCACAGGAACAGGTCTCAGGAGTCCGGAGGTCTGGCCCACTCTTCAAATGGCACAGTGTTTGTTGGGGAATGTGCAATTATGGAGGCCAGGCCTTTGATCCGGGTTTTCCATCAGGGCTAAATTGTCCTCACATTGAGCGCTGCAGTGTATCCTTGGGCACTCCTTTATATTCTGCTGCTCTTTCATGTGCACCCCTCTGGAACTCAAAGCATCCCCTCTTGAAAAGTGAGCTTTGGCCTGACCATGCTCTAGTGCAGGACGAAGGGAGGCCAGTGTGTGTGTGTGTGTGTGTGTGTGTGTGTGTGTGCGTGTGTGTGTGTGTGTGTGTGTGTGTGTGTGTGTGTGTGTGTGTGTGTGTGTGTGTGTGTGTGTGTGTGTGTGTGTGTGTGTGTGTGTGTGTGGTGTGTGTGTGCAAATGACCATACAGTATGATACAAGTCATCTTACAGAAAGAGTTGAGAGTTTGTTTATGTAAGAGGAGAGTTCTGGGGTAAAACAGGACATAGTAGAGCTGGTGTCAATGGACATGTTTGGATGGGTTGAATTTCATAGTAGCGCATGTGTGGAATAAGTGTTTGTGACAGGAAGTTTGTGTGCCTTGCGTGTGTTAAGGTCTGTGATTGTGATTCTTACCACATGCTCCACTGTGTTATCTGTCCTCCTCATAATAACCACCTCTGTCAGATTAACCAGAGGGACTTTCTCCCTCTTCCTTTTCATTCAAGATAGCGACCTCAGTTAATCATTTTATTCAAACATCAAGGTAGAATCGTTCTTATGCTTTCTCTTTCATGAACTTAATGCCCTTTGAGTTAATGCGGGCAATAGCAGAGGCTAATTCATCTCATTGTTCACCTTAAATCATTATATTGGTTTCCACAACCGGATGGAGATTATGTGCTGTCCTCTGATGTGTCCTCATGCGACCTAATACTTGACGCTACATGTGACTCTTTATAATAATCAACTGCAAAGTGAGACCAGATGTTTTATAGGGAAGTAAAACAAAAGTGCCCATCGAGGTGTTTCACTGGAATGTCCTATTTAAGTCCTTCATGATTCACGCTTCCATCTATAATTACAATCATTGGTTGTCTCAACTTCGTTTAACTGTGTGTACCTTGGATTCATTTATTCTGAAGTCGTCATGCATCGGCAGAGGAATAAAAACAGTTCTTAAGCTCAACGAGCTGTGTATAATTCAGTTTTATTCAAAGTGTTCCTGGGAGAAATGTTGCATTGATGTGTCTTTTGGACAAAATGAATAGCTCTTTAGATTGAAACTAAAATCTTAATCACAGCAAAAGAAACAAAACAAGGTGCTGTTTAGAGTTATTGTGTCTTGTGTTTAACTAGGGGCATGGTTCTAGGGGTGGCAGTACATCATCCAACTCTTGAACACAACTAAAATATATCATAAAACCTAATGGATGGATTGCCAGAGATTCACGGTCCACAGTGCAAAACATATATTTGATACAATCTCGCACCACCATAAAGTTGAAACTTTTAATTTAAAGTCACATATCTTCAGAACTACATTACCAGTCAAAAGTTTGGACACACCTTCTCATTCGAAGGTTTTATTTATTTGAATAATTTTCTACATTGTAGATCGATCGACTGTTTAATTAATAATAATCATTTCTTAAAGTAATGATGAACGGTCGTTTCTCTTGACTGAGTTGAGTGGTTCTTGCCATAATATGGATTACAACAGTAGTCAAATAGGGCTCTCCACTGTGCACTAACCCAACCTCTGCATAACACAACTGATGGTCTCAAGCACATTAAGAAGGCAAGTAATTATACAAATTGACTCTTGACAAGGCACACGTGTTAATTGAAAACCATTCCAGGTGACAACCTCATGAAGCTGACTGAGAGAAGCCAAGAGTTTGCAAAGCTGTCATCAAGGCAAAAGAGGGCTACTTTGAAGAATCTAAAATACAAATCATATTCTGTATTTTTTAGCACTTTTATGTTTACTAGATAATTCCATATGTGTTCTTTCATAGTTTTGATATCTTCAGTATTAATCTACAAAGTAGAACAAAATGAAAATAAACAAAAACCATTGAATGAGAAGGTGTGTCCAAACCGTCCAAACTTTTGATTGGTACTGTACTTTGACTACTCTTTAGATTGCTATAAAATGTTGTACAGATGTCCATGAGACACATTTTCAGATTTTGATGTTCTGGGGATTTTTTTCTCTAGCACTGAAATAATTTGGTTTATAACCAAAAACAAGCAAAACTAAGACCATCATCAGCATCGACTGCTGTTTATTATTAACCAGAAAATGTTACCATGTGAACACTTCTTAACAAGAACAATCTGCTTATTAATAAGACTCCACATAGCTTTCCCAAGGTAACTGTTAATATGTGGTACAGTATTACAGAGCATGATCCTCTATTCTTTCATTGTGAAATGGATGCCATTCTAAACCGTTCATTATTACAAAGCAACGCTAAATATCACGTGCAAAAGAAGCACTCCTATTAAAGCTTGTGAATCATGTTTATCTATAGGTGTGTCAATGTATATGGCTGCAAGGTGAGTACAGACAGATCCTATTGTGACGAGCTTGTACTTGTCATGGACATCAATGTTTTAACTACCCTTTCAATTGCTTACCTTTTCAATTCTAAGGTAAAGGACATTTTGTGCCCAAGGGACCGCTTCTATCTTTGTAATAAAAGGTTACTACTTATTATAAGTGGCTCTCTGTGTCGCATTCTTGCATGCCAATTTTTTCTCATCTAATGATTCTTTGCAAGCCTTAGTAATGAGATGACCGTGATAAATCATGGTGTCAGGTAAAACATAAAGTACGATAAAAGTTAAGACCTGTTCAGGAACACCCAGCTCAACGAGAGGTTTGGTGGAGTTAGAAGGTATTATGTTTCATCTACTTCCTGTGGTTAAAGTAATAATTCAATCCCACAACCCCCCATACTGTATCAGCCTTCTGCACCCCTAACCCAACCAGTTCAACTGAAGACCTCAGCTGTTGAGCTTTGTTGAGTCGCTGTGTTAAAAAGCAGCAATAATGTGTTTTAAGTGGTCTCTGCGTTTTGGATGAGGTGAAGCCACGGCTCTGCATTTAAAATCTTCTCTCCTCTCTCGGCTGGCGAGGTGCCAGGCTGCTGCAGGGTGGTGGGTCCCCTCTGAAGGTGATGTTGTATGAGTGTGTGTGCGTTACGAGCATGTTGTGTGGAGCGAGCCTTCGTTTGTGGCTTCCACTGCGGTGTAGAGAGCTCTGACGTGATGTCTCCTGTCCCTGAAGTCTGGGCCATCGCACTAGTGTTCACTGTCGCTCTACTCCAAAATAAACATGTATCTCCTACACACCCAGAAACCATGGGTAACCTGCACCATGTCAAAATATCCACTTGGCCGTCTAATGGATTTTTACTGCTTTTTATCCACCGCCAGCCGCTCATTACACCATCCAGTTCTGCAACGGAGAACTCATGATGAGGAATGTTTTTTCTCTCATGGGAATAAGCCAGTATGAGTATTAAATAACAATTACATGAATTGGATATCAAACAAACTTCAGATGACTGTGACACAGACTCATCTTGTTTGAATTTACCAACACAGCCACACATCCAGAGATCCTCAAATCCTTTGCTGTTGAACTGAAGGTTTCAGGAAGCGTGAGTGGAAAGAGATATTTCAGTCCTATGAGACACATTCCCTTCTGATAAAAGTGCATTACCACAGACAAAGGGAGGCGCTTGGTAGAATTAGATCGGACTGGGACTGGTGCCGATGAGAGCTTGGCCGGCTGCCCTGGCAAGCCACACATGAGCGTATTTAATTGCCAGACAGACCAGAATAATTCTTCTATAATCTGAATTTATACAGTCACTTGAGTGGGACCATAACACGCTGACAGGGTGTGTTGGGTATCAAGATAGAGTGCCTGGCGCACATCAGTAGAGGCAGATGAAGAGAGAGAGGAATAATGTGGGTATTGTCGAGTCGAAAGACCCCATCACTGTACCAGTGACTGTACTGGCCGTGAACAAGCACTCCTTCAGAGCCGACCTTCCGCCTCTTCGTCAGACAGCAACATGGAAACATTAAAATTGCCCTTTAGCCCCTGACAGACCACACTTGTCTGGAGACCTCTTTTCAATCTGGTTATCTTGTGAAATGCAGACTTGCGAGGCCTCTCTGTGCCCTGCAGAGTCAGAGGTAGGAGTGAGAGCGGCCTTGCTTCCTCTCAAGGGTCTTCTGAGTACCACATTCATTAGAGACCTCCTGTCATGAAAAGCGGATGGACAAGTGTGTGTATGGGTGATTCCTGTGTGCATGTTCGGGCATGTGCATATGTCTGCTGAGGTGCCAACATCTTCAGTGAATGATAGATACCTCCAGTAAGGTCAACACTCCCCCTCCGAGCGTCCCTGTGTTTTTTCCTTGACCCCTCCAAGGGGTCGCCTTGCCTTGTTGCATCTGTCCCACTCTGGAGACACTCAAGGAGAGCGAGTACTTTTAAAAGGCAGGATGCAAGGCTAGGCTTCTCGTCCAGTTGTAGATCTTTCATGCCTGCATGGCTCTGTCCTTGAAGAGTCACGAAGGAAGATTCTGTGTGGTCCAAACTTTCTCTGATGACACGTCTGTCAGTGCAACTTATTGTCCCGGTTCCTTGAAATGCAGTGGGACTTTTAAAGCAAATTTAAATAAGCGGTTTGCTAAGAGCACATGTTCCGAATCTATATTAAATGATATTCAGTGATTCAACTCCAACCTGCTGGCACTTCCTAAAGTCTGAAAGATTTCACAGAGGCCCTTGGAAACATTCTTATTTCCTCCCTAGCTTCAGATATTTGCATAAAGGGATGCAGGACAACATTTATATTTAACAGTGAACATTATTACTTGACCATACCTAGTTTTATTTGGTAATGAATTTCATATTTGATTAGCAAGTTGAAAGAAAAGATAAATCTGCTAAATATTTCATATAACACAACTGTCTTTTATTTCCACTGTATTTTCTGCCATGCATGGTTTCAGCATCAATCTGTCCACAGAATTATTTTGTACTATCTTTGGTTGGAATTCATTGGTTTGATATCTCTATCCATCTCTCTAACTAACTTTGCTGAGCAGACGTTGCTTAAAGTGTAATTGGAAGTTTTTTTTTTTTAAATCTGTGGGCAAAGCTTGTCATCTGGAAAGTACATATTAGAGGTGCATCTGCAGGTCCATCTGCTATCTACATCCAGCCCGTGCACAACATTAGATATTATCTTCCGGATGAGGTGGATCTGTTTGGGGTTTGGAGGCAATCTGATGATTTTTTGACTTACTGAATATATTCTCTCCTTGACCAGGGGGTAAGTTTCCATCCGTACCTCTTCTCCCTGTGATGAATGGTTTGGCCCCAAGTGAGCAGTAAGTCCTTTTCATTGCTGAAGGCAGTGCATGATGCCTGCAGCCAAGTGTAGCTGTTATTGCTCTACGCAGGCTATTCTGCAGTCTGTATGTTCAACTGAAGGTGAAGGATAAACAAGCGTGCATATACCTCCCCCCTCACGCAATCTCAGAACTAATCTCTCCCCCGAGTATGAGGCCTAATTAGAGCTCCCTACCTCAGCTGGCCCATCAGTAACATAATCCCATCCAGAATTATGGCTAATTGAAGGTGGGCGACCAGAGGTGACTCTAAAGCTCAGCTTTTCCAATATAAATTAATTTAGCCCACCATCAAGCAATTGCATAAAAAGAAACGCAACCTTTCCAGCTCAATAACAAATTCAATTGCAAGCTTTCCATCCCCACACTCTAATGAAACAACTCAAATATCAAATCTGCTAGATATTCTTATAACTCTATTTTATTGTGGTTAGCCATGAAAACCGTAACACAGATTTTTCCAGACTTGAACAACTACATGATAAATGTGTCTGACAAATACAATAGATGGACTCTTGGAAACTTCAACATGGAGCAGAAACTTGAGACCTCAGTCGTTGGTGAAGGGGTGGACGCTGCAGAGGAACCCCCTGCTTGGATACAATTAGACGTGAAGAGGTGCACTCTTTATCTTCTGTCTGTGGCCCACAACAAAAGAAAAATGGACTCAATGTCAGCAACGGCGGCCTTTCGGTGTGCTAACCCTCTTCTCTTTGCACATATGTTACTGTCTTTCTTTCTTAAGCTAATAATAACACAGAGAGATCTTTCTTTCCGGGCTCTGTGTAGTCTGCATGAGTCAGCATAACTATAAATGTCGCAAGGATTTCACAACACAGTATGCAAATCTCATCTACCGTGAGATTGATAGCCTGTATTTCATTTTGGGGATTAAAAGAGAGCTGAAACAAGAAACAACAGCACATGAAGAAAGAAATAACATATAAAGAGTTGTGGAATGTTTTAATTACAGTAATTTAGATGAGGAATTACATGTGGCTACTGCGCTCTGGGTGAAATGCATTGTATGCACTCCATGGCTAGGCTGTCATCAGTGAATGTGTGGGAGGACCTTCACAGCATGAAGTTGACCTCACACTGTAATCACATGTATCCAAAGGTTAATAAATATTCACTGCCAAGGAGGGAAAACAAAAGTGGTTTGCTAACTTCTAAAGCTTCCTCTAACTGCCTGCTTTATCATTATGGATATGTTGGGTTGTGTCTGCTGTTATAGTTCGGCCACAGTGTTTTATAGCCCCGAAGTGTTGTATGTGACTGTGTCAAAGTTTAAAATCAGTCACAGGATGTCGAACTGTGAGAAATCTGTGTATGAGTGAATACATGAAAGCCAAGCAGGGCACTGTGGTTCACAAAACTACATATTGTGATAGAGATTGAGAATGAGGACACGAGCGAGGAAATGGGAGAGAGAGAGGAGGGGAGAGTTCAACAGTGAGGGAGTTAGTGGGGAGGGCAGAGGGAGGGATACAAGCAGGAGGCCCAGACAGGCTAGAACAAGAAAGCAAAGAAAAATATCTAATTGGAATCAAGTGTCCTGACAGAGTGCGTGGGCGACTGAATTCCGCAAGGCGTGCTGCTTTTCCACTTGCAAGAAAGAAGTGTAAGAGAGCGAGGAGGGGAAAAAAAGTATTGAAAATCCCCTTGCATGTAGTGATTTTATTTCTGGGCGGGTTTGGTAAAGACAAATGATAGTAGGGTGGGGAGGATGGCCACAACAGTATTTCCATTTCAAACTGCTTGCTAAAAGGCATTACACACCACTCTGCCTGTGTGGTTGGCCTTCTGACGGAGGAAATGCTAAACGATGACAAACTGAAACCGCTGATTGAATTTCCAATTTCTAATGAATTCTAACTACTTGTGTGTTTCTCCGTGTGTCTAGAAGTGTGTTCCTGTGAGGAAGGATGGAAGGGGTCAAAGGGTACTGCTGCCTTTTAAGAGGTCAGTTTCAGAGACATTTTTCTCAGATGTAATGCTCTCCTCTGCTCATCTGACCAAAGCCAAAGAAGTGAGATTTGTAGGGTTATCCCTGAACACAAATGTATAAGATCACACTTGTACCTCCAAACGGGGTACACTTTATGATGACTATAACCCCACGATAAATGATCTACTTTGTCTACTTACCTGATGGAAATATTCCACATTTTGGAAAATATGCTTAATTCGATCACGTGTTTACTCTTTGACAAATTAGCTTAGCTTAGCGTAAAGACTAGCAACTGGATGAAACAACTAGCATGGCTTGCCCACAAATAAGAATGTTCATTGAGTAGATGGTCACTGTTTGTGGCCCCACACGGCACATCGATGTCTTCACGCATCCCCTCATGTTGTTTAAAGTATCACGGCTTGGAGATGAAGTATGGGAACAATCTTTCAGCCAAATGGACGATCTCGTCTCTTTCCGTTGACCTTTGCTGGTCCAAAGGTAAAGCTTGCAGTTTGCTTCAAAGTCCTGGTGAGGGACTTGGGGCCCCGGGAGACACTCCGCCTGACCACCAGGCAGAACCACAGGATAGAGCTAAACACATGACATATCTTAAAGGGAGCCGGCCAGATTGGAGCATGATATGCACGTCAGCTGTTTTGCTTCTTTTTTCTCTGGGTTATATCTGAGGAAAATCAATCTGTGGATGTTTTCCCATCATGCTGTACTGTACTGTTGTTCCTGCTGTGTGGGCTTCCCCTTAAGATTCCTCTGGTGAAGCACTGTGGTTCTCAGGTTTAGGAGTTCAGACACAATGCTGTCTCTCTTTGTCTCTTACTCTTTTTCTCACAACACACTTCTTGAGACAAACGTTTGTGTTCTACTTTGGTGGCTGAGCCCTTCCCCCAGAAAATAACACATTCAATACAGATGAGTGAAGGTGGGTGGGACTTAATGATATTGTGTACCTCAAGACCCCCCAAAGCAATATGGGCCCACCCGGGCAGAAGCCAACCTCAGGGGGAGAGAAACTGACAGGGAAAGTGTTTAGAATCCAGTTTAGGTGAGATTACTATTAACTTTGAACGTGTAAACATCATGAAAATTAGCATCAGTCTTTGCAGTTCTATATTTACATTTGAATGTGTGAAGTGCAATATAATGACAGCCAAGTGTATTCTTTGCTTATGCTATGTGTTAATTAGTCCCTCTTGCGTTGCTGTAATTAGTGGTTAGAAGCCGAGCAGAGACAGTGTTAGTTTGGAGGGACGTTGGCGCAGTAGTAGGGTTTACATCTGTAACCATAAAACATTCCAAACAAATAGGGCTCAGTCACTTTTTCCCACATATTTCTTAAATGGAACACCAGGTTTCGCCCCTCCACTTACATCCCACCACCTGTGACAGGGGGAGCGATCAGGGACCACTTTGAGAGTGTAATTGAAAACCTTGGGCCCTCTCTGTGGTGGACACGCTATTTGAGGCTCACAGGGCACAGAGGGAAACTTAACTCCAGTTATTGTTCGCTGTATAACCATAATCAAGGGAACACCCTTTCTCACTATAAAGTCAAAAATAGGGGTATGAAGTGAGTCCTCTGCTGATAAAATACATTATGGGCAATGTATAGTTATTTGTGGGCCATTTGTGGTTAGTCTTAGGAAAAAACAAAGTGGAAATATGGTGTAATAGAGCTCTGCTTGTTCTCCAGATGTAGACAGGAGGACATTTTTCATTTGACACGGTGTTGTTGCTGCATTGTTCTGCAGCGTATCTACACTTGACATTCAACTCGAGCCGTGAAGCAGTGTGTACCTCCCTTTCTCTCAAAGAATCTCAGCCGAACACTCTCATCCTGACACACCTCTCAAAGCATAAACATTACGAGATTCCAGGCTGATAGCTAGAAGGTCCTTCTCTGGAAAGGCCATCCGTCACAGGTCATTCATCCTGTTCAGTCAAAGGTTAAAGCACAGCCTGAGGACGCCGATTGCAGGTTGTGTAATTCTAGAAATCTGGCTGGGAGAGAAAAAACAAATTGTAAAAAATAATCTGAATTATTAGGTTGCATATTTAGATTCCCATGACTATAGATGGTATTTTACAAGTCAAATACATCACTATACAACTATGAACGGAAATCTTGGTTTTTTTGTAAAATATGTAAGAACTTTACAAAAATGTGACCTAATCAAGGGAAAAAGAGAAAGAAAACATGTTCCTAAAGCGTTACCAATCTTTCCAAATATATTTTCCAAAGGCATTTTCAAACACCGTGGCACACTTTAAAATATGCATCATCCAACTCTACTGTATGTTTGTTTTCTTTAAGAAATTATTTGAGGGACTTCCTGTTTCACATAGACGTGCATTTCCTAATAACCCAAACCCAGCTTAACTGCCCCCTCCTCACAGACTAACATGATCCTGTACAAAGTAATATACCTTTTAATGTACCTGACTTAGAGCACAGGCATTCAACTGTGCCCTCAAGACACATATTGAAGTACACTACAGCTCAACACCATGTATCATTTACAAGACCATGACTCCCTTTCAAATATGTTACTATTAAACAGAAAAACATGCTAGATGTATTCTCTAATAGCTCAACTATAGTACATTCTTGTGTTCAGAAAAGGCTGTATGAATTGTTGAAACCATCCTCTTTATGTAACACTTGTTCTTAATAAACAGTCACGCATCACCTCTGGCAGACTGTTGGACAGGCTGCACTCATCATCTCCGCCATGCCATAGCACATAAACAAGTAACGTGTTGTTTTCTGACCGCTGAGGAGAGCTCTCGGTGTCTGTTACTGTAACTAATGGTAAGAAACTTGCGCTGCCTTGCCCCTGACCCTGTCCAGATGGGACGTCTGAACATTGGCTTGGAAAAGTTAAAAATAGGGTTGGTAAGTAACACTTCATCTATCTTTTCTCGGGCCTGTGGCAACCGGCTGAAAGAGAACAAACCAAGTCACTTTTTTCTCAACAATGAAAGAGATGCTGGAAGAGCTCTGACATTTACAGGGATGTTGTTTTCTTTTTTGTGGAGTAAAGGAAAGCATTTATTTAAAGCTTTTAACTCGGACAATCCCTCTTTTAAACTGTCAAAGTGAAGCATGTCGAACATAGCAGCACTGTTTATGCAGCGCAGTTCCGTGGACTAATTCATTAAATCCAGCATGGAACATGGGATTCTTTTCCTTTGCTGTTAACACTTACAGCTTGTAAGGTAAAGCAACTGTGCCAAGCTAATTATATTTAAGTAACTGTTAAATTGCATGATACTCTAAAAGGGAATGTGAATCAGGAGCTTTTTTGTCCTCAACTCTCTTTTAGGATGACTCAGGCAGAGGGTTGTGCACGCAGTTGTGAGTTTTCACAGGCGCTCTATTTTAGCACAGGTGTTATGGTGATATGTGCCTCAGGCAACAGTGTGCATGTCATGACATATTTCTGGTACTTTGTTGGTTGGTTGTATGCAAAAGGGTTGTTGCAAGTGTGTGAGTGTGTGTGTTCCGTGTGTGGGTGTGTTTGAACGTGTTATCTTGCAAGGGAGGAAAAGAAAAAGGAAGTGAGAGAGGAAAAGCAAGAGACGAATTGAGCTCAACACGGTTCACCACAGATGGTTATTGTTTAGAATTCCAGGGTCATGATCTCCTGCTGCGCTCTCCTTCTATCTCACAGACCCTGTAGGCTATGAATTAATCAAACGAAACACAAGCCTTGATATTGTAAGTACTTTCCTATCAGATTACAGACTACAGCCCCTGTCAACAGAATTCAGATTACTTCAGAAATAAGCAGAGACACTTGTGATTAAAGTTACAGCCAGCAGCACTTCAGAGGAGAACGCCAGCCCTGCAAATGATCAGGAACTAATCTTTAATACATCCAAGGACAAGGCAAGCATCTCACCTCGAGTCTGTGTGACAGAGGTATACTTCCTTCTGTCCCTTTCTACTGTGTTTACTTTACTGTTAACCAGGGGGGATATCCTGTCTATGCACAATCTCTTTCTTCTTTCGGTGCCGTCTCAGCCAATTGCAGTCGCGGGCGCACTGAGGATGTCGGAAGCAGAAGACTCCGAAAGATGACGCTCCAAAAATGCCTCTTTGTTTGCACAAGACAATCAGCATAGAAAGCCTTTGATGGGATGAAGTGTCCCGCCTGTCACCCACTGCCTCACACCTCCCATTATCTCCGTCTCCGCCTCCCTGCATGGGATCCCCGTGCAAAGCGTCGCGGGACTGAAGCATTTAGCTGCTGTCAGTCAGCGAGAACCGGGCTGCGGAAGAGGACATGGAGGAGCTGTCTTGGCTGACTGCTGGCAAACGAGCCACAGAGGCCCCATTACTTTCCCTGCTTGTCAGGAAGGAGTTAACCCCAGGGAGGGAGGGGGGCAAACATTAGGCTCAATGGTAACTGAGTGTGTAATTAATGCCGCAATGTGTCCAGTCCCCAGGACCTTCTCAACCTCGAGACCCTTTCTCAGACTCTGGAAGAGAGGGAGAGGTCAGCAGGAGGAGAGGGGGGCATCCGGGCCCCCCTTATGCCACTGCATCTGTCCAGAGAGAGGATATAGTCTCCGTCAGGGCCTCAGGGCGAATGACCCTTGTCAGCCATAAAGTTATGGGAGACAACAGATTGGTCTCCGATGACGGATGTGTGGAAGGAGAGCATTTCATAGTCCCATGATTTACACTGATTTACACTTAATTCTACTGATTGAATTTAATAGCTTGACCGCAGTATAATTGACCCAAATTAAATCATTTTAGGGATTGTTTTCTTGTTGTTGCTCGTGAAACAATTTTCAAATCCCTTGTAGGGTATAATTTTGCCTGCGTCTAATGAGCTCTGTTTGAAAAAGCTATTTTAGGAACAGTCCTCATGTTGAGAATGTTACAGTATGAATAATAGATCCACAGAAATATTTTGGCACAATTGCTTAGGGTAACACATTTCTTTGGCTATATCTTTCTAGACTATTGATATTATAATAACAGCCCAATCACTGCGACATCTATCAGGATGAATGTTTTTCTTTTAGTTAGGGAGGCTGCTATAAAACAGTTTCTGCTGTTCATCAATTTACAAATCATAGGTATTGCTCTCTGCTTCTGACTAAGTTTGATGGATTAGATACGTTTGGACATGTTAAAGTATGTATGGCTTGGGAGTGACAGGTCATGTCATGTGCATCAAATTACCACAAGACAGCCAAGTACTGAGGAGTGTGCGCATATTGCTGCTGGGCATTATGTGTGGTTGCAACCCAGTCTCACGACATTTCGTGTTCACCAACACGATTTTTAATCTATTGATTCGTGTTCACCAACACGATT
Source organism: Gymnodraco acuticeps (assembly GCF_902827175.1). Classification (NCBI taxonomy): domain Eukaryota; kingdom Metazoa; phylum Chordata; class Actinopteri; order Perciformes; family Bathydraconidae; genus Gymnodraco; species Gymnodraco acuticeps. The sequence goes on along the minus strand of NW_022989803.1, from coordinate 1,164,444 downwards.
TGCCCCTTTTTTTCGTGGTGCACAGCACGACTTTAAAAGCAATGTATTTCTACTGCCTGCAGCACGTCTTTTTCTCCGGTCGGGTCGTGGGAGACCGGAAGCTGTGTGGTTCATAAAAACATGTTCTTACTCAATATCAAGCCACAATTATTGCTTTTATTTTAAATCGTATAATTTCGGACTTTTGTTTCCGTCTGTGAGGAAAATAAATGGGGCTCAGAGCCTCAGAATACGGAAATCTGTATTTTAAAATATTTGTTTCCTTCTAATTCGTTATTCTTTTCAAAATAACACACTGTTATTTACTCACCAATAACACACAATTATCCTTGCTTTTATTTATTGGTTTAATTCCATAATCTCGGGCTTTTTTGGCGTCTGTCAGGAACTGATTTTCAAAATAAAAATAACCGGAAACAGACGTAGGCCTATAAGGGACATTTCGAGCATCATTGCGATTGTCAACATTTCTGAGTTTAGGATGGCCGAAGACGTACTACACTACCCATAATCCCCAGCTATCGTTTAGGACTACAGTCCCCGTAAGGTTACGCAGAGCGTCAAACAGCTGTGTGAAATGGAACGAAACCACGCCAGACTATCCAAAACTGAAATCGAACGCCCCCCCAGAACTACACATGCTGGCTATTGTGTTTCGCAAAATATTCTATGGGACATCTCTACTGAACGTTTTCGTTTTTCCCACAATTAGAAGTTGCCAGTATTAAACACATTGGTGCTATCAAATATAAAACATATAATTAATAAATGGGTGAAAATCGCTTGTGTCCATAATGCGCAGCATTAATACCCACATGACAGCTCATTGTTACTTTGTAATTCTACTCCACTACAATTCAGAGGTTAACCTGGTATTTTTACTCCACTGCATTTATTTGAGTTACTTTGCAGATTCTGATTAATTATGTGAAATATAAACAACCCTTAAATCAGACTTTAGTTACACCTGAGTAAAATTCAGGTAAGGTGATTGTCAAGTGCCAACAATCAGGAGAGATATTTGATAGTTGGTGCTTGAGAAGACTAAACATGTAGGCCTATCTGCAATTGACATGAATTGAAACGAGTAATAAAGTATATTCATTACTCGTTATTCTCTACTAATAGTTCATTAAAGACTGTATATTATGGCTATTTTGCACATCCCTTTCAAGATTTTCAAAGGTTTACTGACATATCATATACACAACTACGGTGTAGTTATGGAATGAATGAAACACTTGGGTCACAGGTTCCTCAACAGTGCATTACAAGACATCTATCAATATGTGTGAACCTCCACCATTAAACTGTCATATTCTGCACATTTCTTATTCTATCTACATACATAAGAGTATAATTAATATGTATAATATCAGTTAAAATAAGTGCTTCAACATAGTTAACATTGCAGGAAAGCAATATATTAGACGTTAAGTACTTTGTCAGGCTTAATATTTATCTGTAGATAGATACCCCCAAAGTTTTTTTCTTATTCAAAAGAAGACCTTAATCTGTTATTTAATGTTTAAATAAAGGTTAATTCGTTTTTCTGTTTTGCACCTCCTCCTATTAATATCTTTGTACATTCTGCACTAAACTGTTTTATTGTAGAGATCACTTATCGTAGCTTCTTGATTTTTTATATTCTATATTTATACTTTCCCCCTATGAAAGTATGTACTCTTAATATTTTTTTAATCAAATAAAACACAATAATTCAATAACGTGCTTTAACCACTAGGAGGTGCACACAAGGTACACACAGCCATAATAACTTTGTATTATTAGTGTAGGACACTTGTGTTTTCATACAACATCTGAAGATGTGTAGTTTTATGCATGCTTTCACATAATTTTACAGCATATTGCTATACTATTTCAGACTCAGTATTTACATTCAAAGAAAATCACTAATATCTTTAAAAACTACAAGTCCTTTTATATCAGCTGTGCACCGTTATGGTGTAAATATAACCTATCTGTGAATTAGATCAAATGTAAAAGTTAGCCGAATTAGTGTTGATACTGCAAGGAGACGTATTGTGTGAAGAGAAATTGAAGATGTTGTTTAATTGTTGAATATATTTATGATCCACGTCAAGTATTCAGTTTCGCCGGCATTTTCTCACTTTTTCCAAAGGTCTTCTCATCAGGGCTCTATAAATAAAGAACTACGGCAGATCTGTAATATACAATGCAGCCGAACCGTGTATTACAATGCCGTTATGTGATGACTTTCAAAGAGAAAAGCAAGAGCGCTCGGAATTAAGTATTATTTTAAAATGTTTTCCGGATTTCATATCATATAAACACCAAATCCCAGCATGCATTGCGGCTAAAACATCCAATAAGCGAGCTTAAAACCATAGCTGAGGATCTTGGGTAATCGCTCGAAATGCCTACGTCTGTTTCCGGTTATTTTTATTTTGAAATTCAGTTCCTGACGGAAGCCAAAAAAGCCAGAGATTATGGAATTAAACCAATAAATAAAAGCAAGGATAATTGTGTGCTATTGGTGAATAAATAACAGTGTGTTATTTTGAAAAGAATAACAAATTAGAAGGAAAAAAAGATTTAAAAAATACAGATTTCAGTATCCTGAGGCTCTGAGCCCCATTTATTTTCCTCACAGACTGCAACAAAAGTCCGAAATTATACGATTTCAAATAAAAGCAATAACTGTGGCTTGATATTGAGTAAGAACATGTTTTTATGAACCACACAGCTTCCGGTCTTCCTCGACCCGACCGGAGAAAAAGACGTGCTGCAGGCAGTAGAAATACATTGCTTTTAAAATCGTGCTGTGCAACACGAAAAAAAGGGGCAAATCGTGTTGGTGAACACGAATCAATAGATTAAAAATCGTGTTGGTGAACACGAAATGCCGTGAGACTGGGTTGGTATATGGGTGTGGTTAGTATGGCTTGTTCTTGTAAACGTTTATTGATGAATATCCTTAAAGATAAGAATGATCTTATCGTGGCTCATACTTTGTTTGGCATCTTGCACAGATTCCTAAACCTTTTGCTTCTTCAGTTTTTGGCCAATTCCAAGATTTTAGGCCAAACTAGCAGTGCTGAAGTTGGCTTTGGCCCCACGGAGGCTGTGAGAGCATTTCTAAGTTGTTAAAATAAATATAGAAAGACCTTCACAGAATTACACTTGATCTGGGAAATATTGCCGTCGACCATGCCCTTCCATGTTTGTTTCAGACGCTGCTAAGTAGTGATTAAGTACATTTTTCAAGAATAGTGTGATTGGTTGCTTCGTCAGAGTCTGGAGTAAACAAATAACACGCTTTAGTAAGAGACTTGAGCCAGAAAGGAAACTGGCATCTGCAACCACGGCCTCATGTCTTGAAGTCGAATGGCCTCCTATGTAGCTTTCCCCACACCAGGAATCTTGATAACCAAAAGCCATCTAACTCTCTTGTCAATGGTGGTGAGAGCCGCTCCACCACATGTGAGCATTCCTGGGGCACCACGGCCTCGCCACAAGCTCATATTTATCGTGTGCGGTTGAAACGCCACAGAGGAGCCCACAGCCGACACATAGCTCAAGGAACACACACACACACATATACACACATGTTGTATGCTGTCTGGCCTCGCTCCGCGATGTCTGTCCAGCTCATCTCCTCTGTAATATAGACAGAATCAGCAATATTGTCGATGCCAGCAGTTAAACTCCTGTAAAACAAATCTGGCAGCCATGAAGTCACGATATGAGCCACCTCCCATCAAGATCAGTGTGCTGTAACTTGCTTAAAGGGTGACCCACCAGGCTGGTACCGGGTAATTACTGCTATTCTAAGTCTTTTGTATTTTTAATTAACCCAAAGTTAATGGAGTTTAATCACTAACACCAAAAAAGTTCCCTGTCTTTAAAACGCATGGAGTGTTTGTTATAGGAGATATAACGACTGTCAGATAGGTTGTCTCTGACACACACAGGCCATTAGCAGCCAGTAAGAAGTGCGGGGAGTCCTTCCTCTGAGCCCTTTGATTGTGGACTGTCTCAGTAGTTTTAGTCGTGCTCGGCTATTATCATCCTCCAAGGTAACGTGCAATGCTGCTTTTATGTCTTCCCTGAACTTTGGACCCAGCTGGATGTGTTTAGAACTGTTATAATGTAACAGAGGTTCAAAAGATTTCACTACCTTCCATTTAGCTCTCCTGCTGACACTGTTGGGCCACTTTAATATGCTTCCACACAGAGTCTGGATCTCATCAAGGCCATATGAGGAAAGGGAGAAAGGTGGGTGAGTTGACAGAGGGGCTGGCTTTACAGAGAGAATCAATGTGATAAAGTACGGATCCATTAGCCGCAGTGGTGCTGAAGCCTGACAGATACAACGGGCTTGTGGGCTGATTAGAGCATTCGAGAGGGCAACACTACATGAGGGACATTATGTTGTGATAATTGTTATACAATGTGGCGCAATCCTTTGTTTTGACTGGACTTTAGTGGCTTATTACTGCTTTTAAAGTGTGATATTTGACGACAGTAACTTCTGGATCAATTTGAAAGAAAAGCCCAAAACCACACTTTCACAGTTTCAGTATACGTCACAGCCCACTCTACTGGACCAGAGTGTCAGGCCAGGCATGAGTACAGAGTATTTTCCTGGCTATGGCGTCACTTTCCCCTGGCCTCTCTGGAGAGTGTGGTTGGACGCTGTAAAACTTTACTGAGGGGAGTAGTGCGACATGGGAGTGTCTCACCTCCATTAAAGTCCTTGCCAGGGTGCTGTGGCATTTAAACACTCATAAATAAATAACGGTGAGATCTACAAACCCCTAACATGGAGTTCCCCAGTCTGAGAGGGGGGGACCGCAAGGGGTACGACAGAGTAAAGGGTCAGCGGAGGCGTTCTGGTCTGATACCAAACTAAATTACTCCCAAAAAACTTTACAGTAACCACTAATACCCACTGGCCCTCTCTAGTCACACAGAGCCTCAGCCAAGCCTCTGCTCCCTGGGAGAACAGGGCCACCAATATAGTCATCATAACCAGGGTGTTTTTCTTACTCTTGTTTTACAGGCGAGGGGTTAAGTCATCAGCATCTGGAGGCCCATTCTGGAATTGAGGGAAGGTCAGCTCAGGAGCAAGCTTTTTCAATACTGTGAAATAAATTGCTGAACCAGATAGAAATGTTGGAGTGGGTTAGGGCAGCTTGCACAATGTAAATGTCAGTCAGGTGTGACGTTAATAGCCTATATCCTGCGCTTGGCAGAATGAGGTTGTGCCAGTTGTAGGCAGAGTGATGAGTGTGAGGTAGGGAGCCTTGGATTAATCTGCTGGCGGGACTGACATACAGAGTGAGAGGGAGAGTTTGGAGAGACTGGCAGAAAGCTGTTAGTAGGCTGACATCATCAGAGCTGATACAATCAAAGTTCTGGTTGTAAATGAGCGCGGCAGTCCAGAGCGGAGGGGCTGGGCTATGTCAGCCTCCTGAGGTAATGCACACGGCTGCGAGTCCTGCTTGCTCTGCAGCCGGAGGATTTGGGGGGATTTTGGGTGGGCTTTTTTCAACTAGGCGTCCCCCTGGTGTCTGGATGGACAGCGCTGGCGAGGTGAGATTGATCTGCGGTCGCAGCCGAGCCCCGCGGGCCTGACAGTGAGCAGCATGAAGACAAACCGAGGCCCCAGCAACGGCCAATGATCTTCATCGGTTACACAGAGAGCGAACGGGACAAGAGCTACAGCATAGTGTGTTTACCCAGGTGTGTGTTGTTGCTTGCCAGCAGCTGAGGAACAATATTGAAAGCAGGCTGAAAGCTAAGCTGTATGTACAAACCTGAGCAAGAACACCAAAATGGCTTGGTTTATTATTTTCTGAAGGCAAATCAAGGCTGGGCTCTCCCCCAAAAACATGCTTTCCCTACAACCCATGTTCTGCATTCCCATACTCTTTCCTTTCCTTATCTTAGTAGTGAAAATTATCCGCAATTGAGATGATTTAAATATGTATGTTATGTGAGGAATTATGGTAAATGTAGTCTAACAGAGCACAGGCTTTTGAAGTATTCACAGGAGAGACATAACTGAATTTGATTTCAATTAATCCAAGTAGTTTTGCCATATATAACAAAAAAACCTCCAACTGTTTTTCCACACAACATGCATTAGCACTTAAAGCTGTTCAGTGAATAGGACCAGAAATGCAGAGGTGGTTTTGCAGAAAAAGTTTCTGGCTTGCCTACTTAGTGTATATATGTAAGACTGTGGATTCATATTCCAAACCCCAAATGTTCACTCTGCATGAGAGAAAGTATTGCAACAGCTATTGGCAAACAAGCCTGACTACAAGCTCTTTTTTCTCTTCAGTGTATAAAAGTATTAGTATGTTAGTCATGCCAGGAAAAGTAAATCCTCTGGAGCTCTTTGCATGCACATACAAGCACGTGCATGTACGTTTGCACATGCCTAAGTGCGTACTTATAGATGTGTGTGTGCAGGCGGAGACAAAATCTATCTCATCATTTTAGTGGGGTATTTCCAGCAAGCCCACTGCTTCTAATTACAATAGACCTTGCAGTCATTGTCTATTTTCCCTTTCTTTCATTTGTCTGCCATCAGCTTCATATGGTTGCAGTTTGCATTAATTCATATGTGGTCCACATTTGAGTTTGTAGCCTCAGTAGTTTAATCTCAGCCCAATCACAACAGAAAGGTATGTTCCGGATGCTTTTAGGAGTCATTCCATCCCTGCCCTCTGGGTATAGAAGACCAGTTATATTCTCACATGCCAATGCAATAATAGCATTGTTCGACACAGGACGGCATAATCACCAGCAGCACCCCGCGCCAGAACAAAAACACACACACACAAAACAGAACATTGCAGTATGAAGTTGTTTAGAACACAAAGATGAGAAATTGAAATAAGAGGAGGTATGGTTTACAATGGAAAAAGTATCCATATGGCAAAGGGTTAGCTTCTTCATGTTAAAGAAAACAATGTACACAATGTTTTGTATAGCAGAGGGGTTTGAAACCGGCACACATGGAATAAGGTCATGCCATCTCTATTCAAAGGAACCTACAAATTAAAAACAAACTCTAGTGCAGACAGTTTATACTGAAAAGTATTATTTTATAAAACGTTTTATATGTGTGGTTTCTACAATATGTCTTCCATATCCCTGCACAGAGTCTGTGAGGTCCTTATTCTATTGTATGTCTGTCAGTATGTTCTGTTCAACTTTGTTTATTGTCCATACTTCTGCACTAATAGTGCCAACACAAATTCCTGTACATTTATTTTTCTTGGCAATTAAAGTGTCTCCTTTACTCAGAGAGTTGTAGTCAATGTGGCGCAGGCCAAAAATGGAATCAATGCTCCGGCCAACAATTTAATTATAAAATGCAATATCTGTATGATTAGTGGGATTGTAGGGAGTAGGTTCACTTTATTGCTCTCTTAATGAGGGACAATCGGGGCAATAATGTATGTTAGTGGAGCTGGTGGGGTGCCACATGCAGCAAATGTGACAAATTGGCTCTTGTAGTGCGGCTTTCCACAGGGCTGATCTGACTTGACATTCGAGAGGAGGATATTCCTCCTTTGGCAGGGACTGTGCAAGATAATGAGTGCCATATTACATCAACATAGTGCCATGCCAACTGCTCAACTGATTACACATCCCATGATGCAAAGGCTTAATGCACTTCCCGTCAATAGTTGTCATACGGCTCTCAATACGTGTTTTTTCTCAAGCGGTGTTGTAACAGATAGTTAAACAATGAGTCTATTTTCAAGTGCTCAGAGGAAGGTCCAAAGGGATTATGGAGACATTAGTATAGATTACGTGTCCATTTGATATGTCTTTATTAAAGCATGACTTAAAATGAATAGGTCAGACTAATAATTTTCCTACGACACTGTCAATATATCAATTCACCTCATGTGTGGTCCAAAATGAAAAAGAAACCAGTAACGAGAGACCCAAAATGTTTTTACATTTATCTAAACAGACACCCATGATCCTTTGGAGAGAGTTTTTATTTTGCTGCAGACTTTTCATTCATCATGTCAGACAGGAAGAAAGCTGTTGCTGCATCCCAAACTGAATCAGGACTAATAGTCTATGACTAAATATACTAAATATAAAACTGAAATGAGGAAAAGATCATGCCTGGCGACACAGAAATTATTACATTTAACGATACACCAGTCCTAAAACCAAGCTGAAAAACCCTCTATTCAAGTTCCATTTGTGTACAGTAACTACACATCTGTAATGCAATCTTGAAGAGAGTTTATTTAAGGTCTTCTTCAACAACTATGCTGAAATAAGATTATTCTATTTACTTGACCTCATTAATCATCTCTGCCTCCTTGTTGGATTGAATGTCCTGGAAACTGTCAGCCTTTTGCGCCAGACCGCCATACATTGTTTACTATTGTTAGAGCAAAAATAGCTCTCTTGCTCTGCGGTGAGTACAAAGGTTATCCTGATATTCAAGAGTGAGTAAAAATCAGAAAAGCAAATCCCTGTTCACTCAGTGCCTTCCTTTTTATTAGATATTACACTGGGTTGTCAGGTGTGGGTGGGCTTGGCTTTCCTTCAGACTATTAGCCCCAATCCAGAGGCTGATCCTGCCAGTTTATAAGTCACAGCCAGCCAACACTAGATTTCCAGAAATCAAAGCAGATTGTTGTAAATCGTGATCATCACTTCCTTTCTGAATCCAATGAAAGCATTTTGGGGCTGATGGGGGATTATTCTACCAGACGCTGGTGTAATGTAGTATGTTTGGCTTTACCTATCCATCTGGAATGCATTACACAACACAAGGTACACACTGTCATGGCAACATGGGGCAACATGGTCCAAGCCACCAGATCATTGAGGTCGAAGCTCAAAGAAAACAACTGATGTCACTCAAAGTGTGGAACAGAGAAGCCTGCTGCACGAGTTAGATGATTGACAGGATCAACACGTGCACAGTCCTATCTTCCTGTTAGAAAGCACTGCAACATTGCATATAGTGACCGCTCACTCCAAAAGCTCAGTGGCCCTGATGGGTCGCCCTGCGGTTAATTAGTGGGCAGTGATTTGGCCCCAAGAGGACCAGGTCGGCCCACGAGTGAGCTCACTTCCCCTCGTCTTCACACTCACATGCACGGCCGCTCCCTAGCTATGAGTCAGCGGACGGAGAGGGAGAGAGTGGGAGGCAGAGCGAGAGACAGGAAGTCATTTTACCCGCATCGGGCCCATCTCCAGTCTCATCGCCTGCCAACTCTGGGTAGTGTGATTACAGGCGAAACTGATTAAAACAAAACAACTTAGCCTAGTAGCCCCCCTCACCTCCCTCCACCCTTCCACACATTTACAGTACACATGGACTGCGACATAGACACACACACACACACACACACACACACACACACACACACACACACACACACACACACACACACACACACACACACACACACACACACACACACACACACACACACACACACACACACACACACACACACACACACACACACACAATAGAAACAGGATGTTAGCAGGATCCTGGATGTGATCTTTTTAGACTCTAATGGAATCCTGATGGAACACAGGTGCCTCCTGAGAGTTGCAGCACTTACACTGAATACACATGAGATGACTCAATGCCCGCTTTCCTGTTTTAATCATTTAATGATTATTATGTCTTTAGGTATTTCCTTATGCTTTTGTGCCACTCGGGAGCTACAGTCTGGTTTCTTACAGAGTTAAAAGACTTGATAATAAAGTGATGAGAAAGCAGGTCTCTGTGGCAGCCACATAAACATGCCTCTGACTTTTAAAGGATTTTCCCTGAGACATCGGATGCAGGTGCTCTGCAGAGATCAAAGAGGACAAGTAAAACCTACTTAGATTGAGAACTCCGTGAGAGCTGATTTATTCAGAAAGTCCCGCTGTAAAAATGCCCTGTAGTTTGTTTGGGAACCTCAAGCTAATGATGTTGTAGTCTTCCAGAGCAGTTAAACAGGACAATGCATTTTCTTTCACTGTGTAAATCCATCGGTGAATATGCTCTGTCGTGGATTTCAAATGCTTAATGGCTGAGTATGCAATGCAGCATATCTTTCAGTGACATGATCTGATACCTTGTCTTACATTTTCTTTAAAAAACACAGAGCAGGATGGCACACATGGATTTAATTATAGGTGACCTGGTACTAAAAAGCATGCATCAATGTAGTACATTACAGTACTGTAGCTATTATTGCCATGTGCTCAAGGCTAGGCAATTTTGAACTTTTTGAAAGTAATTGGAATCCACTCGAACGCCGAAAACCTCTTTAATGACACTGCCACACAAGCTACAGTATGTTGTTTTTAATGTGGCAATTTAGCTCACACTTTAGAGCAGAGTACTGGGTCAGAAATGAAATGTTTCCAAAACGCAGTGAACCACCAAACATGTAAGTCCAACCCAACGCAGTGAAGGAGTTTGGGCGAGGAAACTATCCAGCAAACAAATAAGGCTTTAACTATACAGCCTCACCATTACCATGGTAACTGTGTGGTTTACTCTGCAAATCAAACATAAAACAGTATAATAAAATGGGTTAATACAAGAGTAGAGCATTGAAGTAGACCAGAGTGCATCAGAGCATGGCATACAATGGCCAGAAGAGCCAAAGATATTTAATCGGTAACTCATACAGCAAAAATCCACTTGCGTAGGTGTTACTTTGCCTAAACATGAGCATGTACAAATTCCCACCAAGATGCATCTATGATGAAATCTTTTCTTGTGAAAGCCCTTCTCGAAAAATGCCAACGTCTCAAGTTAAGCACTGAAAATATGACTCAATCTTCAAAAGGACTTTAAAGGAAATTAATCACACTATAAGATGATCATCTGTTACTCAGTCCCATCCCTGGGGTGATATTGCCATGCCAGTTGTGACTCTTGGTTTTGGCAGTAGTTGATCAGCAATCATTTTTGACCTGTCACTGCATGCTTGATTTTCCACTGAATCAATGCATCATTGGCAGCAGGTTGGCGGAACAAGCCCTGATGATGGAAACATTTATGTTCAAGCCATTATATTTAACCAGGGCACTGAAACCCTGAAAATTACGGGGTGTTTGATTGCCACCGCACATACTGTATTTTTCAACTTTCTGACTGCTTTTCCCATTACTGCATGTTTTAAACACACTGCTCATTCACAAACTGTCTGTACAAAGCGAAATATTAAGTGTTCCTTAAAATAGTCCAAGCCATGTTTCTTATTCCCTCTCTGTTAAGCAGCTTTTTGAACTAGGATTTATCCTCTTGGTATGTTTATGCCAAGTACTTGAATTTGGCTTCTGTGTGCACAGTTCCTGTATGAGCATCTGTCAAAGTGACCATAAATAACATGTATTCAGTGATGAAACCTGGTGGCTTCCAGTAGAAGAAATTACCATAAACAAACACAACTTTGAAGCAGTGGTGTGTACAAACACAGTTATTAACAAACACATTTCTTATTTACACACACACAACTTTCCATTCACCTGTGTGCTCTCCACATAACACTGTGCTTGCGTATTTCACTCAATGTGTTCACAAATCTGGACACACCCTCCTTCACATATCTGTATTGTAGCAATGATGAAGCTGGATGGTTTCCAGACACTCTTCCACAATGCTTTATATTGTACTCAGTCGTACTATAGAGAGCAGTGGAGAGCATGAGGATCACAGACCCAAACACTGCAAACTTGAATGAGATCAGTCCCTATGGATGACATATAGCCAGTCATTATGGAGCTTAAGGATCAGAGCTCTGGCTTTGTTCCCTTGTCATGGTGTTATAAGGCTGAGATCCTCGGGACTGTGGGCTGTGTCTTCCGACAAGGCCTCCTCACCTCAAGCATCACCCATTCCCATATCATGTCAACATACCACATCTAACCCCAGAGGTGAGTGGATTTTCTGCCTGGTTTGTCCCCGATGCAACCTTCTGTAACTGCTTGTATCCTTGTTGAGTGAATGCTTTACAGACATCCTCATAGGGAGTTGACACAGGATGACACCACAACCCAAACTGTTTCACAACCAAGGGCGACCCGGAGGTGAAGCGCTGCTGAGAGGAACAGGGGTAAATAGGGGACACAAAGCAACAGCTCACAGTGCAAATACTCAGTAATAGGGATAGGTGGCTTGCAAGACCATTACCTGCAAGTATTGAACTTCTTGTTTTGACATGTAAAACACATACCCGGGAAAAAATACTGGAGACATGAGGGCAATGGTGAAGGCTGGGGTGATTGAGCACCTCCATACAATATACAGTCACCTGAGTCCACACGCAAGAGTGTAGAGCACACAGCAGCCATCTATTTACTGCCTTTTGTCTGCCTTTCACTTAGTGGTGACATACAAGTTCAAGAACATGCAAATAGAGATCAGATTTAAGTTTTTCTTCTGACTATGTTCATGAACCATGAAAAGACAGCCAAAGCTATATAACAGTTACTATGTTGAGCTTGAGGTGATATTGTTTTGTCAACTGCTGTTTTTAAGGGCAACAAAATGACCTTTTGAACTCAACTTTCCTTAAAGAGCTCAGAAGAAACAATTTTATCGCAATTAAGTGCCTCCAACTGCTGAAGAATATCATATGAACATATTGGAAGCGCAGTTTTGACAAGAAGATAATCCTTTATCTTAAAACATGACCTATTATGATGATATGATAATCTATGGCCCATCATACATATACATTGTTATTATATGTATTGTATTGCATGTATAATAAAGGTATTCTGATTCTGATATGTTGACTGTGCAGGATATTCAACCTACAAGAAATATTTGACTAGAAATCATCAGATCCATAAGATGGAAAGACGGACATTTCTACAAAGACTAAGAAATCATTTGTATATTGTAAGACTGCTCAAATGCAAACATGTTATGGGGAATTATGATGTTTTTATTTGTCTTGCAAATAATTGAGAACTGACTGTTACTCAGTATGTAACACACTGTAACTGTAAATACCTCAACATGTATTATGTTTAATAAATCAAAGAGTGTAAATATACTTTTGTATGCTTCCTCACAAAAAGGTTATACATTACACATTTTAAATCAAAATACTTTACATATTACTGTATAAACTGCACTTCACTCTTGAAACTAATGGTGTCCTGTCCAGTCTCATGTCAGTCTGCTATTTAATACTTTATGTATGTGTGTGTGTGTGTGTGTGTGTGTGTGTGTGTGTGTGTGTGTGTGTGTCACATTGCTTGTAATTGTGTATTTGGCAAATAAAAGTGATTCTGCCTCTAATGGATTTCACTATTTTGTAACCAGATTACTGTAATCCAGTTTCGTTAACTTGACAATTTGAAAATAAGAACAAAGGGGACTTTATGACCTGAGTGACTAGCAGCCTCAAGTGGGATATAATGACAAACACTTAGGCTTGTTGCTCAATTGTGAAACACAGACCCAGAGGATGGAGAGTGCAGCCTAATAGCCAAAGAGCCTGAGTTTGGCTACAGCCACTAATTTGTACTATAGTGGTCATTACTGAGAGACAGCAGCCAGCTGTGGTGTAGTGCTGCTTATCTGGAGGTAATGAGAGGTAACATGGGTGTAATGTGGCTCCATGTGCACATATTTGTCTCCACATCCAGAATGCCTCTCGACTCTCCCTCTCTCTCTCTCCTTTCTCCCTCTGTCAAATAAATTCTCTGTGGCTGTTTTGAATCCCTCCACCTTTTTGTTCTCCCTCTCATTCTCCTATTGCTCATTAAAGTCGTGAAAAAGAAAGCGTGTTTCAGTGCGAGATCGGGGGGGCCCCCCGGCTCTGTTGTGGGAAGGGAACTGTAACGGTTAATGGAGGGAGGTCTCGCCCAGGGAGAGAAGTCACCCACATTCAACACACACACTGATCAGAGAGCTACAATGTTTCTCGGGTGATGTCAAAGGCAGCAGATAAACAGGCTGGAGGAGCAGCGGGACCCCTGATGGGACTCAGGTGATGGAGGAGAGAAGGAGAGAGGAATAGCCCAAGGAGACATGGCGCTTGTCTGGCCTGTTTCCCGGCCTCCCGTGTTGGAGCATGAAAAGGAGCAGGTCGTTTACACCCCAGTGAAAAAAAGCCACCATAGCCACAGCAGCACCTGGATGTTATTTGGGCTAATGGACTCGGGGCTTACTCAATAGTAATCAACTTGGGGGGGCTTGTCGTTTTGTTTCATGTGCCACCTTTCTCCAGCATTCCCATTTTATTGGTCTCGAACAACTTTTCTCTCTACTTTTTTCCCTCCTACCTGCTCCCTCCCGTCCTTATCTCTCCCAACCCTCTCCTTTCTCCCTCACATGTGTTTATTTTATTTTGTGGTGAGCTTTGTTATGACAAAGACTTCACTCCCCGGATGTATGCAGTCAGTGCTTGTGTCATGCCCTTATGAGGTATGGGGGCCCTCACAGCTTTGCCAGCCCCACCCGCCTTGCCCTTCCCAGGCAGAGAGTGCTGAGGAGGAGGAGGGGGGGGGGGCTGGTGAAGGGGGTGACTCCTGCACACACCCTGTTCTGTCCTGCCTGGCGTTGATGGACATTTCACACACAGAACCACATAAGCTGATATGGGATAGCTAGATTCGAACATTTATTTAACATAGACAGTTTAAAAATTTTCACTTGAGACTTCCTGCCACAGTCCATTTTCCTGTCTCACTGCTATTACCTAATTCATACGAGCCTCAGTACAGTTTGCGATTGTTTACCATCCATCACTAAGTCCTGGAGGGCTAAAACCTTCAGCTGAAGTCATGTTGGGCCCGATAGCTGCATACTGTAGCACAGTTTATCATGCAGCAGACTCATTTCTCCTCCGTTGGCTTTTTCTTTATTCAAATCAGGGTTATTTTAAGAGAGAATGCATGCCTTCGCTCTGGAGTGTTTTATATTACATTACTCAATCCCTTTCATTTTCACACAAAAATGACAAACACATTTCTTTGTTCACCATGAAATTCACTTAATTTGCCATATCATGGAAGAAGACACAAAAAACAGAGTCAAGGGGGATTTATGGTCTTTGAACACAGCAACTTATGAATGGTTTCCAATGGAAAATTGATGTGAAATAATTATATATTAAATCCCCTGAAATAGTGCTGTAAAAACATTGTGTTTCTCACGTCTTTCTCAATTTACTGGCGAGACAACTTAAAACCAAAGATGCCACCCAAGACATACCACTCAGCATGGACTCTGCAGAGAGCTGTTTAAGAGGAAACAAATGGGACTGTACATGGAAAATAAACCTAGGATGATAAAACTTTTCAAATGTGTTTCCATCCGTCTCATCTTCTCCCTTGAATGTGAAAAAGCCCTTAGCAAAATTGTACATTTCATCATTTTTCCATCCTTTAATTTCCCCCACAAAGCCTGACCTGTTTTAAGAGGTGCAACCTAATATTGCCTGAACTCCAGGACCTACCACAAAGATCTCTGGGTAAATGGGAGGGAAGGAAGTGCACAGACAGGAGGACGGGCGTGGATGGAAAAGTGCGCAGTAACTTGGCTGTAGCACACCCTTAAGTAACAACACATGGCAGTGGAGGAATTCCACATTCGCGGACACTCTACATGAGCAGGGATGGGAAAGGCTGTCCGGCTTTAGCACCAAGCGAGCCACCGGTTCCGAATGGGAAGCTGATAAGGCCCTGCCATACCTAATTCCTTTCCATGTTCTCATCCTGGGTAGGCATCACAATGGGCATGATTCATGGGGGTAATTCCGCCTGCTACTGACTTGGCTCCTGTCTGCCTTTGGGAAGAATGTGACCTCACAATACGCCTCTTTCAGGCCCATCCCTGTCTGACTGCAACTAGCCTCTCCTTGAAGCCTCTTCTGTTAGAGACTGGCGAGTGAAGAAAAGGGAATGCTGCAGAAAGGCAAGGAAGAGAGGCTATGTTGAGGGGGGAAAAAACGTACTAACATACTCCTCCTTCCCCATCCTCTCTCTTTCCACATGACTTTCTCCTTCCTCAGTCTAATAACTAAATGATGTGCAGTGAGGAGGGGCATTTAAAGCAATGAACTTGAAAGTCAACCACCGTGAAGACCACAGAGACAAGTCCTGATTGCACGGGGGAAGTCGGAGGTGTGATGCCTGTTTTATGTTTCCATATATCCACCGCAGAGACTACCACAAGTCTAGCCTAAGTGATGATCTGAACAAGGACACGTGATGCAAAACAGTGTTTTGTAACATGAGACCTCTGAAGCACTCTCTATCTTGTGCTTAAACAAACTGCAATCATCATGGGTAATTATTTAGCTGTATTAGGCCATTTGAAGCTTGGTTAATTCCTGGTTACATTCCATCTGTCACAGACACAAAGGCTCTTGTCTTTATCTGCAGTCAGCGCTGAAATATAAATTACTCTGCGGAGTTGCCTGAGCAAAATTGGACTTACATAGGATGGAACATAAAAGTGAATAATCACATTCACTGCCAATAGAGAGCTAAGAAAACATACGGTCTACAAGGGCCTTAAAAAACGATAAGGATATAATAGTATGTCTTAATGGCCTAGAGCATTCTTCATTTCTAACAAGATGAATTGGGTAGCCAGTCACAAGGCATGTGAAGTTGAACAAGGTACACATTTGTCTTTTAATTGAATCAAGACTTTAAGGCTAAATGTGAGGCAATCACAAGCCAGCTAATTCCAACTTAAAAGTGGGCAGGAATTTATCCTCAATAGGGGAAATCTTGTCCTCAAATGTAGAATGTATGTAATTTGCCAGCACATACAGTAAGGCATGAGGCTAGTAATCAACGGCTCCCTCTTGGACGTAGGTTTCAGAAATGAGTTATTCTACCTCCTTAAAAATGTTCAGAGAAAATAGAATAATGTCTCAGTGGTCCAATAAATCTATTTTTTATTCAAGCAATTCTCCCCTACCCCATTTAACTTCGCTGTAGAGGAAAAACGACTTTACAGACGTGCACCATCATCAAACGGCGAACACACATGATCATAAACACGTTCAATCTGGCACAAGTAATGGCAGGCACACGCTGGCACACACGCTCTCCCACCGCACACATTTAAAGGGCGTTGACACGTACACGTTGGTAAGCAGAGGTGGTTTTGTCATGTCACCCTTCTTAACATCCCGCTTAAGACTGCCTCATATGAGCAGAAAATGTGGTGTGATGTCACCTCTGGCATGGCCTTGGTGTCTGAAAACTTTTCATGCGCCACCCAAATGAATGAAAGGCAGACATTACTCAGAATAAGAGTGGAGACTATCTGTTCTCCTCAGTAAAAGCTGGTGTTTGTTAGTGTGGCACACTGCCAGATCCGCGCCACTGTCTGTTGACTGCACATCAACACAATGCACATCAAAGCATTCAGACTCCACAAAACATCCACAGTATGTAGCTGTGCCACTCTTCCCTGTCACTCTCACTGGCAGGGCCACGCTGCTCCACCAGCACCACTGGCACTCCTGAAGCAGCCCGGCGGCACCATCCGAAAACCACCAAGTGGGGTTAGTCATAATAGAGCTTCATCTGGCCATCAATCTTTATGCTCTCCCCCTGTTAGCAGCGCGGCCCGCGTATTGTGTTGCAGTTAAAAGCCTTGGCACTGCTCTACCAGGCCTGTGATAAATTGATTGTGCTATGAAGCCTGTGGAGAATGTTTGGAGATCCCGATCCATCCTCGCTGTTTGTCACTGTGCATTAGAGTTAGTGAATGAGGGGATTCCTGAACCCTGACTCATAAGCTCCCTGGGCAAGCACCTTTCATATACATTTTAGCAAGAAAAAGCCCACTGGAAATGTAATTTGCAGACTAATATAACAATTTTTTTCAAAAGGAAAAGGCATTTGGGCAAACATTGTGTCAGCAGTTAAAATAAATAGACCATCGAGGGGCCGATCAAATACAAATGTTTTCCACAATTGCATGCACTTGGTTTTAATCTAAGGGCAAAAGAGAATGCATATCCAAGTCTGCTAATTACATACAAGTAAAAGAAAAGAAAAGTGGCAACTCAACATGATGATTTGCTTATACCAAATACCACAATGCTTAAAAGTCACAGGCATATTTTCAGTTAATAATATGACGATTTTATTTTCAGTTTGTCAGCTTTTACTTTGCCTAACGTTAGTGTTTAGAATGACTCTATTATCCTCAGTTCAGTGTCCCATGTATGCCTTCATATCTAGATCAGATATCCTTGTTATCTCACCCGTTCTCATTGCTGTATCAACATTACTATTGCAGCTGACAGGTCTATTGAACTGTGAGGTCAAATAACAGAAATAACGGAGTGATTTTCCCTCTCATGAGAAAGTACACTGATCCTGTGGGAAGGACAGCGTTGATTCGCAGCTAAATCCATTCATTGTTTCTATTTTGGTGTGATGTCTAGACATAAAAACATTTTACGAGGGACCAAAAGCCACAGCTGGGATCTGCAAAGCTGGACAACTCTTTGACCGGCCGAAAAACACTGAACTAAATGTTAGAATAACGCAAGTCTTAGCTCTTGATTTCATGCCAAGCACCTTGCATGGTGTATATCTTAACACCCCAGATAAAATATAGATGATGAAGTCATGTGTTTACATCTTTTAACTTCTTTGTGCTGGGGAAAAAGATTGTCTGCAGTCATAAAATGTTTATAAAAATGTCTTTTATGGGATGTTCCTTGTATACATAATTGTTCGCAGAGTCATAAAAAACAAGGCCGACTAAGTGCAAATTAAGGGGTTTGTGGGGGTATACTGACCACCTATTTTCCACACTCCAAGTCACAACATCTGTAAATAAAGTACATGTGTTCAGCCGACAACACACACCCCTAAGTGTGACCGCAAATGATGTAATTTAAGAGTAATGAGCATTTGGAGCTGAGGGAAGAAAAGCTGTGCATTTAATTAAAGATGGAGGTTGCTCATTGTTTTCTTGCCTTAGAAATGTACTGTTGGCATAATAAACTAAATATGCTAAAAGTCAAAATATACAGTCAATATTAAACTTGGAGAAGCATGTTTCTTAATTGGAAGAGTTCATTATTTTTTGTAAAGTCATCACAAGGAGTGGCAAAAACCATTAGAGACAAATGTCAACAGTTGAATAAAAACTATTTCTCAGGGATGATGAAATATTTGGGTATTTTTTTAATAGCTTTTGTGAATCATCAATGTGGTTATGTCCACTGCATCACTTCCCTTTCGGGGCTTCCTCTGCTTCCTGCAGCTGCTGAGTCAACCTCAAACTTCTTCTGTAGACTTCCCCATGTATGCATTCATAAAAGTGTCACCCGTTTACGTGTGATGGGTCATGATGGACAGGCGAGCATGAGACATGCCTCAGTGCTTCAAAAGTACTTATCCGATTGTCAATCAGGGTCTGAATCTGTTTTGGCTCACACCTTTCCAATGTCAGAACTTGGGGGTAGTGTTTTTCAAAATATTGTTACTCTCCAAAACTGTCAATCCGTAAAACAGTCCCACTTTACAGAGAGGACAGCTAGGAAAAGGGGAAAGGCTTTGAATGTTTCCATTTAGAAGTGATCAGAGGATACGTCATATAACATAATTTGTAAGCACACTCAATGTGTAGATTGTTATATGATCATGCGTAAGCATTTCTTAAAAGAAAGAGTGTTTTAAATAATAAGATGAATCTTGTGTCTTCATCAGACACAAGCCAAAAACTGACTACGGCTATTGAGTGGCTTGTCAAATTTGGAACATTCACTGGCCATTTGTGCGACAGACAGAAAAGTTAATTTTGAATTGCATTGTTGTCATATAGTTGCATATGTTATCCTAGTGTATGACGCTTAGATTAGCACTATACATAAAGTACAACACTGATAGGAAGTTATATTTTTTATTTTGATAATCAGCCATAAAGGAGTTAAACTTGTTAAAATGGTGTCGAGTTGATAGCCCCAAAATCAAAGCTAGCAGATGGTTTTCCATCCTAATTTCTGTTGTTACAGTCTTTGGTAGGGCAAACCATTGTTGCCCACCACAGGATGTGAAAATTAAACAAATGATTTGCAACAACCTGATTTTGACTGATTCCTTTCCTCCAGCTGAACAAACTCTTTTTTTCCCCTTCTAATCTTCAGGAAACATATTGGTGTAAGCACACTGGTTCAGCACAACAATAATCACTCAAAGGCCTGTCTTGATTAAAAACGACTAAATTAAGCCAAAAGAGTGAGCCGGAAGAAAGGAGCTCCATTAGCCTTCAATGCAGCCGCTGATGATGGATATGATAGCGAGCCCATTCAAACTGCACATTTTACACATGATTGAGGCCATTGGATGTAATGAAATGGCCTTCCTGAATATTGCACTTGAATGGCTGTGTGACCGCCAGTACAATAGCTGCTATTATAGTGTTTTGGGCCCTCAACCCATTTTTCATTGTACCAGGTCCACTGTGCTATAATTGCAGAACTCGGAGTGAACCTGCGGCTTTGGTTTCTTGCTGTTACGGATGTGACCGTTCTCTCTGCCGGGAGCAATTCATAAAGTGTTAATTGACCACCGCAATCACTCAGCAGAGTTATGGAAAGACTGAGGGGTCACAGGAGACTTCCAGGGGAGCCGTCCAGGGAGCAGAGCCGGCCCAAGGGCTGCGGCTGGGGAATTTATGGCCTTTATGACTGCACTACAGGTTCATAAACTCTGCTTTCTTACAATGACCTCAGAGGAACTGTAGAAAGAAAATGGTAATGCGCCATAGAGGGGAGAAAATAATCATATAGGTGTCCTTATGTCAGGCTTTGATTAACCTGTAATGATACTAATAATTGCATGATGCAGACATTTGAAAAACAAATACTGTACTCACCAAATCCCATGACCCAGATGTGTATCCTACTGTGGAGGGGTTGGGGGTGGGGGGGCTTGTGTGACATAAGCATGGGGTCCATCTGCCAGTCTCTAATCAGCTTTGAACAACAGATCTACAGACAGTGAGTCATAACAAAGCGCATGTGTGAAAACAGACAACTGTTAGCTCCAGTAGCTAGCATCTAACTATCTCTATTCAAACACTTTGATTTGCAAAGATCCAATGTTCAAACATTTATATGAAACAGTAGAACGATTGTTATTGGTTCTGAGTGATGAGAGAATGATAATGGTTTTGATCATTGTTTATCCTCCAGTGCAGTGTGCCAGTATGTCGAAGTATTAGATTGAACGAGTGTGCGTGTGGCCCTGCATCTGGACACTCTTAATACTGTTTAATCCCTTTCTGTCAGCCAGCCAGGCTTGTCCTCATGCCAAAGCACTGTCTACAGTGTGTCACATATCTTCAAACAGAGAAAGTGAGCGTGGAATAATGTCTTCAGTTTAACTGCTCACTAGTGGAATCATGATGCTCTGGAGGCTTTTTGTATAAAAGGTAAGAGTAAACCTTCTTATTGACCTTTAAATCAAGAATGTGTGTAGAGTGCTACAATATGAATCAAAACAATACAGCCATTTTTTACAAGGAGGCAGAGGACTTCTCCTTATAATAAGATTCAAACACTGGCATTGCATTTGCATTTAATAGATCGTTTTTTGTGGACAGAATGGTTAGGAAATTGCTCCTACAATTTAACATGTTGCAATAATTTAACAATAATTGCCTCGGCTATGCCAATAATTGTACGGTTATTATGTGATAAGCTGTATCATTTCTTTTGATGAAACGTGTAATTTTTGTGCAAGTTGCTCGGACCTGATGATTTACTAGGGCTATAAGTCTGTGTTTTGCTGCAATGAGCCTGCATGGTGCACGGAGTCTGAATGCCATGCTTGCTTACACAGAAAAGCTGCACTAATGGGGTTGTGTTACATTGCTAAATCAACTCGAGCTGTGAAGCGGCTCCCAGCAAACCTTTATGATCCATTAACCAACAGGCATGGTTTTGCCAGGGCGCCTGTGCCAGCTGGCAGGAACGGACAAGCCTGTATCATGAGCAGCCTCTGCCAGCGAGTTTTACAGAAATCCCCTTTTTTTCTCAAACTGATTACATATATGTTGTGTCCTCATTAGCCAAGGCTCCTCTAGCCCTGTCTTATGGAAATTCTTGATGGAATGAAGGTGAAAGCGGAGTGTACAATATGTTAGACTTGATGTCTGCAGACAGCTCGGGAAGAGAGACAAGTCTGTGGAGTGGTTTGAGTTTGGGTGGAGACAGCAGCATTTACTGTAGAACTGCAGACAAATATGCATGGACCCCACCCTAGGCTAGTGATCAACTCCTCTGTCATCAGTGTCTTTATCACGCAGACAGAGATTGATTTCCAAGGATCAGATTCCTCGGGATTCCTCTTGCGAAAGAAAGTTCAATTTTTCAAACATTTGGAAACCTGAAAGATTTCTGTAGCGCTGTTTGACTGTTTTATTGTGTTATTCATGAAAGCTGGCAGCGCTCTGCAATATCCACACACAAACAGACACCCGCCTTTCTTTTCAACCGTTGTCAGTGCATGGCTTATTTCTGAAAATGAAAAATGAAATTGTTATGACTTTTTGCAACCATGCAGTTATGAGGCTGTTACTGTTATATTGCAATGATATTGGCCAAGCCTCCCAAGCGCTTTGTGGATGACTTATGTTTCACTGCTCATTTTTGCTGAGCGAGTAAAGGCGGAGGGAAAAGACAATTGACCTACAAAAGACATGCATGACAAGAATTTGAAATGTATAGGCTTTTTCCTACATTGTAACTGATAATCATTTAGATTACATGTAATCCTGTGTCATGTCATCTGTTATTCCCAAATCCCGCTCTCTCCTTCGGAGCGAATGTGATCTACTTACACACCCATGGTTTCCGAAGTGCGTTTATTTTATGACCCTGCAGACGGATGGATGTAGGGAAATTCCAAGTAGATTTTTATCTGATTAAAAACACTACGAGAGCTTTTAAATCAACATATATACCTTAAGTATTAACCGCTATCTAGGTCACAGGTAGTCGAGATAGGCCAATTCATTTCCTCCTCTTCTAGAATAAGGCACTTTCACTCAGGCAGATAGTAAGCGAGATATCAGAAGCAGAGGGTCATCGTGGGCATGAGCAATGGAGGGAGAGAGAGTTACAACAATGGTTCAAAGCCTCTCGGTTTGTATTTGATCCATTGTCCCCACTGGTCTTTAGAGACCACCACCAACAAGGCATCGTCTTACTCAGGTTGACAGGGTTTTGTATAGCAGAGATGCCCCGTGAGATTAGGTTCAGGTGAAGCCCAGGATCAGGAGAGAGGGGGAGGAACGTTATTTAAACAGTGTTTTAGGACGTTGTCGTAAAGCAGTAGACGGTGTGGTGAGAGTTGTTTTGTGTAAATGATAGATTTAGAGTTTTATCTGCAACAGGAGTTGTAATTAGGTTCTTGTTGTAAAAGAAAAATGTGTGTAATGAGGAAGAAGCCCGATAAGCAAATGGCTGTTTCTCTATCTGATAGCGATAGTAAATCCCTTCGAGAGGATTATCACAATGGCCCATTTTATTCCTCACCAGATATCCCTCCTGTGTAATTACCGTTTGCCTCTATCTTTCAATCCGTGGCAAAATTGATGGGTGGAATATCTTGAGAAATATGTGAGTAAAAGCCAACGAGGGAAACATCTCAGAGGCAGACCACAATGAATGAGAATGGAGAGGATGCTAATTGAACAATATCATGATTTATTGACAGTAAAAAACATTTACTGTTTCATTTCCAAAGGTTTGGTTTCCTGGAAAATATCATCTGGTCACACAGTTCTGTTAACTTCTTCGCCTCAGTTCTAGTTAGAACTGTGGGTTTCAAGACCTCCAATATTATATGGCCCATTTTAGGGGGAACAACTACTATGAGACAGATTATTGAATCTAGGCAAGCTTTGACCTCTTAGTGTGAGTATTAAATAAACAATTCAAGATAAGAAAATCAGAAAAACCAGAGAGTCAGACCAGTTTCAAACAGTCAATCACTTGTTTACAAGCTAACCATAGCATTTTCTTATCTTTCCCAACTTTAAACAAGTTACTGTTGGTAGAAATTGTGTCTAGTGTTGCATATTTGATTGAATAGACTTCCTAGAAAGCCTCTATGCATCAACATGTGCAGAACCCCAGCTTCAGAGCAGGGGCTTTTGGCAGGCTCATGAATGCACAGGACAGAGATGTTATCTGGCCTTAGGGAGGATGTTTGGGGAGTGGGAGTGGGAGGGATGTTGGGCTTCAGTGTGCTAATGCAGCTAACAGCCAGGAAGGCAGAGTGTTGACTCTGCAGATTTAAGCCAGCTACTGATGGCTATGGGGCTAAATACTGACCCCATGGACTAATAAAGAAAATCACCTCAGGCACGAGCCGCAGGGGTCAGAGGTAACGGCATGGCTGGGAAAAACACAGGCAGTGGCTTTCGATCACTACTCTGCCTAATTGAAATGACAGTTGAAGACCGGTGGGGGTAACAGTGTTTATTTACGTCTTTGTTACGCGGTGAACAAGCACAAAGATATGCATGGCCCGGCCAGGGATGACATCGCTCCCGTTTGCTGTCTGGCTCCGGGATCTCTGCACTAGTACAATAAGGACTTCCTGTCTGCCATCAGATTCCCCTGCATTCCACCCAGGCCCGGGATGAGGCGAGGGGGCTGCTGGGGACAGGGTTTTGTGAAAGAGAACAAGTCCTAATCAAACTGACAATACGGACCTGTTCCCTTCTTTTGACCCCTGAGCTGACCCTCATTTTGAGATAAGGGTATTTTAGGTAGCTGGGACAGGCTGTGGTTTGCTGAAACTGTGGTAGTGTTGGTTTCCTCCATTTCAACAGATGCTCAGAGATGGTCAACACCCTGTTTCACAGTGCTGACATCAGCTGTTTCTATAAAGGCTATGCACCTAGTCTTGTAAGTGTAGGGATGAGGGTGGAAATGAATAAAAGCAGGGCACTTTAGTCAAATTTCACTTTATTTTTAACCAAAATAATCCGTATTTTGATGATATTGAAGTGTTAACTATTGTTGTTTTTGATAAATAATCATCAATAAATTGGATATAATGACTAAATGGGTCATGGAAAACATTAGAACAACTCACTGGCATCTATTGAATTGTAATTTACTGGCAAGATATGTAGGCAATGTAAAGTATATAGCATTAATACATGTTTTTTAAAACTAATATCTAACTACTTTTTTTTGTAATTGTTCACTAAAAGATGTTTTTTTAGGACAATTAGACTTTGTAGGTAAATGTCTGGGTGGCAATAGTCACATGCTACTGTCACCTAACAGTATATTGCAGATACAACAAATATAGTGGAATATAAGACGTCTGCGCTGGCACAGAGGCTTAACCCTGTATTGCTCTCAATAACAGCCAGGGAAAACAGAGGAAAGGGGCACAGTGTAAAAAAAGAAAGAACACAAATAATTGAAAATGATACATGCATTGTGATGATAAGTATTGAATACACAGAGAAAGTTGCATCCGGTTGCTTTGACCACTTTTACTGGTGTAAGGGGAAAAAAAACCTGATGTTGCTATTTGAAGAAATGGGGGAAGACAGTATTCAAGCTCTCCTGTTTCAGAGGGGTCAAGGTGGAAGAGCAACCTTCAGCAACCTGAGTACTAAAACAGCCCGCTGCTGTCTAGCGTGACTACACATGCAGCATTAATGGCCTCCTGAGAGGACCGTCAGCACAGGAGGAAAAGAACACAAATACTCCCCTCTCACACCCAGCAGAACACAGGACAGAGGGGATTATATGTCTGTGACGGACAGCACATCGGAAGCGTGTGGTTTAAAGGATTACACCAAGATGTTAGGGAAATGTTCTGCAGCTCATTTCATCCTCTGAATGCCCGCATATAGGCCTACTGTACATACAAAATAGCAATGTTTCTAACGAATTTCCACAAATTGGAATATGATTGGAAACAGTGTAAAGTTATCTCATGGTACAACGTGCATTGTTGCAGACACAAAAGATAAACCTAGATAAGATGAGTCGATAGTATTTTTAAATGAATAATCAGACAATGCATTTACACAGATAGCAATTTCCTGTGTGAAATGACAAGAATGTCATTTCAACAAATAGCATCATTACAAGTTCCTACCAGGAACAGCACTTTGTGTCATGCTAATTCTGATAATGGCAAGAGGATGATTAAGGTTGAGATCATTTCAAAAGTCTATTCAGTGCAGGAAATGAGCAACTATTGTGTTGCCCTTTTTCTAATTTAGCTTCTGAGAAGGTTCAGGTTTCTGTCAACACTTCATTCTGTGAAATTAAAGGATCACTGCCCGGGTTCCTCAAATGTTGGCAATCTGCACGAAACCCTGGCGGTTGTCACAGGTGATTAATAAGCAGACAGTACATTTGATCCCATTGTGTCTCCAGGTTTTTGTTGAGGCCATTCAAGTTCCTGATTACTGCTGATATTATGCTCTCAAAGGTGGCCTTTGTGCCACCCTGCATCCGCACCGCCTTCATTAAAAGCGTCCAATGAGAGATGGAGGGAGAGGGGTGAAATGAAGCGTGTATGTCCTTTTCCTATTGGGTGCCTAATAAATGTCCAGCATTAAAATGAAATTCCCGCACCCCGAGATTTGTGTAGATTAGCATGCAAACATGCATTCACACACAACAACCAAGTGTTGGATGTAATTCGCAAATATGCTTAGAAACAAAACAAACCACAGAATTATTTTGTGATTTTACCAGATTTAAGTTACAAATGTGATTCCCGTTAAAACAAACAAACATCTCTGGAAATATTTCGCAATATATGTAACCACATACAATAGCATATCGCAAATGTTTTGCAATAATATCGTAGCATTAATCAAGTGTCATGATGAAGTCATATTATGGGGTCTATGGTGTTTTACACCCCTAACACAGCTTACATAAATCATATTATTAAAAGGTTTTGACACAGATACAAAGCTTAACTGCAGGCAAAGAGCATGACCCTGCAAATACTTCAGCCTTCCCATTACGCATTCCTGACACCTGCAAGCACCTGAACACTAAACTGATCTGGCAGTAATGATTAATTGCCAAAAGTTGACAATAATGAGTGATGATCATGAGCCGTTGTTTATATTTCAGCCTCTGTTTATTGCTCAAAGTGTTGGCCTCATGTTAAATCCAAAGACAAAGAGCTACATTGTTATAGGAAGGACTAAGCAAAGCATATTATCTGCTTTATAAACAAGGCCAAGTAGTAACCCACTTTAAAGTATTTTAGATAAAGACTTTAAATGTTAGGACCCTTTGAATCTTTCATTACTTTTTCCTCAATAAAAGTGTTAAGATTTCTCCAAGGTCCCATTTGTTATATTCATGGCTTTTTCCAAAAAGTAAATACATTCGCTTCTCATGCAGCCATAGCATGAATATAATTACAAGTTAAGCCTGTGCTCTGTCAAAAGGGTCAATGCCCTTCCACAAGATCAGTATGCAGCTAAGATGGAGTTAATTTATTTGTGTGGTCGTCATTCAAAAATGTTTTTTACTCTGCTCCCAAAGTGGTAGCCAGAAGACATACTCTGACTTGCCTCCAAGTCTTTGTCTTCATACATTTCTCCCAAAAACTGTATAAACTACAAATTATTGATATCATGAATTAATCATCATCAAAAATCTTTCAACTTGTCACTTGGTTCGCAGACATTCACAGTCGTTTAGCTTGTGATTCATAGCATGACAAGGATTCTTTTTTTCCTGACTGACCTACATGCTGACATGTATGAACGTTTGGTCGACCGTGTTAACAAGAACGTTTATGCAGTAAAAGAAGTAAAAGGATGTTAAGCGTATTTCCTGTACAAACAAAAAACACTTCTCCCCCCAAGGATCAAACTGACAAAATGCAAGCAGACAAAGGAAATCTGCTTTGGTGTCAGAGGGAGTTTGCATAAAATATTCTGAAGCTTTGGACCTCTGTCATGTCTTTAATGCTATTGATCTGTTGGCAAGCTTCACCGCCTAGTGCTAACACTTCAATGAAAACCTCATGAGGCCACGGTAAATTTGTCCCAAAGAAAAGATGTCCGTGAACAGTGCTGATCGCGGTGAGGCCCGTGACTATTGTTGCCATCTGCTCACCATTTCCTCCAGCAAAGAAGATAATTGAATCTGAAATCACTTTTCTCTTTTGCTTTTAAGAGTGAGGGTCGTGACTGTCACTGAAGTCTCCACAACAATGGTTTGGGCCCTTGTTTGTGTTCTTTATAGAGCCATTCCCCCCTTGTAGTCTCTTGCAACATCTGCTCCTACCCCTCCAGATCAATATGGACCATCTAATCACCTGCCACACTTAATTAAAGCCCCATCACTGCCTTTATGAGAGGCATCAAAGTGCACGGTACCCAAAAGGGGCTCATGAAGATACGACTTCAATGGTGTGCTTTGCAGGGCCTTTGCACAATAGAGGAGGCTAAAAATCTTTAAGCTGGTTTGGTGAAAATAGGTCAGTGTTGGCAGCTGTGGGCTATGTGTCCCCGGCCTGGCCTGTGGTCCAGCATGCTGCTCCCCATATTTAACACCCTTTGTGCCATCCTCTCGGCACTAATGTGTCTTTTCACTGAGTGTTAAAATTAATTTGCAGTGATTTCTATGAGGGCACAGGCATCGTTAGGAAACCTCAAAGGGGCTACAAAATGGACAAGTTGCCAATGGTCGGCCTTTGTCCTTTGTCTGCCCCTTTCTAAATACCCATGACAGCAGCTTTGAAATGCCTGCCTGATGAGGCTCAGATGCTCTGGCCTCGGACAACGCAGTGACCATACTTGTCTGGCTGTGAAAAACATCTCATGACAAAGACAAACCCAGGGCAGCAACAATACCACGCACTGGATTCCAAAACTGCCCGAGTCCAGCATGCATTGCTCGGTGATGTATCATGATCATCCTTGTTGGCTCTGAAATAACAAATAAAACTTAATTTAATTTAACTTTATTACCTTAAAGCTATCTCAACAGTGCAAGCCCAGAAGGAGAACATCAGCAAAAAAAAGATAACCCTGTCACTTAAGAGTGCTTGGCATCCACACAAAATGGTGTTCCCATGGGAAAGTTGTAGACATGAATGTTTAGCTGAAGCTTTCCAGTGGCGCTCATAATGCCATTAATTGTGTGAAGGAAGAGTTGGAGAAAGGGCTGGCCATGGAGAGCCTGGAGGAAGCCACGTCATGTAATGCAGGTTCAAACACTCTGCTGTGTTGTATGGAGTGAGGGCTTCTCTGGTTCATATCTTCTGTCTTTAATTCTTTCTTCCTCTTTTATCTTTCTTTATTTAATCTTTTGCTCCCTGTTTATCTGACTCACTCTTTACCCCCTCATACATAAACTGTCTCTCTCCGTCTTACCATAAAACAAGATGAAGAGAATTAATGGCACAAACATTTCTGACAACTGCAGGAGTCTGGGCCCCTTTGCTCTCTCTCACTCTATAAAAAGATAAACTTAAAGGACAGAGAGACGGAAGAATTGGAGATGAAGAGAAAAGTAAAGAATAAAAGTGAGAGGAGGCTGGCTGTGAGTGGGTGTGGTGGGAGAGTTCCTCTCGTCAAATTAAACTTCCATCTCCGTCAAAGACATACTCAGATTCCAGCAAGCCAATCAGCCAATCTAAGACAAATGATTTTGGTGAGCTTTCCTGCCACACTGGGCGTGGGAACAGCACAGATTCTCATAAAAAAAGGGCCAGTCAATTATTTCCCTGCTGCTTCAAAGACCTGAACAACAAAAAAGGTTTGTGTTTATGTGCGGTGTTTCTTTGTTGTTGCCTCTGAGCATGTTGGTTTCGGCTGGTTTCTACTGTGCATGTGTGAGAGTGTAAACACTATTTTGGATCCACAGCTGTCCGCTCAAGTGCGACTGAGAGACGAAAACACAAAAGGATGCCTTCTTTCATTCCCATAGATAAATAAGACTGTTCAAGGGTCATTTGAACCAGGGGGGTCCTGTTGCCTTACGCTTTTCTCAAGGCAGCGTTTTGATCAAAGCCGTTGTAGGGACCTCTTTCCTCTCCTTTCCCCCACGCGCCACCCTCCCACATCCCACACTACAACCCCCTAACCACGTTTGCCTTGCTGCTGCTAATCATTGGTGGTCTCCTGACTGCCAACAGTAATTGATTAGGGAGCACAGGACTGGCGGGTGAGGGGGGGGGGGTGGAGGGGAAAGTTCAACCCAGAAGTTCTCAAGGTCACTGCCCTCTCCCTCCCCCCGACAAACTCTTTTTCTCATGCTATTAGGTATCAGCCAGAGGGGAAACTGCGAATATTTGGCACACTCGGTACGACATCCAAGAGGTTTGGTGGTGGCGTGCACAAACAGGAAATTCTGTGTAAGCAAAATGGATGAATCTGTTTAAGAGAAACTCGGTGGTGAAAGGGATTCATGATCTGTTGAATTGGCAACTCATCATCCTCGGTTGAGCGTGCTTATTTTTGTAGACCCCCCTAGCTGTTCTAAGAATGTCGCTGCGTTGTTTGGCCCTCCGCGGTTGCTCAACATCCATGACAATATAAAAAAAGTTGTGGATGTTATTCTGCAGTAATGACTCTCACCATTCCTCCTGGTTTCACAGGAAGAGGTGACATGCCTTTCCTTTGGAAAGTGACTGCTGTCTTGTTTAGTGCAATTACAGACTGGTTGAACAATTCTCCTCTTCAGTGAATTAGAGTGGAGAAAGAGCCTCAACTTCTTTCTTTTTTTGTTTGACTGTGTGAGTTCTCAGTATGGCCAAACAGGGTTATGTTCACCACAAAACCTACCGCTGACTTTGAACCCAGAGTCCTGAAGCCTATGGAAACATGACTGTCACAGGAAATGTTCAACATGTTTCACTGTGCTGCAACTGAGCACGAGGTGAGGGTGTTTTTAGAGAGGAGCCCTCCCAGAGGTGAGGTGGTGTTGATGTTGGCTGCACGGCGGTCTGGGGGCTGTCCAGAATCTACCACTCTCTGGTAGTGAGAGCAGAAAAAACACTCAGAGCATTTCCAGATACTCACGGACCTATGTCTGGACATGCAGGCTTTCTCAAGTGCAATGATGAACTGTGATGTAACTTCACAAATGCACAGCAAAAAATCATACAAGCCCAAGAGGCTGCATTCAAGATAAATAATTAGAATAGCTTTAAATGCCCATTTCACTCAGCAAGCGGAGACAGGTTGGTTTCCATGTCTATACCAGTCATCTATCCCACAGATGGCCCCAAACTATGGCAGCTTGGGAACATTTCTTCTTTTGTCTGTCTGTCACTTACATTGTCCCTCAACATTTATCATAAGGAACTCATTTTTCATAAATCTGCCAGTAAGGTTGCAGATTTCCGGCTAATTTTAAACATATCCTGTATAAAGGAGATGGGACATTAATCCTACATATATATTTTTGTTCCCCTACTGCTTATGTATATTCAAACAACATGTAAAAAGGATTACGACAAAACTTGATATTCTTGCAAACACCAGATCAAGATATCATGAAAGCCAGTCTGACTGGGCTGCGAATGAAAAGCACTTGTGTGGTTTAACTTTATCCAGACTTGTGAATACCAGAGGAGGTCGTTCAAAGAAGTGGTGGGCTCTGCTTTATGTTCTGTCAGTGTTGTGTGTCTGCTCTCTACTGCCCCCCTTTGTTGGGCATGCGGTATTTACAAGGATCACAGATCCCTATTTTCTAATAATCACTTACTTGTAAAACAATGCACACTTGTTTTCAACACTGCATCATTTGCATACATTTTATATATTTTCTCTTGAATCCTTCATTCCAAAAAATAGTTTGCAGTGGAAGGCAGGTTTTCATTTTTTTCTAAAGCATGTCAAATAGCTATCAGCTTGTATGTGTCTTGGCCTCTTAGTTTTGCCGTATCATGCTCAAAATCAATGGAAACCGATCACCAATAGTTTCTCATCTGTCACTAATTGTGAGGCCACATTGTTCACTTCATATCACCTTTACTCCCAATGGAAGTGACATGAGTATAAAATCACTTTTCATTCCCCTACAAAGAGTCTTCAGCCCTGCATTAAGTCTGTCAATAGTCAGCTGGCCTCCCACTGAGATCACCTCGAGGTGCTGTAATTTGTGCCTAGCAACTAAGTCTCATTGGAACTCGACTACCTGAAAAGCACAGGGTGTTCAGGAAAAAAAGGTTGAACTGCTTTTGCTTCTATCTGCTGCCAGTGTGCAGAAATTATACTACTGCACGCCAACAAATTGTTTAGCCTAATTTAAGCATAGTTACTGTGTCTGACTCTGAGGTCAGCTTTTATTTGGGAAAGAAATAGTCAGTGTTGTTAAAGCCCCAATTAAGGCAACCTTTGTGGTAGATTTTAATTTAAACATAGTGGAGTTTTCCATATGAATGCTGGCAATATATTACATTGGCTCTTAGTTTTATGACGGAATAAATATAGAATAACTTTAAAACTGAAGGAAGTTACTTAATACGTTTTACTCAGTGTAAGCAGGTAAACATGTTGCCTATTGGAAATGGGTTGTAAACGCCTGAGCTTAATTACTTAAAGGGGAAGGTGGTGGGGAGAGAAATGGTAGAACATGAAGTGAGTAATGAAAGAGTTAAATAAACAAACAGTAGCAGGTTGCCTTCACTCCAAAGACAGGCTGCAAGATGAGAGGTGAATACTTTTACTTGCGAGTAATTATTCCCATTACTCTACTGTCACGTTATGTGTGTGTGAAAAACACACGGATATCATCTTTTTACACAAGCCCTCAATGTGGGTGGTGTGGCAAAAAGGTTTTTAGTTGATGCTGGATGACTTATCATGTAGCAGAGAACAGGACTGGGCCTGTGGAATGAAGGAAATGACATCTGATGCCATAGGGGTTGACTGAGCCAAGCATCCGCCAGCCCATATTCTCACCGGCGGTTACCATACACGCTGTAGGTCGTGACAAATAACCCACATATAAATTCAACACTGACTTTTAATAATATAATCACATGCCCTGACACATGCACAAACACTTGCATTAACACACACATACATGCAGTATAATCATACAAATGGCCTTTCTTGTAGATACTTTTCATATAGTATTTGCCAAGATTTTATTTTGGCAGGGTGTTGCTGTCTTATTAGAGACCTTGAAACCAGAGCTGTATCTACAATGATGCTGCTTAACATATCAAAAGCCTGCTTATTAAGCCCAGCATTCATTTCAAGTGTTCACCTGACCCGTGGCATGAATTGGTTTATTTATTTCCCTCCTCTCCCTAAGCAACACATGTTGCAGATGAGTCTTTGTGTTGAGTGCGGACGCTGTGGCTTCTATCACGGAGCAGTGTTATATCTCAGAGGTTGTTTGTCTGCTCTTCAGTCTGCAGAGGTTTATCTGATCAAACTGTGTGTTAGGCAGTATAGCCAGTGTATGGACAGGCAAGCAGCTATGGCAGGTGGTAATGCAGAGAAACAGCGGCCTCGTAGGCGCTCGTGGAGGAAGAGCGCTCCATGTGTTTCGCGCAGGCTGCTCTGCTGCTCGTGTTTGCGCGGTGAGGAAAAGGATCCTCTGCAGGAGCAGGAAGAGAAGATTAATGGGGGCCCTCAGCATCCACACTTGGATCAACTGGGATCAGTTGAGAGGGAGGCTATCCAGATTAGAGTAGAAGATCTGGGTATAGTTAACGCCGGCTTCAGCCTGTTGGAGGAGGAACCCGTGACCTCCAGGAACAGCGTGGCCCGCTCAGCCAGCTCTGTGTCTGGCTGCCCGAGGACTCTGAAAAAGAAACAACTGAAGCCTCTCTCTTCACTCCCGATTAAGTCCCAGGCCATCACTTCCACAAGTGAAGAAGATAATGAAGAAGAGGAGGAAGATCTGTTGCTGTGTGACAGCAGCACTGCTAGCTTCCTAACACCCCCTGTCATTAATCTGATCCCCCCCTCTCCCTCTGATGTCGTTGACGACGATCAGTTCTTTCATATCAACTCGGAGGAAAGTGTGGTGAATACGTCTTGCAGTGATGGAAGCCTTGCTGCTGGGGAACCGGAAAGCTATGAGGAAAAGATGGAGAGTGTGGAGACAGAGGAAGACATCACATTGGCTGAGAATAAGATCTTTGCAGATAAGACAAATGAGTCTAAAGAAAGCCCAAGTGATGAGTCAGGGAAAGAGAGAGAATATGTGACAACCAAAGAGATGGATAAAGAAAAAGCAAAGTCCAAGTTCTTACGTAGCGCCTACCAGGTGGCGCCTCTTCCTGAGTACCCTCGGAAAAGTGAGTCTAAAAGTGACAACCCCAGTGGTTTGCTTTATTATTAGGATACAGATGAGACAATTGATGTCAAATTACTTTCTGGGTGTTCGTAGTACCTCTGTGATGTTTAGTCAAAGTAGATAGCATCAGAACGAGCCTTAGTTACTCAATGTTTAAAACTTTTCTTCTCATCTGACCCAAGTTAAAACAATACATATTTGTCTTTAGGGTTAGGGTAAAAGCCCCCATGTTCTTAAATGCTTTTTATTCCAAAGAAAACTGTAGTCACAAAGGTGTTCTTGGTTTCTTTCTCTGTCACAGGGAGCTTCAACACTGGGATAAATCTTTTGTCATTTACTGAGCACAACTTGGGTGAGTTTTCTTGAGGTAAATGTGCAAGTATTTGTGTTTCAACCTTTCTGTTTCCATTTAGGCAAAACTCTAGGTGAGAGGTAAATGGCACCAGATGATGGTTCGCTCCATCCAGCTGTTGAGCTCATGTGTTGCCTCTTCGTTTTGATCTCAGTTCCCCATTCAGATGAAATTGCAGTCATTATGTGACATGGCTACAGTACCTCGAACGCTTCCTTTGGGAATTGCAGAAGTTCCCCTTTGTTGGATTCCCTTTTTAGCCATTGTGTGTGTATTCCCAGTGCGTGGCTGGGCAGGCGGTTCCCAGGTTTTAGGTTCCTGTGACTCAGCATGCTCTCCTCCCTCAGCCGTCTCTCAAAGAGCTTAATTTCTTTTCAACCAGAGGAGGACAATAATACTGGAAACGATAAGCATCGCATTTGCCTATCTATTACATAAATGTGCTGAAAAGTTCGGACTCTAAAACTGCGCTTTATCATTAACCCTACAGTATGTGTGTCTGGTTTACAAATGTTGTCACGCACTAACCATAGATTGCTCAGTGTGTTTGAGTGTGTGCGTGCAAAGGATGCAATGGGTTTGTCTCTACTAACCAGTGGAGGGTGAGAGAATTCAGTCATGCTTTGACTTGTCCTGACTAAGCCAACTCAGACTTGGAATGATGTCCATCTCTCCAAGGCAACATCAGGCTGTGTCCCTAAACCTGCCCAGAATTCCCTGTCCTTCTTTGTTTTGACGGTACTTTTCCTGGACGCTGCAGGCTGTGTGAAGTCTGAATATGGCTGTGGTAGGGTGGGTGTAATGCTATTGCTACCCTCCATTTGCATTCTCAGACAGCTCTCCATATTGTGCCATGCATGGTGAATAGAAGTCACTGAGCGAGACTGGAAATGATTTTTCTCAGGATTTCATACAAACACTGTTGTGTCTGAGGTCAGCTAAAGAAGGGTTGCTCCTAAATGTCATCACTTTGAGCCAAGACTCATCGCTTTTCTCAGTCTAGAAAGTTGTGCTTTGCGTGGAGATTGTTCTGAACTTCCCTAGCTGTAGGGCAGTTCTTCTGATCCTCTGCAGACTGACTCACTGGCCAGTCAGGTGATGAAGAGAGTGTCAGCTCGCTGCCCCCCTCCCTATACTCCACTATCTCTCCAGGACCCAGACATGATTCCACTGCTGACACACATAAACCAATTACACCGTCTTATCTGATTCTGACTCCATCTAAACTCCCATCCATGTCAAACCAGCCTTTCAGAAACAGGCCCCTGAAATGAAAAACATGTGTTTAAGAAATTAGGCTTCATTTTTTTGCTGGCTAAACTATTTGAAAAGACTACTGTTTTAAACTGTAAAAGGGCTTGATATGCTTCAATCTGTGAAGATATACAACTTTAAGTAGTTACAACTCGGAGCTGCAAACATTCCAACATCTATCACATCAGTGTGTTGCCTGAGAAAGCCAGGGCCTAGCTTGTATGCCATATTCACAGCCTCATTCGTCTTGCTTGTTATGATAGCAGAAAAAAAAAATATCTGCTCGATGACCAAGTGACATTCGGAAAATGTAAGAATACAGGCTTTCTGTGGGAAAGAACTTGGGTTGAAAGAAAAGTATGTCATCAACTAGACGGACATTAAAGTGCATGACAGGTTGCCAAGCAACCCAATCGAGTTGTGTCCAGTATCAGCAGCAGCTAATGCACTGTAAATAAACCTGGTGACCTGTACGCCAGAAAAAGGCACAGAAGGGCTTAAACCATAAGAATACAGTGGCTTCAAAGGGTGAAAAAAAGTACTTGTTTCTCATACAGTCAGTGACTAAAATAGATCAATATTTATTAACTTAATAGGTTCCTGTTTCTGTTTGCAGATGACATGAGCAATAAAGATGTGACCTGCTCTGATTTGCTGAGAGCTGAACTCTGTCTGCTTCCTCAAGCTGCCAACATGGACACATTTACTCACCAAATGGTAAGAAGACTGTGAAATTACCAAAAGCTTTTCTCATGATGTCTTTATAGTTTATATGACATGCTCTGTGGGCCTTTATATGTTACTTCAAATTCCTGGAAGAAATGTGTTTAATCTGATTTACATTACTACCTTGTAGTAGTTCTTGAAAATACTTACTGATTTGAATGTATTAGACTTGGCTGGATTGTCAGTGTATTGCTAACTAAAACCTAAGATTATATAACAGAGGCTGATAACACGCTCCTGCAGTCTGGTGGACACAATGACCAGAAGCGCCACTTTCAACTCTTCAACCGAGTCCACAGACCACCAGGAAGAGGAGGGGTCGCCACGACAACGACGCATAACCGTTGGTGAGTTTAGTTGTATTAAATCATGGACAAACAAGGTTGTTCTACGTACCGTAAAATTACTGATTCAAAAATAAACTTACAAGTCTCTGTTTCTGTACACCCTTCATGCAGAATCATATATGCCTCAGACTAAGGATCAGAATGGAAACTTCCCTGAGAAGGTACCGTAGACCATCAAAGCGGCGCCTTCAGGGTGGCATCAGCGCACAGCCCAGAGCTGCCGCAATTACAGAATATGCTCTGTTTATATTTCCCAGCTCCCTTGATCTGTCAAAGCAATGACTCTGCAAATAGTCCCAGGATTTACATCTTTGTGTCCAGGATTTGCCAAGGAAGATTGCCCGTATCCTTAGCGATCCACGTGTTGGGTGAAACACAAAATTGCTCATGGCCTGCACTTAGTGTCAACATTTTTATTTTCCTCTAGCAGCCAATCAATTACATATGAGCTATTTGTGCAATGTGTATCTTAAGCAGCCAGGCTTCACACCCAAGCCCCATACTGGGACACCAAATTAGACAAAATGACTGAAAATGTTTATTATTTGGGTTTATTATTACAGTATCATCTAAATAGGGTTTTTTTCTGGACGTCTCTCTGTTTTATAAAATAAAAATGTAAATCATTAAGACAAGGCCAACCATTCACCTTAAATGATTGAATAACTCCAGAGTCACTTTGTGAAGCCTCTACTGGTAGCAGGAAACTTTGTAGATTTGTTCCCAGGAATAGCATAAACAGAACATCTGTGACTAAGGCAACCATTTCTTAGAAACCTCTGTTTAGGAAACCTAGCTAAGTAAACGCCTCTTTGTCCTTTTTAAACTTTTGTTTGCAGTTAAACACAGAAATGTGTTTATTTGCTGTGATATGTGGAAACATGGATATCCTGCAAAGTCATACTTCATTTGGATGAATCAGTAAAAGAGACAATGACAAAGAGCATGAGTTTAACCTTGTTTTGTCTTGATGTCTTGCCTCTTACTAAATACGTTTTCACATGCAGCAGATTCAATGTGAATCATCACGTGCGTCATGTGCCGCTCTCTTTGCATTTCCCACCATTTGCGGTTTATAAAATGTGTAATTAAATTGATCCATGACAATTAATAACAGTTAATTAAACTTAATCCAATAATTTAGTCAACAAAACAAACAATGAAATAATGGATGACTGATTATTAGTAATGCTATAAATTATGTTATTTCATTAAGTTTGTATTATATGACATAATTCGTTTATAAGTGATACATTGTAATTGTTATAGTTAATATAAGTAACAATAACAATTACATTAGTAAACTATATAACGCTTATTGCTTCACACATCAAAACAATCTACTATATTAAGCATTATTATTAATGAGCAAATCATTTGTAAAACTTTAAGAAATGATTTGTAAAACTTTCATAAAAGTGACATACTGTAGATGGATGGACCTATTTTAGTATTGTGGGTAAATGTAAAATATGTATTAACCATTTAACACAATATTATAATAATCAGTTGAGGCCTTATAAAATCCTTGACTATTGTTAATAGAACCCAATTATTAGGCATCAGTAAACTGTCAAAATAAAATATAGCACTACTAATAATTAGTAAACATTATTACTAACTATCTAATTGTTTGTAAAAAAGAAAGTAAAAATGAAATATCATTGTACCATTTATTAATGATGATTACTATGAAGTTTTAGGAAATGAATGAAGATTATACACAGGATTTAATGTAGTGTGCTTTTTCCTCATGGCTGATGTAGAATGTGGAGTAAGCAGCGGGAACCTAACCTCTCCTTCTTCGCAGCAGGAGGACAGTCAAGCGGCCAAACGTCTGGCTGAGCTGAACACAGAGGAAGTCTGCCAGTGGTTTACCAGCATTGGACTGCAGAAATGTCTTCCTTTCATCAGCGGTAAAACTTTTTTCTGACAGTCTCCTCTCCCAGTAAAAGGCAGACATTGCTGATTTGATTTATCTTTGCCACAAATCAAATCAAAAGCGTTTTAATAAATGGAATAAGGAGAGCAGGATCATTCAAGGTCACTGAATAAAACTGGAGGGGTTTTTATGCAATAATACATTATTCGTGAAGTATCTTGGTGGACGACGACAACATGTCTCTCTTTCAGAGGTGAAACTGTGTGGAGCAGACGTAGCTTCAGTGGATGTGAACACTCTGGACATCCTGCATATCAACACACTGGAGGAGAGGGAGCTGCTGCTGTCTGCCATTTATAATGAGCTGCACCCTCCCAGCACCATCACCCAGAGACTCAACTCGCTGCTTGGTATACTTCCATCAATACAACCTGACAAATAAACATTTAACTGGACAGCTTTTCAATTCAGTATGTCATGAAGATTTGTCTTTCCACAGAATCTATAGGGCCTAACAATGTTGAGACATTTACTACATCACTAGTATCAATGAGCAAATCTAAGTCCTCTCCTCACGTGAGCTGCTTGAGCAGGAATCGGCGTTCCCTGAAGCTCAGGTACAGCCTCTCGTAAATATCATTTTTAATTATTGAAATGTATTTACTTATGTAAATCTTATTTTAATCTCCTCTTCCACCAAAGGACCAGCCCAAACTTCATGACACAGAGGAATTCCCAACTAATAGAGATTACTATTAATGGTGAGTAACTCGTTAAAAAAAAGTGTAAATATTGTATGCAGTGCAACTACACTTAAAAATAAAGCTAAGTTTATTGGCATTATGTAAGTAGAGTAGTAGAATAATAAATATTCACTAATGGTCACATAAGGTCACTTTATGCAGTGTCTAGCCTGTGGATTGGTTATTGCTTTGATATTCATAATGTAAACTTATATAAGAATAAATCAGGTCTTGATACCATTCTGATTGTTTTGTTGCAGCCTCAGAGCGGATAGTTCATCTCAGAACCCCAAAGGACACAACAGTGGGAAAAATCATGGATTCATGTTTTAAAATGTTGGCCATGACAGAAGATAAGAGCCTCTTCATTCTGAAGGAAACGCAAGGTGAACAGCACATCATTTCGTCTTTATGAGCTAAAGAAACAGACACATGTATTGATATACTGCAATGTGCTTTAGGTTCATCAGAGGAGCTCCCGCCAGATCAGCAGATTGGGAGCCTACTGACATCCACACCAGGGAACAGACAACTGGAGCTCCACTTGTGTAAAACGGTAACGCTGATCATTTATACCTAATGTACCGCCTTATCTGACATAAAACATCTAACAACATACCTCTCTGTATGCTTTTGCATCTTAGAAGAAGTTATCGGATGGAGCTTTGCTAAATAATCCAGAAGTAAACAGCTCAAATGAGAACGTCAACAAAAATGTCACGGTGATCCAGGCAGCTAAAGAAGAGAGGATCAAGGAGCTAAAACAACAGGTGGACTCGCTGCAAAATGTCATTCTTCAGGTCATTATCTCTTTAGACTACATCTATGAACATATGTTACAGGCAAATAAGTGGTGATTTGAATTTCCACTGAAAAATTATTTTTTTGACCCCAAAGGTCCAGGAGCTCCATCATGGCCTGGTAGAATTTTGCTCAGAGATAAAGAACATGGATAGAGAGGCCGATGTAAAGGGGCTTGGCTCTGCTGATCTGAAGCCCAGGCTAGAGTTGGTTATAAGCCGAGTGAACGACAAGAGGCAGAGCCTGCAGACCCTCAAAGACAACACTAACAACTCCAGTGCTCACAAGAACAAGTAGGTGGACTGCCTCTGTTAATTAGTAGCTTGTTCAGCAACGCATTCAACTTTTCTTCCAACTGGCAAAGACACAGAAGGCAGTTAGATTAAAGACTGGATGGACACAATGCCCATTGATCTGAAATAACTCATTTGAGCAAATGTCTAATGTATTTTTGTCAGTGTTACTTGTTTGTCTTCGACTAGCATTCACTCATGTATACTCTATTTGGTCCAGTAAACCAAAAAGTAGTCAGGGAGTTGTCTGTTAATGAATAAGTAAATAAATAGCTAATATTAGCAAATAATCATTAAGACTGTTTTTTGTTTTACCAAATCTAATGACCAGAACAGACCCACCTGCAGGCCTTTATAATTTAAAGTTAAAATGTAGACATATTGCTACTACGCTTGTGCATAAGTGTTAAAGCATTAAGGAAAATAAACCATCTGCTTTGTTTATTGCTGCATTTTAAAGTTTTCTCAACCATGTTTATATGTATACACATGACCTTTTCTGAAATGTGGTCTCTTGCCACTCAGACAGTTGGATGTCCGCCTCTTGGAAAAGATGAAACTGAACTGCCAAGTCTTTAAAGAGGAGATTTCCATGGTACATCTCAACCGGCAGGTGGCTTATCTCCAAAATGCCTTGCAGGAAAGCTATGATAAGGTAACTGGGAAACAGTACCGTCACTAAGACCAACAAGCTGGAGTCTGGAACTCTGTCAGTGGGCTTTAATTGGTAGCATGTGAAACACGGTCACACCAATATGTGGGAAAGCTGTACGGCCTGAGTTCGAAAATGTTTTGATTGCTAAAAATAAACAATGAAAAACAGAGATTTGAAGCAAACTATGCTAGTTATTGAGGGAAGAATGTGTTGTATGGGACATTAAAATCATTTTTTTCCTAAAATAAACAGACAAATTTGCTGTTTTTGGATAAAAATGCCATGGCTGATGCTGTTTCCCTTATGCCTTTAACTATATCAGAAACACTTGTGCAATTGAAACAGCATAACTGGCCTTTTCCTTACTAATTCAATCCATATTGTTCAAACCACGGACGGAGGATGCATTAATTCACAGAACATGTGAAGTTAATTTATTATTCTATGTAATTGACCATCAGTAGAAATAGCACAGGTGCTAAACTAAACAGTTTCCTGATGCGGAGGGTCATTACTTGACACTATTATGTCCATCATCTTTGATCTTCTCTCCATTGTTCTCCTGAGTGACAGCACAATGCTCCTTTCTGTCCACTCTGTTGTGTTAAGTTGGGCCGTTTTAAAAGAGAGTATAGAAGGCTGAGTGAAGTCTTTTGGTTGAACATGCACTTTTACTGAGAAAATGATGTTTGGTGCTGACATCCGAGAGCCTGTGACCATACCAACAATGGAATGTGTGTGACAAAAGCCACTGGGAGAGTGCAATGGAGAAGTGGGCCAGCATGTGTAAAACTATCTGCATCTATCCCCGGAGGAGTCTACTTCTTTTTTAATGTGGCTCTTTTATCCCGTTGGAGGAGCCCTAACGAGGTGCCATGAAAGGACACACGCGGCTTCGGCTTTGAAAGGTGCTCCGTGTCACGTTGCCGCCCCGGGGCCACGCTTCTTTAGGTGCTGAGATTGTGGGAAAAGCAGCAGCGCTAATGTTTATCATATGACCTAATCAGAGTTAACACACAGGTCAGAGCTGAGGAGCAGCCTGGGAACTGATGGAGCTGCAGCTCTAATAAGGAGCAGACCGCCCCGCGTTTGGTCTCGTAGGCTGCCCCGCATTACAGACAATAAGGAAATATTTCATCATCGGCAGTCTAATCTCCAGGATCCATTGCAACTGGAGAGCATCAATAAAGCAGCCGAGAGGAGGGGAGGAGAAAGAGAAACAGAGGGAGAAAGTGAGGGGAGGAGGGGAAGGACAACAAACGGCGGAAATTATTTTAAATAAGCAGTTTAGCTTGGACAACTCGAAAACTTCAGA
The DNA here is from genome assembly GCF_902827175.1 of Gymnodraco acuticeps. Classification (NCBI taxonomy): domain Eukaryota; kingdom Metazoa; phylum Chordata; class Actinopteri; order Perciformes; family Bathydraconidae; genus Gymnodraco; species Gymnodraco acuticeps. Next base: position 1,121,796 of record NW_022989803.1, on the reverse strand, counting down.
CAGACTATTAAAGAGGGGAAATTGGAAGAATATTGTTTTCCCACTCTTTAGTCTCACATGTCTGTTTAGTATGGATTGAGTTGTGAGAAAAGTCTGCCATTTCTTTGCCCTGGCATGCCCCTGAGTTTAAGAAATGGACAAGTTACCTGAAGTATTTGTTCTGTGGAAACACTCCTGATACCAGTTCATCAATGTGGTCAGAATATGTTCCATTAATCTGTCTACCATGTCCTACTCACATGTTGACTGTGTTGCAGACCTCTGCTGATGGAGCAGCCAAGGCGTCAACATTCAATATGACAGCACCGAATTTAGAAATTACAACACCCATCATAATAAATGAAATGCAATCCCTTCCAGTATGTTGTCTAAGCTGCGATGATCGGTTCTCACACTGGTGGAAACAAAGTCTATTCACAGATCATGTTGTCGCTTCCTGTAAAGTAGGCAAATGATTGTGTTTAGGGAATTTGCAAGGTAAAATCTCCCTTTTCTAATAGAGAAAGAGAGGTTTGTCACCCAAGTGACCTTTTAGAACTTGAATTCTTGTGTTGTAATTGTCTCTTTTGAAACTATCCAGTGTGTATGTGGGATGTGTGCCCTGTGCCTGGCCCAGGTAGATTAGGACTTAATAAAGATCATTTGGATAAACAAGAAGAATATGAAGAGAACATTCCTTGGCCTCTCAGCGTGTGTCCCACATTGAGGCAAACTAAAAGGGAAAATGATGCGTATTTGAGTGTGCTTCCCAAGGGGCTTCACCTGCGTTTCCGCGGATATATCCTGTCTGGCCTACTTGTCTGAGGAAAGAGAAGCCTTAGCTTTGACCCCTGACCCTGGCAAGGCGGCATCTATTGCTGCGAGGCATTCACATGTCGTTCAGGGGGAGGGGTGAGTATGCCAAGAGGCTGGATAAGGGAACATTGGAATTCAGTGGTCCGACTCACAAGTTATTTCTGATCCCTGCAAGCTACTTGTGGTGTGATCTCTTCCAACGCTAATCATTACATCTTGGTGGTCTTCTGGCTTTGACGCAGCCTCAGTCTTATCAGTTCGGGACCTCCATGTAGTGGCATCTATAATCCTTTTCTGAGAAATAATCTTATGATTGTATCCCGAGGAAACTATAATAATGTATTATTTCAGGGACACAGAATCACACCTCTGAATGTTTTAAAGATCCTCTGAGTCGATAGGGTTGCACTTAGGTTCTTTTAAATCTCTCTAACCATCTGCCATTGAATATACCCTAAGGATTAGTTTGACATTTTGAAAAACATCTTATTTGTTTTCTTGCAGAAAAGTTGAATGATAAAGGTTGGCAACAGTGAATCAGCAAGCCTGGCCTTGTAGCAAAACATCTGACTACCAGCACCTCTATAGTTCACTAGTAAACATGTTACAAAATATGTTTATAATCCCTACAAAACAACTAAATAGTGTGTTTGGCAAACTCACAGTGGTGACAAGACTCCAGGAAGTCCGGCCAAGTAAAAGTCCAGAACATAATTCCCAGTAAATCCACAACTTGTCGTTTCACACTTAGTTTTTTGTAGTGAATAAAGAAACAAGTTAAAACCTGTTTATTAGATCATCAAAATCTTTGCAAGAAAGTGAATAGGAGAACTTTGCAAAAAGCTACTACTTATTGCAAATTTACTTTAAATTCGATATTAATCAGAGCGTGAGCATACGACTTAAGTCAAATAATTAAGGCATGAATATGGCTTACTTCTTGTGTCACACACATAGCACATTTTACATGAAATGTACATCAACCCACCACAAATTGGGTGTGCCTTAAAATCTGAATCATTTACATTAAAGCGGTCTGTGCCTTTGCATATGTGAATGTATGATTGCTGTTTCTACATTCAGGAGAAAGCTCGGAAAAAGAGTTTGGCCATTGGTAGCCTGAGCCAGCTAGTGTCACCGCAGTCTCCTGCCATGCTGCTGGTCGTGCAGGAGAACCACAACCCTGACGGCCATTATGGCTTTACGTGCCGCCTCAGAGAAGGCAGCGGACTGGTGGTGGTTAGAGTGGACGACTCCCCCCTCTGTGTGGACGACAGGTAACACGCAAACAAACACAAAAGAAACCATGTCCTTTATCCAGGCTTAATTAAACAATCGTGGCTGTGTTAACAGAGGCCACCTAGTCAGTGAGAGTAGTATTAAGTGTGTCACACATCACACCCATTTCTTTCATCACACTATTTTTCTATGTTTTGTAGCTATGGAAACCCATCGCATATTGGCCCCAAAGCAATCACAACACTGTAATGTAATACTTGGATGAAGAAGAGTGAAAAGCAGAAGATAAAAGGCTCTATTATAATTAAGTAATTAATGCATTACAAGACCATGCTTACAAACGCAGCACTATGCGTATTCACACGTACCACACACACACGCTGACATCCCTCTTTGAGACAATCACGCCCAAAGAAAGAGAAGTCGGCATGACAGTGCAGAGAGGGAACAGAAGCTGGAAAAGTCTTTGAGCCTCGCTGTGCGTGTTTACTTGTTGTGGCAACTGTGCCAATGCTCTTTTCAGAGCTAATCAAAAAACACAAAGGGGTTGCTATTCATCTGTCAGTTTTATCCAATTGGCTATAAATAAAAACCAATGAAGGGAAATTAACCTTAGCTCTGTGTGAAGGTGCTGGTTTTAATATTTCATGTAGTGTGATTTGTGAAGTCTTTGATGTTGCTTGTCAAATAAGCCTAACAGAGGTTCTGCCTTTACCTGTAGAGAGAATCCTGCCAAATAAGCATTTGATACTTCAAAAGGTTGAAAGAGAATTCCCCCGTCAGCTTTCTTCTTTATGTTACCAACACAACATTTGGGGTTTTATTAATGATATCAATCACAGTTTTCTACATTGACTTGTTTTTGCATGTTTATGTGTGTAAGGCTGGTGGAGGTGAATGGTGTGCCCGTGGTCAACTCCACACAGGAAGAGCTGACTGACATCCTGCTGCAGGGACCCAGCGCTAAAATTGTGGTCCTTCGCCAGCCCCCACCCCCGCCCACCCCCACCTCCCAGCAGCACCCTCTGGTCCTGCAGCGCAGCGTCAACCCTGATCCCATGCAAACAATTTGCCCAGCAAGGGAAGTGGTCACCATGGAAACCCCTCCTCGCCGGAAGGTGATGGCCATCTGATGATACGACGGAGAGAGAAGAGACTAGTGCCAGTGTTGATGAGAGTGAGCAAAATGGGAGTTGATGTGTCTGTAGAAAGACCCAGAATTTGAATGTCATCTTTTGTTAGTTAGTTATTTACCTCCATATATGGTAGTGTTTATTGTTTTGATAACATTTTGTCTATACTGTAGATTGCCAACAAAACAGTTAGGAACGTCACATTGTAATGAAATGTTAGTTTTTTGTGACTTTTGTTCTACTTTAAAGCATCACCATATGTACATAACTCGGCTCTCTGCAAATTATAATGTACATTCTATATTGTTCCAATGTTTGTGGAATCCCTATGAAAAGCATGTTTCCAAAAAAACTGCAGAACACAAACCGAGTCAAATAAAGAACCCGACACTCCATGTGATAAGCATTTCTTCTTTAGCATCCAGCAGAGTAATTCCTGAGGGCAGAACAATGCAAGCCTGATGAGGACACAGTATGCTTCACCTTTTTTAACAGATAAATAAAGATAGAGTCAGGAAATATGTGACATAGTGTAAAGACACATCTTTGCATCCTGTTTTCTCTTTGAAGTCTAAACACTAGCATGGGACAGTGTAGACAGTTCCTTTAAACAAATGAATTGCGTCTCCCCTTTCTGTTCTGTAATGTAATCCCCTATGCTGTAGAAATAAACCCTTGGGCTCGGAAATGCCTCATTTCTCAGCCTTGTTCTCCCTCGTTAAGTGGCAGTGGATCATGCGAGTCTGACAGAAAGACAGCACAAACCCTGACCCAGACCCCGGGGTCCAAAGAGCCTGAGAGGAGAAGTGATGAGGCCGCTTTCAGTTGATGAGAAAGGTCACGGGTCAGTCGCCAACACATTTGTGCATTAATGGTTTTGTAATCAAAGGCAAAGGAGCTCGATATAATCCCGGTGATGAGAGAGATGGTATTTTCTGGTTGTCAAACAGACCCAGAGGGAGGGAGGAGTTCGGTGAGCCGGAGATTGGAGAGATTTAGTCGCAGACATGGGAAATTGAAGTCAAGGGTTCCACAACATGTTCATTTACCCACTGACACAAATGAACCATAATGACATACCTCAGCAAGCGTGACAATATAGTGATAAGTTATCTCACATCAAAAAGCAATGCAATAGCAGAGAGCAGACACACAGAGAGGAAGAGAGAGATGGTGTGAGATAAAGACAGGGAAAATTGACTGATGATGAAACTTGTTGTCAAAATAACCATTCAGCCGGGACTGAGGTCACACAGGTCTGTTCTTTCATTCAGCACAGAAAGACGGGGGGAACATTCACAGATCAGAAAGTAAAGCCACACAGAGACAGAAGGCAGAGGAGAGAATGTGTCATGGCTGCCTTTATGGAAATAAATTAACACTGGAGAAAATGAGACAAAATCCTATAAACACTGGTGCTGGCAGGAGAAGAAAGACACCGTGGGATTCCTAGTGACCAACAGAACACACACTCACAGGCTTTGATACTCCAGCTATAAACCACTGCGAGTTGTCAATCTAAAATGCAGAGCAAATCCATCGGGTTGAGTAATTGAAGTGACACCGTGAAAAGGATGCCGTTGAGTCAAGAAGACGAACTGCAGGAGCCGACACTCTTACTGTACGCTGCTCAGGAACATCTGCAGTGAGTTTGAACGGTACAGCGGCCTCCTCCTATACTACCCAGGCGCCTCAGGTTGACCCAGGCTGTACCTGACACGTAGTGGCACAGAGCAAGCTACACTGCATCTGGTTTGCCTTAGCAGCCTTGCTAAAGCTATACCCGGCACACACTGATAAGCTGCGAGGCCAGCGTGGTGTGGCTGGATTTCTCCCTTCGACCCAGCGAACCCCAGTTTCTCACTCCTCGATTCCCCCGTCCGTCCGTCCCTCCCACCTCCTTCAACTCTCTAACCACCCCATGACATTTAAGGGTGCCTGGCATCCGTTTGAAGTGGGAGAGGGGGCATTAGCTCTGGTTTCCTGCCCAAATCCCACACAAGCCAATAAAATGCATGCAGGTCTGAAGCGAACCAAAGGAATTCCTGTCCACTAAACGTTAAACAAACAAGACTGGCATTGCCCTTATATTAGACCGTACAGTATTGAGGATTGTTGGTTAATGCAGACACTATTGTATCTTCTTGTTTTTATATTAAACCCTTTTTGTGGGCCTGCCTGCTCCATTTGACTCTGAATTAAAGTTAATGAAGGAGTTAGTGAAATGCTAATTAGAAGATAATCACTATTAATATGTGTCGTCTCACATTCCCATGTCCTGAAAACCCTTATATAGTTAATATAACAGTACACCCTTTGGCTTCTTATATTTCAGTAATCACTCAGCAGCAGTGAGAGTCAGGAAGGTCAGAGTCAAATCCCAGGGGATTCTTATTTCATTTTGCTGAGGTGGAAATGGGAATTCTGCCTCTTCCTCTGGCAAATCTCACACTAAGTAGCCGCGCTAGGCACTTGAGAAAGTCCCTGGAGATATGTATGTGTTGACCGGCTCCTAGTCAACAGGGCTGTGTTATCTGACCTTTGTCTCTGGTATAATCTACCTGCATCCACTGCCTGTCCAGACACGCTGAGGAAGTACTGCCATCTACTGGCTGTTGCACAAACTTCACACCAATGTCTTGAAATGCGGATGAGAAAGCCTCTTTGGGCTGATTATGAAGAGATTCTGATTAGAGCCTATTATTCATACAGAGCAGGCACTGTATTACAATTATTTTTGTTAGTCTGGATGAATACCCAAGGTTGGAAAGAATTGCATGCTTCAAACGCTAATCAGTGATGTAATCTGTGGAAGAAGTATCTGATTAATGCGAACAGCTTTCTAGTCCAAATAGTGTAACTGTTATCCGCCCAAGGATTTGAAATCCTTTAACATCCTTTTATTCTAAAGGTACTTAATGTTTTGATATTGGCTCTTCATCTGGTACATAGTATTCATATTGATGCTGATTTATTGTGTAGTAGATTGTTTTGTTTCTATCGTGTATGTAAAGTGGATTTCTTTTTTGTAATTAAATTTGAAATGTATACAGATATGTATTTATGTTTTTAATTTACATTTTGCCTATCATTTAGAAAAAAACGTATCTATCACTGTTGAATGAGTAAATACTACGTTCACACATTTACCATCACCATGCAATCCAAGATGTCTAACAATCATCCGGCAATTAAAATAAAATGTATGTATTGTATGTGATGTAAAGTAGATGTACTAAAGAAGAGCCAGCATTTTGTGAGGAGATTATGGTTAATAATGTAATCACATACATTTCCCCCAACTGCTGTGACACACACGGTTAATATGCAAATGTCACCGAGACTCCTATTCATCCAGCAGGTTATTTACTGTGTCACACAGTCAGATTAAAAATAAGGCAGGGAGAATTTGCGTGATTGATGACTTCACTTGGAGGTTAACGTGGGTTTAACTACCCAAATGAATGTGTATAGGCTGGATCTGACGCGGGGCTACTTTTCAAAAGCGGCTGAGAGACATTTTAACACTCTCCACGCTGCTCAATTATAAGGCTAATGAAAAGGCCATTAGGATTAAGTCTAAGGTGTGCTTTGGATGAGATAAATATGTTGGGGAAATTGCTTTGCATAGTCTTGCCAGCAGGCAGCGATAGAGAAAGGTCAGCATAAGGTATTAGTAATTTTCCAATCCTTTCTCTCAAATATAGAGCCGTGTCTCTGTCCAATAAAGGGTTTAATTAAAACAAGATGAAAATGGTGATTGGAAAAATCTTTGTGAAACGCAATCAGCAAAGACTGTTAGGGATATTTGTGCAGTAGAGCCAACTATAAAGGAAGACAATGCATAAAAAGAGGAAGAAATCAAATGAAGGTGGATAATACATCAAAAGAGTTTTGAGCCTCTGATGATTCCCGGCTTTCTTTTCTTTTTCGGTAACTGGTGTTGGGGTATTTGTATCAGTAGTTCATTTATAAACCTCCAGGCAATTTCTGGCACTGGATAAAGTGCTGGCATTACTTCTGTGCTGTGAGGAATACACTTGACTAGAAAAAGGCGAGAGGCAGCGAACGAGAAAGTCCATAAAGTAAATAAGTCCAAAATCCTATTGAGTTTTTGAGTAAAATGCTATAATCAGTATATTTCAGACTCTGAATTTTCAGATTTCAGAGTAAATAAATGAAAAAGTATGGAAATGTTGGGCGTCCAAATGTTATCCTATGACATGCACACAAAGGAAGGGCTATATAATTGAATATACTGCATGTAAATAAGGAAGAAGAGTGAACATTTTTAGAAATCACCTCTAACCCACAGCTCTCTGCGATGAACCACCTGCGATCACACTCTAGATGGCACTCTCAGTATTCTCCCTGTCAAAGAAACACTCTTGAAAGTCCCTCAGTGAAACCCAACACTTGCAAAAAAAAAGGATGTTTCACAAGCATCCACATTTGAGAAACTGCCAGGCAAATCCTAAGCCTGAGCTGATTATTTGCTCCTCGATGGTTTGGAAAGTAGGCCAAGGCACAACTAATTCTGATTCGCAATAAAGGGTTGATACAGACAACAGACATCAAATGCATCGTGAAGGAAACGACATACTGTAGGAACAATTTGACAGATATTCTATTTGATGCAATGATCATGGGAATCAAAAAGATGACTATATCACAAGCAGTATAAGGGCTCTACATCTTCTTCCTGAATTCATTAGGTTTAGATCTATGCCAGTTATTAAAGCAGGAATGAGTCAAGTACATTCTCTTTTCCTACTGATTCAATAGTCAGCTGCACACAAAGACTGTGGCTCTTCCTAACAGCGGTAGACGTTAGATTGTCATGAAAGAAAAAAGACTTGTTGCTCTGAACACGATGTAAAAAAAACCGATGAGTTAAACCATAATTTCCTGCTTTGACATGAAAATATGACAGTTTAATGTTATGACCAAGCTCTGGTTGTTTCAAACTGATATCACAACCCATTTTACCCCATTTTGAGCACATTCTTTTAGCGATATAATAGTATGTGCAGTCACGCAGACACAAGAACAAACAATATGTAGAAGCAGGAAATAGTATTCATGCATACCTATATATATATGCATATAGTGCATCCATGCCTATACACTCACGCTGGGGCACACATAAAAGGGTTTATGGGGAGGTTGATGGCGAGTGAACAGGCCAGAGGAGATGGAAGAAGCACACCGGGGGGAATGATGAGAGGAAATGATGCGCATGATGAGTGCTGAATGGTTGGCCAGTGGGACAGACCCTGTCAGACTGCCTGCTAAAGGGGTGGAAGACAGAGGGGGACACGACTGCAGAGAGGACACGAACGAGAGATAAAGCATGAGAGAGAGGGAGAAAAATGACGATCAATGTCAAAATACTATTACCCTGTGACAACCAGCGTTTTCCCTGTCTCGTTCTTCATGACCACCGGCCTCTCTCAGATTGTGCTGCAGCTATCGCCGACCAATGGACAGATACTAACTTGGAGGGTTCAGAGATAGAAAAGCGGGCCAGCAGCATGTTTTATTCAGCTCCTATTACATAAATTCTGTGTTGCAGTTCCGATTCCTCCTTTGCATGGGTATTTTGGGTAGCCCAGAAATGTCTAGGGCTCCCGGTGCTGTATCGAGCATCGTTTGCTCCACTTGTCTTCAAGCTTTTCATCTGCAGAGCGGGGCCCTCACACAGAAACAATGATGACCCAGTTCTGAGTTTGTCTCTGTCTTACAGCCAGTTCTCTTCTGTCCTAATCATAGTCCCTCGGCTCCAAGAGCTGCAGCGCTACAGAGAAAGGGGGGGGGGAGAGAGATAGAGAGAGAAAGAGAGGGAGAGTGGGAGGAGAAGAAGAAGGAGATAAAAAGAGGGAGTGAGGCGGAAAGAAAGTCAGCATGAGAGAGCGGAAAGAGACAGAGAGCTAATCTCAGAGGAGGAAGAAGAGTCAGGATGACAAAATGTAAGGATGGATGGATCTATTCAGAGATAGAAGTAAAAAGAGAGGGAAACATAGAGAAGGTTAAATCGCAGCCCCTTCACTGATTCATTCCCTATAGAGAGCACATCTAAAGGTAAGATTGATTCCATGACAGGTTGTAGAAGAAGGGAAATGGAGGCCTGACGCACCACGCTCCTTCATCTGCACAGATATCTCTGGAGAAACAGGAAATCAGGTCATCCTGTTCATCATCAGGTGTGATGCAGCGGCTCGTCTGGTCTTCAACCTTCCTAAATTCTCCCACACCACGCCGCTCCTCCGCTGCCTTCACTGGCTTCCGGTAACTGCTAGAATCCACTTCAAGACACTGGTACTTGCTTACCGTGCTGCGAATGGATCTGGCCCTTCGTACATCCAGGACATGGTTAAACCGTACACCCCAGCGCGTGCACTCCGCTCTGCATCAGCCAAACAGCTCGCTGCACCCGCACTGCGAGGGGGACCCAAGTTCCCATCAGCAAAAACACGTGGGTTTGCTATCCTGGCTCCAAAATGGTGGAATGAGCTCCCCATTGACATCAGGACAGCAGAAGGCTTACACGTCTTCCGGCGCAGACTGAAAACTCATCTCTTTCGACTCCACTTCGAGCGATAGAATTACTTACAAAGCACTTATATACTAATAAAGGACTGGCTTATCTAAAGCCAGTGGAGTAGCACTTGAAATGTTTTAGCTCTATGAAACCTGATGTACTTATATGATTCTGTTTTCTTCAAGTTTGTATTTTGTTGGTCGAACGCACTTATTGTAAGTCGCTTTGGATAAAAGTGTCAGCTAAATGCAATGTAATGTAATGTAATGTGTGACTATGTTTGAGAACAGGGTTGAGGAACCCTGTTGTGCTTATGTAATACATGAATGAGGACAATACTTTCCCTGCAGCTTACCTGAATATGAAATAAGCATATTCAGCTATGCAATGACATTTCTACTTTCTGATGAGATGCAAATGTCTTGAAAAGGTTGAAAGGTTATAACTGGGTAAACGAAGTGTTATAGGATTCATTATAGGAAATGCATCTTCGTGGAGCTTATTTCACAGTTTTGTATCTAGATAATCTGCTGAGATGGGTGACATACTGTAGTAAAGTCTTCGCTGATTTCACTGGGTTTATGTCAAAGATGACTATGTGGAACAGAATAATGGGGAGTGACATGCAACACTGTATTAATATGCTGTGATATATTGAAGTGTTTGGCAAGTGAAAAGATACAACATGTATTCATACCGCCAATTTCTAATTTGTGTCTCGTACTTTCAGGGGCAAATTAGGTTTGAAAAGTTTGTGCATTTTGGGTGTTTTGAGTGTTGGGATTTGGTTTTAGAGTTAAAATAACAAACCAACATTTTGGGAAATATATTTATTAGATTTGTCTTGCAAATTAAGATAATAAAATTGATATTACTCTGATGCTGATCTGTTAAATCAGAAGCCCGAAGATGGTCAGCTTATCTTAGTTTAAATCCTGGAAGTATTTAAACATCTATTTTCCTGCACCCTTTAAGGTTAATTATAAGAAGTTGTGTAGCATTAGTAATTCGTGAAATGTGTAAATAGTTCAAGTTATGTGGATTTAAAACGACAACAATTTGCATTATGGTTTTAAACAGCTTTGTTAGCTAGTCTTTATGAAATTCTTACAAATGAAGCCTATTTCCCTTTGTTGAACAATTCATTTAGGATTAAAACTGGGTTCAGTTCAGTTATGTTGGCCAAGTTGTACGAGTGGTGATATTTGAAGTTAAAGAGTCAATGCCATCAAAAAGAAAGTCTGCATAATAAAATACGGTGTGGTTTCATGAGGCACTGTATGCTGGGAAATCAAGCATGCATCATGTGGGGAATCTGGCAGAAGATTTCCAGGCTAACCAAGAAAAGAAAAAAAAGCAACAGCATTCTGTGAGCGCGCCTTCATGTTGATGTCACTCAGGTCTGCAGTCAGTGATGCAAATGGACAGGAGAGTAAACACGAGACAAATTGTGCACCCAGCATGAAAACAGCTCCCTCTCCCAGACACCCTTGTCACTGGGGGTAGTGCCAGCTGGGGACTGTGGGGATGGACTTGACCTTGCCAGTCTCCCCATAGCTGGCATGTTACCAGAAGGGGGATATTAGATGGTAAAAAGTATTTATTGGGGAGAATTATTTGAGCATCTCAAGAATGTAAGCTGTCCCTCCGCATAGAGCTTGTGTTGACATTAAAGGAAATGCTATTAGACAGCATTGTTAAATTAAAAGTGTGCGAGGGGGAGGTGTGAAGGATATACAGTCAACGGTCAAGGGTGCCAAAACTGGAGAGGCAACGGGCTGGTTCTGGGGGGGGGGGGTTTCCTTGCCTGGCAGTGCCTGCCTATCGGAGTAGAGGGACCCCATCTCAATGGCTCTTAAGCTGTCTGTATTATGCTAAGACATGTATCCTTCAGGGAGCATGGCTTGGAGTTGAAAGTCAAACAAGGACACAGATTTTGCAGAACCCACCAGCTAAAAGTCCGGGACATACGGCGCCACATCTGCACATTAGCTAGAATGTTTATATCGGTTGATTGTGCTTCACCTTTACAAATCAATACTAAATTATATTTTACAGATACAAGTGAAATGACTGCAATATGATTTATAGCAATAAACATAGAATTGACAGTCTTTAGATGCAAGATTTGACAGGCTCATAAATATAGACATCTGCTCTGTGTTTGTGTTTATTTGAGTTTAACTGCATGTGTTTCGATTTCAACAGCGTTATATCTCTGACATGAAGAGATGAATTACACCCTCAGCTCATTTCCTCCTCCTTCCCAACCTTAACACAAGGTGACCTTGCATGTAACATCATTTACAACTGAATGACATGTTTGCTGTTCACGGCGCTGCCAAGCTGCATCAACAGTGCAGCTGCAGTGACACATTGCTTAGCCGGTCTGTAGAACTAAATAGTACAATTCAATGAGGGGAGGAATTGTCTTTGCTTCCATATGCCTTCCATCTGCTGTGCTTACTCTGATCCTTTATTTCAACATTGAGTCTGCAGACAGTTATGGCATGTTTACGTGGATAAACAAAGAGCAGATGTCTTTTTTAGTGTGATAAACAGGCTTCGACTCACCTTGCTGTAAATTGCGAGCTGATCTGCCGCAGAACAGAATGATAAAATGTGGATTCAGTCTTTTAATAACCTCGACAATATATTCACTACAACATGCAACCGCTAAGCCCTGTCTGGACCTGCTTGACTTATTCTGCGGTCTAAATCAATGGCAGTATAGGCCGCACCTTGCCACCCTGTCCCCTTTCTCCACCAACCACTGTCTGATGATGTGAAATATTAATTTGCATGGCCACCCATATCGCCACGCCTTGGCTTTGCTGTCAAGTTCATTTAGAAGCAGCCTTTTTAATGGGCCTTTGATGCCAAGCTTGTGGCAGTCGCCAGAGCTGAGGTGCAGCAGGAGGGGGAAGAAGTCTTTCAGGGTAGAAAACAGAATGCACATAATTAGGGAATAATGCTGCTTAGAGATTCTTATTACATATACATCACCGCGTTTAAAGTCAACAAAGGAAAAATAAAAGGTACATACAAGAACTATATTTAGGTACAAACCTGCAGTTATTCATGCAAAGGGAATACTTTGCTTAGTGCATCAAATGAGCTTGTACACTATATTTCCCAATTAGTCATTTCAGCATGGATACACTCTTCTGCTTCATATAAACAGCCAACAGCCTCGCCTGAACTTAGTCAAACACACCAACGGAGATGCACGCATAAGTGGATACACACATGCACATGCACACAGAGAGAATGAAACGCTGGTTTCTGAATGCTTTAGAGACAAGATGGCCTTTACAGAAAACAAAAGTTAAAGGCTACTCTCCTGTTAAGAGTGAGGGTCAGTGTTCGACCCTGGTTCAGTGGTCTATCAACAGATTTCAGGCTGAAAATGCCACGTGAGAGACAACGTGGGGAGATAACGAGGCAACCTTTTCATGCACAGGATCTAAATGACAAATTGATGTTAATGGCTTGACTCAAAACAACAGTACTCTTCCTATCAACAGCAAGGGTTATCACGTCCTCCGAACAAGAAGATCTCCTGCAGCCGTGGCTCAACAACTCAGCCTGTGAAAGTTGAGAAAATATCAGCTGCTGTTGATAGTTGATGGGTTTGTTTGCCACTGTCTCTCTATGTGAATTTCAGAGGCTGCTTCAGAGAGACATCGACAGTTCATCATGGATTGAGAGAAACCAGTGGCCTTTTATTCTCGCTGCAATGGTCCCTGACATCGACTGAATGGCAGAGTGAAGGATACCCTACTGAGAAAACAGAGGGATTTAGACAGGATGGGTAGAAGAGCCTAGAGAGAAAAAAAGGAATATAGACAGACGTGGTCTAGAGACAGAATAAAAGAGAAAGGCCAAATCACCGTCAGGAAAACAAAGATTCCAAAAGCACCTTGTGTCAATGTCCCGGCTCCAGAATAACACAGCACGACATTAAAGCAAAGGCCCTGGAATCCTGAAGTGTGTAGACAGGTGAGTCACAATATACACTTGAACTGCTAGAGGCCACTTCAAACAGAGCCATGCTGGGACAGATAGTGGGATAGACTGATTATAGGCAAACAGGAAAGCAGGGTAAAAGAATGACCCGATTGGTCTCCATTACACTCTGAGTGTGAAATCCACACTTTACTGTTATAATGTCATTAGCGCACCCTGCATCCCACTTCTGAAGATTTGCATCATCCTCCCTAAACCCCTGTTTATTTATTTATTTGCATGGAAAATATAGGTCATGCATTCATAGACCATACATTTTGAATAGTTGCGCAGCTTTAATTCAAATGTCTGCAAGCCGCCCCCTGTGAGCCAATCTGCCGCAAACGCAGAGTATGAATTAAGCATAAACACAACAAAACGCAAGAGTGCAGGGTGGCTTTTCAAAAAGCCTGAGGTATTTAGAAAACCCCCTGCTAATACAGTTGCAAGAAAAAAGGTGAACCCTTTGGATTCTCCACACATAGCGTTGTGTGTTCCTTCCAAACAACTCAACTTTGGTTTCATCTGTCTACAGAATATTTTGCCAGTAGTGCTGTGGAACATCCAGGTGCTCTTTTGCAAACTTCAAACGTGCAGCAATGTTTTTTCTGGACAGCAGTGGCTTCCTCCGTGGTGTCCTCCCATGAACTCCATTCGTGTTCAGTGTTTTACGTATCGTAGATTCGTCAACAGAGATGTTAGCATGTGCCAGAGATTTCTTTAAGTCTCTAGCTGACACTCTAGGATTCTTCTTCACCTCATTGAGCATTCTGCGCTGTGCTCTTGCAGGGGAAAGTACCCAAAGACTTCAAAATGGCAAGAGTAACCCCCCTGCACAAAAAGGGCAGCAAATTGGACCCAGGCAACTACCGCCCTGTTTCTATACTTACCTCCATCTCGAAAGTCATGGAAAAAATAGTATATGAACAGGTCGAAAAGTACCTCGCGGAAAAGAAACTAATCTATGAATTTCAATCTGGCTTTAGAACATCCCACTCCACTGACACATGCCTTCTTTATTTGAGCGACCACATCAAACAAGAGGTGAACGAGGGCAAGTACTGCGGCATGGTGATGCTGGACCTACAAAAGGCTTTCGACACTGTCAATCACCCCATTCTGATTGACAAGCTAAAAGCAATTGGTTTTGATAAACTATCGGTGAGCTGGATGCAATCCTACCTGGAGGGGAGAGAACAGATGGTGGAGGTAAACGGTACTCTGTCCCCCCCCCCCTCCCAGTGAGCTGTGGTGTTCCACAGGGAAGCATATTAGGTCCGTTACTGTTCCTAATTTATGTAAATGACATGTCATCAGCATGTGACTGCAACTTGTTCCTGTTCGCGGACGACTCAGCCCTGCTGGTCTCTGACAGGAGCAGGTTGCAGGTTGAAAAAACCCTCAACTCCGAGCTCGGCAGAATCTGCACCTGGCTCGCCGATAATAAATTATCATTACACCTGGGTAAAACAGAGTCCATTCTCTTCGGTTCGAAACATAATCTCAGCAAATCCGACGACTTCTCAGTTGCAGTGGGCGACATTATTGTCACAAGTAAGAAGGAAATTACATACCTAGGATCTATTCTTGAGGCAAACCTCTCCTGTGACAAAATGGCATCCAATGTAATAAAAAAAGTCAATCAAAGAACTAGATTCCTATACCGGATCTCCTCTCTGGTAAACAAAAACACCCTGAAAACTCTGGCAGGAGCACTCATTCAAGGGTACTATGACTATGCTTGCACGTCATGGTACCATAGCACCTCCAAGGCGCTAAAAATAAAACTTCAAACATCGCAAAATAAACTGGTCAGAATACTGCTTGACCTTTCATCTAGAACCCACCTCACCTCTGCCCACTTTGACAACCTAGGATGGCTTAGAGTAGACGACAGAGTACAGCTACTTGCAATGGGCCTGGTCTACAAGATCCACTACACCTCTATGGTACCCATGTACATGTCAAAATTCTTCCCAAAGGTCAAGGAATACCATGATCATAACACCAGAGGGAGCTCCACAAATCATGTGAAACCCAGATGTGGCACAAAAAAGGGGGAATACACGTTTCGCAATTATGCCACATCAAGGTGGAACGCTCTTCCCACAACTGTAAAGGAAAGTAAAACTATACTTACCTTCAAAACCTCTCTTAAAGAGCACTTTCGGGGGAGAGCATTGCAAAACTGGCCCCGGTAATGGTACAAATCTCAACCTGTCGTTCAATGGACAGCTTCCCCCCCCCCCCATCTATGTATATACTCGCATTTTAGACTCTGTTACTAACTGTATATCTGTAGACTTGGTATGTCTTAAATGTCCGGTTAGGATGTATTAGAACGAAATCTAAAATGAAAATTGTAAATAAGCAATCTGTATGTAAAAAACCACCTGTATGTAAATTGTAAATAAGCCATCTGTATGTCAAATATGTCTTATATGTCTTAAATGACATGATGAATTGGAAATGGGGGACCCTGATGTAAACAAGTTCGAAAGTCTTTCTCTGGTCTGCATCCCCTTAACAATTCTATGTTTTGAGCTGTACTGTACTGTACCCAATATACAAGCTGTTAATACACTTTTCAATCAATCAATCAATCATCTTTACAGGACGGCCACTCCTAGGGAGAGTAGCAACAGTGCTGAACTTTCTCCATTTATAGACAATGTGTCTTACTGACTGACTGATGAACATCAAGGCTTTTAGAGATACTTTTGTAACCCTTTCCAGCTTTATGCAAGTCAACAATTCTTAATCGTAGGTCTTCTGAGAGCTCTTTTGTACGAGGCATGGTTCACATCTGGCAATGCTTCTTAAGAATAGCAAATTCAAAACTGGTGTGTATTTTTTATAGGGCAGGGCAGCTTTAACCAACACCTCCAATCTCGTCTCATTGATTGGACTCCAGGTTGGCTGACTCCTGACTCCAATTAGCTCTTGAAGAAGTCTTTAGCCTAGGAGTTCACATACTTGTTCCACCCTGCACTGTGAATGTTTACATGGTGTGTTCAATAAAAACATGAAAACATATAATTGTTTGTGTGGTATTAGTTTAAGCAGACTGTGTTTGTCTATTGTTGTGACTTAGATGAAGATCAGAACACATTTTATGACCAACTTGTGCAGAAATCCAGGTCATTCCAAAGGGTTCACATACTTTTTCTTGCAACTGTACGTCTGTGGTATGATTAAAAACATCCGCGACACAAAGTGTGATATTCAAGGTGATGAGAGGACAGGACCTCCGCTTTTAACTGTGGCTGATTTAAAAAAAAAAAAAAGGATTATTGCGCCACAATCCTAGTGTGAGTCACTGTGGATGACACCATCAGGGAAAAGCTTTATCAGAAATGTAAAATATCTTTGTACATCCGACAAACCTGGCAATTACCTAGTGAGCACCAGGACCACACATTGGCACTTATCGAATGATTTTGGGAAACGATCATAGATTATTAAATGTGTGGTTGTGTTGATTAGACTGGCTATCTTCCTAGGAGACATAAGGGAGCCCAGGGGCTGTAACTGGCCTTTTCCCTCCCACAGCATGCTCTATAATTTCAGCTCTCCTATCTATCATTGAGGAGAAATGGAGATGGAGCACTTTGTCTGCGTATTCAGTGCCATTCCTCTCAACTGTGATTATATGAGTCAGCCACGGAGGCTCTGTCAAATAAGAACCCTGAAACTGACAATCTAAAGATATATCACAAAAAGAATATGAATCCTTTGAATCTGAATTAAATGTGAAATACAAGTGGTTATTGAAATCTTGAAAGTCATGGACACTTTATCAGAAAGGGGGTTCTGCTAATATTTTCTATTGGCAAGAAGCAACATGCACATCCAATTATATCTATTAGTTCAGGCATAATTTCAGCTAAAGGAATATGATTGATCTTTTTACATCCATTTAAATCTGACTGTGAACTACTCTGTTTTAGAATGAGGGAATATTGTTTTCACTTTTAAACAAGGGTTCTTCTAAGAGGCAGCTAAGCAATAACTGTCTCTGGGATGATATAACAGGAAATTAGAAAAACAGAAGCGTGGGGAAGATCATAGGAACTATTTGATTCTTCATTTGTACACTTTTTCAGCTCAGCGGTTTGCAAAATGACACTGCATTTCAATTACCCTTATTTCCCTCCACTGGTAAAAACCCATTGCTTTACATGTCTGCCAAATTACACAGATTTCTGTTTGTCGCTTTTTATCTGCTTAAAAGCTGTTTATTTCATTGTCTACTGAAATCCTTATTGAGTACATCTCAGCCGTGGCGCCAGGATTTCAATTGTGGGTGGGCCAATGTAATTTCGTCTGGGCCTGTTCAAATGTTTTCTCGTGATTTTTGTTAATAATCTAATAAAAATAGTCTATGCCTAGAATGACATTTGTGTTTACTGAGTCGATGTGTTTCCAGTCCCTGTAACCATGGCGACTGAATGTATCTTCTCCGCCGGCCCCGCCTCTCTCTCTAAAATGCCGGCACATTTGACAAAACACACTGTCCTTGCTAATGCTATACTCCAAGAATGTGTACTTGTCATACCAGTGGACAGCGAAGCTCCTTTTCTTTTGTCCGAAAAGTGTCTGAGGGTACTTTATGAGCTTTGGCTGTGTAGCCGCCGCCGGGTCATCTATGTCTGATAGGTCCGGCACTGGGATGCTATTTTCTGTTATCCTGCAACGGGTGCTACGTCCCGCAGAGGGACTGAGCTCAGCGGGGGCACAACATTAAACACACTCTCGTCTCTCTGAGGCGGCACCTGTCCTGCTGTAAGGATGATGAGTGTGGTGGTTCCAGCGGGCGGCAACTCTGTTCTTACAACACATCCTCACTCCCAGGTCGGCCTATGTTGACGTTATGTCAAGTCCCCTGTCGGCTTTTTCCAACGCAAGGGGGGGGGGGGCCTTAGCGTCCATTTTCAACGCAAGGGGGGGCCCCTTAGCGTCCATTTTCAGCTTTCCGGGATGTCCATATGCTTCTATAGACGCTCATGGAAGCACGGCATTCGTTTGTGTCGGCTGCCCTTAAAGGCAATGTGAGCGTCCATTCTCATTGGATAACGGAGAATTGTACACCCGGAAGTAAGTATTCCCCTTACTGTCGATTGATTTTACAGTGATATCTGCACTACTCATCGACTAAAAAACACCAGATTATCCTTGTTAATTACACAACATTGATTGGTTTAAATTGTGTGCAATGCTTTTGTATTTTTCCCCTTCGATTCGGAGAAACAAATGTGTTTTCGGAGTAAAGGATGGCAGAAGACACTACACTACCCAGAATCCCCAGCTATCGTTTGGACTACACCATGTGCTCTGTTTGACGTCACGTGATCTTCAAATTTCTCCCTGAAGAAAAAAAAAACATGGCCGAACTTCGTTTTATTCTCGATGGAAAATGCCTATTTTAAAGTTAGTTTGGCCATTCAAATGCGTTTTGATGTCATTTGATGCGAGAAATATGAGTTGTTATTTCAGATTATGTGTGCAGTGGATGTACATGATCTTTAGTTTGCTAGTTATTACGAAGATTACTTCAGGAAATTGCGTCCATAACGTTTTCATTGTTACCAAGGTGGTTGCTAGGGACGCTGCTATCGATATTATTTCTGTTATGTTGTTTAACTGTTTAATGGTGTTATCTTTATTGCTACCCCCTTCCCCGTCAAGGTATAGTGTTGGTCCACAGCGCAAACATATTAGTTTAACAAAATCCGCATCTAAAGATAGCCTACGTTATTTTCCCCTGTGCAATTCCAGTCTCACATCTCACAGCACATCGTCATTAACAAATACCGGAAACAGACCGAAAACATTTAAAAAAAATACAGTAATACTTTATTCCGAGTGTGCTTGCTTTTCTCTTTGGAAGTCATCACATAACGGCATTGTAATACACGGTTCGGCTGCATTAAATATTACATATCTGCCGTAGTTCTGTATTTATAGAGCCCTGATGAGAAGACTTCTAGACAAACATGAGGAACTGAAAACGTGACGTGGATCATAAATATATCAGCCATTAAACAACATCTTACATTTCTTTTCACACAATACGTCTCCTTGCAGTATCAACACTAATTCGGCTGACTTTTATATTTGATCCAATTGGTAGATAGGCTGTATTTACACCATAAAGGTGCACAGCTGATATAAAGGGACACCTAGTGGTTAAAGCATGTTATTGAATTTCATTATTTTTATTATTAGATATTAATAGGATCCCTATAAAGTATATTAATTACTCGTTATTCTCTACTAATAGTCCATTAAAGACTGTATATAATGACTATTTTGCACATCCCTTTCAAGATTTCAAGATTTTCTAAGGTTTATTGACATATCATAGGCCTACACAACTATGGTGTAGTTCTGCATTGAATGAAAAACTTGGGTCGCAGGTTCCTCAATAGTGCATTACAAGACATCTATCAATATTTGTGCGTACCTCCAGCAATGTTAACTATGTTGAAGCACTTATTTTAACTGATATTATACATAATGTATTATACTCTTATAAGATGTATGTAGATATTTCATCTCCGGCCTTGTCAGGTATTGAACAATCAATAAATAAAGAACACAGAATTGTTGAATATAAAACACAGAATTTGTGTGATTATACTAAATGATTTACAAATGAACACCAGTGCATATTTAACTGTTACACATGCTGATGTAACGCAAATGTTCCAACTTGGGATCAATAAAGTATATCTTATCTTAAGCTGATCGATGGCTACTGCCATATTTGCAAAATGTGCCTCTGAACCTTAACAAGTGCATGTTTCAGGCTTATCAATTAATGTAATGTAATGTAATGTTATCAATTAACAACAGGGGTCACAAACATAAGACCAGCTGTTAAATAAAGCTCTTCTGACCTTAGCTGGCATGTGTGTATATATATTAATGCTGCCCATTATGGGCACAAGCAATTTTCACCCATTTATTAATTATATGTTTTAAATGTGAGTGTTTCCTATCCCCTAAACCTCCAGGGATGTACACAGTTTAATACTGGCAACTTCTTATTATGGGAAATACGAAAACGTCTTTTAAAACTACAACTCCCAGTAGAGACATGCCATAGATACAGAACATGTTGCGAAACAGAATAGCCAGCATTTGTAGTTCTGGGGACAGGGTGGGGGAGGGGGGGACGCGGTGGACCCGTTCAAATCCAGTTTTGGACAGTCTGCGTGGTTCCATCCCATTTCAAGTGCTGTTCGAGGCTCGGCGTAACCCTCGGAGCACACTCTCCAATCACAGAGCTTGAGGACTATCACGGGGTTTGTCAAACAGAGCACATGGTGTAGTCCAAACGATAGCTGGGGATTCTGGGTAGTGTAGTGTCTTCTGCCATCCTTTACTCAGAAAAAACATTTGTTTCTCCGAATCGAAGGGGAAAAATACAAAAGCATTGCACACAATTTAAACCAATCAGTGCTGTGTAATTAACAAGGATAATCTGGTGTTTTTTAGTCGATGAGTAGTGCAGATATCACTGTAAAATCAATCGACAGTAAGGGGAATACTTACTTCCGGGTGTACAATTCTCCGTTATCCAATGAGAATGGACGCTCACATTGCCTTTAAGGGCAGCCGACACAAACGAATGCCGTGCTTCCATGAGCGTCCATAGAAGCATATGGACATCCCGGAAAGCTGAAAATGGACGCTAAGGGCCCCCCCCCTTGCGTTGAAAATGGACGCTAAGGCCCCCCCCCCTTGCGTTGGAAAAAGCCGACAGGGAACTTGACATAACGTCAACATAGGCCGACCTGGGAGTGAGGATGTGTTGGTTCTTACTCTTTTTAAAAAAAAACCTGAACATCGATTGTTGTGACATCGTTAGTGAGCGCAGTATATTTTTTGTGTCTGTCCAGTCCACTGTCCTCCTTTGTCTGCGCGCGACTGCGAGACATTCTACGATGTGTTTGCTCCCGCGCTTCGACTATGAGTTTGGCCTGATTACGTTAATTAATGTTGCTTTTAATTTTATAATTTTTTGAAAGGGAAACACATGTTTCCTCTTATTTTATTATTTAATTGTTCATTTTGATCAAACATTTTGGAAACTATATTTTCGCCCAGTCATTTTTGATCAATGAATGGGTGGGCCCAGTGCCAGAGTGGGTGGGCCTAGGCCCAGTAGGCCCACCCATAACGCCGCGGCTGGTACATCTAACTGGAAATAAAAGGATGAAGATTATGAAATGCATGCAAGCTTTAATGTGAAATTTGACATATATTCAGAATATGCATATTAACAGTTCAACAGGTTCTCCAGCATATTTACTTAGAGAATGCATAGCCACTTGTTTAGAGCACCATCATCGTACCACGGTAAAAATGCTCAAAATGAAATGTAAGCTGTTGGTTATGCTTGATTAGAGAAGGATGGACAGCTTCCTCAGCTGAGTGCAGCCATAGTGTTATATCTTGAATGCATTAAATGGGCAAAATCAATAAATGCCAGCACTGTCAGCCTGCCAGACCGGAAAAACCCCATTTTTATTTCACGCTCTGTCTAAAAATGAAATTGCAGAAAGAACATAATTTAGCCCTGTTAGGTAAAGACATTATAAATGGCAGATTTCTCTGCATGGCAACGCTCCCTTCCCCCCAATCCTCGGTTCACAGCGCCCAGCTTAGGTCTACAATACACATAAGTATGGACAACTTTTATTTTATTTTCCCTGGATTTGGAAAAAAAATTAAAAATAGAAAGGCACTGTCCATTTTTCCTCCACCCAACACTTTTCTATATTGTATTATTACAATGTCACATTGTTCCTACCATTGCTCTGGACTTCCAAATATTTAAAGGTCTCATGTCATGCTTTTCCGGTTATTACCCGTCCCCTTGTGTGTTATGTTGCTTTTTATGCATGTAAACGGTCTGCAAACTCACAAACCCTCAAAGTACACCCTGGAGCGAGTAAAACACAGGAAAGACCTGTATATGCTGCCCCAGAACGCCGAGTATAGTGACGTAACGATACCTAGGTCCAAATGGAACAATCCGCGGAGCTCCTCACACACACACACTCACTCAGCCTTATCTTTTCTCAGCCGCGGCTGTTGTGTATTAGTAAAAAGACATTAATGAAGCAAGGGACAGAGGATACGGGTACTAAGCTCTTTACTGTTGTTCATGCTTTTTTTTCCCGCCACAGCATCAACTCCCGGGCATACACTTACAGCCCCTACACACGGCGGCGTGCGTTGCCGCTTGGCGGTGGGCGTGTCTTGTGCTTGGGGAGTTTACGCGAGCAACGCGACCAACAACCAATCACATGAATCTCTCCAGTCAATTGCATAAAAGGTTTTACATGTCACACTTTATATAATGAACATTTATGACATTAATGCCTATGGTGCTATTTTACGCACCATTCCATGCTGGCTAAATACTGTCTATGCCTGCTAGCTGTCCATTCAAACGAAGTACACTGGATATAAAATCCCCAAACAGGTGAAAACCTACCAGTTTCACCCACTGTCTCTGCCACCTCCCTCCATGCCTGGCTCCTCCGGTTTGTATCCCGGTAGGTGAACAGAGACTGATCATAAAGCACCGGGTGATTCCCTACCGCTACGATTATTTTCTCCTCCATTTTTTGGCATATGAGGAAATGAACTGCGGTCTGGCTCTCCCAGCATACACGCGGTTTGATTGGCTAGCGCTTGTACTGGCAGATTTGCATAAACGGGATTTGATTGGCTGACGTCTCCGTCGAGGCGTCAAAAGTAGAACATTGCTCTACTTTTGCAGCGAGCTCCGCGAGAAAAGCTACGCTTTGCTCCCACAATGCAGTTCGGCGAATCGTGACGTCACCCCATTCAAAGTGAATGGGCAGAAGCGTTGAAGCGGCAACGCACGCCGCCGTGTGTAGGGGCCGTTATTCTCTGAACATTGTATGTTACTCTGGTTACACTGCGCCCCCTATTGGCAGGAGTATATCAGAACACAACAGCGGCTCCGCAGATCTCCGCCCACACACACACTGTGAGTGTGTGTGTGTGCTCAGGCTGAGTTCCGCGATGTCTCGCTGTCTCGCAGACCCCACGCAGCAACCAGGAAACGACACCAGTAATCCAGCTCAGACTGTCCGCTCCTCGAGCCTCAAAGGGCCCCGCAACGTTCCGCCAACACGGCACCCAGACCCCACGCAGCATGCTCATCTGTTTGTCATTACTGGTGTCATTTTCTGGTTGCTAACAAACGCCATTGTAACACATAAACACTGATGTTCCGCTGTAACGGTGGTGGACTCATCAGAACAGAGTGGGCGAGCTAACCAATCAGAGCACAATGGGCTCATAGGGAGGGGGGGGGGGGCAGGAGATCCAACAAGGTGTTTAGATGAGAGTGAATACACATCCTATACAGAGATGCTGTATGGGAAATCAATGTGATTTTCGAACATTGAACAATGTAAATCTATTCTAGTAGACCTCAACAATGGAATTATGATCTGTAGAAATGGCCATGTCATGGGACCTTTAACATATGTATATATATATATATATATATGTATTTGAGCAATCTCAGTGAAAGGATCTGTGTTTCAACGTAGATAAATCGGCTGGCAGCCAAACAACCGTGGATTCTGTATCATGCTCTCTAAACAAAAATGTCCTCCAATAAGTATATACTAATTCGAATATAGCAACAAGATAGTAGCTATTTATTGCGCAGCACTGACAAAGTGCAGCATGTATCAAAGAACCAGTCAGAAATAGCAGTGTCTGTTAGAGCGTCTAACTCATTAAAGTAGAATGATATAGTTCGGTAGTTGTTTTGTTTGCATGCATTGCCTCAGCAGCATTGTGGGTGCCCAGTGCACGGAGCAGCCCAGCTGTTGTAAAAGCAAAATCAGGTTATGCCAGCTGGGTTCACAATTCATCGGGTTATGGTAGAATGTCATTATCATAAGTTAGTGGAAGCAGCTGCGGAAGCTACATCAGGAAAAGAGTAAAGAGAGACACAGTGCATGGATGAGGCGTTGTTGAGTCAGGGCTCTGATTAGGGGTCCTCTCAGTCCGAAAGCAGAACACAGTGTCATCTCCCGTAAAACTCATTCACTTCAAGTTCCTTGTGGAACTGGAAAAATATTAACAGTAAGAAGAAATTGTCCTATCTAATAAAAAAATGTTAAAGGTGGGGTAGGTAAGTTTCAGAAACCGGCTCGAGTGCACTAAAATTTGAAAGTACACAGCCGAAAAGAATCCGCCCCTTCCTTCAGACTTCCTTACAGAGCACCTCCTCCAACACACATGAACGCGCACATGACTATATAGTTCAGGGGAATTGTAAACCATACAAAACAGAACCTGTCCAAACCTGTCCAAGAGAAAAAGAGCGACCACGGCATCAGATTTCAACTCAGTGTATTCCAACAGTAGTCGCCATTGTTGAAAAGCAACTCCGATATTGACTCTGGTTTGACTTCTCCTAGTTTCCACTTTCTTTTTGTTCTTAATTTGCTCCGTTAAATGTTTTCTTTTGCGACCAGTAGACGATGTTGAACCTAACTCTGCCATGTTGAAAGTGGCCACCTGTTGCTGGCGAGTCATTGAAGTACTGCTGCAATGCACGCCCAATGACGGCACGCCTAATGAGGGCACGAGATACATTTGTGCGTGCACAAGATGGAAGGCTAAACGGATTGGTTGTACTTTTTACAGTACTGCGGCTTCCACAGATGACATTTTTTGTCAAAGCACTTCAGGTATTCATTGCTATCGGGATGTTAAGAGCATTCCATGGAATATAACAAAAAGTGTATCTCGAGCCGGTTTCTCAAACGTACCTACCCCACCTTTAAATGTTTATAAGGTGTAACATTGAAGTCCATGCAGACTTCTAAATGTATGCACTATACAAAATGTCAGTAGTGGGTGTGATAATTTCTATGAAGGGCACTTTAGAGTTTAACGTTTTTATTTTATGTCATGTCTAAGAAACTTATTGTGAAAGTTTATTCTTTATGTTAGTTTTGTCATGTCCCTTTGTCCTGTGCTTTATGTTTATTTTGTTAAGTAATTCTCTCTCTCATTTCAGGCCTCCACGCTCCCGCCCCTATCTGTCTCCTGCGTCCGTGATTGTTTTCCCCGCCCTGATTGTTTCCACCTGTTCCCCTTACCCTGTGTATATATTGTGCTAGCTCCCTCCTGTCCATTGCCAGTTCGTTTCCTCATTCAGGACTAACGTACCAGCCTACTCCACGGACATCTCACATACCTTTAAGCTCCTGATCTTAGTTCTTGTTTTTCCTCGAAAGAGTGCTTTTGTTTTCCCTGTTTTGTTACTGTGTCAATTCCAGTAAAGTCTTTATTTTGAACACTATCTGAGTCTGAGTTTGAGTCGTGCATTTGAGTTCATGCCTCAGAGTTCACTCCTTGACATTTTACACAGTTCTTTCCATTAAATACTGACCTTTAAATCATTAAAAAATTAAAATAATAAGTACTGTAAAGCTATAACTGTTTCCTATAATACTAAGATAATAATAATGAATATCTATAGTCGTCTTGCCCTAGAATATTGATCTGAATCAGACACTGCTTTGGTAAAATAAGTTATCCAGTATTACCACATGTTGCAGGTTGTATCTTATAAAGTACTCCGGTCCTTGACATAAATGAGTATTTATCATATTTGCAATAGATTTAATAAACTGGGAAAGACAATGATGCAATTCATTGAGGGATTTAGTGTGTCGGTTCATGTGTGTCCCCATGTGTGAGTTTGTGGGCGAGGATGCATGTGTGTATATGATTTGGTCTCAGTGAGTGCTGCAGTAAAACAGCAGAGCAGACAAGCGCAGCGTTGGCCCTTGGTGGAACATCAGGGACAGCTGGATGTTGTCAGGCAGCCATAACGCTGATGGAAATGGGCTGATTGCAGCTCAACGGCCCCTCGCTCTTATAAATCAGCTTCACAGCACTCAGGGGGTGGAATACAGCAGCGGCAGGCTGCTCCACACCTACAGTACTGTACAGAGCAAGAAGCCCTGCAGCAAACCGTATGAGCAAATGTATATTTAACTCATGGCAGATGGATGGGAGATACTGCTTCCAGGTAGTCTTCGAAGTGTCCTAGTTCGACAGTTGAAATACATTAAAGTAATTTGAAAATGCTTTTCTGATACGTTTTTTTCATACTTTTGAAATTGTCATTGTTAAAAAGATCTCTGTAAAAAAGGTTAATATAAATCTTAAGTTAAATCCCTCCTGTAATTTGTATGTGTATGTTATGGAATAAATCACAAATATGTTATTTTCTAGTTAACGTTCATCCTTTTAAATTATAAAAATATATGTGGCTTTTCCTGAAGACAAGCGCATATTCTGGTAGTATTGAATTTTAGAAGTGCAGTCTTTTCTCTGGGCTTGTTGAATGTGAGCTCCCAGGCATTTACACCACCCACATGGGCTGCACCACTGTCAGACAAATCTGAAATTAGAAAGCCAAACTGTAGCGCGCAGCTCAAAAGGCAGTCTCATTATAATTAGAAGGCTTTGTCTCCTTAAACCACAGAAATTAAGATGCGAAAGTTCTGAATAGATTGTTTTGGAGCCATAGTGGCTCCAGATTTGATTGACATTGCCCTTTTGAGAATATGACGTTTTTTTTAAGCACAAATATGACATTGCTTTGGGGTAAAATAATTTGTTATTCGGTGTAGCTAAATCTTTTCGCAGTCAGGAGTAATAAAGGATGTTTTAATGTGCATTAATGCAGCCACACACAGCTCAATGCGATGCAGCATGAGCAAATAGATTCAAACAATCGAACAATTTGTGCCATGTGAAGGACATGGTGAAAAATGCTTCACATTTCTATAGATTTACTATCCCTCAATCACATGACAGAAAAATAATATCCTAATTAGCACCAGCAATAATCCGTCAGTCACTGCTGACCTTTTAACAAAGTTTAATCAAATTAATTGTGCTGAGAAATTACCGGGTGGTAAGGGGCTTCAGACAGCGAGCAAAAGTAAAAGGAATACACTTCTTCAGTTGGCAAGCTAATTGGTATTGTGCATATGTTTGCTTTGCATGCAAGTCAGGTTTAGTCAATGATTGTCTAAAGCAACATCATTACCTATGTTATTGAGGGATTTTAAAATCAGAAAACAATAAGCAGATTTGCGGAAGGTTTAAAGAAATACGAGGCTTACCTCAACAGAAAATCAAATACATTGGCTTTGTCCAATGCCTAGAACATCTTATGTTTACATTTAGCTGAAGAGCCTCTGGGAGCTGAGTAAAATATGAGTGGTATCCCTCAGAAGCAAAGATAAAACTAGCGTTAACTAGAATGATGTTACGTTTTCCTAAACCTAACCCAAGCGTGACCATAGTCAGCAGTAGAAAAAACTCATAATCTTGTCTGTCACATCAATCCTTTTATTTTAGCAACGACAAGGGTTTTGTAAGACCCTGACAAAACATGTCATCTTGCCAATAGGGACAAGACACTCGCATGGGTCATTTTGGAGGCTATGAAAAATGACCTATTTGAGCAAAAATTCTGGAGGACTTGTTGGAAGACGCTATCCATCTGGGAAACTGGCCCACAGGACTGTTTAAGTGGCTTTAATAACCTCCGTTTTTAAATCCTTCTCGCAGTCCTCTACCAACTGTTTTGCTTATATTAAATCCCCTTTTTATTTGTCCATAAACTGCCATTATGACAGACAGTTTACATAGTATTTATTTTGGTCGATAACAGAATTCATTCGCTTCTCTTCCTGTCGCTTGCCCTGAAATGGTCACATATTGTGTGGTTGTCAAGGGCTCCCAAGAGCCATTATTTTGTCTTGGCCAGGAGCAACAACCAAAGTCTGTATTAAAGATGATATACTGTGGTAGGTTGGATGGACAGACAAATCAGCAACACTTTACAATACTCCACAGCAATCTCTCCA
The DNA here is from genome assembly GCF_902827175.1 of Gymnodraco acuticeps. Classification (NCBI taxonomy): domain Eukaryota; kingdom Metazoa; phylum Chordata; class Actinopteri; order Perciformes; family Bathydraconidae; genus Gymnodraco; species Gymnodraco acuticeps. The sequence goes on along the minus strand of NW_022989803.1, from coordinate 1,093,114 downwards.
TCAGGTTTAGCGCTTCAGCTGTTCAAAACCCAGTGAATATAACACACTGGCCAGCTGCCAGGGAATATGTTTGATCCCCACAAAATAAATAGAAACATGATTAGAAAAGCTAAATAAAATAAACCACTTTGCATATGGTCAGCTTCTATTATTGTCATTTATAGCTACACATTGAAAGGCATGGAAATGCTTTGTAAAGGTGCCACCGCATTACCCTGATTAGAGTCATTTTCTTTGTGTTGCTGATAATAAAATAGGAAAAGGTCATATTTCGCCCGCGTGGGGCTGGGTGTAGCCTAGAGAAATCACCAGAAATTAGCTGTGAGAAGGTTAAACCATCCACTCCAATCCCTGCAGTATGTAATTAGTGTAAATGAATAAATCTAGGTGGTCATGGCATACATTAGAATCAAATTGCTGTGAACATTTCAATGTTAATGCGGTGTCAGAGATTAAACTGAGGGAAGGCGAAGGGAGGAGGGTCTGGGCTGGAAAAGGATTAAGAATCAGCTTTGAAGGGCTTTTCCCATGTGCTCCTCACGACCATATCACACTTTTTGCTTTACCACAGCTTTCTATAGGGACTGTTTTCACACAGTTCACCAAACCCAATCTCCTCTCTGACCTTCTCGGGTTTCTGTTGATTAACACACACACACACACACACACACACACACACACACACACACACACACACACACACACACAAACAATTGCGTGTTACAGTATGAAACATTGGGGTCCACACTGCAGCAACATACAGCATCTGACCACAATGCTCCAGCATCTTAAAAACAGCTTCTCATGGCGATGTCAATCCAGGACCAACATGCATTTCATATCCCATATGTTAATCTAGTGAAATGACATGTATACATATGCCCTCTCTTGTTTATTATATATGTATGTGTTCCTGTTCTGTCACTCTCTCTCTACCTTATATTTCTAAAAGTGCCATCAGTGATCCAGACAGCTGAGCACATCATTACTGTTATCCCACTGCCATTCTCCTCCTGCTTTATTAAGACACTAAGGAGCCGTCCCCTCATTATAAACTATCTCTATATCTTTTTTTCCATCTGTCTCCTTCTCTCTCTCTCTGCTTGTATGTGCCTGATCAGCACTTTATTCCTTTGGGGCTCCTTCGGCGCAGCTTGAACACATAAGGAGTCTGTTTAGATGCTCATATGCATATTTATCACAAGCCGGACAGTCCTATGGTAATTCGCAGTTCAAAAATGCATAAAGTGAAGATGCCTCAGAATACATTATAACAGGGATTCTAGTGTAAGTGCACCAGCTCCTGCATCTGCATGGGCTGCAGACATGTTATTGTAAATCACATCGGAGGACGAACCATATGGTCAGCTTGTCCAGCATCGGTGGGCCTCTTGCCAGCACTGAAACAGCTTCGTCAACACCTTGCTTCCCATATTTTAGTTATAGCAGAGCTTTTTGCTGTGCATGCTATGTACAGTAGTTTCGAGAACATGCAGGTTTTAGCTCATCAAGATCGCTAAGTAGCTGATTTCATATTGAAAGCTCCTTCTGTATAGGTGATGTTTGGATGTAATAGCATCTGCTTTTGGAGTTTGGTTGGAAAGAAAGATCTGTACGAAATATCTACCATTTTTAAAGCAACAATTGAGTGGTGCATCAAGTAAGTTAAAGTGCATCACATGATGGAGGACAATTTTGTGAAACCTGACGCTGAACCAGTTTAGGTCCTTTACTGTATATTGGTGAGGGTGTGTGATTCAAACGTACAGTATACTAAGAGCAGAGAAGCAGGTTATGATGGGATTTTAACGTTTGCATTAGAAAGAGAAAGGCAAACAGATTTTGTAATGATTTTATAGTAACCACAGAGGACAGTGGGATTGCTCTGATTTAAAAGCCATACTTTGGGAATAATCAAAGAGAGAAAGGGGGGACTTTACAATATGTTTGATATAAATTGCAAAATAAAGTGGAATAAACTGATTTAATCTGTGGCTTTGGAGAATAAAAAAATAATGAATACGTATTTTTTGGTTTCTAAGGCTATAATCTTACCTGTTAAGGGGGGGGACATTTGAGTGAGATTACACTGTTCTTTGTTTTTGAGGAGAGAGAGACAAGCCAGACAGAGATCTGCAATCTACTAAGTGCACTTGTCTAGTTTAACATTCTTTTAAGCGCATCTCAAGAGAAAACAACAGATAAGTGGCAGCTTATAAGAACCATAAATTACCTGAAATCCTCAACCTGTCAACTTCCACTTGATGTGGCTGATCCCTTGCCTCTCGAGTGGAAAACGCTGTTATGTACATTAGCAGTGAAAGTCAAACATGGCTAAAATGGACACTCCACAAACCTTGGCAGCACTTTGAATTCTGTCTGTGAAAATGATTTCCTGGAACTGGCAGGACATTTGAATAAGCTTTACTTAAAGTGGAATATATTCAATATATTCATCTCCTCATGGAGATCTCAGAACATCTAGCATTTTCACTGCAGGGCTTTGGTACTGCCTCAGCGATCTATGCAACGGTTATAAACTGGGTCCACATTGGATTTGTGTTTCAGGACGATCAATGTTTCTTATGTTATTTAGTGCATTCCAAGTCAGTGATTTGAATGAACGTTATGGACTCATAAAGTAGTACTTTATCACTCTCATAAATTAGTGAAGAAGTATATCCTTCCAGTCGGACTCTAGAGTAAGTCTGCTGCCAAAAGTGTTTGGAAATGTATGAATCAGATATTGATCTGGACGGTAGTGGAATTAACAGGATAAGAGAAACCCAACTAACCGTATGTTCCGTGCTGGACACCATTATCTAATAATCACAAATAATCTTGATCTTCACAGGACCTGAACTCACTGAAAAAACACTGATTTTTAGTAGCAGTAAATGCCATTTAGAGAAGGCTTTCGCAGTATAAAAGTCTCACAATCATGGAACACTGTTAACTACTGATCCAAAATCACAATCTGCTACAAAGACGTGAACACCGAACAACTATTGATCAGATCATTGGATACACTCTTCAAATTGATGCTTATATGCTGTATTCATACCTAATAATACACACACTATCACTCCTCACAATCATGTACAACACAACCTGTTTTGTTTTACCACTTCATTTGATTTAATGTTTTAATCAAGATGAAACATCATAAACCAGGGAATTGGGTTGCAAATCAGATTCACCCAGACAAATAATGAACTAATAAATAAGAACAACTTTTAACCCTACAAAAATAGTGTAGTAAGATAAAAACCTGATTATTGGATTTGGATATAACACTCATGCTGTCTTGGGGAACACACTTTCGCTATTGTGTTTTTCACTTTGAAGCGGCTAAGTTACCATGGCATTTATCATGTCATATCTACAAAACAGTCAAAACAGTCCTCAGTCAGACCCTTTCCAGGATGTTACGTTTCAGTAACTGTGCACTTCATTGGTAAAGCACCAAATAAGTGTTGTGCACATATAACATGACTGGGAAACCTTTAGGGGGACGCTGAACAACGCTCAAACTAAAAAATGTACCCCAGAACAGAATATGATATACATTTCCAAATAATTATTCTCCACCCAAAACATGAAATCACACTGAAAGTTATGTCCATCAAGTTTTACATGACAGCAGAAACAGAGCGTGGAGAGTGAGAGAGCAATAGCAGAACGTGTGTGGGAGTGAGCCTGTGAGCACGTTGTGGGTCGGGGTTATAAGGTCTGCTCTAAACTGACATTACTGTGTCCACACACTCTGCAGCACACACACATGCACAATGGCAAGATTAGATATATCAGATATAGGTTAATACTGCATGTATGGAGATGTTAAACTGGTTGCTGTTGTGCATGTGATCCAGAGATGCTGGTGGCTCCTGCAGCCCTCCTAAAGTCTCTCTGCGCTCTCTAGGCGAATATAAAATTACCCCATACATCTTGTGACTGTGACATATTGATAGTGAGGCGAAAGAGAGGCTATCATCTCATCTATGGTGTTCTGCTGGTCAGTGAAGTGTGTTGTATCATTTGTTTGACAAGACATGGTTAAAAATTCCTGTTGGTTTTCTAATTACATTTTCATCCTGTTGTCGTTTTTCCTTGTTACTCAAATTCTGAAGCGATTGGCTGAAGTTTGAGGGTCTGTTAACAAGCAGAACATCTAAATAGAAAGAGGCCAATGTCAGAAGGAGAGTTTGGAAAAGTTTCCATTTTATCCACACGTCAACTTTCATATTAAAGCTCACACACACACAATCTCATGCACATACAGACAAGCGTCACACTGTTCTTGTGCATGACTATCAGCTCTCTCCCAGACCCTGCTGACCAACCGTTCTCTTTTTCAGGAGTTCTGAGCGCCTCTCTGGGCAGACGCCACCTCTTCCGCCCCTTCCACCTGTCAGGTGCCCTCGCCTGCTTTTATGGTGGCAGCAGAGAGAGGGGAGGGGGGGGGCACTGGACGAGCTGCTGGATCCTGTCCCTGCCTATGTGTGCCAGGCCTGAATCACAGTTCATTTCCCAGCCTCCCCTCTCCTCCGCTGTGCTCAGCCAAGCCTCGCAGCAGGTATCTCTCTGCAGAAGAGTTCTGTCACTAAAACACACTGCCGCATCTCTGCGCTCAAACTCGGAATAGCAAGCAGTCAGCAAGTCTCAGTATTCAGACTGCTTTAGAGAACATTTCCTGAGATTTTGCATAGTAAATTCCAACGAGATTGCACCTCTTGTGATCACCGTCTGGGCTTTGCTACTCAGTGCTTCCATTTTTTATTTGAATTACAAATTGATGAGTTACAGTACTGTGAGCACGGACATCATTATACAGTAATCCACTGCCTGGAAGCTACTAATGCATATGTTGTATTCTGATGAGACATACTTAACATAATTATTATGTAATACAGCTAATTATTTATGCATTAGCCATTATGCTTTAACCTTGAAATAGTAATACGTTTGGACACAAGACGTTCTGGGATATACTAGCTTGTAAAGAATGATAAAAACAAGCATGTGCCGGTGTAAAGCAGAAACTGAGACTCATTTGAGTTACTCAAGTATTCTCCTTACAATTGATGCCCCTGACTTTTTCTACCTTTACTTGCATGTACGTTTCACACCGGCTGCAGTTGCTTCCTCAAAGATGAAGGTGTATTGGTGGAACTACTTTGAAGATGAAGATTTGCACAGAGTACTGTCATCAAGGACTAATCGACAGAGGCACAGCTGGACTCCTGCTGCTTTTTAGCTCCACCTTTTGCAGGTAATACACAGAGGCTGGAGTTCTGCCAGGCACTGAAATTCGAAGGAAATATTTAACCTTGCATCAGAAAATAAATGTATCTTAATTTTGCATGTACACATTAGTTTTCTTCTAATAAGCATACAATAATGAGAGGTTAGCATTATATCCAAATGGTTAAAATATATGTGTTTAACTTGTGTGCACATTTATGTTGTTTTTTAACAGAAAATATAGATGAAGGCTTAACTAAGAATAACAGCCTTTATCGACCATAATGCTGATCACAGTGCTACTACAGTCATGCTTATGTTTGACTTTTTATGTAAAAACGTGTGATTATGTGATGACAAAGTGTGAGACAAAGGTGGTGTTGACACTGTGACAACACCGTCATTACTTCCCCCCCCCCTCTCACTCTGAATGTGTGAATAACCTGATTACATTTTCTGCTGATGAATGGAGAGAAAATGCAATTAAAGAAAGCAAGAAGCCATTCAGGGTGATATAGAATGACATCCTGTTTATCAAATATGCTGCTAGACACATATCAGATCAATCACAAAACTGTGTATTCTGGCAACAGTTAGGACGTTTGCTTGTTAAACATTATAATGTAGTTGCTATTAATGGCAATGGATATATGTAGAATAAAATCACAGCACACATTTATTTATAATGTTTCTTATAAAGCCAATAGATTCATAGTACAATATTGTATTATACTTTTGCTTTACTGTCATGATTATTTGTATACTACATTTCTGTCCTGCTGTTGCATGTGGATGTGGTTACCTAGGTAACATCTCTAGTGGCCTGCAATTTGAGAGTATGGTGCCCTGTAATGTTGGCTGCATGTTACCATAGCACATGTCTCTGTTCTCCAGCACACACTGTACTGTATAAAGAAGCTTAGTGGGCTATGCGCCTCAGCCAGCACACACTTATACAGTTAATTAAGGTTTATGGACAAATCTATACTGTGACAGTGGTTCAAGGAAGACATTCCCTATTCAATATATTCACCTCATTCGGCTCTTTTTGTCGGTCTAATTTCACCCTTAATATATTATGAGATATAATGTGCAAACTAACTAGTATTACAAGTAGTATTAGTGCTACTTTACACAATAGTATTAACAAGGAAACCATTGCAGTGGAATTAACAAAGTGCTCTAAGAAAAAAAAAATATATATATTGGGTCTTATTATATCAAGTATGACAGGTTGCATAACCTTTTAAACCACCATCACTAAAAAGCTAAATCATCCGTGCGCTTTAAATAAAATACCCAGTGTGCACAGGCCCAACTCGACAAGACGAGCAAAGGAACTGTATGCATTATACATTGTGCAAAGAGTGCATTACATTTATATCCCCATGTACTCTCTTGAAGAGATGACTTAACAAGAAAACTAAAGCACAAGCACATATTCCTAGTTGGGAAAGAGAAGCAGTTAGCTTTCCAAGAGAAAGTCTACGCTACAGTATTTCACAGCTATTGCACATATTTAAAATGTAAATACGTGACATTTATTCAAATAAATATTTAGAGTTACAGGATAACGAGCTCACTGCAATATGCTACATTATCATATTCTGGTAGTACAATAAAAGCTTGTTTAAGAAATGAATATGTTGTAGAAGTCATAAATCTAATCAAAGCATCAAAGACCAATGTAATGCAAAACTATTTCTGTAAACAAAAAAGCTCATTAAAGAAGATCCATTGTCAAAGGATGCATGAATTAAGCAAATGCTGCCCTTAAAAAGAGCGCCTCCATTTGCATTGCCCTTTTGAAACAAAACATGGAGTGCTGTAGTGCAAAGTGACTGCTGTGGCTCCAGGTCAAACAAACACAGGAAGCAAACCTGGAGATAAATATATCATTCTTATGGTGCATGGCTGTCACTTTAATTGAGACTTTGACTATTGCATATTCAAGTCTGTGCTGCACTAGGCTGCATTAGCCAATCATGAATGCTATGTGCTCCCATTGGCTGAGCTATGGAGAGAGCTGTGCGCTGTGCTGTGAGGGGCGGGGAGGTGGCTCTCCATCTCCTCTGCGCTCTCCCATTCAACCTCTGTAGTCAGCAGAACGAGTGGCTGAGCAGAGCTGCACAGCATCCACCGCTACAGCATCCTGCAGAAGGCTCCGTGGAGGACAGAGAGGAGAAAGAGAGTCTGATAGAAAAAGGTGGATCCACAGCTGAAGACAGACTGAAAGAAAAAGAGAAGCACACAAGGAGTAAGAGTGGGAAATGAAAGGAATTGAGTAAACACCGCTGCCTGCCTGAGGACCACTGCAGCTGTACTAAATCTGGGGCTGTCAGGCCAACCCTCAGTGAGTGAGAGAGGCATGGGAGCAGAGGAGAAAAAGAAGTGATTTAAAGAGCAGATCTCATCATTCTGGACAAGCAGGGATGGGAACCCCAAGAGCTTTTCCGTCAGCAGATCAAACTTCACACAGGAGAAGCGCCCTCGGATCACCAGCCTCTTCAGAGGAGTGAAGAGAAGAGGCAAACAAGAGAGTTGTCTTATAGTTCCTGAAAGGTGAAAGCTTGCACAGGAACTCTGATAACTACGCTGCTGAGTACAGCTCAGGTCCCTCTCTGTTTCCCCCTACACCTGCCTGGTCCTGGTGAATGTCTTCTCTGCATGCTATCCCACTGCTCGGCAGTTGAACACACTCATGGTCGATGCCAAGGGAAGGAACATGAAATGTCTGACTTTCTTCTTAATGCTCCCCGAGTCAGTGAAAAGCAAATCAAGTAAAAGCTCCAAGAAAGGGAATGCCAGTAGCAGCTCCAAGCTGCCCCCTGTCTGTTATGAGATAATCACTCTAAGGAGCAAGAAGAAGAAGAAGATGGCAGCGGATATTTTTCCCACCAACAAGCCGGCTTCCACCACCACAGTGCAACAGTACCAGCAGCAGAACCTCAACAACAACAACACCACCATACAGAACTGTAACTGGCAAGGACTTTACTCCACTATAAGAGAAAGGTAGGTGCCAGCAGTAACTGTCTTTCTGAATCAGGGACCATGACAGCTTTTCCAACAGTTCATCATGGTAGATGAATCTTCATCATTAACAAAATCACATGACGTTTTATAGAGAAGAGCTGCATGTTCCACTGCATTGTATTACCAGTTTTCAGATGATAACGTATCCCAAAACACTTATGTAAGGTAGTTAGTCTTTTATACTGAGGTGTGTGTGTGTGTGTGTGTGTGTGTGTGTGTGTGTGTGTGTGTGTGTGTGTATATGGGTGGGTGTTCCCTTTGCCCTGCCCTTAATCTGCTGGGGGTATCTCTGTTTATACCCTCCCATGCTCCGGCAGACTTTACCGCTTTGACATAACAGAGGGTGGTTAGGCATCGGGTGCGTTTGATATGCACTACAGGCAGATGCTGCTCTGTACTAAAAGCTAAATATTTACCTTGGCCTATCAGTAAGAGAGCTAAATGTGTGCTCTCCGACCTGGCTTTGTTGTCTCTCCAGAAATCCATGGGGCTGTTTACCCACCCTTGTCACATGTTCCAGTGCTCAATAATATATGAACGCAGCTTCATTGTTTGTCCCATTCTTTCACAGTGGGGATTTTCCATTTAGTTAATTGGATTGTTTGCCAGTTTTTCTCTATGTAGGCACTTTGTGTTTGTGTAAGTGTGGTATGTAAGACTTTCTTTCAATCCACGCACTGTCTTGCCTGAAGCAATTGGGACACTTTATAACCACAACTCTTGTTTGAAGAGAAGGAGAAAATATATGTAGTTTACTATTTTTGCTTGGATTTTTGCCAAAGACTAATTTGTATTAATCTTATTAATCGCATAATATATATATTTATGGGTCTCCTTTAATGTCACTCTTATAACTTTTAGTTGTGGATTTTCTCCCCTTCCTCTCTTCTAAAACACATGTGTATGTGTATGTAATGTGTATGATTGATTTCTCCTGTTTTAATTTGTTTCTTTCCCTTCTTAGAAATTCAGTAATGTTCAACAATGAGCTGATGGCAGATGTTCACTTTGTGGTGGGTCAGCCTGGAAGGACCCAGCGGCTGCCGGGACACAGAGTAAGAATTTCATCAACGATTAAAGTCACGGTTGCAGCGAGGAAATTAGCAAACAAGTAATCAGCCAGCACAGTTATTCATATCATATCAGCATAAAAATAATCTCCCCCGCGCCAGCAGTAATAGAATTGCAATCCTTTGTGCTCAGGTCTCACTTCCGCACCATGTGTCTTTTCTAGACAGTCCTCAATTATTTATGTAAATGAGGCTGAGGGAAGGAGGAAGGGATATCCTCTTCAGCAGTCATCTCGCAGAATGGATCGCCTTTGTCTCTGCTTTAGCTCAGCTTTTCAGAGACAGCTCTGCAATTACCCAACTTTTAATCAAACACGTCTAACCGCACACAGCCACAATGATAAGTAATAGAGAAAGATGCATTCAACTCTGCGTCTCACATCCTATAAATACTTTGTCTACCCCTTCACTTGATTAGCTTTTGAATTCTGGATGTATGGTTATAGTGAATCTACTTTATAGCCATTAGTATTATAATTAGACCCGAATTCATCCCGTTTACGCCGGTTGCAACATGCAGGTCGACATGGTTCTTTGTTTAGTTCTCCCTCTGACCTCATTGCCTTTTCCAAGATGTTCACATCAATGATTAAAGTGTATAGCTGCCTACACCATGTGGCTCATCTAAAAGAACATCATTACGTGTACTCATTTGGAATATGATTATAACATTCACATTAAATCTGGTAAGTGATTTTGCAGCCATGAATTTCTCTCGGCTGGCCATTCCACATCTACCCAGACAGATGAGCCCTGCATGGGTCATCTTTTTGGTTCTGGGACCCGAAAGTATTATCTATGATTGGTAGCTGCAGTGCACTTCTTCCATGCATTTAAAGAAAGCCGTTATGGAAAGAAGGACATCGAAGATGACTTGACTGCACTTTATGTCAAGACATTATGCCAGTGGAATATAATGACGCTCAATACCGCAATCTTTATTGTGTCCATTTGGCAGGAACTCAGATGTGCATTATGATTTAATTTCTAAAGTTATATTTCTTACAAAATACGGGATGCCTTATGCAGCTAAAAGCAGAGTGAACATTTGTAAAATACAATGGGTCAGAAGGTGGAACTAATCATATTCTAATATGCAGCATTTATATACTCATGCTTTAATGAATTTCAGTATGTACAAAAATATGCATTGTTTTCTAAAAAGCTTTTTGCAAGGCAAATTGGGTATGTGCCTTTTTATTTATGTGAACATGTACACCACCCACATACCCGCCAACGCATACTTATGCTGCACACACACACGCACGCACACACACACACACACACACACACACACACACACACACACACACACACACACACACACACACGGATGTACTTGAGTACAATAACAAAATGCATGCCTTGAACACAGTGCTTATCACTGGAATTAGTAGCATTGTGTTGCATCTGATTTCATCATAGGTTCAGACAAGTCATTAATTTCAGCTAATTGAACTTTTGCTGCACTCTCTATAGTTGTGTTATTAGGATTTCCTATTTAGTTTTTTGTTTAAATCAGAGGCAATCTTGTTCATTAGAAATGTGCCTCCTCGTCCTCAGGGAAAATGGTAACTGGCTGAGCTCGGCTCATTATGTGAGAAGCTCAACAGGTTCAGTCTCTCCAATGATTATAATTGAGGCATTGTTCAACACCCACAAATTGATTTATTTTTGTATGTAAAGAGTAGGAGCTACATGGGAACTAATTGGATTTAGGACAATTATAAAGGACAGATAGCTTTCTCCATTACTGAATGTTACTACACGTTATGTTATTTCCAGTGAAATCACAGACTATACAGCATGTTTGTATTCCTGTTTTCACTCTTTTACTTTGTTTCCTTTTCTTCCAACAGTATGTTTTGGCTGTGGGCAGCTCAGTGTTCCATGCCATGTTTTATGGTGAACTTGCTGAGAACGATGATGAAATCCATATTCCAGATGTGGAACCAGCAGCATTTCTGGCAATGCTGAAGTAAGGCTTCTCCTTTGTCTTAACTCTTCAACAGTACTTGTTTTAAGCATAAAGTACTGTATATATACATATAGTATATACAACATTACTATTTATAACCCCTTCAGGTCTGTTTTTATAATAACATGATCTGCTTAATAAACATGCTTACACCATGTTGTCTATAAAGCTGAGAAAGACTCATTTTTATTTCAACAGGTACATTTACTGTGATGAAATTGACCTGAGTGCTGACACAGTGTTGGCCACTCTTTACGCTGCCAAGAAGTACATTGTCCCTCACCTGGCACGTGCCTGCGTCAACTTCTTGGAGACCAGCCTGAGCGCCAAGAATGCCTGCGTGTTACTCTCCCAGAGCTGCCTGTTCGAGGAGCCGGAGCTGACGCAGCGCTGCTGGGAAGTGATTGATGCCCAGGCCGAGCTGGCGTTATGCTCGGAGGGCTTCTGCGACATCGACTCCCAGACCCTCGAGAGTATCCTACAGCGCGAGACACTCAATGCTAAAGAGATAGTGGTGTTTGAAGCGGCACTCAGCTGGGCTGAGGCTGAGTGCCAGAGACGGGACCTCACCTTGTCGACTGATAACAGGCGTAAGGTGTTGGGCAAGGCCATGTACCTGATACGTATCCCTACAATGGCTCTGGATGACTTTGCCAATGGAGCAGCCCAGTCGGGAGTGTTGACACTTAATGAGACCAATGACATCTTCCTGTGGTACACAGCGGCCAAGAAGCCTGAGCTGGAGTTTGTCAGTATGCCTAGAAAAGGTCTGACACCCCAGCGCTGCCACAGATTCCAGTCATGTGCCTACCGAAGCAATCAGTGGCGCTATCGGGGCCGCTGCGACAGCATACAGTTTGCAGTGGATAAAAGAGTTTTTATCGCTGGGTTTGGACTGTATGGATCTAGCTGTGGATCAGCAGAGTACAGTGCCAAGATTGAGTTGAAACGTCAAGGAGTAATGCTGGGACAAAACCTCAGCAAATACTTCTCTGATGGTTCCAGCAACACCTTCCCAGTGTGGTTTGAGTATCCAGTGCAGATCGAGCCCGACACCTTCTACACTGCTAGTGTGGTTCTGGATGGGAATGAGCTCAGCTACTTTGGACAGGAAGGGATGACAGAGGTGCAGTGTGGGAAAGTGACCTTTCAGTACCAATGCTCCTCGGACAGCACTAATGGCACTGGGGTGCAGGGGGGGCAGATTCCTGAGCTCATCTTCTACGCTTGATAACCCCATGCATATAAATGACTGATGTTCAGTGCACTTATGGACAAAAGAAAAGTATCACTTTGTGCATAGTGTCACTTTCTGGTATTTATTTTTGTCACTGTTGAGCTCATTTCAGACCTGTGATAGGGTCTTGTGTGGTTTTCATTTCAGTAATCGGTCCACTTGAGTAGGACCAGATACAGTAGATGTCTCCAGATGATGAATTGTCCAAATAATTGGATGAACAAAAGTTCTAAAAAATGAAATATCTTGCACTAGACGTGCATGTATAAATGCATACATGTGAAGTGTATAATGCCACAATGGTGGCCAATGCGGGGCACAAAGATATTGTATATGATGAATATGCTACAGTTTGTTTGTTATTGCTATGCTTGCATAGAATGCACATATATAGCAGCAATACTTCACATTCTATATTCTCCAATGAGCATTTCATATCATGACTCAGTCTGGACCATCAGCATTATAAAGAATCTAAAAAAGGCTGTATGATACTCAATACCAACATAAAATGTCATTAGGCGTTTGTATGTAGTGGTTTGAATTTAATCTGCAGCTTTTGATACTTTGAATCTAGTAACATGGCACCTATAGATGCATCAATGTGATCAAATTCACTTACACCTGATACAATGAAAAAAACATTTGGTTCAATCTGTCAGCATTGCAGAGCTTACAGCATGGGCTGAACTGTTTCATTTCCGCTAACCCGTACTACTAATTGTTCTGGCGCCTTGGTTTTGTTTACAGCGAAAAGATCAATGACTGATTCAGTGTTACAAACTGTTTATCTTACTGTATGAACTTCTACTTCTCTTTGTTAAGAACTCTGATCTGCTGAGCACTCCCTCCCAATGTGACCATACACACAGTATTTGCTTACTGTATATGCTACATAATGCACTGATTTTGGTTTGTAACATATTTTGTTTTAAATTAGGCAGACTATTTTTGATTGACTGTGCTACTGAGTATTTCTTTCTGGTGTAGGATAAACATCCATGCGCTTGTCTGCTGTGACAATGGATGGGCAAACTGGTGTTGATGTGTGTACGTGCTACAGTGCTGGGAGACATACGGATGTGTATGATTGTTGACGATGCAAATAAACAGAACAAGCGGTTCATATTGGTTGTTCATCCCATCTGTAAGAGGAACTACACTACACACTTTCCGTCTGAAGTTAGGAGATGGGGACAGATGATGCCCTTTAGGCAATGAAGTGATTTATAATGCTAAAGAAAGCTGTCTGTTGATTGATGGTCCCTGTCTTCATGCCACTGATACACCCTGCGTTTTGTCTGTCAAACTCCAACTCTATTCTGCATCCCCTGAACTACACAATATGATTCCCCTCCCCCTCCTTAATATACATTCTGATAGCCTGCAACTCTAAAGTACGGCTTTGTGATGTGCCATCACTTCTGCAAAGGTGCGAAGACATTGACGGCATAACAAGCAATCTCTACAATCTTGATTTTGTTACAGATTGCAGTGAAAAGAATGGCTCCTTGACATGGATTACATCTTTTAAGTATCAAGAGATAGACAATCCTGAAGGCCTAAAACCTCGAAAAAAATGGAATTCCCAGCATACCACACTGGATGTTGGACCCATGGTCTGCCTTCATGTGTCTCTCTGCTTATAAAAACAAAGGACAGAAAGTCTGAAAGGAAAAATTCTAATCATGTTTGTATTTTTCACTTTGAAATAGTATTGAGGAGTGGTGCACTTGTTTTCTAGATAAATTATAATGCTCCGAATGCTCAAGCACCGTCAAAACAATGGATTAACAAAGACACTTTATGGATTTGTGAGTTTTACTTTCTCTGAGTGCCCCAGACAGTATGCTGTAAAACTCAGAAATAAGATGATTCATTAGCTGAATGTCCAGACAAATCATAACTCTACGTGAACTGTATGAACAAAAACATAATCACTCCTGGGAGCTTATGGCAGGTACTTGATTACCATAGCACTCAATAACACTGAGACCAAGTTTGACACCGCCAATGAGCATGAAGCCTGTGATGAATTGAGCTCAATATGTTGGGGGACTCTGTGCTTTCGTGCGATTTTTCATGATTGTGGCGCTAATGTTGTAAGCAAGATCATTAATTGCACTGGAGGCTGCGGGACACTCGAAGGAGCCAGGAGTCAGAATCGGGTCTGCTTTCAACACACAGAGACACAGTGTCATTTTGCAAATCTTACTGATGTATTGAAGCCAAATTACTATTAATCTAGATACACTGAAATACCACATACAGGGGTAACTGTGTAATACACATTTGTGTCACTTCTGAAGCAGAACAAAAAACCTTTACTCATTTTGTTTCACGGAACAACTGCTACTCCAGCCTACATACTTGACATGTTTTGCTGTTGGTCACATTCAGCTCAGAAGGCAGAGTAGCTGCCAGAACTGCTAGAAACAGCTCTGTTCTTCACGGAGCACAAAAACAACTGGTGGATCAATAGACAAATCATCACCTGTTATGTTGGCAGCTCTAATCTCTTGCTACAGCATAGCAGATATGATTCTTTCAACAGATATACATTTAATAAACTCATTATGTGCTAGGCAATATTTAGTCAAAACAAAGCATTTTTATGGGATGACAGCTATTGCGGGAAACCATTTTTATTCTATGAATGAAATGCAATTAAATTCTAAGAGGCTAGGAATAAAATGCATGTTTATTCATCTAATTAAATAGTTTTTCGGTGAAATAAGACATAGGCGAGACAATGTATTACTGACGATGAAGTCAATGTGGTGATACAATATATTTCTACAAATAAAAGTAAATGATAAACATCTCCACCATTTTTCAGGATTGCTCCTTCAAATACATTTTATTTTACAACTGAATATTTGATACTGTATATAATTAAAGGAGTTTATAGTCTTACATGAACTTGTTAGATTATAGAGGAAGATGACATGTAGTATTCCTTATTAAATATAAATGTGACGTAGGCAAACCTTTGGAATACAAATATGGTTTAGCTTGTGAAGGGTCATGGGAAAAAAGGGTTGTTGGATACTGATGAGAGAACTGACAGTGCACATACTCCACAGGAAAGTTTAATTTGGGGTTTGATTACTGTTCAATACGTATTAAGGCTGAAAAGATTCAGCGTGACTTTAGGGAGGCCTGTGGATTACCACTAAGGAACATTCTTAATGCTCATTAAGATTGATTGTTCCAAGTAGAGATAAGTCAGAACAGAACCAAAAGGTCCCTCGGTATCTGAGCAGGGATGGTGTTGTTTCCTTTCTCCGTGGTTAACATGCTATCACAATCTTATCACTGCCTATTGTGCATATTAATGTGGAGCGGGGTTAAGCAGGATAAAAATGTCTCCTAAATCCACCTGATTTAGATAAATCCTCACAAAGGAAGAGAAATTGGGAGAGGAACAAACTACATTTTACTAAATCGAGCATCATTCTGTTCACTGTAGGCACAAATCCCCTCTTCAACATCCTGATCATTTCCATCCTAGCAAAATGTCAATGAATGAATAATGTCCAAAGAGAGGAGCGAAACACAGCTGTGGGTTTAAATAATTCATCAAAGAAAATTATTAAAAAATCTGTATTTTTAATTCAACAAATCTCCACGGAAATCTCAAAGCCCTTTTCCCCTACCTCCCTTTAAACCATGTGTTTTCTCCAAAGGTATACAACCCCCTGTACAACATTGCCTACTGGTGCCTTCCGGAGTGCAAAACTGCCCAGTAAGTGTTATGAGAGCATTTGGCAAGGGCTGCTGAAGGTTACAATGAATTGCTGTAATCCTGGCAGATGTAAGGGTTTCTGAACCCCCCCCCCCCCCCCTCTACCATTATTGCGCTAACCTCAGCCTACTGGCAGCAAGTCAGGCAGCAACAAGGCAGGGGGTTAGAGGAGAATGGAAGGGAGAGACAGAGATAAGTCTGGTCTGGCAACTATTCAGGTAAAGCGCACATTCCCTTGGTAATGATCCCATAAATTAAAGTTGGACAGTCTTAAGTGGCAATTAATCACACGTGAGAATGGCAGAAGGTCACAAAGTTCAGATGCAAGATATAGGTGGAAGAACACAGAAGACAGGAGTTTGACTGATGAGAGCCACCTTCACGTCTTTGTCATCCCCATTCCCAACCCAGCGGTGCTAAACACCTGCCAAATGTAAGGGATATTATTCCAAATAATCACCCATTCCAGAGCTGTTGCCTCCAGTTATATGGATGCAATGCAGGCCGAGCCTCCGATTGTGTGTCTCATTTATCTATTTATTTATTCATTGCTATCCAGCACAGCCAAATCGTTTCAACAGGCTGGCGCATTGAAAGGCCAGCTTTTATGTTAGATTAGCTTGTTTATAGCAATGTCGCTCAGTTCCAGATGGATCAATATGGCTGGGATTTCTGGAGGTAAGCTCTCCATGTATCAGGTGAATTATGATTGCTGAAAAGAATATACGCTTTCCGTGGACAATAGGAGCTGCAAAGCCTTTTCAAAGCTGCCAGAAATACAGACTACATGACGGAGTATCGAGCACACGCTGGAAGTAAATTACATTACCTTCCAAGGGTGCACAGGTAAATATCCTGTTTACATAATTGTGAGTTTGTCCTATGAAATACGATCCCAGACGGTGTATGAATGCAGCACTCAGGCAAAAAGTAGTTCTTTCATACGCACTGAAGGCTGAATTTGTTGGTGATGCATTATGCTAATCTAGCTATTTATTCCCACAACCATGGTCTCGTATACCTGTCACCCACAGCCATTACGGCAAGGCTTGATCAAAACCTTGAATGTTGGCAGCTTCCCACTGAGAGAGGTGATGAGGCCTGAGCATGCAACTTTTTGTATGTACTCTGTAGCTTCTATTCATACTGAAGCATGTCCTCGAAGGCAGCTCCATGGCTTTGATAGTATGGAGTGAGAGGGCCCTTCTCTCCTCAGGGTCTGATATAATGAGGGCAAGCTTACTAAACATGATCTGCGGTTCTCTCAGAGAAGATACTTGAAACGGCTCCAGCCCGAAACAGTACAACAAACAGCACTGATTCATTTGTACACATGCACTGCCTCTCTCCCTCTCTCTGCGAGCTGTATTAGGGAGGGCTAATGTGTTTTCATGTGTCATAGAGAGTGATACAGAGGTGGAGGAAGAGCACAGAGAGGCAAGGGAGTGTAGCTTTGTGAGCATCCATTCAGAACTGGAGAGAAGGAAATCTGGCTTTCCAGTTTAATTATTTCCTGGAAGCACAAAGAAAATGTGAAGTGACAGATTTGTAAATGATTGTATTCGTGATTTGCATTTGTAAGTGTGAATAGAAATGTACTGTATAGTTATTGCCAGAATAATGCTTCAACTGTGCCATTTCTCATATTGGGTCTTTATCTGCTTCAGGATCTTACCACTTGGAAGCGGGGAGACTGGAAATCAACAGAGACATTATACTGGCAACTAGGTATTTCTTTTGTCAAACAAATCAGAAATATCGCCTTGGAGTCAGCAGAATGTTACTGTGCCAAAGAAAGAAATGCATTTGCTGTCCTTGAATACACATTTACTTTACAAGGGTGAATTTGTATTTGCTGAAAGACTATTTTCCATCTTTTCAACCTGGAAATGACCGAACATTCTGCATCACTGGCAATCTGTCTCAATTATGGCAATGAAAATAATAACATCTCAAATGTTGTGTTATTGCACCCTATTCCAGACATCTTTTGTGTCCTAATTTAGCAAGTGGAGCATTATCACCTGTACCTCTGCCCTTTTAATGTCCTGCTTACCAGGGAGAACAGTTACAGAATCTAATAGTCCATGCCCGCAGCATCGTCTTCAAAACACATGAATTCTGCGATTCTGTCCTAAAGCATACCGTAAAGCTATTGTTGAAAATTCATTATAATTTTAGAGCACAGATTCTATGTTCAATCAAAGAGGGATTGAGAATAAAGCACCTGCATCTATAGAAGCCCCCATATGTCCATAATCTGTCAACATACACATTACCACAGCTGCACGATGGCAGCCTAATTTCCATGCTGATGATGAATCTGATGTTGGTGAAGCAAAGAATCTTTTCTCATTTTACCATTGTGTGAGATAATGAGCTGCAGCTGCCGGAACGTTCAGAGAAAGCTGGTTTCAAAGTTGCTCTCAAGTGTCAGAAGTTATCTGTAGGCCCTATGTTGAATTGGATACAGAACAATATATGTTGAGGTTTAAATGCACGATAACATCAAATGATTACCAGTCAAATATATCTAATTTAAGTGACAGGTCAATGTTCTCTACATTTTTATCATATGAGGTTTATAGGAGCTGCCATCTGTGTTCATCTGACCTAACTAAAAGTCTTTCTGCCCATGCTTTTCTTAGTCCAGCCCCAAACTATTCCCTCACTGCCCTCAATAATGGCCTCAATGTATTCTTCACCGTGCCTTACCTTCCCCCTATTTTCGCTTCCCTTTGAGATACCAAGCTTATTTTTCTTCGTGTTGAGCTGCTGGAAATAATCACAGGGCATGAGATTAATAAACGGGTTGTGTTTTGAGGAAGTTTTCCTAGTTGGCCTTGGTTTGTTTTGTATTCTTGTGCAGGCGGTCAAGCTTTAACTTGACGTATTTTACGTGAAGAAGAAAGCCTGGTGACAACTCCGATAAATAAAGCTGCTTATTCTGAGTCTGTAGGTCCTACGAACATAATAAAATGATGTATGAGCGACACATAAAAAGGGCATCAGACCTTTACTTGAAGCGCTCATCTCAAACAGGACCCACTGTCAGCATGGCTGTGAGTAATGTGTGTTTGTACTGGCAGGCAATCATACATGTACACAGGCGTGGGATGAACATTATATATTCATTCAGGGGAGTTGGAATATACGCTTCATGTGTTTTTTTCACATGGTTGTAAAAAAGGATTAGTACTATTTATGATAAAGAACGTGTGGGCAGATGTCAATTCAGTGACATTTCCACGGAACCTGTGATGCTGTCATGTTTATCTAGTGGATGGTAGTAGTGAGATAAAAGGTAGGATAACAACAGAATGTATAATCATGTTTGAACTAAAACATAAAATATTGGATTGACATATTGGATTGACATATAACTGCTTAAAATTCTTGTAGAACATAGCATTCCTGGATGAACAACAGAAAGTAGTTAAATATGCTCCAAATGGGCAAGGTCAGGAAGTGTGCATTGATACTGGAAGCGAGATACTATGTGAATAATTAATATCTTTGATCAAATACAACTGGGTTCACTGAAAAGGCTAAATCTGTGGATTTTACTCTAAAAAGTCACGGAATACAAGGACACTGAATGAGTTTTGAGAAAGGTCTAAGTGCTCTGGACATGCCCCCTCAGCCTCTCCTTGTCCATCCCTCTGTGGCATAGAAGAGACGCATGAAATATCAAAAGGCCATGTGTGTCAGCTGAACAAGACTGGAGTGGAGGGGATATTCCTCCCGTGTGCAGAGCTGCACCTCCAGCAGCTCTCATGACCATGGGGAAGAGGCGGGGCAGCTGGAATTCCATTTCTCAATGATGGAATTCTTTTCATCGTGCCTCTTTTGCATAACAAAGGTGCATCAAATGCATTATATATGGTAACTGTGAACCGCCACAAGAAGGCTGTCTTTGCAACGCAGTCCTCCATTTCCAGAAATAGAAGCAAACGGTTGTGAACAATATCCGCCCTTGCATTTGAGGAGTTAAATATATCCCCACCCACCACCCTCCTAACATGACAAGAGTGCACGAGTCACTAACCATACGTTTAATGTGCTCATGTAAATTCAAATCTAATTAACCCAATGAGGACAATGTGAGGATTGCAGAGAGTGTGGTATTCACTGATTTGAATCATTCTTTTAATTTGCAAAATCATTAAAGCCTCATGAAACAATGGCCCTTTTCTTTGGACCCTACACAGTTCAGTGAAGCACAACGAAGGAGCTGTATATTTGTAATATTTCATCAGAGGTCGATTATGCTGATAAAAGAGATGGGATGAAAAGAAGTGCCAATACAGCCGAGGAGCCATGCCAGGTGTCAGTTTAATTGAATCGAGCCACTAAAGACAAAGAGGCGGCCTGAGGGAAGCCTCTCAATAACAGCCTGACTGCAGATGACAAGTGGAACAGTGAGCTGTGATTGAGGGGACAGGAAGCTGAAGCTGCCCACCCCGCACAAAGACAAGACTAAATTAAGGAGACCTAAGATATGGATGGATATTTACAAGTATAGATATGATTTGATTAACAGTAACATATCTGCACTTGGGAAATGTAGTGAGTAAGACATTGGACATTTGTTATTCCCCTCTGATATCAGCTCATGCAGTGTCACAGCTTCTAAACAAAGAAGAGGCTGTTTGTTTTCATGGTAAACATTAGAGATAAGAGCTAGAGGATATGGCTAGGCTTCACTCAGCTCCTGATAACATAGATATTTTATTTTCTCTGTGACATAATGGATTTGTCTACAGCTGATCCAACTGTGATCAATAGCTTCAGATGTTTGTCTATTAAGCTGTGTATCATTACTATTGAGATCAAGCCGATGGCTGACTAGATTAGAGATACCCTGCATACAAAAGTCTTTGGAAGCAGCAGAGGCCTACATTATGAAATTAGATTTATGTCACAGACCAAATTTCAACTTAAACAAATTTGAAAGTTTGGACGTAGTTGCTTTCATCTTACTTTATTGGTAGGGTTTTTTCAATTGTACAAATCTGTGTCTTCTGGGTATTACAAAAGTCTCTTTTCAGACAATCAAGTCTGCTTTTCTCAGCTTTGCATGCCTGGATTTCAGACAGTCTTTTATTAGAAGCCACATGATTGATTAAGAAACCATAAACTCTCGCTCAGACTGGTCTAGTCTGTTTGCACTGTTTTATTTGTCAGTTTCGAATCATTTCCTCTATTGAAACACTGTGAGAAATCCCAGAAGGCAAAGCTGAAAGATTCAAATCAAAATTACACAGTTTTAAAACCATAGTTTACACTTCCTTTCAGCGTTTCCAATTTATTTTGTAATGTTTGATACATAGTGGAAATCTAACCTTATACTCAATGGACATTGCAGCCAAGTATACCTTGATGGGAGAAAGGTTGACTGATCTGGGGAAATCACCGGGCGGCAGTGGGAATGAATGTGGACACCGGCAGACGCATTACATTAATTATGCTTAAGCAGTGCTCTCCGAGTCATTCAGATATTCAATACAGCACTTCAGGACCTCAAGAAGATTTGCAGGATTAGAGATTGTAAACCAGGCCGGCTCGATATATTGATCGCCCCCTCACTGAGAGCTGCATTCAATTTCCCAACAATTAGATGCACCTGAAGGTTAATATGGTGCTTTGTTAATCTGTTGTGTGTTGTCTGTCTTTACCCGTTAGTTTTTCCCCCCACCGCGTACGCTGTTTTGCTAAAAGGGTCAAATCACAAGCAGGGGGCTTTCCATACTGGTTTCCTACAGGTCGTTTAGTAATTAGTATTGCCTTGATATTAATGCATTAGGAGAGGCTTTCTATCACAACCCCTGCTCAGTAAGTACTCTATATCATTTCAAGGCAACATTACTGGCTCGAGTAAATCAGGTTAGTCCCTGCTGTGACCTTGTAACCACACTGCCTTCTCCCATGACCGCAGTATGTTTTTAATACTGTGGGTGTGCCTATTATACCCAGTAGCAATTTTGTTTCCATCCATCCCCGCAGGCTGATTGCACAACCTGAGGATGTTGCAGGATTTATGAGCGTGTGAGAATGACATTTCTCTCATGGGATCTGGGGGATATTTCTCTGGTGTGGTATACATTGGATTCCCACAAGTAGAAATGACAGCAACATTACATGGCTGAAATGAAACCCCCCCCCCATAATGTTATCCATTTTTATTCATAAGAAGCGATGACATGCCTCTCATTGGTTCCTTGGGTGGTGGAGGGGATTCTGTAGCAATTTGTGAATCAAGGGCAACGGAGAATTAAGGGGTCAACAGAAATATAAAGTGATAGTGTATCCGTGGATGGGTAGGACACGTGGCATGTTAAGGCTCAATGTGTCCATGTTCCTACCACTACAGCACAGCCAGCCCAATTCATTCATACATCCTAATCTGTGCTGAAAGTAAGCGGCAGAGCGAGGCTGATACTGACCAACTAGGAAGGAGGAGATTAGCTATAGAGGTTTTTTGCTGCCGTCTGCTATTGAAGGAGAAACTAATGGCAACTGAACAGGGAAACAATGACTCCAGTCCCAGTTAAAGTAGCTGGAGCGGAGATGAGGAAGAAAAACCTTCAGTCAATGCCTCTCCAGGTGAAAATGGAAGATAATGCTTGTAGTTACAAATGCTCTTCTCTATAATTCTTGCTCCAGATGCATTATCGCCATTAAGCCAAGCACACGTAACTTTTCCATCACAGAGCCCTTTTCCATCAAAGCTGATATTTTAAGCAGTGGGGACTTTTAGAGTGAAAGTGTTTTAAATCGCTTTTCTCTTTCCTGCACAGTGAAAGTGTTTCACGTGAAAGCTTTGCAGTGTCATCTTAGGCTTCTTAGCTGGCCATACAAGATGGAAAATAATGAAGAAATTACACATGATAGAAAATCTATTATAAAAGGTATCAGATACTTAAAAGCCTCTGTTTTGAATTCACAAGTTTGAGTGGCTTACTTTGTACAGAATGGACAGTACTGCTTACTATCAGAGCTACTATTCATTATGTGATCACCCACCTCCAAAAACAACATTAACCTCCACTCAAATCAGTGTGAAGAGGTGCCAGTAAATCCAAATCACTAGTCCCCTCTCCCTGCCAGTTTTCAGTCCTTTTCACCTTCACCATCCTCCCCTCAGCACCAACATATTGTCACCTCTGCTGCAGCTGATTCTGCAAAACTGATAAATGAGATGGAGTGTGAGGGTGGCTTTACTGCGTGTGTGTGTGTGTGTGTGTGTGTGTGTGTGTGTGTGTGTGTGTGTGTGTGTGTGTGTGTGTGTGTGTGTGTGTGTGTGTCTCCACCTATGCATGTGGTAGTAATCAACAATGTGTGTATTTTGCGGTAGATGCTACAAACTCAGATGTCTCTAATCAGTCGATATTTCAATGAGATTGATGTTGCTGCTTTGATATTTAAAGGCCACTGTCCAACCTGATGACTGATCATCTATGAGGACAAGATGCAATGACTCACACGAAGAAGATTGTATATAAATCTGCTCCCTGAAAGATACTGATTCACACCAAATCCTGCCTTAGTTGATGTCACACAGCCATTGTTGAAGGGGCACAGTGCATGTGGGGGGGTTCCTTTGGGTAAATACTGTAGCTGTTCGTCTATGTGCATCAAGCCAGCAGCAAGCACAAAGATACATAAAGTCAAGCTCTCTAACAGACACGTGTATATGTGCATACAGCTGAAATCCCTCTCCTCCAATGTAACTCTACCCTGTAGAACTGCTCATTTAAAACATACATTCAAACTCACACTGTTCTCAGGATCCTTCCATGTTATCTTCTCTTCACTCGCCCTCCTGCTTTCCCCCTGGTGGCGGATGGAGAAACGGTTGGGGGTGCTGGCTCAGTAATTGGAGAAACCTTCTGAAACATGCAGATGAAGCAGGAGAGGAGCCAAAAGTGGAAAAGGAAAACGGACAAGATTCCTAATTACCCACTTTTTCCGCCCTATTTATGTTTCTTGACGGGGTGAGAGTCGTACATTGGAGACTGCGTCTACATCTCATGCTGGCCTCGGCATAATTAGATGCAGTGTACAGGGCTGAACAGGGATTGAAGCTCACATAAAGGCCTGAGCGAGGAGGGGGTTCAGAGGAAAAGCTTGGGCTTTGATGAGGGGGTAAAGAGCACTGTCAGCAGACTCACTTCTACACATGTAACAATGAAACACCCTGTCAGATGACACGCAAGCTGCCTTACTTCAAACTTGGACACAGTAGCAAGAAATGTGTACGCAAATGTGCAGGACGTGCAGAATATGGACTAAAATATCTAATACATTTTCATAAAGAGTCCTCTAGATATTCAAAGGTCAGTTCTTTTTAAACTGGGAAAGGAGACAGCCCTAAATAGCATAACGACATCTGAAATAATATTACTTGCAATGAAAGTGGGGCAATCTCAATGATGAGACATTCATTTCCTTTCAGGTTGGGAGAGGAGGATGAGATGTGTGCTTTTTAATATACCTCACATTGTCAGAGTCCCTGGTAGCACACAGCAGAGGCGGGTACATAAGGAGGTATAGTGCAGTCAGCTGCATTTTCTAATTACTTCACAGAAATGGTGCTATTTGCATAAAGATACAGTATGATGTGGATAAATATCACATTGCCAGTGAGGTGATTGTGTCTCTATAAGTGTGTTATGCTGTTTGTGTGCTTGTCTCAGTGAGTAAAAAGTGCATTTTTGAGTTAATGTTTAATTCAGGGTTTACATTTATTTTGCCTAATGAGACAACATGCATATGATGAGTGTTTCTACATTTCAGCGAGTTTGAGAAGAAGCAATTTTACTATGGATCGTGATTAAAAATAGAGTTGCCAAATTGAATTGTGGGCATAAATGACCCATATCTGCATATCATTTGGCGCATATTCATACATTACTGGTGTTATTATATTATGATTTGTATACTTTGCGTTTCCTTGTTACATCATTCAGATGGGAAACCAAGGGAAGCATTTATTTTGGCCTTTAAAGACCATATTCCTATTAGGTATGCAGGGTTCCCGAAAATGTATATTGTATTATAGATGACCTCTGACAGAGAGATATAAGCTTCAATCCAATGTCTTTCTCTCATGTTATGCATTGTTTTTTGTTCTTTCAAAAGTTCTATTTTTTCTCTACAGGTAACAGAAGTCTATTTCCTGCCCTATTTTTTTCATCATGTCTGTTTCAAAGTCTATTATTATACAAATGTTTTGACGGACATATTCTGCTTTATTTTTCTCGAGGCAATTTCATCTTTAGCAAACAAACACACCTCTTTGCAAAAGCTAATTCCCAGTGAAAGTAGAGAGTAGAAACTCTGTGGAGCATTCTTCCCATGGTTAAGCCACCTACCGCAGATAAAAGAGGCTCAGCGCTACCCCTCTTGCAGGATGCCAGGCTGCTCTTATCGCCCCAACACGAGGCCGTAGAGGGGGTAATAGGATTGTGACTCACAGAGAAAGTGCCATGCTCACCAAGCAGGGGAGGGCTAAGGCATGAGTGTGGAGCGCCTATGCGGCTATCCAGCTTCATGAAAGCAGGGGAGCGGGCGGGGAGGATGTGCTCCTCGCCTCATAAATAACCCTGCTAAATTGCAGGCTTTGGAGGGTCAGTGGGACATTGGTCTGCCAGAGTATATCTGGAGGTCTGAAAATAACCTGTAATCCTGCAGCCCAGGAAACGAAAAGCGCAGCAGTTACGGCAAAATGTCTGTTCTGCAGAATGGAAGCCTGAGTTTATGAGTTAGGAAAGAGAGAGAGAGGCAGAGAAAGAAAGAAGAGACAGTGGGGGGGAGTCGGGATGATTTTATAGTTTGCAGTCAGAGTGGTAGAGTCTTTCCTTGGCTGGCCGAGTCCCAGCAGCAGCACAGCATTCACTTTGTACGCGAAGGATGAAGATGAAAGCACCACTGGGTCAAAAAGGGATGGGTGGGGGGGGGCTTTATTTGACAGACAACCGGATCACTTTGGTTTCGGATGCCAGCTGGGTGTGACTGCTGCCATTCAGTGAGAACTCTTGGGGTTAAGTAAGCATTTAAAGATGAAATACTGACTCAAGACATTGCATTGATTCTCTGTGATGATTTAGAAAATCCTGAGGCACCAAAGTGAAACCATGTATTTCTGTTTGCCACTCTACAGCGCTTAAGGCAAAACTATTTCACCTGTTGGCAGTTACAGTAGGTAGGTGTGTTTTAGTAACATTAGCGCCCCGGTGCTCATGGGAAGGGCAGTAAAACGCACTACAGGTGGTGACCGAGATGTCCATGCTGGGTGTTTTGATAAGATATAAGTGGCCTGAGGCGGTGAAAGATTTAGCGTTATTATTGAGAGGCAGGCATGGTGTAGCACTCCAAGATACACACAAGCATGGGCTTGATATCTGTTTCAGACTGGTGAGATAGCAGCCCCCTGCCTCTAGGACTGATTACTTTATATCGAGTAGCATTAAACAGACAGCATAAAATCACGGTAAGAAATATGACCTACCCTAAATTAAAGCAGCAACACATAGAATTTGCAATAGAATATAAAAAAATATGTTTACTCTTCCTTTCTGAACCATATAAGTATGATGAGATAGTAATGATTGAAAATATATTGCAATATTACAAACATGTATGTAATAGAGTAGATCTAGCCACACATGCAGGTGGGTTTTCTTAATTGGTTACTTTGATGTCCAGTTTACTGCTCACACTCACTTGCGTTTCTTTGGATGAAAGTATCCCTCTCACAACTTAATAAACAGGATTTGGAAATGCAGAGAGGGAGAAAGATAAAGACTTTATCATTGTTAGCTTATGAGTTCTACAGTTTGGTGCCCCAGGTTTACAGAGCTGCAGAAACAGCTGGAAGCCTCAGCCGTGATACATCTTGGAAAAAAAACTGTTTGTTCATATTAGAGACATTGTCCTGTCGTTTATAAACATATTTAGTTGAGCAGATGTTTGTTACTAATGAACAAAATGTTCAGCAAACTGGCATCTGGGACCCAAGTAAAGGTCCCACCCCATAATTGTGGGAATGTTTGTTTACATCTTAAATCCAGAATATCATAACATTCACGTTTAAAAATAGTTTTAATATGGTCTCTTTTAAAATAGTTAGTCAGCAACTTCACTCACTACAATCATGAACATTTTAAACATTATTTAAAAATAAAAATCTCCATCATCATTGGGCGGCAATCAGCATTTTGATCCGTGTCTCCGACAGACCCTATGTGGAAGTGTGCTTGGGCAAGATACTGAACACCTATGTGGGATTGGTGTGCGAGTGTGTGAATGAGCATTTGATTATATGATGAGCAGTTTGGCACCTTGAATGGCAGCTCTGCCATCAGTGTATGAATGTCTGTGAATGTTGACATGTAGTGTAAAGCGGTTTGAGGGGTCGGAAGACTAAACATTTTTTTATTCAAGTCCATTTACCATCATCCAAAATCTGTTTTTCCATTTCATTCAAGAACTACTGCTGTGCAAATTACGATTTAAGTGGCAATTATATATGTAATGTGTATCACACCGACATGATAGAATTCAATTTTTCATAATTCAAAAGCCAACAACATTGAAATAAAAAAACGGAGCTGAGCATGAACTATAATCAATCTGAAAAAGGCACATGCATGAAATTATGGCGGCATTTGTGGCAAAACAAGATTGTCAGACCATGTCACATGTGTCACAGAGGACGCGTCTTCTGTTTTCGCTGTGTTTGCTGTATTCTAATTTATTTCTTGACAGGCTTGATGAGATAAAGTGACGAGAGGGAGGAGATGGCCGTCAGGAGGAGACAGGGTATTTCTTCTGGCTGCCTTTTGGCCGCTATCAGGGCTTCTGATCTAGCGAGATTATGTCTGCCACACGGCGAGGGTCAATAGCCCTCACAATGCAACAAAACCTTATTGTTCTGTGACTGACACTGATTCACCACACATATAGGTGCTATTAGGTGTTATGTCTTAATGGGGATAAAGCTTTTGACTTCTGGCGATAATAGAAAAATGAAATACAAAAAGAGCAATCTGAATCAGAAAAGCATTATATATATCAGGTAAACTAGGAGATTGTTATCAAAGGAATGGTGGAATAGGTCATAATAAAAGATGTGAGCCGTGGTGACATTGACTCAGATGCAGCCAAAGAGATTACAGTGATCCTTGTTATCTACACACATGAAGCTGTACAGTATGACAGGCTCTTCAACTCAATGCATAAAGATAGAAAAGCTTTGTGTTTATTCCTTTTCATATCATATCTGCACTGCGACTGGTTAAATGTATAGATTCATACAATTACATGTAAGCTTACAAAAGCAAAATGTGTTTTCTGTTTTGTTTAAATGTATATTATTTAAAAAGTCGTTGTGTGGTAGCAACTTTCACATACTGCCTTTTAATATTCAAATGTCTACAAGAAGTTTAATACATACAATTTCCATTTGTAAATGATCTCTCTCTCTTTGAACATTGTGCATGTGTTGACAGTGATTTGCTAAAGAAGCTAAAGATTTGTTTGTTATTGAAGACCTCAGCTTTCTTCACACAAAGATTGTTTTCTTCTCTCTTATTATGTATGGATGAATTCTGTCTTTTGATTTATGTCACATGAACTACTTGTCACATGAAAGGCCGTTGTGTCTTTCACTATAAAGTTTCTATTGTGTCTGTCTGAATGATCCACTGGTTTGGTCCATACTGTATGGGTTGAAGTGTGACTTTGATCAATCGGATATTTCTTCTTTATAGTGATGTTTCTCTCTTATATTATTTCCGTCTTCCTTCTTCTGGTTTTCTTTTGTTGGTCTGTCCCTCTGTTTCTCTTGTATCTCTTGTGTGCTGAAAGTAGACATACTGTACTTTGTCCCTGGGTGAGCTTATGCTTCAAGACACACAATCCTGTTAGGATTTGGCACAGCTACGTCCATTTGATGCCAGTCAAAATATAACAATCTGTTCACTGATATAATGAGCAATCCACACGATGCAGCCCATAATGAGGGTTGTTTATATGTCTACCTGGTATGGTATGTATTGGATCAATGCCACAATGGATAAGCGCCCAAAATCTGTTCACTTTGTTTAACAGTTCTGTGTGTAAGCGTGTGTAAATGTGCATCTGTGTATGTGCATGTTATAACTGTTTGAACCTCAGCTGCAAGACACGGATGCTGTTGTGTCAAAGTTATGGTCTTTCTTAACATGAGCCAACAGTCTGATCAGCATTCAGCAGGTGTTCTGCGTAGAAGAGACTGACGTCTGCTTGGAACCATCCATCAGAGCTAAATGGCAGATGGTCCTCTCTGTGGCCAGGCAGGAAGTGCACTAACACAATCGCTACAGGAACACAGGGAGCACTCTACCTGCTGATAATCCACTTAAACACAGACAAAGCTGCTTTAATCTGCCTGCTCCTTCCATGCACAACCCCTCGCCACACGACAAGGCCAGGCCTCATGCTGGAGAATCACCATTGATCCGTTGCACACATGTAACACAGGCTGAGCGCTGACAGGCCATGTTATAATGAATCCCTAACCACTGTCATATGTGACATGATCACGGACAATGAAGACAAATACTTCAAAAAATAGACCGCAAACTGCATTGTTAGTATTCGCCTTTCCAAATATTGTTCTGCAAATTCTATGCTCACATCTGGTTCTGGTTTGTGCAACAGGTATAATACATATTGTGAACTAAACCCTTATTTAATTAGACATCTGCTGTAGAAAAGCACTAGACCCACATGTTGATAATCAGTTGAAAATGACATCTAAGAGCTTCCACCTGTCATCACAAAGTTAGCACTAAGAAGCTGGAGACCCTCACTTCTTGAGTAAGAGGGCACTAATAGTACAAACATCGACCAAGGCCCGCTCCATGAATTAATAAAAACAAAATGCATACATATCTGCCCTGTGATTCAGATTCACTGTCCAATCCAAGAACATCTGGAGGTAATAACAAGCCTTTACTATAATATCCTTGGATCCTGCAGTCCGTGAAAAGACTAATTAATCTAGTTCATATTCTATATCTACGGAAAAATGTATACACATTTGTAAATGTTGTAAATGTAAATATTGTAAATGTAAAAGTGCACTGCAAAAGCATCATTAACCTTTACTTTTGAAGAGAAACTCAGGTTATCAAAGCCTGCAGCCTGAGGATAACATCTGAAATTGTCCTTAAAAGTATGAAACGTAAAAGAAATATAGAACTAAAAATACTTCTTACTTGTGTGTTCCCTGGATTTAGTGTATGCCTGGTAATGAAACCGGACATGGGGCTGGACTGCAAGATGTATAAGGCCAGGAGCCGGATATCCCAGGGAGTCATTACATAGGAAGATGTTTGATTGAGATCTGCTGCCAGGTTGTTCCCCCTGATTGGGCTTCATTAAACAACACAGACTTATCGAGGCTGCGCTGGAGCATGTTTGTTATTCTGGCATCAGAAAGGTCTGCTGTGCTGAAACTCTGCCCAGATCAAAAGGGATTTATAGCAGGTCTGACTATTTCTGTATCCCGGGGTGCAGAGCTGTTCTTATGAACTCATCTGTTTAACAGTTTGAATAATGAGTTGTCCTCTTTTCTCAAGGCGTGAACACTGGAGCTCTGCAGGGAGGAGGTGTCAGAGCGGAATAAAAGGGAGAGAAGGAATAAACAATTAGTGTGGAGTGGTGGAACAGTTCCACGACGAGGCAGAGGCCAAGGGGGGAGGGAGCCATGAAAGAGGCCAGGTGCAATATCGCATCCTTCCTGTCAGAGAGCTTAAAAGGAGAGCAGAGGAAGAGCGTTTAGCTCCAAGGGACGCATGTGGAATGCTGACCGCAGGTTTGAAGAATCGACTATTCAGAGTGCGTGTCTTCCTTGTGCCCCATCGGGTTAGAGAGGAATCTGCCAAGCAAAAACTGCTGCCAACGTTTTCTGAGGTGCTTGGAATACCGACAAGGAAAATCAGGTCTGGAGGATGAGAGCTGACCTTGATCACAGCAACTGTGATACTAAGCTGAGAATTCAAGCTAGTCATAAGAAAGATGTGCCACCGTGTTTTAGCTCTTTACCTTTTAAAAAAATGTTTAATGCTCCATATAAAAAAACATATTTGAGGAAATAAGTAGACATGACTTCTTTACAGCATAGATCTTTCTTCAATACACATCTCTACACAATATACACTGAACAAAAATATAAACGCAACACTTTTGTTTTTGCTCCCATTTTTCATGAGATGAACTCAAAGATCTAAAACATTTTCTATAAACACAAAATAACCATTTCTCTCAAATATTGTTCACAAATCTGAAAGAATCTGTGATAGTGAGCACTTCTCCTTTGCCGAGATAATCCATCCCACCTCACAGGTGTGGCATATCAAGATGCTGATTAGACAGCATGATTATTGCACAGGTGTGCCTTAGGCTGGCCACAATAAAAGGCCACTCTGAAACGTGCAGTTTTGCTTTATTGGGGGGGTCTGACGGGGTCCGAAAACCAGTCAGTATCTGGTGTGAGGGGTAGGGGTAGGGTTAGGGTAATGTTGTGAATCGAGTGGCCCATGGTGGTGGTGGGGTTATGGTATGGGCAGGCGTATGTTATGGACGACGAACACAGGCCACTCGATTCACAACATTACCCTAACCCTACCCCTCACACCAGATACTGACTGGTTTTCGGACCCCCCCAGACCCCCCCAATAAAGCAAAAATGCACGTTTGAGAGTGGCCTTTTATTGGGGCAATTCTAAGGCACACCTGTGCAATAATCATCTTGATATGCCACACCTGTGAGGTGGGATGGATTATCTCGGCAAAGGAGAAGTGCTCACTATCACAGATTTTTTCAGATTTGTGAACAATATTTGAGAGAAATGGTTATTTTTGTGTTTATAGAAAATGTTTTAGATCTTTGAGTTCATCTCATGAAAAATGGGAGCAAAAACAAAAGTGTTGCGTTTATATTTTTGTTCAGTGTATGTCTCTGTGCTTTCACAAGTACTGCTTTATTTGCACGTTTAAAAAACCAATCAATACTAGTATGTCAGCAAATATGCTGCAAATGTTTTCTCATGCTACTCACTGGACGGGGAATTATAAGTTCTGCTTTATCCTGCTACTGTACATCTCTGCTTATGCTTCCTGCAAAGCTTAAAATCCAGTTCAGTCTTCCATTGCACGATCTACCTTATATTTAAAAAGTGGCAAAATAGGGAAATGAAATTAAAGAGCAATTTGGCTGTTGAGCAGGCAGCCTGAATCACACAAAAAAACTGTACTTCCATTGCAGACACGGTAAATCCCTTCTATTCACAGCAATGGCCATGAGTCCAAGTAAAGACAACAACGTAATGGTCTTTTCATTTCTGATTGCCTGCTTCTTTGATTGGCCTTAAGTGCTACACATTCTCCTTTCAGTGGTGATTATACGGGAACTTGTCAGACTGGTTAATTGGTTCTTTTGGTAGACTTTACATGAAAGGGTCTCCAGTTGCTCATAAGGGTAGCAGGTGTCGAAAAAACAACACTGCAGCCCCTTGATGCTAGGAGCCCCGCATCCAAATTACACTCATTAAGGCAATTCAAAAATAAGGACTCTTAACATAATTATGTGCTAAAAAATAACAAATTTAAGATATATTTTAAAATGCCACTATAGAGTTTGAATTGTACTCCCAACCTGTCCCTTGAATGACAAAGGGACATTCTGCTTTTTTAATCAGCAATGAGCTTTAAAATGTCTGCGCTATCTTTTGTTTCTGTTCAGAGAGACCACAGGATGTCCTTGCTTGGTCCTTTCGTTGAAGCAGAGCCAAGTCCCCGCTGGGAATTCTTGGTGTTTGTCAATCATTGATCAGGAGGTCTGTTAACAGCATGCACTAACATCTCAATTCTCTGGTGACATGAGTGCCAAGTTCAGTACCCACCCTCTGCTCTCATAGCCAGTGTTCTTTAGCTTGTCACAAGTATGCAACGCCTCGTCTTTCAGTCTTCATTGACATTTCTCTTCCAAAGTCAATATTAGCCACTTATTCACTCAGTCTCAAGTAAAGAGCTGGTCTAGTAGGTAAAGAAAAACCAAGGACACAATGTTTTTTTTAAGTTTTCCTTTTCGAGGCAGCTGCACAGTTTTTGTCATTTATAAAAGAGCCTTTCTCTTCCCTGGCAGACTAGGGGGGAAACTAGAAAATACTGTTTCTTTCTACAACATAAACATTAGTTTCATGGAGCTTGACAAGTGCAGAAACAACAACAGTAACAGAAAGTGTTTCTCACATTGCTGCTTATCCTCAGACAGACTCTGTATCTCTGTTAATCAGCTTTAGTTCACCTATAGAGGATGAAAAGGCAGAAATCATGTTCTCTCTTCAGACACAGAAAGACACTTTACTCTAACCCTGATGTATCTAAATTGTCTACCATCTTAGACAACAAATGTGACACCTTCAGGCTGTCCAGTTTGTCCTTGGAGGACTTTCTCCAGACATTGTTTTAAAAGAACAATGGTAATGTCACCCTGACTTGTTTTTAGACATTTTGTTTTTTAAGGATCCTCCTGGGTCTACACCTTGAAAAACATTTGTGTTTAAAGAAGTAGGACATGCTTTAGACATAATAAGTAAAAGAGCATATGTGTAAAGCCCAATTATCCAGTTCTAGTAGAGAAGAGAGTGCACTTTGTTTCCTCTGCATGTAGAGCAATGATGATTCTTTTTCTTTTTTTTAAAGATGCCTTTTAAAAGCAAATGAACTGTCGCTCTGGTGTGTGCCTTAAGGGTGTGCAGTAAGTATTGAGGACTCATGGGAAGCGGAGGCACATGTTGTCTTCTACTAAAAAGAAAATCAATCTGCATTGCCAATCAAAAACAGCTTGTGTTTGTCTATACAATGGTTCCACTGTGAAACATAAATATGTAATACAACGCAAAGGCAATTTGGTACTGGATTTAATGAGTATCACAACATGAGACCATTTTCTTCAGCAGCGATTGAGGTGTTCGCGGATGTTCTTTTGGGCTCACTAATGAATAAATGGCCAGGCAAATGCCGCCTGACTTAGGAACATGCTGCTGCCCGGCTCCAGAGTTAAAAGCCCGAAGTAAGATTAATCACTGCTGCTGAGGGGGGTGATATTCTTTGTTTCTGGTAATTTATGGTCTCTTTACAACAAAGACCCTGAACCAACATTACGCCTCTCACAAACTATACGCCACTAATCATCGACAGCTCCTTAGGCACCTCTTTAGCAAATATTCACAGAAACAACAAGATGAGTTGTACATAAACAAGATCACAAGGCTAATACAATGTTGTCTCAGTGAGAGGTAAAGACGATTGAAGCAATTATTATCTATCGTCTACTTTGTTTTTCAACATACTGATTGTAATTGGCCGATATTCAGTAGTAATATGCTATCAAGAGATCTGTATACTTTCTAGTCTCTGATTTTACCCAAAAGGGGGTAACAAATACACACCTGTGGTTAAACACCATCTTCCACGTGGCTTAGAGCAGGGGTTCCCAAAGTGGGGGTCGCGAGATGATTACAAATTAAAATTGTTGATTTTTCAGGGGCGGACTGCCCGTCTGTAGAATGTCCCCGCAACGAGGCTCCCCCCATTGACAATTCACTAGCACCCCTCTCCCGTTGACAATTCACGTGGTGGGGGGTCGCCAGTCTCTGGCACTGCTATTTTGGGGGTCGCGGGCTGAAAAGTTTGGGATCCCCTGGCTTAGAGCAACAATCATGTGTAGTTTAGTCCCGTCTCTTGCATCGCTCATTGGCCAGAAGCAGCACATGCAGTTGGTCAGGCGAAACAAGCCAATAGCTGGTAGGCAGCACAGTATTTTGGGAAATAACTGAGCTATTTGCTACGTCAATGGAGGACGATGCATTACGATCCCGTCAAGTTATATTAATTACAAATGATTATTGAGCAAAGGTAAATTACATTGTCAGTATATGTTGTTTTTGCCTAAATAGTTTTTTAAACAACAAAACCAATTGGTATTGGCTGTGTAGCCGGCAATTGTTTAAAAAAATGTGATTGCAAGGTAAGAATTAGTAAATGTTGATAGAAGATAGAAAGGGCAAAATAAGTTTAGCCTGTTTGGAACCAGCTTGGTATTTGTAGAGAGACAGCTTTTAGTGAGGAGGCCAAGCAGTGGATCAAAGTGAACGGCGACACCTCTTAGCCAGGTCTGATCTGATCTGGGAACAGAATAGTGAAGCACAGCTCTCCCTGCAGTCTGAACATGACTCATGGTATAGTGAATATTTCATGGCGTGTCAAAGCTGACAGTAGGTTTTGCCACAGGGCAGCTCTGATAGACAGAAGAAAGTATGCATGGAGGACTTTATTATTCATATAGATGTAGAGGTAAGAATCGTATATGGGCACACATATGATGTGAAGTAGATAACGTAAACTATCTAACATAGTAGACACATTCTCGGAGAATAGTATATTTCCTGGCTTTATAAGGCAGCTGGGATGTCGAGCTGTGATTAGCCCATATACAAACATTTCCCCGTAGGCCTATTAAAGAGCCTCTCTTGAAAACATGTCTCCTCTTGAAGGCAGAGTAACAGTAGTTTAAACACTGTGAAACATAAAGCTAGGCCATATTTATCTGGTTAATAAGGTGCTTGGTTATGTACTATTTCACTGTCACCCACACACCTTCATTTTTGTTTTAACACAGAGCTTACATAACTGCACCACATTAAGCCAAGCCATTAAATGCATTGTTGCTCTTCCAATAGTTTTAGAGGGCAGCATTCAGGCTGCTCTGTGACAGGCTCTCAGGAGAGGCCGAATCATGTACTCTCATTATAGAGGGGACAAATCAAGTGTACCAAAACCCTCCCCTCCAGCCCTACTTTCTCAAGGTTATTTTCAAAGATAGCTCATGTCTTGGTACAGTATGTGGGTTGGGCTTTAAGTAAGCCCTGTCACTAGAGACATGGTGTAACCCTATGCAGTAGAAGTGAGGGGGCTTCAGAGGCCACAGAGAGACTTGTGTAACTAATTTAAACCCCTGGGAGGGCGCCGGCTTTTGTCCCGGCAGAATAAAGTCAGGCCACTTAAGTTCTGGGTGCGTTGTGCTTCACACACA
This sequence comes from Gymnodraco acuticeps, assembly GCF_902827175.1. Lineage (NCBI taxonomy): Eukaryota > Metazoa > Chordata > Actinopteri > Perciformes > Bathydraconidae > Gymnodraco > Gymnodraco acuticeps. The sequence continues at coordinate 1,056,652 of NW_022989803.1, read as the reverse complement.
GCAAAGCCACCGACAACTTGCGTGTCAGCATTGCAGCACTTAAAGGTATTATGATGTATGCTTTCTGCACCATAAAGTATGACCGCCTTGAGAAACCCATGAAACAATGGTCTCGATGTTCTGCCTGGGAGCGCAAAACAGACTTACATCATATAGATAATATTGGCATAGTCCACAGTTAGTATGATTATGGACTCGAGAGAGGCATGTTCCTTCTGTCAGTGATATTGTAGCCTTCTCACAGTATATCCCTCAACAATGTGCTTACTTGCTCCCCACGCAGGATGGAGCGCCACTTTTATGGCTCGCTGAATTCAAAGAGATGAATCCCTGCAAATAACCCTGCCCACTCTGATAAGGATGTTCTTATTTACTCAATTCAGGAGCGTGCATTGGCAATATATTTTTAATAAAAGCAGTCACATTCTCTATTTCTAAACATATTGCACTGTGGAGGTGAAGCGAGCTGACTGCTACAGCTCTGTAGTATCCCTTTTGGTGGGCAGCCAGGCATCACTAATATTGATTTATTTTTCTTTTATAGTGCAGTATAATGAGCTACTTTCAGTCAAGATCTGTCACCACGCATTACTGTCGGACCACACTAAATGAAAGCTATGCTGCCTTTCAGGCACATGTAAATGCATGGGCTAGATGACTTTATGCAGACAGGCTGGAAAACTGGCACACTGCAAAGGCTTGCATTGGTTCATCTGTGCTTCTTTATCTGATATGATTAACATCTAATGTTTATTCTGTTTTATTTGTGCCATACGTTCATGCATAGGGAGCTATTTTGAGAAGGAAACGGTGGCACCTCAGGGTAAGATGTGTATGGATGCCCCCTTCCAACATTATATCACAATTTCAGTCTTTCCCTTTGAACATGTTGTATTGAACTGCAGGGGGATTCAAATGTAGAATTTGGATTTAATTCCTTTTTTAAATGAGTTTTCATCTGGTTTCCACATTCCCTTTTCCAATATTAGCTTGTTTCTGCTTACAGGGCATCATTCTTATTTCCTTGTTTATCAAAGCACTTCATCAAAGACTTGAGTGATAAAATTGCTAGAGGACGACATAAATGTTAACCCAGCTTCCCCAAATTTCTTTCTTTTTGGTGTCTATATACGCCGGGATCCGGAGTAATGGATGATCCTGCAGTCCTGTGTCCTGCATCGCGAGCCCTGGATCTTGAGTCGTGGCTGTGGTCCTGGATCATAGGTCCTGGATGGATATCCTTGTGGATTCATCTTCCTATTATACACACATGCATTTCCAAACATTTGGACTACCTATGTTGCAAATGTATTATCTTTTCAATTTACACACGGCATCTATTGCACGTCTGTCCGTCCTGGGAGAGGGATCCCTCCTCTGTTGCTCTCCCTGAGGTTTCTCCCATTTTCCCTTTAAACTGTGGGTTTTCTCCGGAAGTTTTTCCTTGTACGATGTGAGGGTCTAAGGACAGAGGGTGTCGTATTGTCATACTGATATTCTGTACAAACTGTGAAGTCCACTGAGACAAATGTAACATTTGTGATATTGGGCTATATAAAGAAACATTGATTGATTGATTGATTGATTGATTGATTGATTGATTGATTGATTGATTGATTGAAATGTGGCCTAGAAAAAGGTGTATTCAATAAGCATCCCTAGTTTATCTGTTATATAACTGCTACATAAAGATGGAAACCAAACTATACAGCATCTAAATGACAGCAGGGCAGCCCTTCACATCGGTATCTCGCCTGAGGGTAAGATCAGGAGACATCCAGATGGCAAGTCTTTCTCTCTTTCTTTCTCACTACTTCTCCCTGTTTGACTCATGACTGTTTAATCGTATTGTGTCGGTCTTGCTTAATAATGCCTAAGAACAATTATAATGAGAACAGAAACAGAGTAGTAAACATGTGGGACAAGGGTCAAAACTGAAACATATCCATTATAATAAAAAATAATCGCTAAATTTATTTTTATTTTTCAGTCACGGCCCGTCCACACAGCAGCGTTAAAAAAATCTTGAAAATCTTGGAGGTGGGCGTGTCTGAAAGCTTGGGGATTTTTTGCGAGCAACGCGATCAACAACCAAGCAGCAATATATATATATTATATATAAACTCCCCAAACAGGCGAAAACCTACCAGTTTCACCCACTGTCTCTGCCACCATGCCTGGTTCCTCCGGTTTGTATCCCGGTAAATAGTTACTGGTCGTAAAGAACCGGGTGATTTGCTACCGTAATTTCTCGTTTGGAATATGAGGAAATTAACTGCGGTATGTCTCTCCCAGCTTACACGCGGTTTGATTGGCTAGCGCTTGTACGGTCAGATTTGCATAAACGGGATTTGATTGGCTGACGCTTCCACCTCAGCTTCAAAAATGTAACATTGCTCAACTTTTGAATCCTGAAAATCCTGGGTTGCATTCCAATAGTCCATTTAGCTTAGGAACCTTCCTAACCAAGTGAAATGACCCAGAAGTACGTCAGTGGCAGCCATGTTAAGTGCCGTTCCAATTCTCTAAGGCCCAATCCCAAACCACTCCCTCGACCCTACCCCTCCGTGACGGAGGCCCATTCCCAAACCGCCCCCTACACCCTACCCCTCCGTTGGCGCGTTCACGCGGAGGGTCCGCCATATTGAGGGCTGTTCCAAAGCAACGAGTGTGGAGGGGGAGTGGGCTATCAAGCGAGGGAGGCCATCACCAAAGCTTGCTGCTGTATTTACTCCCTCCATCTGACAGGAGGGAGCCTCGTTGAGCTGCGAGTGTGTAAAGGTCTTTAATGACATCCACTTAAACACAGATAGTGGCAGAACTTCAGTGTTAGTATTATTAGATCTCAGTGCTGCGTTTGACACTGTTGACCACAGCATATTACTAGACCGACTAGAAAACTGGGTGGGACTTTCGGAAACAGTTCTAAATTGGTTTGAATCCTACTTAAAGGACAGAAACAACTTTGTTTCTATAGGTAAATACACATCTGAGTTGACAAATATGACATGTGTGGGGTTCCTCAAGGCTCCATCTTGGGGCCTCTTCTCTTTAACATATACATGCTACCACTGGCTCAGATAATGAAAAACAACAAAATAAGTTACCATAGCTATGCAGATGACACACAAATTTACATAACAATTTCACCAGGAGACTATGCTCCAATTAAAACACTCCATCCATCCATCCATCTTCTTCCGCTTATCCGTGGTCGGGTCGCGGGGGTAGCAGTTCCAGCAGAGAGCCCCAAACTTTCTTTTCCCTGGCGACATCAACCAGCTCTGACTGGGGGATCCCAAGGCGCTCCCAGGCCAGCGAAGAGATATAATCCCTCCACCTGGTCCTAGGTCTACCCCTTGGTCTCTTCCCAGCTGGACGTGCCTGGAACACCTCCCTAGGGAGGCACCCAGGTGGCATCCTAACTAGGTGCCCGAACCACCTCAACTGGCTCCTTTCGACGCGAAGGAGGAGCGGCTCAACTCCGAGTCCCTCCCTGATGACCGAACTTCTCACCTTATCCCTAAGGGAGACACCAGCCACCCTGCGGAGAAAACCCATCTCGGCCGCTTGTATCCGCGATCTCGTTCTTTCGGTCATGACCCATCCTTCATGACCATAGGTGAGGGTAGGAACGAAAATGGCCCGGTAGACAGAGAGCTTTGCCTTCTGGCTCAGCTCCCTTTTCGTCACAACGGTGCGGTAAAGCGACTGCAGTACCGCTCCCGCTGCTCCGATTCTCCGGCCCATCTCACGCTCCATTGTTCCCTCACTCGAGAACAGGACCCCGAGATACTTGAACTCCTTCACTTGGGGTAAGGACTCATTCCCTACTTGAAGTGGACAGTCCATCGGTTTCCTGCTGAGAACCATGGCCTCAGATTTGGAGGTGCTGATCCTCATCCCAGCCGCTTCACACTCGGTTGCGAACCGATCCAGTGAGTGCTGAAGGTCGCAGACCGATGAAGCCATTAGAACCACATCATCTGCAAAAAGCAGTGGTGCAATCCTTAGTCCACCGAACTGCAGACCCCCTCCCCCATGACTACGCCTCGAAATCCGATCCATGTATATTACAAACAGGATTGGTGACAAAGCGCAGCCCTGGCGGAGGCCAACCCTCACCGGAAATGGGTCCGACTTACTGCCGAGGACCCGGACACAGCTCTCGCTTTGGGAGTACAGAGATTGGATGGCCCTGAGTAGAGACCCCCTCACCCCATACTCCCGCAGCACCTCCCACAGTAACTCCCTGGGAACTCGGTCATACGCCTTCTCCAAGTCTACAAAACACATGTAGACCGGATAAGCGTATTCCCAGGCCCCCTCCAGGATCCTTGCGAGAGTAAAAAGCTGATCCGTCGTTCCACGACCAGGACGGAATCCGCATTGTTCCTCCTCAATCTGAGGTTCGACAATCGGCCTGACCCTCCTTTCGAGTACCTTAGAGTAAACTTTCCCGGGGAGGCTGAGTAGTGTGATGCCTCTGTAATTGGCACACACCCTCTGATCCCCCTTTTTAAAAAGGGGGACCACCACCCCGGTCTGCCACTCCTTCGGTACCGTTTCCGACTTCCACGCAACGTTGATGAGACGTGTCAACCATGACAGTCCCTCAACACCCAGAGCCTTCAGCATTTCCGGGCGGATCTCATCCACCCCCGGAGCTTTGCCACTGTGGAGTTGTTTGACGACCTCAGTGACCTCCCCCCGGGAGATTGGTGTTGATCCCCCGTCATACTCCAGCTCTGCCTCTAACATAGAGGGCGGAGTTGTCGGGTTCAGGAGTTCCTCAAAGTGTTCCTTCCAACGCCCTAACACTCCATCAGTTGAGGTCAACAACGTCCCATCCTTACTGTACACAGCTTGGATGGTTCCCTGCTTCCCCCTCCTGAGGTGTCGGACAGTTTTCCAGAACAACTTTGGTGCCGCCCGAAAGTCCTTCTCCATGTCTTCTCCGAACTTCTCCCACACCCGCTGCTTTGCCTCGGCCACGGATGAGGCTGCTGCCCTTCGGGCCTGTCGGTACCTTGCAACTGCCTCGGGAGTCCCCCTGGATAACAAATCCCTGAAGGCCTCCTTCTTCAGTCGGACGGCTTCCCTGACCACCGGTGTCCACCAGGAGGTTCGAGGGTTACCGCCCCTTGAGGCACCTAGGACCTTGAGACCACAGCTCCCCGCCGCGGCTTCGGCAATAGAGGCTTTGAACACCGACCACTCTGGTTCAATGTCCCCAACCTCCACAGGCCTCCTGAACTTGGGCCTCCTCCAGACGTTCCCAGTTCACCCGAACTACACGTTTGGGCTTACCAGGTCTATCCAGAGGCTTCCCCCGCCACTCGACCCAACTCACCACCAGATGGTGATCAGTTGACAACTCCGCCCCTCTCTTTACCCGAGTGTCCAAAACATACGGCCTCAGGTCCGATGATACGATAACGAAATCGATCATGGACCTTCTGCCTAGGGTGCTCTGGTACCACGTACACTTATGAGCATCCTTATGTTCGAACATGGTGTTTGTTATGGCCAATCCATAACTAGCACAGAAGTCCAGTAACAAACCACCACTCCGGTTCAGATCAGGGGGGCCGTTCCTCCCAATCACGCCCCTCCAAGTGTCTCCATCATTGCCCACATGTGCGTTGAAGTCTCCCAGCAAGATTAAAGAGTCCCCTTCAGGAGCCCCATACAGGACTCTTTCCAGGGTCTCCAAGAAGGCCGTATACTCTGAACTGCTGTTGGGTGCATAAGCACACACAACAGTCAGAGTTTTCCCCCCCATAACCCGCAGGCGTAGGGAGGCGACCCTCTCGTCCACTGGGGTAAACTCCAACAACGAAGCACCTAACCGGGGACTTGTGAGTATCCCCACACCCGCCCGGCGCCTCACACCTTGAGCAACTCCGGAGAAGAATAGAGTCCAACCCCTATCCAGAAGTAAGGTTCCAGAGCCGACGCTGTGCGTAGAGGTGAGCCCAACCAGATCCAACTGGTAACGCTCCACCTCCCGCACAAGCTCCGGCTCCTTCCCCCCCAGAGAGGTGACGTTCCACGTCCCCAAAGCCAGCTTCTGTCGCCCGGGTCTGGTCCGTCGAGACCCTCCGCTTTCACTGCCACCCTTCTGGCAGCGCACCCGACCCCATCGATGTTTCCCGTAGGTGGTGGGCCCGCGGGACGGAGAAGCGGAGGTGTTGCCCACGTTGCCTTTTCGGGCTGGGCCCGGCCGGGCTCCGTGGCAAGCCCGGCCACCAGACGCTCGCCGACGAGTCCTCCTTCTGGGCCTGGCTCCAGAAGGGGACCCCGGGCTTCCTCCGGGCCGGGTATCCTCACTTCTTAGTTTTTCTTTCATGAGGTCTTTTGAACCAATCTTAGTCTGGCCCCTTGCCTGAGACCAATTTGCCATGGGAGACCCTACCAGGAACACAAGGTTCCAGACAACACAGCCCCCAGGTTCATCAGGGCACACAAACCTCTCTACCACGGTAAGGTGCTGGTTCTTCAGAGAGGTCAATTAAAACACTGAGTAAGTCAATTGAACAAATCAATGACTGGATGTGTCAGAACTTTCTCCAATTAAACAAAGATAAAACTGAGGTAATGGTTTTTGGAGCCAAGTCAGAACGTATAAAAGTTAGCGCTGAGCTTCAGTCTGCAATGTTCAAAACAACAGATAAAGCCATAAATCTAGGTGTAGTCATGGACTCTGACCTGAGTTTCAACAGTCACATTAAAACAGTTACTAAATCAGCCTACTATCACCTAAAGAATATATCTAGGATTAAAAGACTAATGTCACAGCAGGATTTGGAAAAACTTGTCCATGCTTTTATCTTCAGTAGACTCGACTACTGCAATGGTGTCTTCACAGGTCTCACTAAAAAATATATTAGGAAGCTGCAGCTGATTCAGAACGCCGCTGCTCGAGTCCTCACTAACACTAAGAAAATGGATCACATCACTCCTGTTCTGAAGTCTTTACACTGGCTTCCTGTGTGTCAAAGAATAGATTTCAAAATACTGCTGCTGGTTTATAAAGCACTGAATGGTTTAGGCCCAAAATACATTTCTGACCTCCTGCTAAATTATGAACCATCCAGATCTCTCAGGTCTTCAGGGACTGGTCAGCTTTCTGTCCCAAGAGTCAGAACTAAATATGGTAAAGCAGCGTTCAGTTATTATGCTCCAAATATCTGGAACAAACTCCCAGAAACCTGCAGGTCCGCTGCAACTCTGACTACTTTTAAATCCAGGCTGAAGACTTTTCTTTTTGTCGCTGCTTTTAATTGAACTATTCATATCTTAGACTGCACTGTAACTTTTATCCATGTACTTTTTCTTTTAATGTTTAATTGAACTATTCATATTTTAGACTGCACTGAAACTTTTATCCATGTATTTTTTCTTTTAATGTTTATTTTATTAGCTTTTCTTTTTAATGACTGATTTTAAATGCCTTTTTCTTAATGTCTTTCATTTTTTGTAAAGCACTTTGAATTGCCTTGTGTTGAAAAGTGGTATATAAATAAACTTGCCTTGCCTTACAGACGGAGTTCACTCCGTCACGGAGGGGTAGGGTCGAGGGAGTGGTTTGGGATTGGGCCGGGGAGGCCGTCCCAAAGCTTGCTGTATGTAACAACGGTTTCAAATCAGTATCTCTTAGAAAAAAAGTTTAAATTAATAACTCAAATAAAACTCCAAAGATCTTTCATTGTGTTTCAAAGCTCTTTTAGTTTTAGACCTGATGTTTATAAGCTTCTTAGTTTTTGCAACGGTCTGTAAATATACACAACTTTAAAATAAAATGCACAATTTTACCTTTTTCTAGACTAAACACAAGTATGATCCTAAGTTAAAAACATATGAGGTCATCATGAGGTTGTTAACATCGTAGTTTATCAGTGGATGTTTGCTGGAACTACTTTTTAACAGCTTGTTTCCCGACGGACACACACAGCGTGACTCCCGTCAGGGAGAGACCGGTCTCAAGTCAGCACCGCTGCAGACTCGCTGTTTAAGGGCTTGATAGCCCACTCCCCCTCCACACCGCTCCACACCTATACATCCATGCTCCACACTCGTTGCTTTGGAACAGCCCTTAATATGGCGGACCCTCCGTGTGAAAGCGCAAACGGAGGGGTAGGGTGTAGGGGGCGGTTTGGGAATGGGCCTAAATGAAAGGAAAGGAGGTTTCAAACTTCCTTTATAACCTCCTTTAGCTTATGAACCACTGGACCTCCCTTGACGAAAGGAGAGGAGAAAATGCTGCCCCACAATGCATTGCAGCTGCAGCATTTGCCGTCACTCAACAGTCGGCCGTTAACGGAAACAACAGATTATGACCGAGAAATTATATCATGAACGTTACGGTGCTTATTAAGCATTTTAAAACGTATGTGGTAAGTTGCCAAAGTGCTTTGTTCTGAACGTTCATCAGTATTATAATCAAAAAGAGAAATATGAACGTTAGTTTTTACTGAAATGATCAAATAAAGTCAACATTTCACAGTCTTTACTGAGCTGTGTGGGGTTTGTTAAACTTTTAAAAGATGTTTGAATGGTGATATACACAGTGATAGATGTTAAGGACTAACGTTTATAACAAATACATTTGTATTGATTTTAAGATATTTTCATAGTTCATACAATCATACGTATTGGGATCATTTGTATTAATGTGGACCGGAGGGAGAGGGTGACGAGCATAAGTTTCACTTTCCTTTTTTATTTAAATTCCAACTTTGGTCATGAAGAATATGTTTCTCTGTTGTCCACGTTCATAAAGCATAAAACAACAGCATCAGAGCACGGTGCAGAGTCTCTAGATGAGTTTACAGTAGTCCCTCCTTCTTATTAAACATCCATGTTGTAGTCCGCTGTATAGAAAACTGTAGTTTCCATAGTTTCCCCACAGCAGCAGACGCACATTCATGACGTCCGCTGGCGCATCATAAACACGTCGGATAGTGAAAGTGCATTCGGATTCTCTAAAGTACCGCGGTCTCTTCTCCTAAGTCCTTTTGAATTCTCCTATCCACTATCCCTTAACCCCGTGACGTTTCACTCAGAGGTCAGGAAATAGGAGATAGGGTTAGAATTTAGGAGCTGATTTTTGGATTATCGGAACGCAACCCCGGAAATCTTCGCTTTGCTTCCCCACAATGCAGTTCGGCGAAAAGCGAGGCAACGTGACGTCACCCCATTCAAAGTGAATGGGCAGAAGCGTTGGAAGATTTTTTAATGCTGCTGTGTGGACGGGAAGAGTCACTGTAATTTATTTGTATGTGTTTGTATCTGCATCTGTATTCCAATGCATGTCCAATGTGATACAAAAGCACCAAAGACCACCATCACTAAATAATCAAAATTCTAAACAATATAAACAAGGATCATAATAAACGTTTGTGTGAAAACCACTGAGGTTTACAACCTGAAAGAAGTGACAATGAATGAAATACATGCTTGAGATGCAGCATGGTGTTCATATTGGTGTGTAGTACACTGGGGCTAGGCCTCGCAGCAGATGCTCTAGCCTCTTCACGTGTATGCACTAAGCAGGAGTAAAGAATCGTCATCCAGGCAGGTAATTGGCTGCTGTTTACATTGCCGTTGGCTTCTCCCTCATCCCGTGCTCGACCCATCTGTAGTGTTCATTAAAGCTGAGGAGCTCTGTGCTCAAATCTGGCCTCTCAGGCTGTTCACGAGGCAAGTTCCAATTGCAGTCGCCAGATCAGTGCTCAATGCACATATTGATGTTAGGAAAATCAAAACATTTACTTAAATAGATCTTCAGAGTAGTTTTAGAACAGCAATTGTTATGTAGATGCGTAAGTATTTAAGATTTTAGTTTTTCCTGGATGCAAGATTTGTGCTGAACCTTTAGAAATAGTTCAGAGATCCAAACAGAAAGGTTTGGGAGATACCATAGAAGCAGAAGTAGAGGGAAGAAAACAATGCGTACAAAAAATGGAAAGTCAGCTAACAGAGGGAGCCTTGGAAAGGCGCGGAAAGCTGTTTATAGATGAAGGCTTACCCCAGGTGCTCCAACACCAGATGGAGAAACAGCTGAATCAAGACCAGGGAAATAAACTCGTCATCAGCTCCTGCCTAATAATCTTCATTAAACCCCCTAACCAAAGTGAGATCCACAAAATGAAGGACAAGGGTAGGCGTAAAAAACAGCTCGTGAAAGGACACATTAAAATTCAAAGTGGTTTCACGCAAGGATGATTTGACTCTGAAATCCAAGGCTTAATAGATTAAATCAGAGAATTATGTGCATGGCAACCTTTCTATTAATTAATGACTGATTTCAGAACATATTAATTATACAATCATTGTCTATGCGTGTGCAGCAATACTTCATCATCTTTATTATGGAAGTTAGAATACTATTCAGCAAATGCATCCGTTAATTATTTACCGTATGTGATATCATTAAGGGAATTTGTCACACCACATTTCCTCATGCCTCTTTAAGAATGCAAAAGATGATACTTTCGCCACGGAGATGGCAGGACTCTGCTTATGAAGACAGAGAGAGTAAGAGAGCTTTGTTTTAATAATATGAATGTACTCTGAGCATCTTCACTGTTTGTGGTCTGAGTAATCACCTTATTACTTTTGAGCTCTATTTGTAATACCATATCAAATGATTTCTCTACATGTGTCTTTATAATCACAGAAGTTGATCTGCAATCTCCAAGCTGCTCACATGGATTATTATTAAAACAACGGTGATGCAAAAGTTATGTAATGAAGGCAAGTTCTGTTAAATATATAACGAGATGCAAAACAGATCTGTAACTAGGCCTATAAAGGTGTTACCACAGTTTGTAAATGCAACTCATAAGACATGGATAGTTAAACGTAATACAATTACTGTGCAGGGTTGAAGTTCTTTAACTGCATTTCGGCAAAGAATTGCACTGTGATTTTAAATCACTTTTTCATTGCATGTGGTCCGCTACACATATCAATGATCTTGAACATGATGAAGTGACTGGATATGTTTGGAATATATTTCGCACTCAGTACTTTTACTCAGCCATTAACGAGCATGTGTATTCTGTATTACATTTACACTGCATAACAGAATATCTGTTTGATACATACTGAAAATCCCCCCTTCCTACATCAAAACACATTTGGAGCTACACTCTTCTTCTCTAATACGTTATCCTTTGCCATAAAAACTAAACTAGATGTCTCCTTTGCTGACCCTATTCGTGTATTGTAATTTATTAGAATCTGAGCCACCTGGTGAGATTTATGTATGTTTTGTATATGTGATATTATTGAAATGTTGTTTACGGCGTTACTGTGAGGAATTGCAGTATCTCCTTCTCCTTTTTTCTGTTTGTCTGTCTTCCTTGCTGGGCGTGGTTGACCTACTTTCCGTTTCCCGCCAACTCACCTCCGCTCCTGTTTCTCATCATCACTGATTACCACTACTCACCTGCTGCTGCTTAAAACTCCGGTTCGATCATCAGACTTCGCCAGTTCTTCGTATACTCACAGTGGTAAACTCCAGTTCCGGCTGACTAGAATTGCTAGTCTTTTTGTATAGTCTTCCAGTTGGATTTTTCGTAACTAATCCTGTTCTGTTTTGTGCCTGTTCCAGAAACTCCATATTCCATTCCGTCCTGCCTGCCACGTCCAGCCCAACCTCCGTCTCAGCCCTGCTCCACGTTCTTCCCACTCTGTTGAGAGTTTACTTTGTCTCCTGCCTGTTTTTTGAGGACTTAAATAAATCCAGTCTTTTTGACACTTCACCTAAGTCTCTGTCCCAAGTGTTCTTGCATAGCGGATTCAAGTTTTGAGTCTCTTTACGAGGAGCGTAACAGAAGAACTGGCCAAGAATAACCCCGCAGGATCCGGAGCGGATTCTACCCCAATCCTTCATGCCCTGTCAAGTCAGGGTTCCCTCCTGGGTGAACACGAAAAGCTCATCCGAGCGTTGGTTGATAGTAACCGGTCCATGGCTCATCATGTCTCCGAGTTGGCGTGCCAGATCTCCGCTCTCACTACCTCGACGGTAGCATTTCAGGCTACTCCCAGTCCAATCCCTTTGCCCCCTCCTCGCCAGGATTTTCCTATCACCGATCCTGAGCCATTTCACGGAGATGTGGAGAAATGCAGAGGTTTTTTGTTTCAATGTAACAAGGTTTTTCGCCAGCGTCCTGTTGCATTTGCTGCTGAAGCAACAAGGATTAATTTTGTTTTGGGGTTGCTCCGCGGGAGAGCTTTAACCTGGGCAGAGGCTTTAAACTCTTCGGTGGATTTTGACACTCTACGTTTTGAGGGCTTCTCTGATCGGTTCTCAGCTGTTTTTGATCATCCCAACTCCTCTGGCTCCGCCGAGAATAAGCTGCTTAGCCTGCAACAAGGAAGCCGGACAGTGGCTGATTACTCCATCGAGTTTCACACACTCGCTGCAGAGGCTCGATGGGACGAGGCAGCTCTCAAGGCGGTGTTTTTAAGAGGATTAAGGGACCAGCTTCGGGACGAATTGGCAGCACGAGACGTTCCAGCGGATCTCTCAGAGATGATCTCCTTAGTGTCTCGTTTGGACGGTCGTCTGCGGGAGCGCCGAGCTGAGCGAACACGGAGGGATTCACCAGTCTCACTCAGTAAGCCCAATTCTTCCTCCTACTCTGCTCACTCGGTGTCTAGACCTCCCTCTTTTCCCCCTTCGTCCAGCGTGCGCACCTCTTCTCAGGAGGAGCCCATGCAACTGGGTCGTGCTAGACTTTCTCTGGAGGAGCGTCAGCGCCGGATAGGTGCAGGCCAATGCCTGTATTGTGGAAAGACTGGGCATAGAATTCCCAACTGCCCAGTACGTCCAAACTGGGAGGCTCGTCAGTAAGATTGGGGGTCCTGACGAGTCCACAGCAATCATCTCTAACCCCATCCTTGACTCGTTTTCTTATTCCCGCCAAGCTCTGTGTTAGTTCTATGACATTGCCTCTCCAGGCTCTCATTGATTCTGTTGCGGAGGATAGCTTTTTGGACCAGGAGCTAGCTGAACAGCTGGGACTCTGCTTGGAGCCGCTAGAGGAACCGTTAACTGCCTATGCTCTAAATGGACAAATCATCTCCTCAGTCACAGCACAGTCACCCCTTGTGACTTTAATCACCTCCGGAAACCACCGTGAACGTATCCAGTTTAAGGTAATATCCTCTCCTTCTACACCTCTCTGGTTTTGGGTTACCCGTGGCTACTACTCACAACCCACACATTGATTGGGCTAAGGGAAGGATTATTGAATGGGATCAGCACTGTCTCGCTAACTGCCTGTGTTCTGCCATACCTTCAACTTCTGTTTCCCCAAATCCTGTTGTCTGCCCTGATGCATCTGTAGATTTGACTGGTGTTCCTACTACTTACCACGACCTGCGTTGGGTCTTCAGCAAAGAGAGGGCCCTCTCTCTTCCTTCCCACCGACCCTACGACTGCCCAATTGATCTGCTCTCTGGAGCTCCTCTACCCTCCAGCCGCCTCTACAATCTGTACCGTCCTGAGAGGGAGGCTATGGAGCTTTATATCACGGACTCTGTGGCTGCTGGTATTATTCGTCCCTCCTCTTCTCCTGTGGGTGCCGGGTTCTTCTTTGTAGGCAAGAAGGATAAGTCGCTACGACCTTGCATAGACTTTCGGGGGTTAAACAATATCACAGTCAAGAACAAGTACCCATTACCCCTTCTCACCTCAGCTTTTGAACCTCTCCAAGAGGCAACCCTGTTCACCAAGCTTGACCTTCGAAACGCCTATCATCTGATCCGCATCCGCCAGGGGGATTAATGGAAGACAGCGTTTAACACTCCATTGGGCCATTTTGAATATCTGGTCATGCCTTTTGGTCTCACTAACGCCCCAGCAGTTTTCCAGGCTATGATCAATGATGTCTTGCGTGACTTCCTTAACCGCTTTGTCTTTGTCTACTTAGACGACATCCTGATTTTCTCCAGGAATCAGGAGGAACACGAGAACCATGTCCGCAGGGTCCTACAGAGACTGCTGGAGAACAAGCTCTATGTTAAAGCGGAGAAGTGCGAGTTCCACCAGAACTGGATCAGCTTCCTGGGCTACATCATCAGCCAGGGCAAGGTGGAGGCAGACCCTGGAAAGATCAAGGCAGTGGTGGAGTGGCCAGTCCCAACTACAAGGAGGGAGCTCCAGAGGTTTCTGGGATTTGCCAACTTTTACCGTCGCTTCATCCGGAACTTCAGTAAGGTAGCTGCACCTCTCTCCAGACTCACCTCCGTCAACATCACGTTCTGTTGGACTCCAGAGGCTAACAGAGCTTTCATCAAACTCAAGTCCTTGTTCACCTCAGCTCCCATCCTTATTCAGCCAGACACAGAGAAGCAGTTTGTTGTGGAGGTGGACGCGTCTGATACTGGAGTAGGAGCAGTTTTGTCTCAGACGGCTGGTCCTGATAACATCCTCCATCCCTGTGCTTTTTTTTCACGTCGCCTCTCTCCTGCGGAGCGCAATTATGATGTTGGTAACAGGGAGCTTCTGGCTGTTAAGTTGGCACTAGAGGAGTGGAGACACTGGCTCGAAGGCAGCAAGCAGCCTTTCCTGGTCTGGACGGACCACAAGAATCTCTCCTACATCCAGTCGGCGAAGCGACTGAATTCCCGACAGGCCAGATGGGCTCTGTTCTTCTGTCGCTTCGACTTTTGCCTCACCTTCCGCCCTGGCTCCAGGAATTTAAAACCCGATGCTCTGTCTAGGCTTGACTCTCCTGATCCTCCAGATGCTTCAATCCTTCCCAAGAGTTGTGTAGTAGGCGCCCTCTCTTGGGAGATTAATAACACCATCCTGGAGGCATTGAGAGAGCAACCAGACCCAGGCAATGGTCCTCCGAACCGTAGGTTTGTTCCTGATGCTGCCCGCTCCAAGGTTCTACAGTGGGTCCACAATTCCCGGTTCTCAATCCATCCCGGAGCAAACCGCACTCTTTCTTTCCTGAAGAGACATTTCTGGTGGCCAACGATCAACAGGGACACTCTGGAGTACGTTTCTGCCTGTCCCACGTGTGCTAGGAGTAAGTCCTCCCACCAGTCTCCTGCAGGGTTGCTCCAACCCCTACCTATCCCTAGTCGTCCCTGGTCACACATCGCACTGGATTTTGTTACCGGCCTGCCCCCCTCCCAGGGCAACACCACAATCCTCACTATAGGAGACCGGTTTTCCAAGTCGGCTCACTTCGTTGCTCTTCCAAAACTCCCGTCAGCCCTGGAGACCTCCCAACTCCTCACAGAACATGTTTTCCGGTTACATGGTATCCCTGCCGACATTGTCTCGGACCGCGGTCCCCAGTTCACCTCTCGAGTTTGGAGGGAGTTTTGTCAATCCCTAGGAGCCTCAGTCAGCCTGACTTCTGGATATCACCCCCAATCAAACGGCCAAACAGAACGAACTAATCAGGACCTGGAGTCAGCTCTCCGCTGCATCACCGACCGAAACCCCTCTACTTGGAGCTCGCATCTCTCCTGGGTTGAGTACTCCCACAACGCACTTACCTGCTCCGCTACTGGTCTCTCCCCCTTTGAGGCTTCATTAGGGTACCAGCCGCCCCTGTTCCCCGAAGAGGAGCGAGACTTAGCAGTTCCCTCAGTCCAGCAGCATGTGCGTCGTTGTCAGAAAATCTGGAGAGATACACGATCTGCCCTTCTCCAGACTTCGGCACGGAACCAGCGATCAGCCAACCGTCACAGAAAGGCAGCTCCTCTATACGTCCCAGGCCAGTCAGTCTGGTTGTCCTCCCGCAACATTCCTCTCATCTCTGAGTCCAAGAAGCTTTCCCCACGCTTCATTGGTCCTTTTCCCATCCTAAGGATCATTAACCCTTCCGCAGTTCGGTTAAAGCTTCCCAGAGCTCTGAGAATTCACCCCACTTTCCACGTGTCTCAGATTAAGCAGGTTCACACCAGTGAATTGAGCCCTCCGGCCTTACCCCCTCCTTCCGCCCATATCCTCGACAATCACCCTGCTTATACGGTGCACCGTCTTTTGGACGTCAGACGTCAGGGGCAGGGGTTTCCAGTATCTGGTGGACTGGGAGGGTTAGGGCCTCGAGGAGCGATGCTGGGTTCCTCGTTCCCGTGTCCTGGACCCAATCATGGTGAGGGCCTTTCACAGGGCTCATCCAAACAAGCCTGGTGGTTGCCAGGTGGCTCCCATTGAGGGGGGGGTACTGTGAGGAATTGCAGTATCTCCTTCTCCTTTTTTCTGTTTGTCTGTCTTCCTGGCTGGGCGTGGTTGACCTACTTTCCGTTTCCCGCCAACTCACCTCCGCTCCTGTTTCTCATCATCACTGATTACCACTACTCACCTGCTGCTGCTTAAAACTCCGGTTCGATCATCAGACTTCGCCAGTTCTTCGTATACTCACAGTGGTAAACTCCAGTTCCGGCTGACTAGAATTGCTAGTCTTTTTGTATACTCTTCCAGTTGGATTTTTCGTAACTAATCCTGTTCTGTTTTGTGCCTGTTCCAGAAACTCCATATTCCATTCCGTCCTGCCTGCCACGTCCAACCCAACCTCCGTCTCAGCCCTGCTCCACGTTCTTCCCACTCTGTTGAGAGTTTACTTTGTCTCCTGCCTGTTTTTTGAGGACTTAAATAAATCCAGTCTTTTTGACACTTCACCTAAGTCTCTGTCCCAAGTGTTCTTGCATAGCGGGTTCAAGTTTTGAGTCTCTTTACGAGGAGCGTAACAGTTACAGTGAATGCTTGTATTTTAGCTCTATTATTTTCCTCACTGACCGCTTGCTCATTTAAGCTACACTGTGTAGTTTTAATTAGACGCCAACACCATTTTCCCTGTATACAAGCAACTTTTTTGACAAGTTGTTTCACAGAGCGCATTTTAAAATCCAACATCACAATGTATACCGAGGAATGTAGCTCATTATGTAACCCTAACAGTTACTTGGCCCACAACATGTCCTCTTGTTTTTCCTGTCTGTTTTTACCTCTGTCCGATTTCAGCAAAACGATATGCAATTGGCCACTGGGAAATAATGTGTGTGTTCAAGGTTCTTTATTGTCAAACTAACATAGCTACAGAGTAATTATGTCGTTGAAAATCTTAGGTCACAGGCTTCTCCAACAATGCAACACAATAATACAGATAAGCAGACAATATTAAAATATACTATATTAAAAGTAATACAAAAAGAAAAATAGTTATAAAAAAGTGAGAGAAAAAAAAAGTAGAATAGTGCAATACGAGTCTATATACAAGTTATTGGAATGATATATTAAATAATAGGTAAATAACTACTAAGTAGCAGATGAATGTTATGAAATTGTTTCAGCAGTTCAGTTGTTTAACAGTCTTATTGCCTGCGGGATGAAGCTGTCTCTGGTTGTTTTTGTCCGGATGCTGCGGTGACACCTGCCAGACGGCAGCAGACTGAACAGTTTGTGGCTGGGGTATTTTATAATCCTGAGGGATTTCTTCCTGAGCCGCTGGGAGTAAAGGTCCTCCATGGATGGCAGCTCCGTCCTGGTGATGCTCTCTGCAGTTTTCACCACCCTCTGTAAAGCCTTACGATTGAGGGCGGTGCAGCTGCCGTACCAGGCCGTGATGCAGCCAGTCAGGATCCTCTCTATGGTGCACCTGTAGAAGTTGCAGAGTATCCTGGAGTCCATGTTGAACCTCCTCAGCCTGCGGAGGAAGAAGAGCCACTGTCGAGCTTTCTTGGTGATGGTGGTGGTGTGAAGAGTCCATGTCAGGTCCTCAGTGATGTGGACCCCGAGGAACCTGAAGCTGCTGACTCTCCACCGTAGTCCCATTGATGCTGCTTCCTGTAATCCACAATCAGCTCGTGTGTGTGAACCCATTCATTGAACATAGTATTAGTTATACCCACATTGTTATAACTATACCAACATCAGAGTGTTGACGTGGCAGTAAATGCATTTAAAATAGTTTGATATTTGGTAGTGCAATCCAACCATTGCTCTGTATGATAATGAAGTGTGGGGTCCCGTCAGTCAGCAACAGTCAGAATTGTACAGCCACATCTAACCCATACACAGAAAAACACCACCAAACCCAACAGTTAACATTTTAAAGAGAGCATTCATATTTGATAACCACCTTAAATCCAGCCACTGAGACACTCTCCACTCTAATGAGCTCCAAAGCCTGAGCCAAGAAAAGAGTTCACAACGTCAGTTTATTCTGAGTTGAACAACCCCCTCCCGGATACAAACTGACCGCTCTCACAACAACACTTCAGGGTCAAACAAATTATAACACAATGTCAAAAACTATTAGCCCAAGTAGATTCGAATGCATTCTAATAAAAAATAAATGATGAAATGGCAGAATATCTCTGTTCTCTGAGAGATAGAGAGCAGAAACAGATCATAACCAAGCGCAGGCTCAGTGACACCAAATTGTCGATCTAAAAAGAAGAAAAAGGCACAAAAATCCTGCAACCAAACCAAAGCAGAATATGTGTTTACTGTGGGATAGGTGAGAATTAGAGAGAAATGCACGTCCTTCTAAAATGTAAAACGCACAGGAACAAATAAGGAACATTCATTTTTGACTAATTAATTGATGCCAGGGAGCTTTGGAGCCATTTTGGCACCTTAGATGAATCTTGTTTTTTTTCACAATCAGTATCAGTTGCGAACCAAAAGTCCACCGTTTCCCATTTGGGTACCTTAAAAAGGTCCAAAACATATTTCTGCCAATATCGTTTGTTCCCGCTTCATAAGAACAGTTTACACGCAGTTAAATCCGGCCTCAAATGTTGCTCATTAGTGCTTTATGGGCCTCAGCCTGGAAACAGAAAGCAGCATACTCTTCATGCCAGAGTGTTGTTTCCTTTCAGAGATTTGTTAACAAATATTTTAAGATGAGTTCTAACTAGTTTAGGTTCAAATGTAGCCCTACATGCTACAGGCATCATGACGTGCTTATCTTTGCCACATTAGATCATTTCTGGATTATGCTATCCTGTCGACCTAACAATTTATCCCATAACAAGTGTGTGTGGGCTAGTTTGAGGGTAAACATTAAAAAACTGTTCTTGAAAATCAGTCCCAGTCTGGCCCCATCACGGCGGTGTCAGGGCCTGGACAGCCCCACTCAGGGACCCCACACTCGTTCTATTGCCTTCCTGATTGCCATTGGAGATTAGCTGACCTCAGAACCTGAGAGGAGCTGGTATTACTCACCTTGACCATGCCCCCTCTGCTCTGCAGGTTTCCAATCAGAAATGGCGCCAAGCTCCCATTCCCCGGCAGCCACACTTGGAGGTCATGGTTCTCTCAAACATCTGCTTGTGACAAATAGCTGCAGGAAGGATGGCCCACTGAAACGAGATGAGAGAGTCTGCTGGTGAGAGGGAGAAAAGGTAGAGTAGGTGAGCAGGACAGGCCTACAGAGCAGGGAGCAACCCCTCTGCAACAGGCCACAAGAGAGGAGACATTGTCATAATTAATAAATAATTGTAGCAGCACTCGCAGACAGGACACTAATGAAGTTGTGCTTATTTTAAATTGCTGTTATCATGAAATATTCATTGTAATTTAGGGGATTAAGGCACTGAAAGTTTTTACTCTGAGCTAACAGGCCTATAACTTTAATATCATCATCCAGTGGGCTTCTCTTTTCTACGGTCCATCCTCTTGAATCTGTTTGATCATCATGCATGCATCTCATGCTCCCTCTTGAGAATTCCTAGTATAGTCCTTTCTGATTACCATCTTAGTGTATGTCTTACCTTCAGTTCACCTCAAAACTTTTAGAAACACACACTTGCAAAAGGAAGCGGAGAGAGTAGGACAGAAAGGGGGAGGCAGAAAGAGAGCGAGAGATGGTGTTCATGTTTTAAACATGAGGGGGTTTTGTTGCCTGTGTTTTGCTCTAAGCCATAATTCAATTCTTAATTAGCGAGCCCTCTGGAAGAAATACAAGATGTAATTCAATGTAAGGCCCTAACTCATTTGGCCAACAGTAAAGAAGAAAAGAGAGGGGAAGAGACAGTGCGGAGGTAAGGAGGTAAGGAGGCAAACCCGGCGGTAACAAATGAGCGCAATGTTTTAAATTGAACTCGCTGTGTTAATGCTGCTTCTGCAAATATATATCTCCATGAAGATCTCAGAGAGCGACATCCTCCATCCACCAGCCAGAAAAGGGATGAAAGACAGACTGAAGGGATGTCATTATTTATTTCCTGTTCGTGGATGATGCCCACCCATTCATTAATGCAACTGAGGATATCTGTCATTACCCTGCTGAATGGATTGATTATTTGCTTCCCCAGTCCTGTCCTGGTGTGCATAGAGACCGACTGCATAGACAGAGAACATGGTGAAGCTAGGATTATCAAAAAACTAACTTTAGGCAAAAAGAAAAAGTAGTCCGAGTGCTGCACTTGAAATTCATGCAGCACCTCTAATCTGTTATACACATTTCATGATCCAGATTATCCCTTTCCTTAACCCTCAGCCCTGACCATGCCGTGCTGGACCAGGAAACCATCAAGCCTTACCCACAGGCTGGCCTGAAAACTCCAACTCATCCAAGTGGGAAATAGAGAATCCATTTTTTAATATGTCTGCTAAGGTCTTTAGTCAAGCCTGGCCTCTCCCTGAGCCTGCCTGACCTACCCCAGAACAGCTGTGACATAGCTGTGAGGCTCCAAGGAGGAGTGTGGATTTGCCGCAGCCCTTTGATGTGTCAGCAGTGCGTTGGCGGCACACCTCTGTGCAATATTGAAATGTGATGCAATGACGATAGGTAAGGGTGAAGAAGTGCCTGGGGCTAATTGAATATGCTCTGCCCTGCACGGCCTCCCTTGCCTCTAGGTTCTCAATTCCCCCCTTCAAATTGCAAATGTGTTGTGTGTTTGTGTAGATGCGTGTGGGTGTGATATTTTAAGTGTGTATGAGGAGTGCAGTCAGGTGAGAAAGTACAAAATATAAGTGTATGTGTTAGCACATGTGCCCGTCTAAGTGAGTCAATTGTTCTTTTGACACGTTTTTCTTGAAAAAACTGATTCAAAAAAGAAAGATGCATTTATTTAGAAAGATCCGGCCTCCTGTCAGAATGTCTGACCCCATTTACTGATGCTGAGCTGGAGGGTCAACTCCCAGGTGATTCAGTGAGCAGAGAGGCAAGCTGACAAATGTAGTCATGGTCCGACCTTCGCGGCCACTGCAGAGCTCTGCTGATCTGGAAGTAAGCAGCCGGCATCCTGGGACGACGGAGGCCTCGTGGCCGACGGAGTGGAGCTGAGAGTGAGGGGGATGATTGTGCAGTCAGATCAGCTCTGCGGAGGCGAGGGTTTAGAGGCTTTAACGTATACGCAGCACATGTAATCCCGAGCCCCAGAGTAGGACTGTGTGCCAGTAGGATTCTCAGCAGTGATGCCATTCTGACGAAGACCGAGAAAAGATTTTCTATGATCAAATATATCCATTAATTAATTAAAGGATGCACAAGACTTCTTCTTGCTCTCTGCAAAGTCAAAAAGACTCAGGGTTCTGATGTTTATCTTTCAGCTTTATCATAAAATACCCCTGAAGGCGCAGTTTGTCTGCTTGCATCTCAACCTGTGAATGGCTTTTCTTTGATTCATCAAACACAATCAGCAGATGCAATGAGTGTGCGTGAAGATCCTGCTCTAACCAGTGTGCAGCTCTGCATGACAACCTCATCATCTAATTATCTTATTAGGCATACTATTCAAAATATCAGGGGTATTAGATTACAAATTCCTCGTCTGCTCAACAGAAACTGGAAACTCTGATCTCCACAACAGGAAGATGAGGACATTGTGCTTATTGGAGTCTACTGTTCTGTTTTCTGCGCCTCCTACCCTTCCCTTCCCTTGGTTCACACCTCCCAGTGGGAGGGTGAGGAAACCACGCATCAGCACTGCCGCATTGTGAAGGAAAAAAGCAGACGGAAAATAATGCTCTTTTGTAATACATAAGCCTGCTAGAGACCAATCTGTTACTTAGTGCCTTTGATAAACTTGGTCTTATCAGCATTAGGAAGGTGGATGCCTGTATCACAAATAACAGTTGCAATTATGACTTTTAAATCAATGCAAATGTAGGCTATTCTGTACATTGCCAAAATAAATCTAAATTATTTCAGTAGTTAAAAATGAAACATGCTTGAAGACTTTTTCACCAACTACTCATTTGAGAATTTTTTTTTTTAATGAGCTAATCAGCCCCCAAAGGCCACTTCATCTTAACATTGTTGTCTAAAACTAATTGAGAATTAGAAATGTCTTTTAGCAACTGAGAGTGCTGCATGAAGTCGAGTGAATCCAACCAGGATGATTACTCATTTGTACAGTTGATCATTTCCTTTTCAAAGTAGCATTAATGATCTGCCTGTAATTATATCAATCCTCATTTAGATCCTTGAATTCATTTCCCCCTTTTCTGACTAAGCAGCCACTTCATGACATACTGCGAGCAACAGTTGATGTAACTCATAATTAATGCAATCAGATACATGCATGAGCTACAGATGCTTGATATTCTAAGGGGTCTTCAGAGAAAATCAATCTCATGAGGATGTGAAAAAACACTAAAAACGACTGATCTTATCAGATAGAATACACATGGGGTTGTCTTTTCTATTTAATAACTACAGCGTCCATAGGTTACTCTACTATTGGAGTTGAATGTGTACTGTATTCCCACATTTACTGTATATGCACGATCAAATGAAAAAGTCAAATTAAATCAGATTATTAGATTAAAGGGAAAGTGTAATCAGGATCTTGCGCGTTAGTGAGGATTCTTACAGTTGGTGCATGATGTGCAAGCTCATTCGCCTCAAAAGGAGATGAGAGGAGATGTTTAGTCATCAGAAAAATGACACCATAATGTCTTACAGGCAGCTATCTGAGCAAGAATACATTTCAATCTCTGTTTCAGGGCATTCATTGTTTTCCTACTATTCAATAACCCATTCTCATTTCAACAGAAGCTCTTATTTTCTAGAATGTGCGTTAGGGCTGAACGATTAATCGATTTTAAATCGAAATCGCGATTTTAAATGATGCGATTATGAAATCGCAAAGCCTGCGATTTTTTTGTTTTTTTTGTTTTGTTCTTCTTGTGTGTCAGTCATCCACACCAATCAGAAGTGCTGTGCTCCACATGTACCAGCCATTGTTAATCAATCAGAAGTAGCCCATGATAGAAGGTGATAGACAGATTGATCCAATCACCTGCCAAGTGCTTTTGAAAGTGCCTGCCCTTTCCAAATGGCTTCCAATGGATCTTTCCTAGATGGTTTGGTGAAACAAACCATCTGAGTCAGGTTAGTAATGCTCCATCACATGTGTTTACATCTATTACAGGGTGAATCTTAAATTGAAGCTTGACTTTAAAGCAACCCAACGGAAGTTTCATGTAAGTTTAGTTTTTTCACTCGTAGCTCTGGCTGCGGGGGTGCTAGAGACGGGAGTACGTTGATACGACCTTCCTAGCCGGAGTTATGGCCGCATGTTACAATAAACTTCCGTTGGGTCGCAAATAAAATTGCGATATAAAAACAAATATCGCAATTCGAATCGCAATATTTATCAGAAAAATCGCAATTAGATTTTTTCCCAAAATCGTGCAGCCCTAATGTGCGTATTTGTTGTGAAGTACCCGTCAGCCAGGAACCCGCCTTGAGACAAGCTTATTCATTCCATCACCTGTCTGCTACACATTTCTCTGAGCTCTTGACTTGTGTGCCGCCAGCTTGACATGCTGCAGCGAGTCCACGATATCTCGCTCTATTAGGAACCCAGGCTTTAGCATGGGGAGCAGCTCTGTGCTGACATGCAGAGCAGCTTGATGGGTTGTGTGCCACTTTTAAATAACATTTTGCTGCTGGTTTGAGGGGGTTAATTATATCTAGGTCACTGTTTTTTGATGAGATCTAAGGATGTATACCAACCGACACAAGCAGGGGGAAAAAAAGCTGCATATAAGGAAGAACATCAACACAAAAAAAGCATTTGCATGTTTGTGTGCGTGCACAGACAACACATATACATGCACAAACAGAAACATACACACGCACACTGAATCAACAAATACTACAATCAGAAGCCTCCAGAGCAACTAAGCCACTGGATAGATGCCTGGAAACTGGGTCATCTAAAGCCTTAAATGCAGTCTTTTTTTTCAAATTCCAAGTAATTATTTTAATCTTCAACATCTCACATTTGCATTCGTATTTGCATTAGATGCTAGAGAATATGTTGAGCAGTGTAACAAGCAAAAACACTCTCCCCTATTACAGTCTGAGCAGAACTGCCCCCAACGGTGTCATACTATGTGAGAAAACATTTTGATCTTGAGAAAATCTGATCAAAATGTTACCAGTAAAGGGTGCAGCCAGTGATTAAAACGTTACCAGTAAAGGGTGCAGCCAGTGATTAAAACGTACAATACATCCAGTGAGTAATATAATCCTACAATTGCTGAAATCTTTTGATATGCTTCTTTATGCTACTTCTTTTATGTCTTACCACTCCTTAACACCTACAACGGATCTTTCCAGATGGGCAAGCAGAGCAATCAGAAGTGACATCAGTGGTACAAAAAATATCTCACCCCTCCATGGTCAGCTAATTAGGTCATTCTCAGTGGGGGTTGTTAAAACAACCCTTGATAATGTCATATACTGCAGGCCTAATGATTATTAAAAACACCATTCATTGTTTACCTGCTAATTTAAATGTGAGGCATACTGTCCCACGATTATATAGAGTATTATATTGTAATGCCTTTCTGAATAAACTGGATACATATATTCATATATAAAGGTGGTACTGTTGTTGCATCAAGATAAAAATACATATTTTGTATTACTAACTTCTGAAGTATTGCCATGTTCCTGCCCTGGGCACACCAAGATAAATTAAAGTATGCTTCTCATCCTGGGCAAATAAATACACATTCAGATTAATGAAAGTCTGTACTTTGATGTTCACTTGAGTCATATTTAAAGAATGCTTTCGTGCAAGTGAGCAATTTTTAGACATAAGAGTAATGAGAGTGAAGATCTGTCCTTTAGAGTAGCAAGGCACATTATTCTGGAATGCACCTGATCAAACTAGAAACCATTTATAAAACCTGCGCTGATAGGATTTGCCTTCACCCATCAAATTGTGTGAGGGGACCACGAATACAAAATACATTCATTTTAGAGTTAGCTGACGGTAGCAGAGAAATATTGTGCTTTATTTTTACCCACAAAATGTTTTAAATAAGGAAAGCAAATAAGAGTAACTTCTCTTTGTTTCTAATCATTTGTATCTGATATCTAAAGTCACAGTTCTCCCACAAAATCTGTGGGGCAGTTTGTTAAAAGTTCAAAAAAAATCAGAACTTAGGTAAATACTGTAGATCGCTTTAAGCTTAACCAGTTTGGTTATTCTGAGACAATAAACAGAGCATATCAAAAACTAGAAATAGGAAAAGCCTACTTCAAATGACTTGTCACTAAAGTACAGGCTCCAAATACCAAGGAGCTTATTTCCTAACTCTGTTAAACCTGGAAAAGGTTAATTGGGAGTAAAGACAAATCCTTTTATTACTTTAACCAAAGTTTGGTTCAAGGACATTAAACTGCAAGCAGGAAACTATGGGGTCAGTTCAGTCTCAAAAATAAATAAAGGCACACAAAAGGATACACAAATGTAATTCCGGATTTATATATAAATGTCTCCGTCCACACACATATTTTTCAATGCACACACACAAACTTATCATTTTATAAATGTAAAAAAGTTTCACAAATATATTTCTCATCAAAAACACATTTGAGTGTTGTTACATTTATATAAAAAACGCTTTCTCTGTGTGAATCTCTCTGCATTTGTGTGTGGATTTTTGAGACTCCCCTGACGCAGCTAGATTCACACCACACACTTTTTTTAAGAGGCGAGTGTCTTCGGCCAATCAGATGTCTGCTTAATTTTAAGCCAATCACATGCGTGTGCCCCCACGAGGGCAGAAGGGTCTAGCTGCGGCCGCGGACAGTACACGATGGTCCACGATAATACACGACACGCCCACCTGACACGACACTACGGTGGCTGAGAAGGGTCTAGCTGCGGCCGCGAAAGTTGTACTTCCAAATATGGTCAGAAGAGAGCACGCCCAACACGTGAGACGCTGATGCAAGGATATTTAAGGAGACATGGAGGTTTACCAAGCCCCCAGGAAGTGCGCCGGAGTCTGATGAGAATATTCGTGCTGGTCAAACGGCGGTACTACACTTCCTTTAGGTTGCTGGGCCCGGAAACACTTTTTCCCATTGACTTACATTGGGAAAGAGTGGTCTGTAACTCGTTGGATAATTTTTTTTAACCTAAATAAACTACCCAGTATGAACGTTTATTAAAAACATTCGTTCCTCAAGTTGTAAAAATGTGCTAATAACGTTATTCTGAGAGTTATTTCCCTCTGCATTATGAACGCGCATCTAACCCACAGGACCGCGCCGCCCGGCACGTTCATGTTATGTGTTCAGTACTACATGAGTTTCTCTTTACCCATGGATGCACAATAACAACGGACCCATATCGCCTTACTGCCAGCCCACGGAGCTGTAATAATGGATATATTGCACATGTTTGCTGTAATTCATCATTTGTAAAATATTATACTACATGGGCTGTATGATGTAAATCTTGTACCGTAAATGTTGTATTAAATAAAGTTAATATTACCGACGTAGATTAACGTTCCTGTAGCTTCTTATTGCACTTGCAATTGTTTTAGTTACTTGTGGGCTACTTAACATGAATAATCACCGTTACTATCCTTTTACTCCATCACATTTCAAAAAGAAATAGGCTATTGTTATTTTAACTCCACCACAGTAATCCATCAACAGCTTTACTTTTTAGATAAAGTTTTAACTCACAATTGATCATAACAGGCTTCAACATATACATTTTTATATATTACCAAGTGGTTTCATGTACAACCCACACAAGTATCATGCTAAATTAAGCTCTGTTGCTTGGATATCACTAGATCCTGATGTCAGCATAATATAAATGTACATAACGATTGATGTGTAATTTAGCATAATTTACTCGCTAGCTGCTAACTGCCGCCTCGTTAATATAAATCCAGTACCATGCTGTCATGAACGCGCGGTGCTGTTACGTGTACGCAAATTCACGTGCTTAATGTGAACGAGCCTTTTGGGCGGCGTGGTTAAAGTTGCGCATGCTCTATGAGTGCACATACGGGTACTTCTCAGGCATGCTGGGTAATCTGTGACGTTTCACTCTCTCATTGAGCAACTCTCATAGGAATGAATGAGGCCCCGCCTCCCACGCTGTATCCAGTTCTTATTATACATCCATGAGGTTTACAGACAACAGACAACAAACAATATGGCGCAACGAGTACAGGTAATTATTAAACGTATTGTGGTTTTAGATATAATTACATACTATTTAGGTTCTCGTTTGTTTGTCGATGTGGCAGTTTAGCGCAGTGTAATTGTGTTTATTTTGCTATTATATATATATATATATATATATATATATATATATATATAGGCGCTATATATATCTTGTTATTACATCATTGGAACGGTACCTCCAGTATGCCTACATGACAAGCATTTTTATAATATACAGTAAACATATCTTTGACTTATTGCAAAATTATAAAATGAAATTCACCCCTGCTGTCATTCTGGCTTTCACTGTTCAAATGAAATGTCAACCATCAAAATGGGATAAGGGGTTCCAAGGGGTTCTCAAACGGATAGGTTATTAATTTATTTGCCTAATAGTTGCTTAAAATGCTACAATAACATGCCATGTACGGTCTCTCAGCCACCGTGGGCGGCGTAGTAGGGGGCGTGTCGTGTAGTGTCGTCAATTCGCTTTTCATCTCTCAGCCACCGTAGTGTCGTGTCAGGTGGGCGTGTCGTGTACTGTCGTGTACTGTCCGCGGCCGCAGCTAGACTATGGCTGCTTCTCAGGTCGACTATTTTCATTTCCTCGCTCCTCGGTCTCACCGGAAGTTGATTTGCCTGCGCCATCTTGAGTACCGTCCCATGGCTCTTATTTCTGCCGGAGGAGCGAGGATCGAGGAGCGATCATGGAGGAGCGATAACCGAGGAACCACCAGACCATCCTCCGATGAAATCCTCAGATACTCACCCCGCCCCCTTACTGTGTATCGCTCACTGATTGGACGAGGCAGTGCATGCACTGATCTGATGCTTCTTGACATGAGAGCAATACCCCAGCGGAGTGAAGAAAATACATGAACCTCACGGGACTCACTCCTCAGTTTATACCGTGTTTTGTTTCAATTAATGTATCATTTAGTTACAAATATGTGATCTGAACAAAAGTGGTCACTGACCTGCTTAGCTTTTAATTCAGCTGCCAAACCGCAGTCATTAAGTCCTATTTAAAATGTTAATTTGCTCCACACAAACAAACAAAGTGTGCAGTCCAATGAATGTTAATCTAACTGGGTTTTGATAGATAACATATCTGTTTTTGTTCTCTGCATAATTGTATTCCTATTGTGCACTCTAATCAATATTAATCAAACTATTGTTCGTTTAAATACATTTTAAGAATGGCGTTTATCTTTTTTGAGAATGACTTCTTATTTTATTTCATGTATTTGGATCTACAACAGATGATACTAATGTTTATGTCAGTAAATGTGCACTAACAGAGGCGGGGGTGTTTGTGGAAATAACGGGTACAGAGCTGGCTGCTGCCAGACGAACAGCTGTGCAGCGTCATCACAAACGGACGTCGCTTCACGTGACGCTCCGGAGGAAAGGACGTCCCATTGCTCTTAAAACTCATTTCCCTGCTTCTCGTGGTTTCCTTGCGTCCCTCCATGCTTCCCTGGTGGGAGGGACTAAACGCAGGGAAACGACGCAAGTGAGGGAAGCAAGGATTTCATTTAATCGACCTGAGAAGCAGCCCATATTGCACGAGGGTGTGCCTAATGCGTTTCCAACGTAGTGTAACATCTACGCGATTTGCGGAGTCTGGGGGTGTGAAAGTTCAGAGTTCATCTCCAACAACATGGCTTCTGGAAGTGGCGCTCCCGAGATATATATATATAGAGAGATATATATATAGAGATATATAGATCGATATATATATATCTATATATAGATATATATCTATATCTCAACAGTTGTTACACCTGCAGCTTTTTTTCTTTTATAAAAGAGTTTTGGTGGAATTATTTTTAGCTATTATCATTGTTACACTTTTACACTTGCCACTCCCTTGAACACAAGCAGTACATTCAATGATGGTTCTTTATTATTCATATGGTAAATCAAACTCAATTCAGTTGCAACTTAAAATTAAAATTGTTTAACTCAAATTGCAGTTGCTGGATTGGAATTATAAAAGAGAAATGTAAGAGTTCACTTTTCAGTGAGGTGTTGGCGGTAATAGGAGACGCTAAACGAGTCCCTCAGATTTGTAGGTTGATAAACAAAAGGTTGTAATTAGCAAGCCGTCATGTGAGAAGACAGGATAATATCATGTGTACTGTTAAGGAAATGGCAGGTGCTGCATCAGGAGTACATGGTTATGATTTATACATTTTTAATGTAATAATTCTCCAAAAATCCCCTTTCAGTATAGAATACAATAATTGGTCAGTGTCCCTTTAAAATATAATAATTAGCTATCAACCTTTTTTAACCTCATCGTGAAAAGGAAAGCGGTGTTCTTTCAATCTGGGGAACAAAATAATTTGTTTACCAAAGGCTACTTTAAATATTTAATTGTCAAATACAGTTTTTTTAGCAACTGAATTGAGTTTGATTTACTATATGAATAATAAAGAACCATCATTGAATGTACTGCTTGTGTTCAAGGGAGTGGCAAGTGTAAAAGTGTAACAATGATAATAGCTAAAAATAATTCTACCAAAACTCTTTTATTAAAGAAAAAAAGCTGCAGGTGTAACAACTGTTGAGATATAGATATATATCTATATATAGATATAGATATATCGATCTATATATCTCTATATATCAGTGGCGAACCGTCAGGGCCTTCAAGGTATTCAGAGAATACCCTGGAACACTCAGATAAAACAAACAAAACATAGATTTAATTATATAAATAAAATGTATATAAAATGAATAAATGAGAATGGTATCTGTGTTGTTGATCTGTAATATTACAGTGTTACGTTGATTTGTTTGTCCTTCTCGGACCATGCACTTCGCATTTCAGTGATTTTGTGTTAGAAAAGAAAGCAACCAATCAGATCTTGTTCTGGGTCTCTGGGTAGAATATCCTTCAACCAAGGTATTCTACATCCTTGATCGAATGCCCTGGCCGTTGCACTGAATGAGAGCGTACGTTTGGGCTGACAGTTTGATCAACCAATCATATATTGATTTGTAGCCAATGGGCGTATTCTTTCAGAGTTTCCCTCGGTCCCAGGGTATTCTAGAAGGCCCGCTAGTTAACTGGCTCTCGGCAGAGGATCTAGATGAATGCGACGAAGCAATTCATGCCATTTTATTGTTTTTAACGTTGAAACGACAAGTGCAACAGGTGAAGATGAAGTTGTTGCGGAATTGTTGTGAGTACCATTTTCAAGACGACAATTCAGTGAAAAGACGGACATCTACAGAAGGTCCAGTTGTGATAGACACCGTTCGCCACTGCTATATATATATATATATATATATATATATATCTCGGGAGCGCCACTTCCAGAAGCCATGTTGTTGGAGATGAACTCTGAACTTTCACACTCCCAGACTCCGCAAATCGCGTAGATGTTACACTACGTTGGAAACGCGTTAGGCACACCCTCGTGGGGGCACACGCATGTGATTGGCTTAAAATTAAGCAGACATCTGATTGGCCGAAGACACTCGCCTCTTAAAAAAAGTGTGTGGTGTGAATCTAGCTGCGTCAGGGGAGTCTCAAAAATCCACACACAAATGCAGAGAGATTCACACACAGAAAGCGTTTTTTATATAAATGTAACAACACTCAAATGTGTTTTTGATGTAACTATTTGTGTGTGGATGAGAAATATATTTGTGAAACTTTTTTAAATTTATAAAATGATAAGTTTGTGTGTGTGCATTGAAAAATATGTGTGTGGACGGAGACATTTATATATAAATCCGGAATTACATTTGTGTATCCTTTTGTGTGCCTTTATTTATTTTTGAGACTGAACTGACCCCATAGCAAACAGCCATTAGAGGTGCAGTTGTATGATCATTTACTCTCAAAGGAACAGGTTATTACATCATTTTATGTGTGCATTTTCCAAATAGTAATCGCCAACTTAATCAGCTGAAATATCATAATGCAGATACTGTTGTCAATTCTGCCATTTCCAGATGCAGCCTGGAGTATTACATTATTATGCTGCTGCTATGATTTATTCCCACTGATGCTGCAGATCAATCTAAATGATGCCTTTCATTTCAAGAGTTGTTTGGAATGATGCATGTTAGCGCTCTGTAATTGAGATGTTCAGCCCCTCCCCAGTGTCCCCTCCTGACATTTGCTGGGGGTTCCGATGAAAAAGACAATTTGCATATCAAACACCGGTTAAACCATTCTCTCGGGAAATACTTTTTTCCCCATGTAGCATAGTTATTTTCTCTGTTGTTTGTTTATTATTTCTCCCGTCATGATTATTTGATTATTCTTAATAAATGTGTCAGGATTGTTTACAGTTGATGTGGTTGATGCGAGGAGTTAGCAGGATCTGAGGGCGGCTGTTTTGAAGTTCACTAAAACAGTATTATACACATGTTGGGAAGAGGTACCTACTTCCAAGGAGGTAGATTTAAAACAGTTGAATATCTGAGAGGACAAAACACACACAAATCACAAAAAAAACATCTGAGGATTTCAAATAGCAAACTGGGCGTCTCAGAGCTTGGATTTGAGGTAGGTTAAAATATGTTTTTCGGATAGTAAGATGCCCCCATCACATGTGGCGACATCCCTCTCTCTTCTCCCATCACCACAACTAGCCTTCATAAATAATTAAAGATTTAATCTGTGATATTTTCAAAAGGTCAGAGGCACAACAAAGGGAGAGAAATGTCAGTCCATTCTCTGCAGGAGCTCATTCAGTAATAACTCCACACTGGGTTTATGTTTTCACCTCAAAGCTCTATGAAGTGGGCCAAAAGATATGAAGATGTGTGAAGAAGGGGGGGGGGGGGGGGGGTGGAGTGGAGTGAGTCTGCGAGTCCACCATAGCCAAACAATGTTGCATCTGCCATTGTCGCTAAGACACCTCATGAATGTTTCATCCTTTTGTCTGAAACTGGGCAGGAGTGTTGTCTAGTGGAGCCGCTGAGCTACTGTACTCTGGGACAATTCAGAGGGGTGGGCTCGGCCCCATTTAGCCTAGCCACAGGTTCGGGGGCAATAAGCCATGCGCACCTTTATGCATAAATATACGCTTCATGCATTAAATGTATGTGGTCCTGATGGATTCCTTCCGCTGATGCATTATCAATGAGACCTGCTCTCTGCACCACAGCCGCGTATCATGTATTTCCCTCTTCAGTGCTTCTCAGCTGAGAACCAATGGAAATGTGAAGAGGCGCCTCAAGCTGCAGGGAGGCATCATTAAAGTGAGAAAGGCTTTTGTATGTTTTGCCATTTGAAAGCTGAAAATAATAATTTGAGCATTTCTTGCTGATTCTTATCATTTGTATAATGTATGACATGAAAGTACGATTGATAAAAGTTGTACTTTTCCAATCTCATCCTCTTTTTTTATTGTTCCCTCTTCTTTATGAATATATTATGCTAGAACTGAGCGACCACGGTTGGACTCACTGAATATGTAGGAGTTCTAAAGTAGAGAGTTTTTATTCAAATCATATTCTTATTCAGTCCACTGTGTTAGTGTAGCTGAATCCTCTGCTTGTCTCTCGCCCAGATTTCTGCTCAGAGCTGAAGGTTTTATCTCGTCATGCCACCCTGGAAGTCAAATGTACGACTTCAGTGGAGTGAACGTTTCCCTGCTCTTTGATGGTGTGAAGGCAGCCTTAGTGTCTCTCTTACACGCACTCACACTTCATGACACAGTTGACTAGTGTTCCCTTTGTGCTGTCTCCTCCATACAGCTGGACTAGTGGGATGCTGTCAGACAGATGTGAGAAGCTGATTGTGTTTATCTTGCAAACAAAGAGTGCGAGACTTTGATTAGATTTGATGTTGTTTGTGCTCTTGTTTGCACCTTTATATTCAAACATGGCATCAACAAACCGGCTGAGTGTTTTTTTTCAGGGAAATGATGTGGGTTCTTTTTATAAATTAGGTAATTGTGATCTGTCCGCCTGCAGACCACCAGCAGCTCTCCTCCAAACATTTTCTCACCATTTGTGTGCAATCTCAGTTCTACTCAAACCCAATTATCTTCCCCATCTTCTTTTAATATTATAGTTTCCTGCAAATGCTCCTTGTTATTACCTTCTTTTATACTCATCTCAAGGTGCTTCCTGTCTAGAGAAAATATGGTGGTACTGTAGGTAAGAATTACAAGGAGACAGAAAAGGTGTCGGGCCAGAAAGTAAAGACAACATTGTGGCGATGACACCTAACCGGCAGAGCATCCTGTTGTTCCTGTTCTCTCATAGATCCTCTCTCTGTATTTACTTAGTCTTCACCCACGCTTTTCCCTCTGCCTGTGCTTCTTATTTGTCATTATAGCTATATATCTAGTGTTCTTGAGTGATATCTGATAGCATTATTTAATATAATGTACACAACAGAGACTGTAAGTGGGTCCGAGGGCTTATTTTCTGTTTGCATCACCCACTGTTTTTAACCTCCATTCTGCCTTTGAGTTAGTATGTTTCCATCAGGTAGCAAACCCAGCATGGCAGGCCCAAAACAGCCAGCCTTTTCCATTAAACATTCATGAACTGCAGTGCAGTGGCACCAATGCAGAAAGGTCACTCAAGAATGATCGGTTTAGTCTGGTATAGCTCTGCGCATCGACACGCCCTCTATAATAAATAAATACATTCCCCACAGACCTGCACCTGGTAGCCCGTACATTTTTATAATAGAAAAAGAAAATCTCATTGGTGCACATGCATTGTGGTCCCTACTGAATAGGGCATTGAATGAAATGATGTGGCACGGCAATATACAGATGAGCGCCTACCTCCCCTTCAACACCTGCGTCTACCAATGATGAGGTCACTGATTATACCATTTAAGAGGCAGTTCATGCAGAATTCATCAGAAACAATGTTTTCTCTTAGGCCTAGTGTGATCTGCCCGATGTTTCACCTTCTGAGGTTTTCAAATATGGTCCACAGCTCACTCAGGTTTGTGGTAATCAAAGCTTAAAAAAGCATTTGTAAATGTCATATTAAATACACAATCAGTAGAAATGAGTCACCGATCTTGTTGTGAATAGAGGTGATTTGGTATGAGGGGTTACATAAAAAAAGATCACAATGAGGACTATTGATCACTATGATTAACCATTTCTTTGTATCTGAAAAGACATGAATGACACGTTTTTTCTCATTTAATTCTTTGGAGCTTTGACGGCTGAAAAGAGAACATTGGGATGAAGTTCTACAGACATCACCAGACTCCTCCAAGTCTCATTGCTGTAGTGTTGTAATTATGCTCAGTGTATGCTGGAGAATGATTGCTTCAGGCATTTAATGAACAGAAAGAGGACTTTTATAATGTATGACCTACAAGGAAATACCTCTGAATGTACTACAGCTCTCTGTTGAAAGCTCCTCTGCTCACAGTACTGAACCACACCTGCAAGACTCAGTGGGTTATATCATTATGTAAGCACAAACATGGATGTGCACTAGATACACCTGGTATCCTGCCAGCATCGGTCCTTTGGCCTTACATCTACTGTCAAACAGGCTTTGTGTTTAAGGACAGTTCTCTCAAGTAGACTGCAGTGGTGCTTCAACAACTGTTTGAATGGTTATTCACTTTGCTCTGTGTCATTGCGGCATTAACCTTATCATTTTATCTTCTGCAGATGTAGGCTGTGTAAAGCACACAGATGTAACTCAGGTCATAGAGAGTGATCACAGGGGATCCTATTCAATGAACTGGGAAGGGCTGCTTGAAGGACCAGCAAAACAAATCACATTAAACCTCAATTAACACCAGGGAGGCCTCTGGAGTCCTGTTTCTTTCTCGGCAATACAACTCTGTGTCTCTCTCACTAACACACTGTCTGCACACACATATTCTCAGTACTGTACATCTGAAGAACTGAGAGCAAGAGAGAACAGACTAGAGAGGAGTACCACATGTAATGCATGTGCATGATCGAGGTTTGAGGAGAGCTAGTAACAGTAGAGCTGTGTCTTTATCTCTGACTGTGCTCGTCTCACTTGGTTAATTATGAAATGCTGCAGCTGGCTCAGAGGGCAGCCAGCTGATAGGTCCACACTCTGGAGCAGCCGGTGTCCCCATCGCGAGACAAGGACAGACCCACAGAGTGCCCACTGTACAGCTCAGGGCCAATTACCCACCTGCTGCATGACTGCAGCTCAGGGGTGTCACTTTATGCTAATACCACTCCCATAATTGCTGCTGTTTTCCCCAGTTAGAGAGTTATGGAAACGAGATCTTAGCAGGTTTTAAAAGCCACTCAAATGACATCCTACAACTGGTCGCCTTTGTTCGGATCGTTAAATTCACGAGCAGGAATCTATCTAATGAGAAGAGTCACTGCCAACTAGTACTAAACAGCCATTAAAAACAGAGAAAATAAATGTGGTGGCATATTTATCTAATAGGGTCATTTGATTGTAATTATACCCGTTGCAACATGGTTTTGAGCTACAGTATCTAAAGCAATATTTATTTTGTAATTTGAATGAGGAGAAAAAGCTCATTATGTGAAATGAAATGATCAACTTTAGACTTTTTATGTGACTACTCTCATCAATGGGAACAGCTGGATTGTTATTCCTCTGTTATAAGACTACAACAAAGCAAATAAAGTGATAAACATACACAACAGTTAGAAGAGCACTTACTATTTCATTACCTGCTTCGTTATCGCTGTCACTATCTGTTTTCCACAATGGTTAAGCAGCGCAATGGAATAGCGTGTCTCCCGTTAATTTAACAGTCAATCCCAGAGGCTGCATCCCACACTCCTTCTCTTTGCCATTATTTCCCTCGGGATATTGCATGAAGGGTTCTGAAAGAAGGGGACAAATGAAGGTCAGAGAAAAATTATAGATGCTACAGAAGGAGGTTAAGAAATATACTCTATTATGACCCTCATGACTATCCTTGACATTGCTATTACTGCTGGATTGATGTACAGGTTGTGTTAGAGAAAAACAAATATAAGTAAAAGGCTTGGCCTCACAGGGCTGTTCTCTGAGGTTGCCTTGCAAATTAAAAGTACAGATGTTCAATAATTAAAGCAGAAGCTATCTGTTCAGCAGCACAGTGTGGTAGCTTATTATTACCAAAGCTATATGTCCAAACAAGATGATTTGAGTGGAAATGCAGCCTTCATCTCCCGTGACTAATGCTTCAGCTGGCATTCGCCTCCAAACATATTAGTGAAGATGATCATGAGTGACAGTGACTTTTACATCTCGCCCCAATTAGTGAGCCACCCTTGTTCCCTCTCAACATTTACTATAGGAGGGGGGTTGACACATGCCCATCAGTCACTCACCTCTCCTTTCCCCTCCCCCCTTGCCTCCAGACTCACAGGCCTGTTGCCACCAGTATCACAGCCAGACGCCATTATGCTTTATGTCCCTTTTCCCCTTTTAAACTGCAGCTTGGGTCAGCACAGTAAGTCCAACCTGTCATTTTCAATACTAAGACATACTTTTATTCATCAGGCAGTTTCTAGATGTTTTGCAGAGTAAAGGGGACGTTCTGAATGGCCAATTCATTTCCATGGTTTTCTGATCCCCCAACAAGAAAATAACTAAGGAGTGAGCCACCAACCTCATGTTGGTGGCAAGAAATATCAGTACATTATATTTCATAGCTTCAAACTCAAAAGGTGTGTGTGTAGTGTGTGTGTAGTCGATACACATGGAGATGGTAACATGAACAGACACACTGCAGGAATGCAATTATTCAGGTCTGTGCACAAGCAGGGCGTAACTCAATACAATCGTGAGGTTTTAGCACTTCAGCTTTTAGCACCAAATCAGGGGGCAAGATTTTGAAAAATATCACTTAATGGTGTGAGTTTGTTTTCCTGCAACTGTGACATGAATCGTTGTAAACCACTGAGAAGTGATGTGATCAGAGAGAGCTAAAGGATGTGGGTTTTCTTCATGCTGTTAGTTGAAATTCAAAGCTTCACATAAAAACCTCTCTGAACGATTCAAACTGAGAGGCATGCTTTATACATTAATAGCAACAAGGACAATAGCTTTAATCTATGAAAGCTACTAGACATTTGAGGAATGTTGTGTTAAATGCATACATTTGTGTTATTGATCTGTCTTTCATAGGGCAAAAGTGAACCATTGACTTCCTTCTTTGCTTTGGGAGTTTCTTGTATTGACCTCTCCTCTGGGTATTGTTAACTGTAATGGTTATTCTCGTGTCCAGGAAAGAGAAGCTTAAAAAGGAGACTAAATGGAGTCTCTGAGATGTTTTCAAATTGGTACTTTAATTAATAAAAAGCGCGGTAAAGTCACAAACAGGATATTGTCCGACAGAAAAGCAGCTGTCTCTGGCCCTTGCTAGCAGAGAAAAGAGGCCGAACCCCTCAGGTTTCGTTGTTTATATAGCCTCTCCTGGCTCCTCCCTGGGGGCCGGCTCTCCGACTATTTAATGTCCGTTGTTACACATATCACAGTATACAGACAATGTACATTCAATATATATCTAAACACTCCTTTTCTCCTCCTTAACTCTTTCATGACTTTCCATTCAACACATTCCAAACGCTGTAATCAACACTCCAAAAAATACAGGAAATCCTTCACAGCAATTCGATTTCCGGTCGCTCCGAATGTTGTGACATGCTACCCACATCTGTAAACGATAACGTACTCAAATAAACTGTGCCTTCATTTAATATCCAACAATAATAATATCTCGACGTCTATAGTTGTAGTGTTGAAATCAGTAGGTTTCGGTGTGCAACATCATATCATATCGCTGCTAAATTCACCTCTATAGGAAATGGTATATTAGCCTCATGCTAAATGCTAACCGGAGGTGAAGGATTTTCAGAATAAAAGTCTAACTGGTTGTGCACAAGAACTTCTGGTTTTTCAGTATAAAACAGCATTTAAACTAAAGGTACATTTAATGTACATTATGCCATCAAAACATTAATTTTAATTTCTAACAGTATCTCAAAATGAGAGTACAGAGATTGAACTGTAGACACTGAAAAGTCCATAGATGAACAGACTCCTCAAAGAACACAGAGACCTTTCATGACTATATTAAACCACTTTTAGTCCAATTAGACTACCAGCAGCTTTAAAGGGAAATGAAAGGAGCTGATTGGCCAATATTAAGGCTCCTTATACATTTATCCAGCCACCTCTCCAAATAAAAAAAATGCTTTAATGAAATGTTCGCAAGCTTGCACACTCAGTATGCCCTATAGCCATTACTATTGCACCAAGTTTTAGGAAAAAAGGGAAGTGTCAAGCTGAGCTCCCACCATGTGTTTCCTCGCACACGCCAGGACATAATAAACCCTGCAGTGCAGTAACAAGGAGTTAAAGCTCTGCATGGCTTATAGGGCTTATTAACATTCCTCTACAAAGCTGGAAGAATAACAAATAATGAATGCAACTTTTAAATACAGTAACTGTGATATTCCCATTTGAGGACTAGCAGAGTGTTGTAAATGAGTGGAACAGCCGTGTGTCGTAATGTGGATTGATACTCTCATAATAACCACGCTCGACTTAGCAGGCTTAAAAAAAGAAAAGGAAACCCTTCCAGCTATCTGTCTTGCTCTTTTTATTTCTCTTTCATTTTGCGAACTAATGCAAATTTGATTGCATGGCAGACCAGCTCAAAGCACAACCAGTTCCACTCTTCTTGTGGACTGACAACATGCTGATATGCATGGCTGTGAATGACTATACGTAATGAGTTTTGCTGTAAATGCTTAATCATTGCTTCATAATGTTGGCATCTTGTGAAAGATTCCACTTTGTTTCCATGTTTTTATCACATTTTTGTTGAACACACAAAAGTGGTGTGTTGACAATGAATAGCCAAGTCTCATTATTTTATCTTAGTTTCAAACAGCATGCATTGATTTGAAAAGTGTTTAATCTAGTTGGGACATCAACATAAAAACAAATCAATGATTCAAACTGAAGCACTGAGACAATCGGCTCCTTTCATCATCAGCTTCTTCAGCCTGCAACAAAGCTCCATGACATGTTTTACATCTCTGTCTAATTCATGTCCTTAAAAAAATACTTTTCAGGAAGAACAAAGCCCCATGAATACAAATATATGGCACTTACATTCCTAAGCACACTCAATCAATCAGCCTTCTACAGATTGAACACTTGTTATTTTAAATAGCTGGACACAAATGGAAAGTGACTGTATACCCATTGATCATGGATATCATTATTAAAGTTTTATAATCCTTTGTTTCTTTTTCTTACTCTTTTATGCATTGACTATGAATTATTTAATCCGAAACAACATTTGCTGTTGCTGTATAAACAATGTCGTCATTCCGAAAGAATCATTAACCAAACTAACTGTAATATATCTACAGTACCTGCTCTGAAAAAACCCATGCAGCATACAATGCTGAACATCTGAGTCGTAACCAACACCTTACTCCACATATCTTCATTTATTGCCTTTCTTGACAGCCAGGCTCCTACAAAGCTCTTTCTGTCTGCACCATCTCATCAGCCGTGCGTCCACAAGACAACATTTTCTCCTGAACACGGCAAACTCCCATCTATCCTCCCGGACATATTTGCCCAGTGTGACAACAACTTCAGAAGGGCCCAATGCGGGAACAGAGACCATCCGTTAAATCTAGCCCATGAGGGTCCATCCATCAACCACCCAGGAGAGGAGCCCGTTTCCAGGAGGCGCAGCCTTCTCCTGGCCGTCCATATCTGGATGTCTGAGTGACGACATCAAGGAGATTTAGTGCACAGCCTCAGTGGGACTCGGTTGGTACAATCCCGGTAGATAGGAAACTGTAATTACAGCTCGGTGGGAGTCTGGAGCCTTGCAGAGATTCGATGTCATAAGGCCAATATATTCCTGGGTGCCTGGCACAAATGGTTGCTTCAGTTGTCAGAGCAGAAGAAAAGGACGACAGATTTGAGCCAATTTGACTACAGAGGGAAGATTTACTATTTCAGCCATCTACCTAGTGACATAACTCTACCCAGATGGCATCATTAATACTATTTAACATTAATAGCACTAGAAAGCCCATTTCCTGTCAATTGACTATGCTAATAAACTCAGGTAGGCCTACCTGTATTATGTGCGCAGCATGGACATATTTCAAATTCTCTTATGGTATTAAAATCTGCTTTAAAGGTGGTGTATGTCATTTTGGAGAAACCAGCTTGAGTGCGCTGGAATTCGAAAATACACAACCGGAAACAATCTGCCACTTCCTTACAGAGCCCCTCCAACACCAGTGTTGGGTGTAACGCGTTACAAAAGTAACGGAGTTACAGTAATATATTGCTTTTTGCTGTAACGAAGTAATGTAACGCATTACTAATGAAAAGTGGGTAATATATTACCCGTTACAATGCTCAGTAACGCAGTTACAACACATTTTAACCCGAAATGAAATGGTGTTTTGTTTTTTAACAATGTAGGACTAACATAGCGAGACATTCCGACACCAGACAAATTGTGCGGGTAGATTAGTAGACCTGGTGTGTTTACCCTTCAGGCTTCGCGTCGGGATCTTCGGGGCAGTTGAATGTTATGCACCCTCTATTCAAAAAAGAGAACGGAGCGAAAAATACTAATAACAAATTGTGTCAGGGGCGCGTGACCTGCTCCGCTGCGCGTGCATCATTTCCAAAGTGCTTCCACAGCAGTGACACACATCTGTGGAAAATCATTTATACGAAAATGGTTAAAGCAACCATCACTAAACGCCAGCAACACCGCATCTACTGCAGACCGTAGCAACAGGCCAGATGGGGACATCACGTGACCCTCCGTTGTGGACACTAGCTTACACCCGCCTGACTCGCCGCCCTCAACCCCGGAGCAGCACTCTTCGTTGCCCGAAACTACGCAGCCCCTCTGCGGCCCGCAGGTGCCAGCCAGGATATCACGGCAAAACAGAGCCTGCCCAGGTATATCTAAACAAGTACCCGCCTGTACAGTGGGGTTAGGTGGTCATTTTGCAGCTCGTGGTATACAAATAGACAAGGGCTAGAATATTCATGTGAAAATAGTGTCATATTCTGCCATGCCTGTAGAAATGTTGGGTCAAAAATAATGCATACAATAGCACAGATGCCTTCACCACGAATGGCTACAAAACTATCTCATATCCCAAGCTTATCAACAAGCTAATGTTGCTGCTGAAATGTTCTCCAGGTCACAAAGTCAACCTCACATGAAGGACAGTAAATGTTCTCTTCCCAGAGTATATGATGGGACCAAAGTGATGATTTAGTAGGCTACATGGTTTTAATAATACTTTTGCTTTTCAATGTTTGCCAGTTCAAACCATGAGCTGGTTCAAATAATATTTGCCTTGATTTACAATATGTTCTCATTTGTTTTATCAGTACAGTTTTGAAGCTTTTGTGCTTTTCCTTGCCATAGTCCACTTTGGAATATATGAGATATTTCAGGATTGCACTTTTAACTCACTTGAAATGTTCTCACTTGCTTGGTTTCAAAACATAACAAATGCCATAATCTGTTCATTGGGGACCATCAATGCTATTTTTCATTGCTGTTGCCGGTCACTATTGCTCATGTAAACCTACTACTGCTGCGCCCCCTGTAATCTCAGAGGCACCCCGAGTCATTTTGTTCTGGAACCGGGCCTGCAAATGGCCATATAACTACAGAGCCCATTCCGTGTCCTGTTATTGTTTACTTCCTCTCTTCCTTCTTCTGGTGATTTATCTGACGTCCAGCGCTCCGTCTTTTAACCTCTTTTCCTTTCTCTTTCTTTCCTTAGCAACCTTCATTATAGTCCTTGACAGTGGTCTGTACTGTATTAACAACGTGTCACATGTTAAGAATTTACAATCAGAATTGAGTATTCAATTAAGCCATGTAATACAAGTTGTTAGTAGCCTTAATGGCCTACACAGTTGTTATGCTATACCACATTGCCCTTCACTGGATGTATAATGAGCTGCACTAAACTACATTTCAGCATTTCAAATACCTAGCCATTCTTTTGCGGTAATTTTGGTGAAAGTAACTCAAAAGTAACTAAAGTAGTGTAACTCATTACATTTCAGAGACAGTAATTTTGTAATGTAACTTATTACTTTCAAAAGAGAGTAATAAGTAATATGTAATATATTACATTTTGGAAGTAACTTGCCCAACACTGTCCAACACACACAAACGCACACATGACCAATGAGGGCGCGAGATAAGTTTGTGCACAGATGGAAGGCCATCCAGTTATTTTAGCCGGGCCGGCTAAAATGATTGGTCGTGCTTTTTACAGTACTGCGGCTTCCACACATTTTTTTATGGATTTTTTGTCAAAGCACTTAAGATATTCATTGCTATCGGGATGTTAAGAGCATTCCATGGAATATAACAAAAAGTGTATCTCGAGCCGGTTTCTCAAACGTACCTACCCCACCTTTAAGGATTAGCACAGTAATTAAAGTTAATATAGAGGAGTGGATGACACAGGGGATCACAATGGACATACTGTATACAATAAATGCAGGACACACCCTAAGAAGATATTTCCTTAAGCCCTTCAGTGACTAATTCATAATATCTGCGGGACTTAATTAAGATCAATTCAGACAGTTAGGTGCCAACGTGACCTACAGAGACACAGACATTTACAGGAGGGTCCACACAGCCTCTGGTGTGTCTGGAGCATCATCCAAGTCTTCTTGGTTCATCTTTAGTTTTCACCATCTTTCTGTTTTACCTAGGCACTCTGTCATTCTGCTGCTCCCTCTTCCTTTAAACTATCAAGCTATAATTTCACTTTCTCCCACTCTCTCTATAAATATCTGTTTCCGAGTCTGTCTTCACCCCCCCTCTCTCGCTTGCTTTTGAAGGGAACAGGGGAATCTTGCATCCTGTGTGGATGGGAACACCCACTCAAGGTTAGCAGTGCTGCAGATGTAGGAGCCAACAGACGCGTTTCTACTGTCATACAGGACTAATTGAAGACATGTTATAGTCCACAGCATTAATAGCCCATGCTGTCAAACACAAACTCACTTATCTGCAAAAAAAACTAAAGCCAAATTGAATTTTACAGTCTTTAAGGTTTGAACACAATGCAATGTCAGTCTGTCCCCTCTTCCCCCAAAATCATAAAGTGAAACGCAGTTAAAGTTTTATATCCGATTTAGCCGAGTGAAAAACACATTGTGTATTCTTATCCATCCCTGGAAAAAAAAAAACAACAATACAGGCATTATATGCATCAGCCTTTTATGACTTTTTCTCATTTCGCTCGGTGGTCCAAATGGATTGCGCGCTTTGCAAAACTAAACATAGACACGCTTTTAACTCTCCCTCCTGGCAACAGACACAAACACACAACCGTATCACAGAACATAATATCATGCCCCAGCCGCTCCAACATCCAAATGCAAGGCATTTCAGCTTATTCTGCTTTTAGCTAACATGATAAGAATGTCTGCAAAAAGGCTTAAATATAAAATGTAAATGTGAGATAGCACATTAGATACACAATTCCATATTCCTCTTTTTTAATGTTTCTGTTCCTAATGCCGTCTGCTGTGGATATTAAAACGAGGTCAGCCAGGCCTGATGGAGAAATTACATGATTTAATGGCACCCCAGGGGAAGTTTAAATATAGCTCTGCATTACAACTGGCCTTCAACAGCACAGCATGACATGAGTTCATCCATAAACATTTAAATCCTGGATGGTATTACAGAAGTATTACAGTGAGCAAATACTATGTCTGTAAAGAAATGTCAATCTGCTTAGGTAAACACATTTGCTCATAATCAAATATTACACTATAGGGAAAACATGGGCGGGGTATAGGAAGTAGCAGTAGTGTGTGTGTGTGTGTGTGTGTGTGTGTGTGTGTGTGTGTGTGTGTGTGTGTGGTGTGTGTGTGTGTGTGTGTGTGTGTGTGTGTGTGTGTGTGTGTGTGTGTGTGTGTGTGTGTGTGTGTGTGTGTGTGTGTGTGTGTGTGTGTGTGTGTGTGTGTGTGTGTGTGTGTGTGTGTGTGTGTGATGTAGCCTGGGGTGCTGTCCCCTG
This sequence comes from Gymnodraco acuticeps, assembly GCF_902827175.1. NCBI lineage: Eukaryota > Metazoa > Chordata > Actinopteri > Perciformes > Bathydraconidae > Gymnodraco > Gymnodraco acuticeps. The sequence goes on along the minus strand of NW_022989803.1, from coordinate 1,012,182 downwards.
CACTGCCACAAGGTGGAGGGACATCCCACATCTCTTATAGGATGCTCATTAAAACCCTTTTATTTTGAGCACTCTGGAAAGTGTTTTCATGAACACACATAAACATCCAAACACAGATATGAATGCAGGAGGCACAATAATGCATAATGAAACATATTCACTTTGCCAAGCTTGCAAAATTATTAAAAACAAGTCTATTAAAAAACTGCAAGCAGATCAAATATGGATTAGTATTCACCATGTATTTAAGGAAAGCCCCTTTTACATGAGATTCACATGAGAGCGCTGTAGATGGAGACGTCCCACTGCGCTGTGGGCTTATCCCCTTATATACACTGTTTCACCATTCATCTGTATTCAAGGTGGGAAATCTCTTTCATAGAGGCTTCAAAATCATTTTCCCCATCACATCTTAAAAAGGGAAACTGCATCTAATAATGTTAAATGGCGAGGAGAGAAGTCAGTGTGAAACCTACAAGGATCAATAACTGTTATGAAATTAAAACATCAATCAATATCAAACAGGAAGCAAAGAAATCTTCAGTCACACTGAAGAGATGAAAGATGTTCGCCGGAGTGTAAAATTGAGAATTTCCCAACAGAGATGAGCCTAATATCTTGATCCTCTTTTAATACTGAACACATTTTTTACAAAAATGTAGTTTGACTAACAAAGACAGCATGTTCAACGGCATGATAAAGTATGACTAAAAGTTGAATGCTGGAAACTTTGGATTGCAAGTCAGAATTGCCTAGATGTGCCAACCGAGTCGAAAAATGAGCCCAAAAAAAAATCATTTGTGAAGTCAAAATTAACAGCGCCATCCAGATTGACACAGCTAATGAAGGCTGACAGATGTAGGTACATGTGGTCCCTCTGGTGGAAAGTAATCCTGTAGTGAAGGCACCAGACGCTTGAAAACTCCATTCAAGTCTCCAAGCTGAGCTGAGGGCAGTGGATACCTTTAATTTACTAATACTGCGGTATGCTACCCTGCATTCAATCACTTTCTCTGTAACAGTTGGATGCAAGCCGACTATTCTGTACTGAATTCACTGTGTCCTTTTCTCTGCTTCACTCTCTGCAATACCCACAATCTCCCAGCACTCTTCTGTCAGCCTTCCTGGTTTACCCTGATGTCAGTGTCAGCCTGCACTCCCCACTCCCTCCCTCACAGGGGTCTTGAGTTATTAGACAACACCAACCCTCATCAGTTAGTGTGAAGTGAGGGCAGCTCTGAAGTGCGGATGACACGTGTCATCCCACAGGGCCTGAGTGTTTTCAGCTAAAACATCACACAATACATTCAAAGAAGGCCTGATTCATGCTTTGCAATTCAAATGAGGACTTAAGAACTGTAGACACACACGTCAATTCCTGCACAATTTCCTATCGGGGGTGGGTTTGGAGAGGAGGATGACGTCTGTCTAACGGTGAATGGTTGTGAAGGATTGAGTTTTCCTACCTATAGTGATAAAGTGTTAAAATGACATTGAAGATATTAGACAGGCTGTAAAATATGAAGCATTTGACAGTTCTTCAATCAAATGTGATTCCGGTCCAAACACACGTCAGGAGAAAAAAGCCTAAAAGTTAGTACGAAGGTAAGAAAGTATGTACATTAGTTAGTAAGTAATAGTATATATATATATCAATTATACTACATAATTAATGTAGCACTTAAAATAAATACTAAAGGCTTAAAAGTGGAAAAATAAAATGAAGAAGCTGCAACAAATAACCCTCGTTTAAGAAAAAGACAGATTAAAGCCAGCCAAGAAGAGATTCAAAAGAGGTGACTGAGTTTCTCTGCCTGCTCCCAAGATCCTGTTTGACAAATAGAGGTCAACTAATCCATCGCAAGATCCCTGATACCGACATGGTTTTTCAGGCTGCTGATTAGATCCACTGTGTTAAAGGCTAAACTGAGGGCAAGAGGGCACATTTAAATGTGGAGTACAGACCAGTATTGATGGGATCTGTACTGTAAGCCATTTGAGACTATGACAGTTGCAGTATCAGTGCTGTGCTGAGAACAGTTGAGACAATTTGTAATAAATCTAAAACAAAAGCATAGAGGTTCAAAATGACTTAAACATTGGAATTGTCTTCTTTAAGAGGATCAACACCATCTGCCTTTTTTCCGTTCCCACTCTGCCTTCCTGCATTGTCTTTGAATTCCTTACATGTATCTTTTCATCCAACCATGGCAGAGAAGATACATTCAACTTGTACATCTGACTGGAGCTACAGTATAGCCTCTAAAATCTATGAGCTAAAAACACAAGCTCCTATACAGTGAGGCTCTATTATTCATTCAAGAACTGCAAAAACCTGTTGGCAGTAAATGGTTGACATGAGGGAGGAACAGAGAGTGGATTTAAAGGGGGGGAATGTCAATGTGGGGGGTTTGGGTTCAAGATGGAGAGAGCAAGGTAAAGTGTGTGCCCTTTGTCATGGCTGCCAGCTCCATATGTGTTTTAAAAGAAGGGAATATAAAAGGTTAATAAAATCAGAGGTAAACAAGGAGTAAAAAGGGGAAACACCCATGTATATTAAAATCTCTAAGAAAAAATAACTCTGATTTTAAAAACATATTAATAAGATTAAGACACATAAAATGACCAGTTTATTGTTGGATGGAGGATCAACCAAGTGAGACTGGGGAGAAGCTTAAATAATTTCTATGTATGACTGCAAGGCCGCCCCCTCCGCCTGTCAGTATTGGCTGGATCATCAGGATTAGTCTAAGACACTGTGATCATAAAAAGTAGAGTGTGTAACAAATAGTGTCGCCTAAAGTCCTAGTCTTTCCCTAGTTCCAAACTCCATGTTCCCTTTAACATCATCACTTGCACTGTCTGCATTTCATACTCGGCAGAGAGACCAGCTATTCGAAACAGCAACGGGTCAATGTCAATGAGTAAAGAAAAACCCTCATTACACTGACTGTCACAATTGCCATTTATTCTGCACCCACAAACTAAGTGCACTGCTAGACCACTGAGTAGGCGTTGACCTTTTACAAACAATCTCTCTTGTGTTTGCCCAGAAGGGAACAATCTCAACAAGGCAGGTGGACAATAAATGTTCAACAACAGCATGCATACAGAAGTGACTTTACAAGGCTATTTTGATTTGAACTATGGCAGTATGTCGGATTTATGACACTTCAGTAAATAATCAACCAGAAAAACAAACTGCAAAGGCGGAAAATGGTGGCACCTCTCCTGTCTCTTATCACCTTTATGCTCTGCAAAAACAATGCCACAGCAGGGGGTGTAAAGTGCATCATCAGGCTGTCCTGTGATTTCACACGTCTGCTTAAAGCTGAAACTTTAAAATAATCTATTTGGATGGAAGTTATTAATAGAATGTTTGTATTACTTACTGTAAACTGAGGACATCAGTCCAGCATCTGCTTTTCCTGAGAGGCTCCCCAGATGTAGCTCAACCTCCCATCTGACCTGTGAATGCATAAAAACAAGTTCTGTATAAAATGCTACATTATATCATTATTTTAAGCTACATTTTAAGCAAATAAATCATTTCTAAACTATGTAAACTTGAAAGCAACATGTTTAAAAAATCTGTAATGTTTTTAAGGCTTATTATTGGCCATCACATGACTGGGAGCACCAAACCCTGCACATTGCTGAAGATTAATGTTGGTGTGTACTGCTACTGTATCACCACTGGGCTGACCATTCTCAAAGATAAGATAAGGTTACAATACATTAAATCTGCGAACACTTCATGAAAGCAATACGTTGTCTACACTCTCAACCATGTATAATTGTGTTGCCATCAAATTAGTTTAAACATATGCAATGCAAATTTTAAGTAAAATCAAAATACGAATATCTTAGTGTAATGATACTTTTTTTTTTTAAATCGACAATCCTACTGGAATAAGTACGGTACTTGTGTTATTCGTACTTAGTATCACAACCAAAAACAACAAGTTATGCAGGAAAAGGCACCTTTCAAGTTTCAAAAACTATTATATATTATATAATATTTTGTGTAAAGGTTAAAATAATGCATATGCTGCACTCCAATATGGTTGATGCTCTACAACCCTACACTAAGTGAGTAAATGTACTTTATTTCTTCCACATAACAGAATGGTGAGAATACATTTGGACCAAAATAAAACATTTTATTCAAATAAAAACAACATTTTAAAACCCAAACGTTTTGGTAATTTTCGCAAGTTTAATTTCCGGATAAAAGGAGAAGAAAAAAGGTCACTTTTACGTGATATCGAAACAGTCCAATAACAGAAGTGTGACTTCTGTATATTGCTGGTTAAACACAGCAACAAATACGAGGCTGAACCGAAGCAACAAAAGGAGGAAGTCACCTGTGTACATTCAGTAAAGCACACCGGTTATATTACCTGACCGTCAAACAGCGGAGGCAGTCAAAACAGCGGAGGCAGTCGCTAGTCGGCTTAAGAGGAATATGGCAAGAACTGCTGCGAACGGCCACTTAAAACCACATTTAAACCAGAATGGACTGAAACGCGAAGACATAAAGAGAAATGGCTATCACAACAAGAGAGAGGTATGTCTGTCAGCGGCTGGATTTATCTACAAACATACTTGGGCTCCAAATTATGTATTGCCCCTGCTTTAATGCATGGAGCCAGGTGTTTTACCATTTGCTTTGAGAGATATTCTTTGAATCTGAGCAAATATTATTTTCGTAGGGGCTCTTTACCGAATCGACCTCTGTGACGTAGGAAAAATGTGTAACCCATAGACTGTTCCCCATTTATAAAAGAAAACCCAACAAACCGTTATCAATATCAATACAATGCTGCTCTGTGAAAGTAGCAACAGTATGTCATTGAGTTTGTTCATCTCCGGTGCTTACGAAAACATTACCATTAGTTGGCTCGTGATATTTTGGTAACATAAAGTTATATTCATGTAGTTAAATAAATATAATTAAGAATATGATTTGCTTGCTGTTCAAATATGTTGGTTAAATATGAGAATGCTAGTTCTTACAAAAATAAAGTGAACAATTTGAATAATGAACAGACGACCCCGCCCTGAAATAGTCCTTATGCAAAAGCAGGTTTTTTTCAGGTTTCAAATACACAGTGCAGCTCACCCGCCTGGACTGCCCTGGAGGGTAAGGTGCACTGTGTATACATCTGAAACCTGCATTGCAACCTTTGCGTTATTGTGATGACAATAAGTGATATGAGTGATATGTAGGTGGTTTCTTTTGCTAATTAAACCACTTTTATTTATTTTTATTATTTATTGAGACTACTTAGCCATTTTGTAGTTAATGTTGTATCTTAAAATGTCAGTATTACAAACTAGCAATTATTCAAATATGTAGTAAAAAACTATAAGCAAATGCTCCATTTGGCCAACAAGTGCAGTTTACATTCATACGTTTTTAACTACTACTTGATACTCAAGTAATGGGTTAGACTCATAGACTGTATATATAAAGGTTAGACTAGAGAAAGTAAGCTAACGCATGATAGCATTAGTTTCGTGTAAGCTAGCTCTAATGAAACCCCATTGCAGTTAACGTTACGTTTAAAAACACAAACACTTACCACTGCTTGAAGATATATCCACAATCCTCAAAGGAAATTATGTGAAAAAATGATTTTTATTTAAAATATTCTGTTCGTTGCACATATATTTTTTTAATTCAATATTCAAGACACACTGCTTAACCAAACATAAATGGCAACCGGAAGTGATATATCACGTGTTCGTGTCAAACAACGTTCTACAAAAATATCAATGCAGGTCCCTTCATAGTTAATGGTCAATGTAGCATCATATGTATATTTCACTTTCTTTATTATGTGTTCACTTTTATACAGTATGTAGCCTTCTCGAAAGATGTCTTTATAGAGAACATGAGGAGTGGATTTTCTTGTAAAAATGCCTGTGAAAACTGTCTTAAAAACAAACAAAAAAGTTAGGCTTTAGGAAAAATATTACATTTACATCCTTTCAACAATTACACATTTTGTAAACTCGTATAGACCTACACTTTTTCCCACTTAAACATGTTGCTTACGCTATTTTAGATCTATAAGGTCTGAAAGCAAAAAATCAGCATCTACAAAATTACCCCTAGTAAAAATGTCAACAACTCAGAGCGAGAATGTTATGTGACGATTTATGTTATAATATCCCGACAGATAGTGTTCCAGTTGTCTTCATTCAGTGTTGGATAATATGTGTTTGTGACTTCTGTAATTGCGTCTCTTCTTTTATTTAGGTAAATTGGTGCGATAATTACAACCCTTCGTTTGAAATTCAGCAACATTTATTCAAACAGTATTGTTTTCTCTGGTCCTGCCTGCAATGTAAAACAGCTTATGTGTGTTTCTCTATTTGTATAGAAAAATGGCCCAGGGACTTGTGTTGCCTCCAGGCAGCACAAGCAGGAGTCCTTTGAACAGGCCCCGATGTACGTGGCTGTCATGACATACCTGGGCTTTGGCATTGTCACGCTGTTTGGCTACTTCAGGGATTTCCTCCGAGCTGTGGGCATAGAGAAGTGCCACCTTGCCCAGGAAAGAGAGGAACAGAAGGTAGGTGCAACATGCAATCAGCACAAACAGGCTTATTTCAGGCATACACACTGTAAACACCCAGGCAGTTGGAATAGAGGATCATGCCTTGGGTGTCAACACATTTTGTTCACCCCTAATTATTTCAATTGTTGCTCTTAAGCTCTCTCACTCTCTCTGCCTCCTTCCTTCATGTTCATCTGCACCATGATGTTGCCATGGGTGAGACAGGACACCACAGAGAATATATGCTGAAGACATAATTAATTCTCAGAGGATTTCAGTTATTTCTTTGTAACAGTGCTTTAGAACCAAGATAGGGCTTGAGAACTGCCACATAAAAGCCACTACAGTATGTTACCATTTTATTTATTTTTTACCCAAACATTTGCAGTTGTAAGATCATTTTGGTAGTTGTTTCTGATTTGTTCATTTTGGCTCATTGTAAAAAGCTATAACCTTATAAAAACAAAAGCTGTGACCATAATTTGCTATTATAAGATAACACATATCATCCACAGGCAGAAACACAAAAGCATTGTCTGTGAGGAATGACATTGGTGTTTGATAACAATCATGTACAGTTTAAATGAAGATGAGCTTTACTGAATGTTGGCTCTGTCGTAATGGCGCCATTTTAATTACATTTCTATAACTTCAAGTTCAACATGGCAGTACATCTGATTTCCTCTTAGCCGAAGCCACTGAGTGAAAATAGCCACGTCTTACTATAATTGAATGTGCAGAATCCTATCATTAAGGATTATTTGTGTTATGTAATGTTAGTTTTGATATGGATTGTTTGTTATAGAGCTTGGATAAGTTCTAGAGTGTGTTCAGTGTTTGAAGTTCCTGCTCTTATTGTTCCTCCACTCTGAACTCGTAATTTTTTCTCTTCTCTTTGCCTTCAGGACTTCGTGCCGCTTTATCAAGATTTCGAGAACTTCTACACTCGAAACCTGTACATGAGGGTACGTGACAACTGGAACCGTCCCATATGCAGCCTGCCAGGACCAGTCTTTGACGTGATGGAGAGGGTGTCTGATGACTATAACTGGACATTCAGGTATATATTGTACACATACTGCAGATTAGACATACTGTAGTGCTATAATCACACATGTTGCTCATATTAAGAATTTACAAATGTTTTCACATCTTATGACAGGAAAGTTAGTATTTTTTAACACAAGCATCGCTCTTCCGGGGATAGAAACTATACAAGTAGATTTAATTGTCAAACTTCTGCTCCAAGAGCTATTGAGGAGAGAAACTAAAGACAATGGCTATACTGTATGTCATGAGCAAGAATATATCAATCAGCCTTACATTTTTGGATTCAGTTGATATGCTTCTGTGGTGCACAGCGGGTACAGGGGATATATTATGAATAGGGATATGAACAGAGCCACGGGGAGGGGATATGACATTATGAATTGGGAAAGAAGGCGTGGATAACATGTTTTAAGAGGTTTAATGTGACTGGAAAAACGAAAAAATTGAGCAGTCAGCTTGTCTTCTGGTAAAGGTTGTTGAAAGGTAAGAGATATGTGAGGAAGGGTTTAATAGCCGTGTGCCAGTTTCCATGCACAGTGAGAAGAAGTAGGTCAGTTGAGTTCACCTAAAATACTTTCAAAACTATGATGCTAAAGAACAGGGAGGCCGTATATCCATGATTGAACTCTAGAGTTACATGTTATAGGGTAGTATAATGTGTTGTGAATATTTGATTATATTATGTTAAGGAAATGAGAATAACAAATGCTGCTTACACAGACTGTCACTTGCTTTTTACTTTATATAAACAGTGTTAGTGTAATTGTTCATTAACTTTTCTCCAATGACAGAACACATTTTATGATTGGCAATTATATTTAATTCCATTTTGATTACCTTTTATAAGATGAAATAAATAATGATGTGGGGTGTATATGTTAAGAAAAAAAGGAGAAGGCTATCTAATTCCATGTGTTTCCATACTTGCAGGTTTACTGGGAAGACGCTACACAATGTCATCAACATGGGCTCCTACAACTACCTCGGTTTCGCTGAGAACAACACTGATTTCATGAAAACTGTGGCAGAAAAAACTAGCCAGTACGGGGTTGGGGTTTGCAGCACAAGACAGGAAATAGGTGAGTTTGGTCTATGTGAGCTTGTGCTAGAAAAAAGGGCTTGTCCTCTTAAACATGGGGATTCATTTTATCTTGAACAAAAATGTCCTTAACTCCAAGTCAGGATTATAAGGTGTCTTTTTTTACTACATATGACAATGCTTCACATTTTTTACATGTGCATCTTTTTTTAAAGTCTCTGGCAGAGCCTGTTGACACTGAATGGGCTGAGTATTAAACTGCTCATCGCATATGCCATCATTTATTATCTTGCTTGTGAGTTATACTGCCCGCGTGTTTAATTATCTTTCAGTGGAAGCAATGTAATATGAATTATTCAACCTTTGTTGAATTATGTACCGTTTGGGCATTAGCTGAGATCATTACATACTGGTCGACACTGAGGAGTGGGGGAAATTATATCATATTGCTATGGAACATTATGAAAACCCTGGGCATTGGAGCATTATATATGTGATGGAAGTGTTAGAACAGAAAGTGGGATCTCTGGCTTCAGAGGAATTTTGAATGTTGTTTTATCCTCAGACCTTTTACCCGGGCTCTGATGGTGTTTAAGTGCCTGTGTGCGACAGGATCTCTTGTGTTGCCCATAATAATGTTTTGTTGAATCATGTGATCAACTATGTTTTTATTGGTCAAAACCTGCCACTGGGTAAACATTATGAAGCTCCCTGAAAAGGCCACTCTTAGCAAAGTTTACTTGAGGAAAGTAGTTCCTTTTCTCTGTGTCAATGATTAATTGTGGCACTTCTGACACCTGCATGCTGTATATCTACTGAGAGCAGGCTAGCAGTGAGCTGACATGCACGCTCAGAGCTGAGTGGCTGTGCAGTGTTTTATGATATCAGCAGTTTGACAAGAACAGAGAAAAGCTGAAGAATTAAAAGGGCATGTGATTGTTAGTTATACGACTGTTTGTCAGAGTGCAGAAACACCCCTACACACACGCCCACATATACATGCACACACTCGCACACATTCCTTCGCAGTCGCACCATCCATTATTCATTTATGTGATTTTTTTAAATATGTTTATTTCTCTTTTAAAATGGGACTGTTTTTCCCTGAGTTTGTAATCCATGTTTCAGATGGCTCACTGAAAGAGTTAAGGAATAACAAGCATTTCTCCCATGAGGCCTTATCAGGCATCAATTATTAAAGACCTGAGGATCTCTGTTGTAGTAGTGACGCCATCACCAGTGTTTTAGTTCACATGGAGCGATTTGTATTGGTTTTTCTATTGAATGTATCAGCAAAATAAAAATGATGGGAATATTTAACACTTTACTCACTGTAACAGTATCGAAGGAGTGGCAGACCGGGGTGGTGGTTCCCCTTTCATCAGAGGGTGTGTGCCAATTACAGAGGCATCAGAGGGTGTGTGCCAATTACAGAGGCATCACACTACTCAGCCTCCCAGGGAAAGTTGACTCTAATGGCACGTTTCCACTGCAGCGGGTAGCTCGCTTTAAGCGTGCCGAGCCGTGCGGGGCCCGTTTTTGGTTGCGTTTCCACTTGGCCTAGTTTTGGCCCGGGGCAACTTTTTCACCTTTTTTTTGGCCCGACTAAATCGTGGTTCTAGGGCCAGGAACAACCAGGCTGAGTATGCTAAACTAGAGAGAGAATTGCTGGCAAGGGGGCTACAACTACAACAAGATGAACATATTTGACCGTGAATTAATTGTAATACACGTTTCAAAATGATGCCGAAGTAACAACATACTGATACCGGTTAGTAAAAACCATGAATTAACGCTTAGACAAGTCTGCAGACAGACGGCAGGCGAAAAACCCTTTTAAAATGCGTGTTTTCTAAATGTAGCTTGGCTAAGCTAACGTTATATATGCTCCGACCGTCCACACTCACAACAACGGCCTATACAGACATAAATAAACCAGCGACTGTATTCGCCATGACACAGGCAGTCTGTGGTTTGTACTTGTTTAACTTTTGTCAAGTTTCTGAACAGATATGAAGAGCTGTGAGCTCCGAGTGCTAAGAGCTAACGGCTGTGTTGTTTTTCTGGGGCTCTCATTGAAGATGACGTCACGGCTCCGCCTACACTGCGTTACTATAGTAACTGCCCCAGTTCCTAAACTGTAATGGAAACGCAGCATTAAAGTGAGCCGGGCCTAATAAGGCCTAACCAAACCGAGCGAGGCCTGCAGTGGAAACGCGCCATAAGGTACTCGAAAGGAGGGTCAGGCCGATTGTCGAACCTCAGATTGAGGAGGAACAATGCGGATTCCGTCCTGGTTGTGGAACGACGGATCAGCTTTTTACTCTTGCAAGGATCCTGGAGGGGGCCTGGGAGTACGCTTATCCGGTCTACATGTGTTTTGTAGACTTGGAGAAGGCGTATGACCGAGTTCCCAGGGAGTTACTGTGGGAGGTGCTGCGGGAGTATGGGGTGAGGGGTCTCTACTCGGGGCCATCCAATCTCTGTACTCCCAAAGCGAGAGCTGTGTCCGGGCCCTCGGCAGTAAGTCGGACCCATTTCCGGTGAGGGTTGGCCTCCGCCAGGGCTGCGCTTTGTCACCAATCCTGTTTGTAATATACATGTGTCGGATTTCGAGTCGTGGGGGAGGGGGTCTGCAGTTCGGTGGACTAAGGATTGCACCACTGCTTTTTGCAGATGATGTGGTTCTAATGGCTTCATCGGTCTGCGACCTTCAGCACTCACTGGATCGGTTCGCAACCGAGTGTGAAGCGGCTTGGATGAGGATCAGCACCTCCAAATCTGAGGCCATGGTTCTCAGCAGGAAACTGATGGACTGTCCACTCCAAGTAGGGAATGAGTCCTTACCCCAAGTGAAGGAGTTCAAGTATCTCGGGGTCTTGTTCTCGAGTGAGGGAACAATGGAGCATGGGCCGGAGAATCGGAGCAGCGGGAGCGGTACTGCAGTCGCTTTACCGCACCATTGTGACAAAAAGGGAGCTGAGCCAGAAGGCAAAGCTCTCTGTCTACCGGGCCATTTTCGTTCCTACCCTCACCTATGGTCATGAAGGATGGGTCATGACCGAAAGAACGAGATTGCGGATACAAGCGGCCGAGATGGGTTTTCTCCGCAGGGTGGCTGGCGTCTCCCTTAGGGATAAGGTGAGAATTTCAGTCATCCGGGAGGGACTCGGAGTTGAACCGCTCCTCCTTCGCGTCGAAAGGAGCCAGTTGAGGTGGTTCGGGCACCTAGTAAGGATGCCACCTGGGCACCTCCCTAGGGAGGTGTTCCATGCACGTCCAGCTGGGAAGAGACCAAGGGGTAGACCTAGGACCAGGTGGAGGGATTATATATCTTTGCTGGCCTGGGAGCGCCTTGGGATCCCCCAGTCAGAGCTGGTTGATGTGGCCAGGGAAAAGAAAGTTTGGGGCTCTCTGCTGGAAATGCTACCCCCGCAACCCGACCACGGATAACCGGGAGAAGATGGATGGATGGATGGACTCACTGTGACTGTGCCTCTCGCATCTTAAAAGTCTAAATGTTTTTGACACTAGGTTATTTTTTCAAGTTTAATCTCATATCTTCTACATTATCTTATAATAAATTATTGTTAAGGTGTATTGGTCAACTGGTATAAATTATTTGAAAACAATGACATAGTCAGTTCAAAAGTGACCGTAAGTGCATAGAAATACAGTATGTTTGTATTGAAAAGGCATGTGAAATCAGATCAAAAGTGCACTGAAAGCACACCCTTTGATTAAACTAACATGTAAAACATTCATGGATCTGTTTTAATGGATAGCTCACTGCTCCCATTTTGCCTGCAATCATTAACACAAAGTACATTAGATAATGAAGGACAAATTACCAAGACTTATAGCTTCTGAGCACATAGTAGTAAGTATTTCACCTTAGTTTGTACGCTAATATAATGATGTCATAGTATGTTTTCATGTTTCCACTAAGCTATGGTTTTCTTGTCTGCTAAGACTCAAGTCTATGTTGGAGTTAGAAATGATTAACTCTTCAAGACTTGTTTTTTTCCCTGGCCTTGTGTCAAGCCTTTGAAGAAAAAGCTCAGTAACAGGTTAACAATTAAATAAAGACGGATTGAGTTTGAAGATTTGTAGGCACAATCTTTATTGTCTCTCCACAATAAGGCTTTCTAACCTCGGCAATTATTATACAGGTTTTTTTTTCTCAGCACACATTGAAGATGTTGATGGCAGAAAGGTGACCTTGGTAATACAGAGGTTCAAGCTTATGTACATGCATTTGACTTAAGAAGAGCTAACTCAAGTCTGCAACGTGAGTAAGATCTAAGAGGGACTCTGCTCTCTCTTAGTTCCAGACCCAGAGTAAACTGTTCTATATTGAGAGCAAATGCCGATACAGTCTGATCAAATGTGCTGCACATGCCAGCAGGGGCTGTGAGCCTGAGTGGTTGAGGAAATGTACGAATCGATTTGACTTGGATAAAAACAGCTGCTTCACTGTAGTTACTGATTGTAATTGATTATGATTACAAGGATAAGTATCCCGAAATAAAATGTTCTTTACCTCAATGTCATCACGATATCTCAAAGACGGGCTTTATTTGTGTTGTTGGTCATTGTTTTCATGTTGTCTTTTTCATAGAAGCAGATATAATTGTTTTATGGAGATCCTTTACTGACAGTTTTACTGTTGGTTTGTTTGTTTGTAGCCTTTATTTAACCAGGTGAAGCCCCTTGAGATCAAAAGATCTCTTTTTCAAGGGTGACCTGCAGGACATTAGTTACACATGTAACATAAAAACAACAGAACAACAATAAGGATGACATACAACATAATGTACAGTTTACAAACTCTATTCACAGTGACAGGTACCATGAGTATCAAACAGCATGTCACCCAGCTGAGTTTTAAAATGATGCAGGGGAACCAAAGTGCTCAGTTTTAAACATGTTTGCAGACTGTTCCAATTTAGTGGAGCTGCACAACTAAAAGCTTTCTTCCCTAAGACAGTCCTAGCACTTGGCACATTTAATAAAACAACATCATGAGATCTCAGGCAATAAGTACTTTCAATTCGTCGAGAGATCAGAGAGCAGATATAAAAAGGTAATTTACCCAACATGGCTTTGTAAATGAACATGTACCAATGACTGAGCCTCCGTACAGTTAGTGAAGGCAGACCTGCCTTGGCATACAGGGTACAGTGATGAGTAAGTGCTTTACAGTTAGTAACAAATCTCAGAGTACTGTGATAGGCGGCATCTAACTTTTCCAGGCAATGGGCAGGTGCATTCATATAGATCAAATCACCATAGTCCAGCACAGGTAAAAAGGTCACAGTGACTAGCCTTTTCCTGGCTTCAAAAGAGAAACAGGACTTGTTTCTGAAAAAGAAACCTAGTCTAACCCTCAGCTTTTTAAGTGTGTTTTTGTTATGTTAGCAATCTTATCTTTATAGTAGTTATACGCTACATCAATACAACTCATTCATTAAAGGTTGGAAGTAATTAAAGGGAGACTTTAATAATAGCTTGGATTTATAACTTTAGCTCTATACTATAAGAACTTGTAACTACAATAGTAAGTATTGTGTGTGTCACAATAAGTGAATCTATGTGATATAGTACCTACCATATAAATAACATTGACCAGAGTCAGCAGGAATAAAATGTGGTATATATATGAACCTTTCACTGCCTACCTCTCTCCCTGTAGCTCACAATTATAACAGTAATTCTTTTTTTTATACGCTGACCACAAGGGCAGTAATGAAAGTCCCTCAGAGAGACACCGACTTTTATTGCACAAAATAGAAAAACACCACGTCAGGTGACAGTTTACAACGTGATACATTTTCTAAATGTATTCTGGTCCCGCCCTGTCAAAGTGGGTAATAACCAACTGCCACATTCCAAAATGGGCTGAAGAACCATTATAGACTTTGCAAGAGTGACTCATTATAAATCTCTTGACATGTCTGGAGAGGTGCTGGCTGAGTGTGTTCTGGTAGTATTGGATATGGTTCTTTTTATTTTATAACAGGAGGCCTTTATCTCTGTCAAAGCTTATGATTGGATGCCATAAAGCAGAACATTCCAATACTGGAATTTGAATTTTACTCCCAGATAAACAAACAGGTTCATTTTCCAGTGTGAGTTATCCTTTTGTTATTTTGTCTTGTAGGTAACCTGGACATTCATGAAGAGCTGGAGCAACTTGTGGCCACTTTCCTCGGAGTGGAGTCCTCCATGACTTTTGGGATGGGTTTCGCCACCAACTCAATGAACATCCCAGCACTTGTTGGCAAGGTTTGTGATTGTACACACTAAACGCCACATGCAGGAAATCCTATTGTATGTGTGTCATTTTTAGAGCGCAGCAGAAATTAATCGAATTAGCCTAGCTTTGTTCCTTTCTCCCATCCAGGCTAAATTAATGAATAACAGTCAACTAAACTGTGCTGTTAACAACTCCTGACCCACCCCCATGAATTAAAATCATAATTAAATTACATTACAGTAGCCAGGAGGACGAAGCTCTGGGCATACATAACTGCTTTCAGTCACATAGACATGGAAAGGGAAGGGTTTGTTAAGAGCACAACTCGAGGGTATGATTATCACCCGTTCTCCGGCCTGCAAGCACACCAGCCTGGCTCACACAGACAGCCACGGGTAACCAGGGGCAACACACAGCATGGATATCTGTGATTGGACTGGACAGGAGGGAAGGGGATGTTGACTGTTTAAGTGATGAGACCGGGGCCTTTAAGCAGCTCAATAAGTGTAGCAGCGCCCAAGGCTGCCGCCCCCCCACTGTAACCCAGCAGGAGCTAGGGGTCAACCCACACTGCCAAGTCTGTCCTGCAGGGACAGGCCAGGCCGCGCTATGCGGGCAGAGCTACATTAGAGTGACAGCTGCTGGCAGACCGGGGACCGGGCCAGCTGGACCCCGGGCCAAACCGAGGGTATCTGTCACTGAGCCGGTGTCAACACACCCTCTACAAGAGTTCATTCAAACTAATGCAGTCAAATGCTTAGAGCTTCAGTCTTAAATATGCTAATGTTCTGGAGAGAGTTTCGTAGAACAGCTGAATTCATTTGCATGCTGATTTCTGTGTGACATGAAGTACTACACTCTCAATTATGAATATTGTGATGTGTCTGCGGGTCGAAACTTCGTCAGACATGAATTACATTTCCCACATGTGCAGTACATACATAGTACAGTAAGTATTATCTCACACAGAGGACATAGATATGGAGGATTATGATTGAGGCACGGATGGGAAGTGAGGACAAGGCTGAAAGGTAATTGGCTAGATGCATCCTTGAAGACCAATAACCATTGTACGGCACGTTTTGCAAGGAAACAGTACAACAAATGTAGAATTACACCAAAAACAATTGTAAGATGGGTCGCTCATACTGCAATGATTTTCATCCTGATATGGTTATACTAACTATTGTGTGTTTACAAGATATTGAATGTCTTCTGTACCCAAGAGAGAATTGTATTGGATACACTCCATGCTAATTTCATCCTCTTATAAATAATCAAGGATTACTAGTAAATTGTTAGGGTAATGTAAATACAGGAAGGTTGTGAAGTTAGTAAGACATTTTTTGATTTCAATAATACAAGAACCTGTGATTTTGCTAATTTATTTATATAATTGAAAACCTTTTTTTGTGCTGATTTCTAGGGTTGCTTGATACTGAGCGATGAGGTTAATCATACTTCTCTCATCTTGGGGGCCAGACTATCTGGAGCTACGATCCGGGTGTTCAAACACAACAGTAAGTCCAGTAACACTTTAGCTTGAAAATAGGTCATAGAGCTTCTGCCTTACAACAACATCATACACAGCATTATTTAAGCTATAGAAAATGAGATCCATGTTTTTTCAGTTTGCCAACAAGCTTGATCAATCTCCTGCCAAACAAACATTGTTGATAGCACTATGAATTTTGCCAGCCCTATATTATCTGTTCATTTCAGTTTGATTCTCTGTTCGTGCAGCCACCACTGCTCATATTATCTATTTTTTCCTCTATTCATCCTAAACTGTTGCTGCTGTGAGAAACACATTACTTTTTGTGCGGTACAGGATTTGCCTTAGGAAAGACCTACTTGACATTCTGTGTTTATAGCAGCAAATGTAAAAGCTTTAATGAAATGGTTTCAGTTTAAAGTCACGACTGCATTTCATCCATGAGCAGCAGAGCAGCAATCCCAAAGTTTAGCTTGTATGAATATGTCATCTAACTTTAAACTAAATGCTCTATTATATTGTCAAATGACATATTGTCAATAGATGGATGATATATTACATTCATTGTGCTTTCATTAGGAACATCCCCTGCGTGTCCAGGAGACAGGACAAATGAGCCAGTCCTCTGACGGCAAATGTGTCCTGACAGGTACAAGCAGAGCCAGTTATGGTTCTCCCAAGTAAATCCCGGAGGCCTTTCTCAAGGCAGAGAGCCCTCAGGCACCTGAGCAGCTAACCCTCCCTGCCTTTATAGCTCCAGCAGCACTCTTTTATTAGTACAAGGCCACTATTTACCTAGAGGGTTAAACCCAGCAACAGATAACTTAAAACATATACATGTATTGATGCAGTTCCTGTCTAAAATGTCTGACACCCCTTGCGCAAGCTTTTGAAATGTGCCAGTGCTGTATGTAAGTACCAGTGGTGTATGTTTCACATTTTAAAAGGATAGTATTCCAGAGAGTAGATAAACCGGTTTGTTCAGTCTAGCATTGAGAGGCTTGTGTGTTGTAAATACTACGCATAATTCAGGATAAAGTTGAGGGACATGCATTGTAAAGGTTTGAATTGTTAGTCTTCAAAACATGTATGAGTTTGTCTATCAAGCTTGTAAAATGTGTGCACTCGAGGGTCCATAAGGAATAAGATATTAACACATCATAGATATATCCACAACTGTATGCACGTTCCATGTGTAGGCAAATATTTACCATCCCCCTCATCACAGTAGCTGGTATCAGGCTGTTGCTTATCTCAAATCAGCGCTTAACTGTGAAATAATCTTTTCCTCATTCCTGTCTGTGCACACGAGCTATGTGGATGACTATTTTACTGTCTGGTGGGCTGAATGTTGATATTGGTAACATTAGATGCCCTCTGCTATGTTGAAGTGATTTTTTATCAGAAGGAGCATCTGTCGCCTCTCTAGCAAACCTTTTTTTGTGCTGACCCTAGATTTATCGATCATCCATGACAGATAATTAATCATGACAAGTTAACATGCTGCTCAACTGGAAATGTTGGATTGTGGTCATGCTTTGAATAATGCTGCTTTGTAAACCACAGCTATTCAATACTGCCATCTGCTGGTTTGCATCAAAACATCATTAATAATGTAACAAGGACCTGTCATAAGGCCACTGTGAAGTTATTTTGCCAATCCTTATTTTAATCAGCTGTGCAGACTGCCTTCTTAACACACCCATACTCAACTCAGTTAGTATCCTCCCTGTCGCATATAATGCAGGTGTTCATTTACATCACACTGCAGAGGAATATTTGCTTTGAGTAGTTTGTGGAAGGTGTTTCTCACTGATAAAGTATGGCCTTTCCTGCTCTGTGTGAACTGCCCTGCCCTGTGGTGACTCTACTTGCCATTGTTTGCTTTTATTTTGAGTTCCTTGCAAACTATGACTTGCAAATTGTTACACTCTATGATGTATATTTCTTGTACATATATGTAATTGTATTATACAAGCCATACTACACAGAAAATATGTTTTTTCCCTTAATGAGGTTTGAATTTAGATGTTGGGTCGTGCCGGCTTTCTGACTGTGTGTGTGTGTGTGTGTGTGTGTGTGTGTGTGTGTGTGTGTGTGTGTGTGTGTGTGTGTGTGTGTGTGTGTGTGTGTGTGTGTGTGTGTGTGTGTGTGGGTGTGTGTGTGTGTGTGTGTGTGTGTGTGTGTGTGTGTGTGTGTGTGTGTGTGTGTGTTGTGTGTGTGTGTGTGTGTGTTTGTGTGTGTGTGTGTGTGTGTGTGTGTGTGTGTGTGTGTGTGTGTGTGTGTGTGTGTGTGTACTTGTCAGACATGCACAGTCTGGAGAAGCTGCTCAGAGAGGCGGTTTGTTCGGGGCAGCCTCGGACGCACAGGCCCTGGAAAAAGATCCTCATCATGGTGGAGGGCATCTATAGGTCGGTCATCTAAACAACACACACACATTAGTGGAATCGCTCTCTAACAGACGCATATCTTATATCAGTAGAACTGTTGTATCCATCTTCTTTAGTATTGATATGCAGGTAGAAATCTTAAGTTGTAATGAGAGCTTTCATCCTGTGTTTAGCAGTCCTTGTAATGTTCTCTTTTTCAAATTGCTTCCCTCTCTACCCTTGAATAATAGAGAGTGTGTTTGTGTGTGTGTCTATGGTTTGGTACCGTTTCATTACTAGAGAGAAGAGAAAGGTATCCTGTGTCTCTCCCGGCAGTGAGCTACCCTGAGTCATGGTGACCCTCTCCATCTGCTCATTAGCTCACAATCAAGGCCAAATGGAGCCAGAGATATTGACTTGGCTACACCCCCAGATCCAACTGTTTATCACTGCCATTTTTATTTTCTTCTCCCCTCTTTTAACTCTGAATCAGGTTCCACATTTCAGCCCCATTACCTAAAAACACAACCTATTCTTTATGCTTTTATTCTTGAACATAGCCACCAGTCTGCGCTAATATAACTATTAGTTTCACAACACACCTGGTAATTTGAGAGACACTGAATAATGTAATCAGACCGGCTTTATCTGGCAATAATGTCTTTTGTCAGGCTTAAAGAAATGGTGCCTGAAAGAACTAATGCTCCATCTATCGCCGCCCTTTAACATCAAAAGGCTCAGATACAGATAGCTAAGCATGCTTAGCTATATCCTAGCCCTGCCTTTGATGTCCACATGGGCCCCGGTGAAACCCTGTCTTGTGTCATTTGGGCCGCAGACGTCCTGAGCCATGGCGAGGATAGCAGGTCTGGGATTGCTCTATTTTCTCCTGCCATACACTTGCTCATGCTCTCTGTTTGTAGCCTTAAAAGGATTGCATCAGAGGGGAGGAAGAGAGGTGGGAGTAAAGTGAAAGAGGCCAGCCGAAAGATTCTTAAAAGATTGGAGCATGTCAAGTTATGTAACATGCATTTACAGATAAAAAGGGGTCGGGGTCAGATTCTCTCCCCTTTCAAATCCAATCACTTTAAGAGTGATGTTTATAATTGATGAAATGTGTGTGTTAGTGTGTTCCTTGTGTGATTCTCGTGTTATCAGCATGGAGGGCTCATTGGTGCGACTTCCTGAGATCATCGCTCTGAAGAAGAAGTATAAAGCATATCTGTTCGTGGACGAGGCCCACAGTATCGGGGCGGTGGGGCCAACAGGGAGGGGCGTGACCGAGCTGTTCAATGTGAACCCAGCCGATGTGGACGTGATGATGGGCACCTTCACCAAGAGCTTTGGGGCGGCTGGAGGCTACATCGCAGGGAAGAAGGTTGCTATGGATTTTTTTCTTGTCTTTTTTTTGTTCACCAATTTTTCTTCTATACTGTCTTTTCCTTTATTGCTGAATTTCCCAACTGCGATGAAAAGTGTTATCTTATCTTATTATAAAGGTACATTTGTCACCAAATGTTCTTTTTAGTTTTCCCACAGAATGCTGTCTGAATCAAAACATGAGGAGAGAGAAGCAAGGGAAGGGAAAGGCATTTTTGTGCTTTACATAAAACAAGATCAAAACAGAATCACAAGGCAACATTTCAAAAGACTAATTTAGATTTAGATACATAAAATAAATATTCATCATCACAGTTTTCAGTGACATCCATAATCATGCACCTGTTGGCTCTCCACTCAGGCAGAAAAGAGCCTGGTTGCTTTGCAAAAACATTCCTCCTAGGTAAGATACATTAAAAAATACAGTGTGTAGGTGGGATTAATCACACTGAAATGATTCCAACGGCTTTTAATAAAATGCTTATCTTAGAAAGTTAAATAACTGTTCTGATTACATTGTTTCAACCTCTGTCTGTGTAAATGAACAACATTTGGTTCGGAATCAGTTTCAAACACATCATTTATTGCTATGTGTTGTGAAATATTATTTTACCCAGGTCTGATTTTAAGGATGTGTGGGACTCCATCACACCCCACCTCTCTCGTAGCTCTCATGTGTCCAACAAATGTTCCCCAGGCTGTGACTCCAGGCCTTTTTAATTCCTTTTGACTCCATTAAAAACTACACTTAAGTACATAACCGCACTAGTTTTGTGGCAGTTGATTAGAAAGCAACAGAGGAAACGGCCATGTTGCTTGAATTAGGTATTCAGAGAGGGACCCTTCCTGCCTTATGTTGGCTCAGCCCTGCTCTGCCATAATAAGAAGGTAAAGCTGGCAGAGGGCCAGCCCCTTCTTGTGGCAAGCGTCGGAACTGCGCTCCAGATTTAACAGGATGACTTTTAACAAGCATGATAATGTTTGAAGTAAGAACACTCTGCCTGCTTTGACAGCTGGCTGTAGTAAACCCCTGAAAGAGGCAGGCAGGAAAAGAGAGCCTTTAGATTTGACGTATTTGTTGTTGCGGTGAAATCACCCGAATCCTACATTAAGTGGATTCGGGTTGACCGACAAAAGACTCTGCAGATGTTTTCTGGAAAACAGTCATGTTAGAGCTATTTTATGAGAGAACCAAAAATAAATACACTTTAAGCTCCTTCTAATTCACTTCAACCTTGCGTGAAGGAGGATATTCATTAACCCTTTACTCAAAACCTGGATGGCATTATTGAGTTATGAGTCATTAGTAGTGATGTGTCGGTCGCGAACGAGCCGGAAGTGAACGACGGGAGCCGGCTCGCGTCCGCGAACGACCCTGCATTACCCTGATATTACATGTCACTGCATGCAGTGATTAGAGACTGTTGGATGCTGCTGTTTTGAGCATTGTAATATATTTATTTTCACTATGTTATTTATTTATGATTATCTTTAGGCTTAGAAAAGATTTGATGTCAGCTGTTGCTGTCTTTTTTTCTTTAGTTAATACTCAAATAGAGCCCTGCTGTTTTGTTTGGGCTTTTTCTTTTAAATACAATTTATAATGTCGATACAGTAGCCCCTTTTTTTAAATGTCTATGCTTAAGTTTTTATAGATGTTGCTATCTGCTTTGTGTAGCGTGGTTATACAAGCAAGTCAGTGCATTCATTGGGTGGTATCAGAGAGTTCCAAGGGTCTGTAAATGCAATGAAAACAATTGGCCACAGCAAATCATTTATATTAAACATGTCATTTTTGAATACTTCAGTACAAAGGATGTATTGAATCATTTAAGTGATATATGTGTACACATATAAATCATTAGTCAAAACAGGGCTACATTTGATTGAATTATAAAAGGTATATGTGGTCAAATGAAGAGCCGTTTGGGAGCTGAAAGAGCTGGCTCTTCTTGGTAAACCGAGCCAAATGATCCGGCTCACTAAAAAGAGCCGGAATTCCCATCACTAGAAATTAGGTTATTAAATACATCCGTTTAGGAATCATGTAAGTGTGTGCGATGTTCTGGCACTACTACGTCTTCTACTCTGTGGACACATACCACCACATCAGTACTGCGGCCACCTTGTGGCTTCGGAAACACTTTGAGCTGTCACTCCACGCCGCAGACGTGAGATGGATTTCGGACATGTTCTCTTAACTGGTTTATCTTGGTCGCACCAAAATCCTGCGGGGGCCCTAAAGCAGCGAAAATCCCCTGCCTTAAACAAAAACAGATGTCAGGTTGTGTCAGGGTTCTTATCCTACATTTGAGCATTTCCCCTAAAATCCCCTCCCCTCATGTGTGTGAGGAAGCCGCAGCCGCCGCCCAGTGGGGACAGATGGCTGTGAGTGGAAATGGTGGCCAGACAGCCACTGAGCAGCAGCCCATCACAGCTCAGGCTCCCCTCCCAGCCTCAGACCACTTACTGTACACACACGTGCTCTGGGGACCCAAGGCCCAATCAGCTTCCTGAATCCTGCTCCTCTCTTGACAACCACTAGCAGAATTAATCTCCTGCTGACATTTAGGAATAATGAGCACGGCAGTCCTCATTCTGGCTCATCTCAGCGTCGGTTCTTTCTCAAATGAGTGTTCTGGCTACCACAGAGGGGAGAGCGGGAAAGGCTCCAGAGCTTCTTTACAGCCAACGCCAAGACAGTCATAAACACAGAGAACTGACTCGAGGTATTTTAATTGATTTTCAGGTGTTGACTGACTATACATGAGCTCGCTCTAGTGGCGCTATTTGCAGGGCCACACTTCTGGTTATATAGCATCTGAAATGAGCAGTGTATTTCTGTAAAGACATATAAATGTTTTTTTCCTAATGTTTTCTATATTGTGTGTCCTATGTTGCAGGAGCTGGTGGACTACCTACGCTGTCAGTCCCACAGTGCAGTATACGCCACTTCCTTGTCCCCTCCTGTCACCGAGCAGATCATACGTGCCATGAAGTGCATCATGGGAAATAACGGGAGCACAGAGGGTGAGTGTCTGAGTTCATTGCGGCTCTCTCCTGTGAACGTCACCCTCAATTTCTCATTCCCTCATTATCCACATGCTCGTCAAACCTAATGTTCTTCACACAGACAAATATTATGTCTGGCTTATAACATTCTTTACACCTTAATATCTTTTTTTTATGGAAACAAAAGCAAACCAAATCCAGAGGACGGTACCAATGGACACATTACGAATATGGCCAGACCTGCAGGAAAAGACAAACAGCTGCTTGGTCAAAAAACGTGGAAGCAATTACAGGGGTCTGCTGTGGTAGGGAGAGGGGGGGGAAGTGCAGTCACTGAGCGCACGTGACCCTACCGTGGAGGAAATCATTTTCATCTGTGTGTTGTGAGAAATACTGTACCTCTGAGAAGTTTCTGCTGTAATGGCATCTGACACTGGGCAGGGAAGTTATTACCAGAGCAGTCACATTACTGCCACAGCAACTCTTCTGAAGTTATTGTAGTTCATGTAGGAATCGAGTCTTCTCTTCTAATGCTGCATTCACATGAATAGCGGAAAAATTGCTTTACGTTCCCCTTGTGTTTCTATCGAGAAATCTTCGCCGAGTGCTGCGCACAAAGTTTAAATTATTTCAACTTTGACCTCATTACTACTGACCTTTTGACGGGCAACCAATCAGATCACAGCTGTATGTAGCAGCGCAAGCTAGCAGTGGAGGTAACCATAGAAACAATTATAACTAGCTATTTTACTTCAAGGGTCTTTGCTCAGTTTTGTGCTAAGCAAAGAGAAAATCGCGTATCATGTCCATCCAAAAACCTTTTTTTAAATATAGATATTGCTGCTAATGGCCTGTAATCGTTAAAACTCAGTCAGTTGTGTCAATCAATTCTTTTTTTTAAACCGCAAAAAACACCAGTTATATAGAGTTATTTTTCTTTTACAATTACACTTTTTAGATTGGCAAGTTTCTGAGGCAGCAACTCTCTCTTTGTATAACTTTTTATATTAAAGTAGCGAAGAACCATGATTAGAAATGATACAACATGTCTGTTTTATGCTGCTGTAATGGGTTAATCACTGTTGTCCTACAGTTGAGGTGCATGGCAGCTTCATGCAGAGATGAGTAACTTTCTCATCTGGCTCTGAACCAGACATGCTTTACCTCTGACGTAGCCCAGCAAAAAAGCTGTTGTTGAAAAAGAAGTCTTGACCTGTCTTCTAGAGGACAGGGAACACAGCAAACAGTGCAACTCAAACATCCGTCACATCACTACGCTTGAGACGTTTTTATTCCTCTTTCTCTCCGTCCTCTCTGCCCCCCCTCGTCTTTCTCGCTGATGTTGAATTTCACACTTTGAAGCAAACAGCTCTGAAACAAGAAAAAACCCTGACTGACAGCAACATCCACACATTCTCACCTACTCATACAATTTCTGAGTCTGGCAGTAGGTTTTTGACCTCCATGCCCTCTATTCAAGCAGAGAGGAACAATTTACAAAATGGGGCCCATGCTTTCTTGGCAGATGCCTGAATGTTGTGTTTTTTCCCTTCCTCTCGCTCTCTCTGCTGAGATAAGGGGATTTAAAGTGCTCTCTTACAACCCCATAAAATAACTGCCAATCTGTTCCCAGGTAGTCAGTGGGAAACAGAGCTGTGTTCCAAGTCTGAGCCATGCTAAACTCTGCTTCAGCCACATAGCACCAGCCCCCTCCGTGATTCACATCATTTG
Source organism: Gymnodraco acuticeps (assembly GCF_902827175.1). Classification (NCBI taxonomy): domain Eukaryota; kingdom Metazoa; phylum Chordata; class Actinopteri; order Perciformes; family Bathydraconidae; genus Gymnodraco; species Gymnodraco acuticeps. The sequence goes on along the minus strand of NW_022989803.1, from coordinate 987,278 downwards.
GAAACACGGGGGGTTATCAGGGCAGCTCGCCTCGCCTGCCTTTGATGTGTTTTACAATACATTGACCTGAAATACATGTGATACCTCAGGATAATTTGTATTTTCTTTCAATCATGGCTATATTCCAGTGGCAGTCCACAGTGACTCGTTTTGTGTGAAATTCATCGTATCCAATTTGCAAATCATCATTTTGCCGCATACCATGCCGTCAGATAGACAAAACTGAACCATCTGCTGCCGCGACTGAGTTCTAATTATGAGTTCATAGTGGAGGCTGGAATGGCCCAGACGGAGGTGCATGACTCAGGATGAGATGGCACCGTGGAGACTATGTTAGCTCCTACTGACAGGTGATGTCCCTTACTGCAGGGGAAAGTGGAAGAAAATTACATATTCACATACATCTGGTGGTTTCTTTGTTTTAATCAGGCATTAGAAGGATCCGCCAACTGGCAGAGAACACCAAATACTTCAGGGCCAGGCTGAAGGAGATGGGCTTCATCATCTACGGCCATGAAGACTCACCTGTGGTCCCAATCCTGCTCTACATGCCCGGCAAAGTGGTGTAAGTACATTCACCAAAAACACTCGGAGAGTAAGATTATCGGGATGTCCGTTCCATTTTGCAGGAGCTAATTTGAACCAGTAAACATTAGCTCACCGTGTATCATCTCTGAGGGATGTGGATGGCAGCCGTACACTGCAGAGTTTCCATGAATCAGTGTAGGGTTCTGTAACCACTTAAGAGGCCACATCGGGTATTGATTAGGTATAAAACGCAGGGTGGTTTGAGCCACTCAGGTATAATAAATTGGGTATAAAGTGTCTTTCAATGCCAGTCACCATTTAATAATCACGAGAAGGCCAATAATTGCTATAATGAGTAGCTTCTGGATTTAAATTGCAACGTTTTTATTGGCATTAATGTTGATTGGGAATAAATAGTTTATTTTCACCAGTATTACCCTTAAATATTATTTTGGGAAACAGACATTTCTTAAACAATTACACTGTTGATTTGGGGTATTTTAGAATTGTATAAAACAACAACTTTCGTATTGTAAAAGCACTGACATGGGTTTATGAGACATTTCAGTATCTAGCTACTCTACTATATAAGGGAATCTACTTCCTGTCATTTAGATTGTCTTATTGATATGTAGTAGATATAAAGATGCTGATGTGAGATGAGGTTCTGCACAAGCATCTGTACAAAGCACTGCATTCACATCAAGAATCATCTACAAAACTGTCAAAGTGTGTGGTGTCAGTTTCAGTTCATCCTTTTTAGAGCACATTTCACGGTTTGAATTCTCCAAACTGTCCACAAAATGAAGTGGTATTGCTTCTTGGACTCATTAAAATAAAAGTCGTCAGAAATATGCTGATCCTGGCCCTTAAACTTTGTTATTTATGTGTTCCTTTAAAATGATAGCTACCACACATCCCAACTGCATAACTGAGGACTATGAGCGGCTAGAAGAAGCGACATTCCTCATAGTTTTCAATATCATAAGTCAAAGAGGCAATTACTCATTCATTCTGAGGTGGCTTGTTGGCCGACTGCATATTTTGAGGACTTCAAACCTTTAAAATGTTAGGAATGTGATAAGTTAGTAAGTATTTGGTAGATGATAAATGTCCATTTTGACCTGACTCCGTTCTTTGGTCAAATGCTCTCTATAAGCAAAGCAGGATATAAATCACAAAAGACATAAACAAAAGAAACAATCATCATGCTATATGTGTAATGGGAAATTAGGAAAAGTATAATTCAGTCATTTTAATCAAAACAGTTAACAGCGTTTACCTAAGTTAGATAAATACTTAGTCAAAACCTTGTCATCAACAATCATTTTGCGAACTCACCTTTGTATACAATAAAAATATATTAAAATGTATGTTTTTTTTGTTTGCTTTTTGACCAGGGCTTTTGCTCGAGAAATGCTGGAGAGGAAAATTGGTGTAGTTGTCGTTGGATTTCCAGCCACGCCGATCACAGAGGCCCGAGCTCGCTTCTGTCTGTCTGCAGCGCACACCAGAGAAATGCTGAACCAGGTGCACTAACATTTCTGAGGCTTAGGCGTTGTTTTACCTGAATCAAACATACACACATGTTCTGAGACTCTTCCTCTGTCCTCAGGTGCTGCACCACATGAACGAGGTGGGAGACCTCTTCTGCCTGAAGTTCTCACGACGGAAGCATTCGTCCCGTCCTGACCTCCATGATGAGACAGGGCTGGAGCTGAGCAGCTGATATGACCTTTGACACCTTCATTTCACAGTGTCAAGACGAAGTCTAAGTGCCCACGCAACAGCAGAGTAACACCCATGTCTCACGGCAGAACAAGGGCCAAATGTTAAGCATCTGCCTATGTTGGTTAAACATTGTGATCTAACAGAACATTTATTTGTGCTTCTTAACATGGTACCCTATATGAACTATTGAAATACCTTATTTACTAATATATGTATATTTGAAAACAAATGTTCGCACATCCATTGCTGGATTGGTCTCAGGTATGGTGTAAAATATTTAGAGTTATTAGCTTTTTATATTGAGACAAAAAACATATGGTTAGTTCAATATATTTCAGAGGCTCTTTTTACACATTTTTCTCCCGTCTATATTAAGACGTTACACTTTTTATGGAAGCATTTTTTGCTTCTCATAACTCAACATCATGGTGGTTATTATTTAAAAGATGATGTAAGGAGTCATTTTCTTACCTAACATGAAGTAATAGGTATTGAAATTGGAAAAGGCATTTGTGACTTGAAATTTCCCATGTGGTCTACTTCTGCTGATTTCTATTTGTCCTAATAAAACACAAATACTGCACATAAAAACTTCCTGAATGTGTTTTGGAAACGGAAAGGTTGATTCATTATGCGGATGTTCCTGAACCTTCCCTTTTATACTGTTTTAAATGCCAGACATATGACTGTTTACACTAAACAAGGCTGAACTGATTTAGAAAAATATGAGGAATATAAAAACTTTTACACCACTTTCATCTCCACAGTAAATGATAACCTTCCTGTAAATAATAGATCATGCAGCAATTACTTAACTACTGAGTTAAATCTTAAAAACAAAGGTGTTATGGCCTGTTTTGTGGCGAGACTGCACATATTCACAGAGTCTTAACAGCCTAATTGTTGATGTTTTAAAGACCGGCTGTGCTCTTTCATACAGACTGAGTAACAGTTGTGAAGGTAAGCATGCAGAGTATGCAGCACCTGAGCCAACAGAAACCTAACCTAGCAATTAGCCCTGAACTCTAAATTCTCGTGGTATGGGGTAATAATTTGATTATCACAGGAAGGCTTAGATGGATGATAAATGTGTTTTCACAATGTGTCAGATTGGGTCTAGTCGACACTTGTTTTCCCTCGGGACATTACCATGTTTGTGATTTTTTTTTTCCTTCCCATAAACAACATAGTGATGACACAATGTGGAATTATAATGCAATATGCAATCCTTGGGGGAAAATAGACATAGAACAGATATTTTCCTTTTAAAGGATAAAACCATGACGCTCCACGCTAGACCACTCCGTGCTGTAAGTGAATATTCACATCTGGCTTCTATAGCCAGAAACAATAGAAAACAGTTTTATTAATCCTCCAATCTGTGATGTCATCCCAATGTACTGTTCCATAAAGATCTGGAGGAGATGGGAAAAGGTGGCCTCCTAATGTTGCATTGAAGTCCTCGGGATGTCTGGTATTCATTTGTGTTTACTTTCACCTTTAGTCTAAATGCAGACATTCCGAAATTCATTGCGAGTTTACAGCAGAAGACAGATGTGTGTAAAGAGAAACTTAAAAGCTTGAATTCATACTCGGACAAAACTCAGTGCGTCACAGACATGCAGTGCTCAAATACTAAGCTACACTGTGATTATGCAGGAAGGCAAACTTTAACTTGTTGAGATTTAGCAGCAACATTTTTGTTCAAACGCAGAGCAGAAAGAATGCTTGTTCTGGGATTGCAATATTTTAGAATGAAATTATGCCAGAGGAAATTATCATATGGGTCGCTTTAAAAAAAAAAAAAAAAAGTATTTGCTTCAGTCAGTATTTAACATGTTTTTTAGTACTTTTGTATGATTCAGCTAATGAAAGCTTTATATAAATAAGAATAATGTAATGACCCTTAACATGTGTGTATCATTGTTACCTTTCGAGAGAAAAGCAGACAGAACTGACATATTTGGTCATATATATCTGTAACAGACTCTTCATCCATTACACGCTCTCAGTTCAACTGTTTCTTTTGTATTTATATTTTTGACTTATTATTTTTAAAACGACTTGACAAAAAAACAATAGAAAAATATAGAAGTTACAGAGACAACAAGTTATATATATTAGAAATAAGAATGTATTAGAAAGACTGGCAAACACAATTTAAAATGTTCCTCTCATTACAATGATCTGCTGCATGATTAACGATACTAATGACACCTTGAATAGACAAACTCCACAGGTGTCAATCTAGCCTACGAAGCAAAGTGACAGAGTACGGTCATTCAGTTTGACTTTCAGGAAAGGTGGGAAGCTCGTGTGCTGCCAAACTTCCCTCCAGTCACTTCTAACTGCCCTCAGCTTCAACAGAAGTGGCAAATGGTCTGCGCTGGCATTCGAAACATCTGTGCAGCCTGACTACTGAAGGCAGGGCCCCAGAGACCTGCCTGCACCAGCCCCTTTTGAACTGCAGATCCAAATACACTGCACTTATTGGAATGGCATGTAGCTGCTATTCTGAAGGGGGATCCTCTGCTACGCCTTTGATGTCCACCACTGTGTCCAAAGCAGGCAAGCCATTCTCTCAGCTCTCTGTTTTCCATTTAGACAAGAGATTTTTCTATTCTGGAAAGGGATTTTTGAAGTGAAGCAGACAAAGAGCAGATTTACATGGTTTAGACAGCTATGCTGGACTATGAGTAAGACTGCAGTAAAGCTGTATGGGAACCACTTGAGCATAATGAAGTGGGCCGGGGTGGTGTGTTTCATTAATGCAGATGACAATTAAGTGCATTTTCTTTAGATTTATTCAGATGTTTGATCTTATCAGTTATTTGTGACATAGTTCAGTTTATTTGTGATGTATGGGAATATGGTACTGGATGAAATATGATATTTGGGTGATATCAGTGATCAAAGATGTTGCATTGCAACAGGGCATTGCTCATTTCTGCACATCATTATCTGCTGCCAGTTACTCCGCTGGCATTCTTAAGGATAATAAGTTAGCTGCCACTCAGACCAGATGTACTCACTGAGCACACATGGGCATCAGATGTACATTGGAGGTATAACAAACTGAAGTCAGTTCTGAGCATGAGTTTACCAAAAGTCTCAGAATCACCCCTTAAGACTCATGACAACCAGAGCTGTAAAACAAATATATGACCCTTTGTCGAGATTTATGCTTGTATTCAATACATTTAAAACAGTATTATTTAAGAATAAGTTCAATCATGTTTAAGTGTACTTGTTTTTTTCATGTTAATATGTAACAGTAGTGTAATTTGGGGGACGTTTTGGCTCTGCTGTTCCACTGCCTTGAGCTGTGCATGCGTTACGCGCCATTTGGCACCACCATCAAGGATAATGTCTGCATAGAAAGGAAACAAAACAATATACGTTTAAATGGTTTTATGAAAGCTGTTACCACACTGTCAAACAATCCATAACAGTAATGAGATCGTGTTCGTCATCGTCAGTAACATTATTGTTCCACTTGTGCCCAAACTGAATGTGTCGACTTCAAAGGTGACAAACGACATAGATGCACCGCGGTCTCCCCTGTGCCTCCGGGGCTCAGTGAACTGTCACCCATGCTGGAGCAGCAGCATCCCCGCTTGGTGCATAATTTGACACAGCGACCTGTCCTTTGAAGCGGACAATAAAAAGTATCACAAGGGCTAATCACATTACGCACCATTTGTCTCGCTTAAGCGAAGTGTTTCAGCACCTTCCATATGAGCGTTTTAATCAAAGCCTGGGACGAGGCTGCTGCAGCACACATGTCCACAGGAGAGGCAGACCTCCTGTCACGCGCCTCCGGGTCTCTTTCCCCGCGCTGTGACGCGCCTGTGAGTCCAGTGCGCCTCCGGGGACCACCAAGGATACTTTAGGATGTTTCATGTGCCTGTGTAGAGGCTTTTTTGTTATGAAAAAAAGGGTGTTTGGATAACGTAATCACTATAAATATACGTGATTGAATGCGTATTGAAATGTCCCCCAATAACACGAGGAAGTTTTGTCCATCTGGATATGTACTTTTTGTAAATTGTAATTTGTGTAATTGCTATCATGAATATTTCATGCATGCCTATTTATTAATGTTTCCTCTTTGCTCTGCACTTTTGCTGTAACAATGTTCATTTCCCCATTGTGGGACTAATTGTTCTAGTTCTTATTCTGTACACTCTGCCAAGATATTTTGTAGATTTTAAACATATCAGCTTGGTCCTATAACTATGAATGATTTATAGTAATCACATCTGTATGCTGGAAAATAAGCTTTATGTGACTTTTGGTTGTATCCAAACAAGAATATGGTGTTAAACCTGGCCGGACAAACGTGTGGGGAGGAGAGGGGCGAAAGAGTTAACCAGGGGGAGGGCGCCTGTACAGGGGCGTATGGTATAAAACCACCTCAAGAGCGCACATCAACAACAGCGTGTGTTTTAGTAAGCCGTAGTTTGCTATGGTTTGACTTTTTTCCTCCAACAGGACTCGTTAGAGACGCACGCCAGCCCGTGTCTTCATTTAGGTTGGCTCCATCCGCAGCATAATGTATGAATGCTGTTTCTGAAGAGGACAGAACTCCACCTAACTGGGAAGATATATTTAACTACCTGCACTCTTTTCTCTAAAGGTAGTGTCGTCGAATAACATAGGAAAGCGCACAATGAGGACACATCAAGAAATGCGCAAAGTGGCTGGAGAGGAAGTGAGGAAAAGTGAAGTGTGAGGCTGAGAATGTGGCGGGGACACCACGGGGCAACTGGGCTGCAAGTTTCCTGAGCTTTGGAGATCTGACGAGGGAGCAACAAGAGGGAAACGTGTTAGTGCTGCGCGCAGGACCAGCCCTGCAGTACTCCTGGCATATCAGTGCAATACCTTATATACTATATTTAGATGAAAGTATAGGAACAATCAGTAAAAGAAGATCAATCTTGATTCAAGACAAGTTTAAAATCCAACTGGATCCAAATTAGTCTTCAATATACTACTTCCAGAAGTATTCGACTGCCCCCTCCTCCGAACCTTTTCCCTTCAATTTTGCAATTCTGATTCCCGAAGTGGCTCCGAAGTGGTGTTGCGGCTCCTCGTCCCCGGCGGATCCGGAGATTGGGGTCTCTGCACCGGGAGGAGGCGGAGTGGGAGCTCCGGCCACACCGCAGGCTCCTAAGAGCGGCCGCGTCAAAAGGATGGTGCGTCTGGCGGCGGAACTGCTGCTCCTCCTCGGACTACTTCTCCTCACCTTGCACATCACGGTACTGCGGAGCAGCCCGCTGCCACAGGGAAACGAGACTCTGAGCCTGGATCAGGACACAGCACTTACAGAGGTGAGGAAAACTGATAGTGTAGGCCTAGTGCTTAGATGGAAGATTTCTTTAGGGGATTTTGATACAAAAGAGGATATCCAAGGGGGCTCATTGGGTCACAGATGGGTTTGATAAAGGCGCATTGGAGCCCAGGTAAACTATAGCCTCCATTCCCCGGGAACTATGTGAGTCTCTTGTTGACATAGCCTATACGATTGTGGTCTCCCTGGGGTGTCCCCCGGGAATGGCAGGGAGCCAGCAGAGGGATGGGAGATGAGGCAGGGTCAGAGATCAGCCCCCTGCTCCAGACGCACCTCCCTTTAGTTGTGGGTTAAATGCTAGCTGCAGGCACTTCTCTGTCATCATGGGCTCATCACTGTCATCCAAGCTTTCAGTTGATGAGGTCAGAGCTGAACCCCTCAGGGTGCCCATCCAATATGCCCCACTGGAGGAGAGTCTGCCATCAGACTGACTTCTGCCCTGATCCAGATCAAGCCCTGAGTCCTGTTTGTTTCCTTTGAGCCTGCAATATTAACATATATTGACACAGCCAAATATGCAGATCAGATATTAATGCCCAATGTAAAGGAAAAGCTATGAAATAGAATGATATATATAAATAAAGTAACATATTTTTTACTTGATTTAGTTTAGGCAAATACAGCTTTAATGGGACGTTGTTGGGTTGTGGTCCAGTTTAGAACGTGCCACAACAACATTTCACAAGGGACATATTTGTCAGCATGACACCACTTAAGACAGGTTTAACAGTTTAACTGGCCATTTTAAACATCAGCTTTTAAAGCACAGACTCCAGCAGAGCCTCAAATCCTGACTCGAGGGTTAAGTCAGGTCTGGGATCAACAGGATTTTTTAGAGAGTGTTTAGCATCCTCAGCTGCCCTTTGATGTATATTTAGCATGCTACTGAAATACTTTCGTCAAGTCCCGGTGATAAATGGGGTATTTATGCCCTTCATAAATTCTATATTCTATACTGGTGGAAATGAATGGAAAGGAATTTTGACTTTAACAGAGGATGATGAGGGTAATTCTCTTATCTTCACTATCACTGTAGACCTGCCTGCCTATATGCAACAGCAAGCCTGTGTTCTGTTGGATATTAGGGCATGCAAAGCTAAAGAAATGTCCCAGGAATTTGTGGAATATTTGTCACAGGATGAGGAAAGCTTCTCCTGGGGAATTGGTGCAACAAATACTTTCCCATTTGTCACTCGTTTACATTTACAAAGACATTCTGGCTTGTGATAAAAGGGCTCAACACTGCAACACATGCCCCATGTTGAGGAAAGCTGAATGTGTTTTTTTTTTATTTTGCTAATGAATGCTCTCACTTTGTGCAGATATGCTTCACTGGTCTGCCACTGAAGACATGATGTCATCTTTCAGCCGGGCTTGTCACGGGCCAGGGGGTGTATTGTCATTCCAAGGTGTCATATTTAAAATGCCATTCACAAAAACACAAATGACAGGATGCGGCTCCATGCACCTGTAGTGGGGACAGGAAATGATTTGGTCCACGGCACATCATCATCATCACTGACCCAGGAAGGCAGTTTCATCCACAGTGGGGGTGTCATTATATATTTAACAAAACAGTATTTTTGTATCTTAAGCTGCTTTTGAGCATATTTTCTTCTTTTGTATACGTATTGAAACAGTTTAAATCTGAGCTCCTCTCTGGCATCTCAGTTTGATTCAGTACATAAACACGAACGTAATCCCAGAGTGAGTCGTGTGACAGAGGAAGGATAGTTTTCTCTTCCACCTAGATGAGTGTAGTGTTGAAAAGCATCTGGCACAATGTGCACTGCCTTCATTTCCTGCCAGCCTCCCAGGGGGAAGGACCCCTGAGTTGCTCCCAATTGAAAATGGAGTCATGCCCCTTTAAGCAGCCCTCACAAAGTGAAAAAAGGGGAAGCGGGAAAAGAAGAGGAGATACTGTGAGGAAGGGAGAGGGGGTGGCTTGTGTGTGCAAGTGTTCATTCATGGCTTTTGAGAGTGGGGGGTGACATCCTGGGAGGCCCCAGATGAACTGAGGAATGGTGTGTCACTTTTGATCTCCAAATTAAAGCACGTTCCTCGTTGAGGGAGATCTCAGTTGAGTGATAGGGACTGTAGAGCAGCCCGCCATCAAAGGGCAACTCTGCTGATTTTTTCACATTAATATGGGTAACTCCTGTGCACTGTTTGAGTCCGGGCCGTATCATTACGTTGTGTTAAAAGGCTCTGCTGAGATTCACTTGGAAAAGATTATCAGGAATTTACACAACTGATACACAACGGCCATTCCTGTCCGATGACTAATTCCTATGTTGTTTCTTCAAGTCTTTCCATAATTTCCAACTATGCTAATTCTCCTGAATCTTATTTCTGAAAAACTGATTGAGACAGAACAAAAATCAGTTATTAGGACAATAAAAATGTCATTTTTTGTGCTTAGATTTTCCCCCTTTCTGTCTTAATTATCACCGTTTTCAGCTATTCAATCTACCAATGTTCCTATTAGGAATTTCACTCAAGGCTTTTATCAACAGGATTTTACTTAAGGACTATATTTAGAACTTGTAGCACTTCTTATTCCCTATTTTTGTATAAAACAATAGCAATCCTCTCATATTAACAATTCTTACACTCCCTTCTGCAAGAAGAATCAGAAATAAAACCGTATTAGTGTTAAACTACTAATATTTGCCAATAAACTGATAAACAATGTGTTTACAAGCACTCAGCGAAGCATCACCTTAAGTGTTGCTCTGGGATTTATCAGAATGCTTACAAATCTGACTTTAAACAAACCAAATTTGTGTCAGGATTTAAAATCCGCCTAATGTGTAAAACAGCATAATATGACAACAGAAAATCCAGACAGGATTCAACCGGATTATGAGGGATTAATATACCTGCAAACACTGCGACTGGGTTTCAAGTCACAACACTTTGTGTATTCTGACACATTTGTGGTGGCATCTGCTTTCTTTTCATAAACCAACTCGTGCAGAACGTAGCAAATCTTCACTCAACAACGACTTTTGGGAAAACAAAGAAAATTGTCCTTCGTCAGTGGCTGTGAAATCCCTGTTCTATTATCAGCATCATTAAACATGAAGAGCAACTTGTGTGGTCTGCAGCTGATATCCAAAATATGATCCACCAAAAGGAAATCAACCACACCTGTTTGGTGTCTTTTCAATTGTGCGGATGTATTTACATTGTGATTGAACCTGTGAGTGTTGTCTGACACTCACAGTCTGATCCCTCAGTGGAGCTCTGTTACAGTGACTGAGTGACTTCTGAAGGCTGGGAACTTAAAAGACGGGGTTATCACGTGGGCATCTCAAAGCCTGAGTACTTGTGATAGAACCAGAGAGGGTCCTGTGATGTTCACATAAATGGTCAATATCAGATGCAAAAACGATTTAGTAGGAATGTCTTTCTATACCGAGCATTCAGCCATAATCGTTTGGTTATGGAAAAGACACTTGTGGTTTTTATTGGGATATGCCATTTCAGAATCATTATCTTTAAATGTTATGATTTAAAACCTAAGTTCTCATAAAAACTCATCATCTTATCTAAAACTCTCTGTCTTTTATTTGGTGGCTACATACAAAGTGCATATCTTCCTGAGAGTTATGAGCAATGGTATAATCATTGTAATTATGACAGTAGCGCACATTAAGATATATGATGTGACCGTCTTTACATTTGTAGAAAAGCATCTGTGAGTCTAGAATCACTAAAAAGTCACAATGCCACAAGACTTTCTGTACAGCCGCTGATCCCTCGGCGGTTGAATAAAAGTTAGTTGTACATTTATAATCCTTCCTCCCTTGCTGTGTGGCTCCATTTACAGCATCTATATTGTCCCAGAGTGCACCTTGGCTGGACACAAAACAGCTCCACTGGGGGCTTTTATGCCCACCACAATGTGGCTGAGCTGACACTTTGTCTGTGACTGGCCACCGCAACACTACAGCACTGCTGCCGTATTCTTAGGCCTCAGCCCAGCCACAAAACACTAAGAAAAAAGTGTGAAAAAAAGAAAACAAGGAAACATGATTGATGGCTTTCTTTGATCTTTTTTTCTGCCACCCGAGAACGGATGATTGCCGACTACTTATGGCCGTCTGTCCAATTGAGGAATAATTGTTCCTTCTGTGCATACCTGACAGGGGCCATATGTCCTCAACTGTCCTTTGGGGATGAATTTACAACCCCCTTGTCACAAGACCAAATGTTTTTCTGGCAGATGTAATTATTTTGTAATGTTTGCTTAGGTTTCCCTGTTTGGCCACAGTGCAGGAAACCCATCAGTCTTTCATGCTTGTTTCTCCCAGGCAGCACCAGGACATGCTATAAATGTCCACATCATATAACTACCGTAAAGCTGGAGAAATCTCTCTCAGTTAAAAAAGGAAACATATACAATCTAATTGTGACGTTGGCTCTGAATGCAGGCTCTAGACACTTTGTATTTTGATGGAAGCAGACAGACTGTTTCAGTGGCTCCTTATTTCTGGGCTCCAGAGTCCACTGCCCACAGGATATATGACAGAGGTCATGGCTACATGAACCTCTGTCAACATCCCTCTAAAGTAGCTGAGGGTGATGCCTCTGTAGATGCCAAGTGACAGGTTCCCTACTCTAAACATTCCCACACAAGCATTTTCTATAAATACTCATATATTTTGATTGCACAAACATTAAAGGTCCCCTATTATAATGTTTTTCATTACTTTATTATAGGTCTCAGATATATACAAAACTTGTCTCTGAAGTGCCTGGCCTCGAAATACTAAACAGATCATGCATTGTACATCCCATATACCCTTCTGTTTCAGCCCTGTTTCATAAGTGCTGATTCTCTGTCTGCCCCTCTGCGAGATATTTGGTTAAAAAAACACAATGCTGCACAAGGAGGAGATTCAGGTGATAAGATGGGGGGGGGGTGTTACCTTGGCTGATGATTGGCTAATGGTTACACAAGCCAAAACATCGTTATGACATCATAAAGTGGCCAAAATCTGATCAGCTCTTTTTCAGACAGGTTTTTATATGAATGGATCAGGACAAAAAGAGAGCTAATCTTTTTTCCTGAACCTTTCAGAATCTCTTTAAACAGAGGGGACACATGTTGATGTATAAAAGACGTGAAAAAGTGGATTTTGCATAATAGGTGACCTTTAATGTATTAATACAGTCTCCCTTTCTCTCCTTAGCAGAACAATATAAATGCAAAAAGCAGCTCTTCGGCCAAACTGGCTCCTGAAGACCGGAAGTCTGGAACAGAACACCGGTTGGCCCACCGGCCTGCCACCCTCCCCTGGGCACAGGGCACCAACGTGCACCGGGACAGCCCTGGAGCCTTCCTCCTAGACCTGCACAACTTCCCCGACCTCTCCAAAGCAGATATCAATGGCCAGAATCCCAACATACAGGTGACCATGTGTGTCTGTGCACCTGCTTTGATGCTTTCACTTAATCGTAAGACATGGCTACTCAACCACACAGGACAGGAAGAGCAAACAGGAAGGAGGGGGATCAGTTGGTGCACATCACTACCCCCTTTTTCTCTCCCTTCCTTCTCCCCCTTTCACACTTCCTGGCTCGTAGTGAATCTTACACTGAGGTCTCACGTCCATCATAATGACAGCTGAAAAGCAGACACTAACCAGCAATGCTTCACTACTACTAACCCATGTGCAGGAAGACAGACGGCAGCTTATGTTAATATGTGGCAAGCCCCCTTACCCATAAAGTCCCTCAGAGGTGCAGATGGCCGATTAACCGCTGCCATGTTTAAATCATTCTCCTGTCTAATCCAGCGAGGGGTCTTTCCATTTCTGAGAGCATCACTGCTAAATCCGAGCACGGACAAAGTGTATTAACATCTCAAGATGTGGGAAGAGAGCGCAGCAACCAATTGAGCAAGGGCGTGAGGCTGTTGGAGATGGGGGGGGAGGAGGAGGTGGGTGTCTTTGATCCTGGGATTCATCTGGCTTTCATGGTCTGGAGGAGGCTGAGTAGCCCTTTGAACTTTGTGTTTAGGTGGAGAGAGCCCATGAGGTGGGAGGGTGACTGTGGGGCAGGGGTGGTGGTCCCCCCTCATCTGGGAGGCACATGTGTGAGGACAGAAAGGGGGAGGGGGTAATATTGTGCATGGGGGTATCTGAAAGTGGCCCCCCACGGCAATGGATCGACCCAAAATGTATCAACATTTCCTTCTCAAAAATATTTAGTTTGAGGTACTCTTTGGATACATGTAGACACAATTCACAATAATTCAAAGGTCTTTTCCTGATTTTTTTTTTAACAAAACAAGTAACTTATTTGATGACTTTGTGTTTAATATTCACTTGAAATCTACTTCTGTTCTTTAACACAGGTGACCATTGAAGTGGTGGATGCACTGGAGGGCCATGAGCCAGAGAAAGGCCTCCGTAAGGAGAGCAAACCAAACTGGGCTTCTCCAAACTGGAGAAACTGGTGGCCTCACTCTTCTTCACCCTCCTCCTCTTCCACCACCCATCAGACGGAGGAGAAAGATCTCACCTACGGGAGCGACCGTGAGGACAGCAACTTCCTCAGGCCACCTGCAGACTGGGACAGGAGAGGAGGAGCCGGGGGTGGAAGCAAAGCTCAAACTGAATATGGTGAGAATGATTTGAAGGTGCAAGGAAATGAGTGCGCAATGCACGTGGCAGAATATTTAGCGGGTCCATAGGCTCTTATTTGAGCAGATGGCCCTGGTCTGATGTGGAATCTGTAATTTGCAGATTAGCTGATTTATGCTGTCACCATAATAAGTGCAGTCATCCCAGGCGAGCCTTTGGGAGCCCCTGATTGAAGCCTTTAACACTTTTTTATGAGATGTGGTGCAGAGTTAGCTACATGACACAATTTAAACGCCTTTGCTACATCAAAGTTCAGCAGGAGGAATGGGGCCAGAAGATCCGTTAGGGCTGCCACACCATCCTCACAACACTCTCCAAAGTAACCCCACTGATAAATCTGCTGGGGAAGAATTTACACTCACCGTCGTACTGTATGCGTCAGGCCCGTGTCGAAGCATGCCCAAACCAACATGGTCGAACAGGAATGCGTATGCTTTGGAAAATGTCATTTTATCAACTTGCACTTGCACTACAGCGGTTAGGGAGGCGATTTTATAATATTTTCCTTTCTAACCATAGCCCATGTTTAATGTTTCTGTCTTATTGCTGTGGTAAGATCTCATTCATCATTTATATCATACCACACAATGGACAGGACATTTTTATCATGATTTTGGTCCTGGTTTTAACCCTAATAATCATTACTCTGTAAGCAAGGGTCATCCATCACAAGCCATTGGTATTCAATTCAGTCCTATCTCCAGGCTGGGGGACTATTATTATTACCTTTTCTAAATTGTGACTTTTGTCCCAGCTGCCTCATGCTCATTGGACGGATAGGCTATGTAAGTGGGAGGGGCTCAGCGCTAGATGACTATCTGGCCTTTATTCATACAAAATGCTCATAATGAGGGGCAGATGGCAGCGGGGGGGTGTATAGGAAGGTTTGGACCCCGGCCAGAAATACTTCCATCCCAGCATGCCCACATTCATTCTCCTCATTGATAAAGTGCTGCTTTCAAGATGTGTGTGTTGTGTGTGTTTGCGTGTGGTAGTGATCGTAGAGTCTCATGTAACTGTTTCCATGTATACCCATTACAGTGATCTGCTCAATGATAATTGGAGTTAAAGAGGATTTCTTGCCATTTCACTTCCCATTTTCCAACCAATGAATCACAGATAGAGCAACTGAATGGTGTATGATGCTGCCAATGTGTCAAGGATACTTAGAAACAGTCTATTTGTGGACTCCCTGCTGGATCCCCTGTAGCTTTGTTGGAATTCCTGACTGTTACTTCACTGACTGAAGACACATAGTGTGCCCTATGCCATGTACAGCATAGCGCATGTGTGCTGCTGTGTGTGTGTAGGCTTGCGTAGTATCTGCTTTGAGGGCTGAAGTCAAAGAGAACTTTGAGCTCCCCCACTTCCCCTTTCATGTCCTCCCCCCACTTATTATTAGTGAGGCATGCTAACAGGCCTGAGTAAGTTCAGCATGTGGCCTGCATCAGAGCTAAAGATCTCTCTCTTTCTTTCTCTTGAATCCAGACTATATGGACGGAGAGGGGGACTGGAGTGACTGGACTGCCTGCAGCGTCACCTGTGGGAACGGCAACCAGAAGAGAACCAGGTCATGTGGTTATGCCTGCACAGCCACTGAGTCAAGAACTTGTGATATG
Organism: Gymnodraco acuticeps; assembly: GCF_902827175.1. NCBI lineage: Eukaryota > Metazoa > Chordata > Actinopteri > Perciformes > Bathydraconidae > Gymnodraco > Gymnodraco acuticeps. Next base: position 971,391 of record NW_022989803.1, on the reverse strand, counting down.
CCCAACTGCCCAGGTAAAGAACGCATTATTGGATATTGGAGGATATTTTATAAGTGCTCAAGTTGATTTATTCTATGGATCCATTTTGATGGTGTTTTCATCTCTCTAAAAGGTATTGAAGATGCCTTCAAGACAGCAGCTACTGAAGTGAGCCTGTTAGCTGGAACCGATGAGTTCAATGCCACGGAGCTCTTTGGCGTTGGTAAGATTCTGCCTACTCTTGTCCTAGCAGACTTTCCGTAAATTAAATGTTCTTACATTATCAAAGTTGATTCATCCATCTGGCAGCAGCACTCCTGCACACACTTACTGGGCGGAGATGAAAATAGGCGCGTTCACACCGCAGTACTTTTCCCACTTTAGTTCCGATATAGTTCCGAAAATGTCCCGTTCACACCAAAAAGAGCCGGAACTAAAATTAGTTCATGAGAACCTTTTTACTCCCTTTTCCGTCCCTTCCGTACTTTCGTGGGAGAAAAAGGTTCCTATGTCTGATTGGCTGGGCGAAATGCAAACCACGCCCCGTAAAACTCCCAAAAAGGTTTTGTGAAGCCGCCATTTTATTATCCTTGCATTAGCATTATTAGCATTAGCCCAGCGCACAAACGCAGAGAGACTAACTTATGGCAACACAAAAGAAAACATGGGAGCGGTGGAGATGAGGAGGTGTCGGCGTTCTGGCGTTTTACTCTGAAGCATACTTCCCAACCCTCCTGATTTCATAGCCCTCTCCCGGTTTCCTCCCGGGGTCATATTTCTCCCGCATTTCTCCCGATTTCTGACAAAATCAGATTTACTCAGGACTGTTTCCACTCGGACTTTAATACAGCTAAACCATTGTTTGGTTTCCATGGTAGCGCGTCTCTTTAGTCACAGAAAACAGAACAAGAAGCGACAACTCTACCCTCTGCTCACTCCTTTTCTGGTTTTGAAATGCTCCCGATTTCTGAGGTCTCAAGGTTGGCAAGTATGCTCTGAAGGCTTTAGTAGAAGCTGCTGGGAGTCCCAGCAGCTTCTACTGAAGCCAGTCCCCAACTCCGGGGACTTCCGGCCGGGGACTTCGGGTGGCAGTATACGCTGTGAATTTGTTTGCGGCCTGCCAGTAAACCCAAAGCAGAAGAAGAAGAAGTGACGTCAGCGGCTTCATTTGCCTAATCCTCCCCCAGGGACTTATTCCGGTGTGAACGCGATCTGTACTTATGGCGCATTTCCACTGCAGCGGGTAGCCCCGTTTAAGCGTCCTTAATCGTCCTCAAGCGGCCAGGCCAGTTTTTGGTGGCCTTTCCATATAGCGTAGCACCGGCTAGCGGGTACTTTTTCCCTCTTTTTCCAGCCCCATAAAATCGTGGTTCTATCAGGCCAGGGCCAGGGCTGAACTAGTGACGTCAACACTCTCGACTGCTGATTGGTCAGAGAGAATCGTCACAAGATCGCACGCGAGATCATCCCTAGCGTCGCATATATATCTAGAAGTAAGCTTGCAGCATTTTTAATGATAACAAGCCACACACCAAGAAACAAGTAAACGATCGCTTCCACATCCTCCATTGTTGTGTGTGTTTTAGTGAGTTGTGTCGCATTGAAGATGACGCCACTGCAGTTTTACCCAGCGTCGCTCCGCCCAAAAAGCCCGCCAAAAAGCCGATCGCCCCGCCTACACTGCGTTGCTACCCCAGGTCCTAAACTGTAATGGGAATGGACGGCCAGCGAGGCAGCCCGAGGCCTGAGCGAGGACGCTTAGGGATGCTTAAACGGGGCTACCCCGCTGCAGTGGAAATGTGCCATTAGTAAACTAAAGAGTTCTCATGAACTAAGTTCTGATGAACCTTTGTGGGAAAAGTACTGCGGTGTGAAAGCGCCTAATGAACAGTAGGGCAGGAAGAGCAAAGTATGCCCATGCCCTCTTTTTCTTCTTTCTCGTAACCAACCCAGTGAAAACACACCTATAAACATATCACCTTCTCACAGTTTCATCTTCTTAGGCTATGAAGGAGTATTTATAGTGTCTTCATTTCTTTCAGACACAGACAGTTGCGAGCGATGGATGAACTGCAAGAGCGACTTCTTGAAGAAATACATGACCAAGGTGGCAAACGACCTTCCCAGCTGCCCTTGCTCTTACCCCACTGAGGTGGCGTACAGCACCGCCGCCGTACACGATGTTCCCACGCAGCGAGATTTCCGCTGGAAAGATGCCAGCGGGCCAAAAGAGAAGCTGGAGATCTACAAGCCCACGGCCCGTTACTGCATCCGCTCCATGCTAACACTGGAGTCCACCACGCTGGCCGCTCAGCACTGTTGCTACGACGACAACATGAAGCTCATCACTCGCGGCAAAGGAGCCGGCAGTCCCAACCTCATCAGCACAGAGTTCTCAGCTGACCTGCACTACAAGGTGGACATCCTGCCCTGGATCATCTGCAAAGGAGACTGGAGCCGCTACAACCAAGCCAGGCCGCCAAACAACGGGCAGAAGTGTCCCGACAACCCTCAAGATGACGACTACTACAAACAGTTTGAAGAAGCAACGGAATTCTAGCCGGCTGCGAAAATGTTCAGCTAAACCTCAACAATGGTACCGTTTTAGATCCAATAACACAATAACTTTTAGGCTCTGAGTAACAAGACTTTTTTGAACAAAGAGGAAGGAAAATCGTACAGTCAGAACACTTATTCGCTCACAAAGAACTTTTCTTGACTCCACCAAAACCAGTCAGACGACGTTGCTAGTTTAGTTTTTTTTATACAAAATATGCCTCTGAAAAAAAGTATTTGCATCACCAATAATAACTCTCACAGATCTGGTTAATAAAGGGAGAACCAAGTTTGTATTCTTAAAAAGGGAAAATTATTATTCCAGGAATGTTCGCTTAGATTGTGTCCATCTTCGTCTCCATAGATTGTTTATGTTTGGTGAATCTGAGAGGCCTGTGGTAATAGAATAATGAGATCCTTCAGGAATGTGTTGGGGGGGGGGGGGTAGCAGAGAACAGGGTTATCTAATTTTCTCCCGGTTTGGCATCCACAATATCCAGGTTCCCATTGTAAACTTGTGAGTCTATTTAGCATGCACATTCTTTTTCAAACCATACATGTACCACCATGTCCCTTGTGTCTCTGAGGCAGATCCTTATTGTAAAAAGCCTGCATTATTTTTGTAAAGTATTTATTAAGTTGTAGCTGTGTCTGAGTTGGGTGTATATGACTGTGTTTCCAATTCTGAATGCTTACTTGAGACTCCTCTCTTGCTCAAACTGTGGCATCAATGTGAGTATTCATGCCTCAAGTAAGGATTAAACCGTAATTGAGCGTAAAGAATGTGTAAATTCAACTGTATGGAAGGATTTTTTGAGATATAAATCTATAAATAAATTTGAAAAACCCAATGAATGTGTTGCTAGAAAAACAAATCTCTGCGTGTATGATCTTCATGGAAAATATCACTTGTAGCTTGTACATTAACACTATTCAAGGTTTAATCAGCTGCTATTGGGTTTCTCTCCTACTGTCGAAGGAAAATTCATCTGCATGAAAAATCTCATCGATCAAACTCCTCCACGGGCTTAAGCCAGTGCACAAGACTTCCATTAGTTCCATCCAGTGTGGCTCTGAGGCCAGGTCTTTTGATGGGATTGTGATATTTCTTAAGAGGGCGAGGAGGGTAATGTTCCCTTGAATGCGACTCAAATTCTTTGTCTTTGGCATGTATCCTCACATTCCTGGGTAATTTTTTTCAGTGTACACACACACACACACACACACACACACACACACACACACACACACACACACACACACACACACACACACACACCACACACACACACACACACACACACACACACACACACACACACACACACACACACACACACACACACACACACACACACACACACACACACACACACACACACACACACACATACACACACACACTGACTGCTGCCTGTCGGTAGCAAGGACCTCTGACCATTCCCTCTCCGCTGAGTGCTGCAGTCATTGTCACACAGAGAAAGCCATTCATGGTGCCCTCATTCCTGCAGTCTTGTGTACGGCACAGCTGGCCGGGTGCAGGGCTTGTCTTTATAACACAGCAGGCCCCAGCACGTTCCACACCCCAGAAGCACTGCTTGCAACCGCCTAGTCGCTTCCCTATTCATACAAAATTCCTCCATGCGCATCTTTCGTTCCATTTATCTAAAAATCAGCCTTTTAGCAACAACCTGCACTCAAACCCTCACTGTAAATCACGCAGATATGTTCTTTTAAAACGTAGATAAACTCTGTGCTATCACTCAGTGTGTAAAGCTCTCTTTTGAAGTCCCTCTCTCCAGTAAAAGCATAGTTCAAGGCTAAGATTACAGTAACTGACGTGGATGGTTATCTTTGCGGACCGTCTGCAGCACAGGCCATGAAGATCAAAGTGAGGTGTTCGTCTATATTCTAAAGCATTAAGGCCAAGCTAAAATTGATGACATACCTCCACCACTCCCCCCCCCCTTCCCTCCGCCCATGGTATCTCTTCTCCAGACAGGTTCCACGTGTCTCGAGAGCAGGCAATTACTCGTACACCGTCCTCACTTTTCATCTCTCATTTCATCTCCCTACTGTGCCATTGCGAAGGTAGGGATATAGATTCATTACAGTGTAATTTGGTGGGAACGTGTATGAGAGGGCAGAGATACTGTAGAGTCAGACAAGCGAGTGCAGAGAAAACTTGTTGGTTGTGGTGCGTCAGTGAGGCCTCGCTTTTGTGTTACTATTTCCAGGAGTCTACTCTGGCATGTTTCAAAGGATGCAAAGCACCATATTAGTGGTATATTGTCAAGGATCCGAAAGGGCTCATTAAGCATCACCAAGATATGATTGTTGGTATTTTGCCTCTATTTTTGTTATGAGAAGGAAATTATGTCCAATGTACTTGCGCAGTTTGAGATAGAGTTTGACGGGCCTGGCTGCAGGATTTCTCAGGAGATCTCCACACATGAGCTAACTGTGGGAAAAAGGAAAACAAGAGAAGTTTAAAAAAAAAAAGCAGTGGAAACTTGGATGTGTTAAAGTTGGAATGAATGAAAGGAAAGCTCAGCTGAAATCATTCAAATAAAACAAGTCCAGGTGGTATTGTTGTCCACACTGGAGCTCACTGTAGGGCTTCTAGGTAAGAAACCGCGGAGCATGGTGGAAATCAGGCATGTCTTTTGTTTTGTGGTGTGGTGCAGATGTGGTGGTGCCATTTTTAGCCTCTCTCTCTCACACTTTCTTTCATTCGCTCCCTCGTGCTGACTCCTTTTTGGGTGGTGTAGCACAATGCAGGAAGTGTCTGGGCCGCAATACCGCAGGGCTCTTACTGCACGGCAAACCTAATTAAAAGGTTTTTCTTTGCTCTTCTAATCTGGAATAGCTGACCTGGACCTGGAGGTTGCTTATCTAACCACTCTGTCCCTCCCTCTTATTTTCAGTTCTTATTATACATCCATGCTCCCTCTCCACATTCACCCCCAACGTCATACTGGTAAAACTGGGATGGGGCTGCTGGCGATCTGCCTGCCATAGGCACGCACCTTTGCACATTGAGACAGGGGAGGAGTGGATGGTTCCAGCAGAGGGGTGCACAGCTGAACAAACGGGTCAAGTAGCTGTGAAGCATCTGAGAAGGCAGGGTGTCTTACATCGCTGAGATACTCTCACAAAGCGCATAACTCTAATCCACTTTGACCATGCAATTAACTTCCCCTTAATTGTCACCTGTCCATGGCTCGTTTCTTCTACACCAGTTGAAATAAAAGCTAAAATAACACACATCGCTAATATATCCACACGCAAAGCTGTGGACAAACAAATGAGGACAAACGGAGGGGGGGGGGGGAATTAAAATCTGCTTGGCCTCCTCATAAAAGAGTTATTATATTCAGTCATGCTTTAAATTGAGCTATGACTAATGTACCACCACGTTGTATATGCTCATGTGTCCCCAGAAGTAAATCAGTTTCACTCAAATGCAATTTCTCAAGGTGAGAGATTTCTGAGTTCTGAATCTTCTTGCTCGGTTTGGCAAAGTACACTGTTTTGCTTATTTACCCTTAGTGTGTTGTTGTTGACACTGACACTGTAACGTGTAGAGAGGGATTGTTGGCGCTTCTGTGGTGAGGGAGGGGGGTAGAGGGGGTCAGAACAACATGGAAGCTGCATAGTCGTGATTCAGTGCGACAGCAGCGCCTGGCATGTGAGGACAGCAGGCCAGGCGGGCGAGGCTGCTGCCTTTGATCTTTATTAGCTCCACCGTCTGTTTTGCATTTAAGAGCCTTGCTGAGCGCGAGGCATTGGATACACCTTGAATGGTTCAGGACCCCGTCCCCTTTTCAAAGACCCAGGATCCTTTTTCAAAGCTGAGGGGATCGGGGACAGAGGGATGATGTTTGAAGGAGAAGGTTCTGCACTGAATGGGGCAGAGGGTCTCCCGGCAACACAGATTAGCCCTGATGAAAGAGAGGGCTCTGTAATAACACATGATCAAGCTAATGGAGGATGGCGTGAGTGTGGGTGAGGGGCAAGGTAACCTACCCTTTTTTTTTTTTTAGATCAGGATCAACCCAGGGGTTAGGGGGCTGTGGAACAAAAACAAACATGTGCAGCAGCAACCCTATCATCCCTCTGCTGCTGCTCCTGACCGGTCAGATACATTTTGCAGCTCAGTGATGTCAACCGACTGTGACATCTTACACCTGAGAGGCAAAGCGGCATCATCACGTGGTCCTTTCCCAAAACCAGGCATGGAGCACTGACAGGGAGGCATCTCTCCCTCTTCAAACGGTGCATATATTTATCTTCTTGAACATCTATTGCACATTCCTCGCAGACACTACAGTGGCCACGGTCCAGAGCCGGCAGCTGGACATACTCTTGCTCTAGAAAGATACAATTGATATAAATAACTGCCCTTTCCAATAAGAGCCTCTTTGAGGAATCAATCAAATCAGAAGAAAAAAGTATTTTTGAGAGAAACAGTGGAGGATGGAAATGTTGTTTATGTAATCCAGAACAAAACTGAGGCTCAGAAACGGAACATGTAGTTTGTCTGTGTGGGAGGGAATCACAACACACCATTTATTTTTGATATAGTCATCGAGGTTATTTAACAAATACAGACTCATGTTGAAATGTTCCTGCATGCTCACACGTCCTTCTGCAGAATCCTTTCCCACTCCAGTTCCTGTCAAACATGTAATTTAATCCCAGACTATAAATGTTTTAGCAGTCCACAAATCTGATCATGACGTTTATTCTGTCTGTTTCTTTTTCTGGAAAGGTTGACGGACTCTGTCTCGTATTGTGGATTTTCAAAGACAAAGATAGACACAGAAATTGTAGCAACATCGATTTTATTTACTTGTTGAGCACTGTAGAGAGCTGTGCACATGTTAGCATAGCTTATACCATTTTATATTAGTTGCATTTTCAAGTAAAGAATAAACAAGCTTGATTATGTTTTTTGTTGAGCAAAACCAGAGGCACTGGTTATCAGAAATCTAGACCCTTACTTCTGTCAAGTACTATTCTCAACTCATGGGTTTTTATACATAAATTACTTTTTAAGGATATTTTCTAGCAAGAAAATACGTCTCTGTCGATGTGACTAGACAAATTGCCATTTTTTAAATGATGACTAACAGTCATGTTTGGAGGTGGGATCAAATGCGGCTACATGAGCACTTTGTATGTGTCAACATCATTCTGGAAGTGCATAGCTTCCCCCTTCTTTCTAACTTTACACCTGTCAGAGAGGCTTTCTGTACATGTTGCATCATGCATTAGCTAAGTATTCACATTGTAAAACAATAAAAGCATTCTATGGCTGAAATAGTTATACAATTCATCATTGACTAAGATGCACATTCTGCTACATTTGACAGTATGTTGGAGGATTAATAACGATATGTGTACATGGAAGTACATGTGTATGTGTTAACATTGTAAATTGCTTTAAACTCTCACAGCTATAAACACTTCACTCAACAATAACCTCGAGTGGCAGATATTCCACAAGGTGCATTGGAATAAAATAAGGTCTTGCTTTTTAAATTCCTAAATGCTTGAAAAAGTCACATCTGTTCAGCGTTACAAAACAACATGAACATCCACCCTGTTTTCCTAAACCATAACTTATGTACAAAAGGAAAAAAGGAGTAGGAAAGGGTAGGAGTAACAGTAAGAAAAAATGCATCAAGGCAATGGTGCATCAAGTCTAATCCAGGTGACACTGTGGAGTGTGTGGGGAAGTTGTATAGAGAACATGCTGGAGGCAGACAGTGGCAAAAGGAAGTCCTGTAAGTGCACTAAGTAGAAGCTAACACCCTCCCTCAGCACCTGTTAAAACACTAAAGCATATTACTTCTGGCATCACAAAGGTGGTGGGGAGGTGAGGGCGGTGTGTGCCTGTGTCTGTGTTAGGTGGAAAGGTTTTGTGTTGGAGTATTGCTCACAAAGCCCAGAAGGAGGGCAAATGCGTCTCACTCCGCCACGCTCAGTCGACACACACCGCCTTCGATGGCCAAGCACTGTCCAGGAACGGTCCCAGGTGGCAGTCTGGATATGTGTGTCTGCAGGCATCAAAAACAAACACAATGAGAAGATTACCAAAGGAAAGATGTACATACAGAGAAAGACTTCATAGGGTAAGGAAACGCTAACAAGGCTGTTGAACTCTTGGATTCCAGTAAATAGGAAAATAATGACAACTGAAAGGTCCCCTACTATACTCTTTGTCATCAATATATTATAGGTCTCAGATATATACAAAACATGTCCCTGAAGTGTTTGGCTCCAAATACCAAACAGTTCATGCATTGTAGCATCCCATAAACCCCTCTGTTTCAGCCCCGTTTCATTTAAAAGGGTGATACATTCAACACAGCTAATATATTTGGTGTATAGAACACACATAGGACTAGTACTCTTGCATAATGGGCATATACCCCTAAAGTCTGAAGATGCCAAGTGAGTATTTATAGAGAGACAGAGCAAGTGGATGAATGGAACAGACTGCTAGTGTTTCTTTGCTCGAGCAGAGAGGAGTAGGAAAGGGGCAAACACAGCTGTGAAGACGGGAGTGATGCTTCAACAGGGAGATCAAAGGTGGCCAACTCTCTTTGAGCCAATAATGGCCATCATCCTCCTTCCTCTCTCCACAGAGGGCAACGCTGGCTCCAGCTTTGGGAGAAGAAGAGTCCAGCCACTCATTTACCAGGCCTCTGAATTGGACTGACATTACTCTTCCAGTGGCAGGAGCCTTCATCTCCACAGGGCTTCTTTTTGTGTAGGCTTGGACTATGGCCCCCTGGCACCCCGAGGGCAACTGTCACTACAATGGGACATCAGCCAGACAAGGCCAAGCACACATGGCAACACTCTCAGGGGCTATTACGCCTCCAGAACCCCTTTCTGGGTTCATCCTCTCCCCTTCATCTTCTAAAAATGAGGTTAAAGGAGGCCTTGTTTAAACTGTCTTGACTGAAGGTCCATAGCTGAGACTTCATCAACTAATGGTGACATGTCAAATGTTTTCCTTACGATGTTTGCGTGTCAGAGGGACGGAGCTTTGCAATGTTCTTTTAAATTCCAACCACATTGAATACACAGCTGAAAATACACTACTGGGCACAATTAGCGCTTAGCTGTATGACTTCATATATTTTGCAGGAAAACGTGACACCAAATGTGCCCTAACCCTCACCCCTGCGCGTAACCCTGCAGCATATGTTAAGACCTTAATTTTTTATTTCCGTCTGGGAAAAATCGGTCAACTTGAGTGACTAAGCAGGAAGAGAAAGACGGCTTACTAAACCAAACAAGAGAGTAATTACACCACCGCAGTGCTAAGAGCATCGCGTGCCATTCACAAGCCGCCACGCTATTTCAGAAGTTTACAGGTTGCGGGGGACACAGTGGTGAGGATGAGCAGTGCTCCGGGCAACACACAACAGATGTCCCAACACTTCTGTGACATCAAGTGGGCCAACATCACACAAATAATGCTGAGGCCTTACGTGTAAACACATAGGAGTAATAATGTTGCACCTTTACTCTTTATACTTGTTCATTAGTCTGCAGGGGACACGCAATAGTAAAGCTTTTCATTATTTTCTTGGTGATTCTTTAACCATTTGCAAAACAACACAGAAGACTACTAATTAGAACTTTGGCTGGTCATTACCTGAAAGACATGTTTTTGCTTATTTCAATGAGTGATGGTAGCCAAAGAGTTATTTGTTATACTTCAATCATTCAATTATTTTTTTTGTACCTTGAAAGTTTTAGTTTTATTTGCTTCTCTTTGTTATAATAATAATAATAATTATTATTATTATTATTGTTGTTTGTTTTATTTCTGACATGTTCAATAAATTGACTAATACAACATTAAAAAATAAATCTCAAATTCAATCGAACTTATAAAATTCAGATTTTTACAGATTTTAACGTTGTCTGTTGGTGGGTCGGATTAACATCTAAACATCTCCTTTACAATTTACCAGTGGCGAACCGTCAGGGCCTTCAAGGTATTCAGAGAATACCCTGGAACACTCAGAAAAAACAAACAAAACATAGATTTAATTATATAAATAAAATGTATATAAAAGGAATAAATGAGAATGGTATCTGTGTTGTTGATCTGTAATATTACAGTGTTACGTTGATTTGTTTGTCCTTCTCGGTCCATGCACTACGCATTTCAGTGGTTTTGTGTTAGAAAAGAAAGCAACCAATCAGATCTTGTTCTGGGTCTCTGGGTAGAATATCCTTCAACCAAGGTATTCTACATCCTTGATCGAATGCCCTGGCCGTTGCACTGAATGAGAAAGTACGTTTGGACTGACAGTTTGATCAACCAATCATATATTGATTTGTAGCCAATGGGCGTATTCTTTCAGCGTTTCCCTCGGTTCCAGGGTATTCTAGAAGGCCCGCTAGTTAACTGGCTCGAGACAGAGGATCTAGATCAGGGGTGGGGAACCTTTTTCCTCTCAAGGGCCATTTCAATTTTTACAATATCCTCAGAGGGCCGTACAAATTATTGACCTCTGCTTAAAAAAACTAAAATCACAGCCCATTCATTTCATTCTGTGCAAAGAAAGAGCAACCTCTTAATCCAGATATCTCACCATGACTCGCGCATGCATGCACGTGCACGGTGTGGCGTGACCAGCAAAACAGAAAGATATGGACACAAGATGTGTGCAAATGTATTTAGTTTCCTATCCATGTGAATATGATTTAAGTGGGGGGGGGGGGGGGGGGACCTAACCTCCTCTAGGGGGGTCCGGGGGCTTGCTCCCCCGGGAAGATTTTTTTTAAATGTTGAAGTTAAAAGCATCAATCTGGTGCACTTTGAGAGCAACATCAGGAGATCTATGGATACATCTCTCAACACCCAGATGAAACAGAACTGGAAGCAGACTACTATAATGATCATATAAAGATGTGCCTTTACCTCACTGGTTGTAGAAAAAGCGTCTTATATTCGTTAGCATAGCTAGCTAACCAGATGCTAATAACAACAAAGTTATTGACTGTATGATCAGTATGACAGATGAACAGATCGCCACTGGGCTTTCAACTAAAGACACAGACACGCAGAAACTGCGGCATACAAGGCTCCTTATCGGTACTGCAATTTCTGAAGTGCTGGAGTGGCGTTCTGGTGCTCCCCGTCAGAACTGCACCCCTGTCAGTCGAGACCATAGACCATGGGTCGGCAACAGGCGGCCCGCGGGCCATTGTTGGTCCGCCAGCAATAATATTTGGCCTGTAATTTTGAGAATCAAAAATAAAATATCATTTTTGTATTTTTTTTTTGAATTTTTTTTTACAACATAGGACCAGAGAGTCGCACACATGGCAAATGTGTGGTTGGGGGGAACCAGGTCAATTAAAGTACTTATTTAACTATTAAATACATTGAGTTTGAGTAAAATACTTGGTTACTGATTAATTTAGGTTATAATATATTAAATTGCAAAGCAAAACATGCTATAATTGATTTATTTTGTCCTTTGATATTTTTTAAAGGTTTTCAACCTGAAAGAATCCTAATGTGTCCTTGAAAAGTCGAAATAAAGAAAAGGAAAAAGGATTCTCTGTTGCCCCTCAAGCCTCTCAAATGTGCAAACACTCAAATAAATGCCAAAAACCCAGAGAACTTGACAATACTTATCAGAATATGTTAAATACAGTAACACTGCTACCTAGTTAATAACTCTACTTTACTCAGTGGAGGCTCGTCCATCGAGGAAAGGGAGGACCATCCTCCCTACAATTTCAGAGAAAAATAAACTTTGAAGAGAACAATAAATACAACTCAATTTAAAAGATAAGTCTGTTAAAATACAGATAATAGCCCTGGCTTTGGGACTGAAATGGGGCTAGAGAGGACGAGCCTCCCTTTGGGCGGGTCTAGCCAGAGGCTCTGGATTGGGCGCCTATTGAACCAATCAGCGGATCTGACTGCGCATCAGAGTGTTGATGGGGACGGTTATCAGCGATATCAGCGTTCTTTCTGAACCGAGGAACAGGGGCGCTGCGCCCTCTTACCAAAATCAATTCCTTGAATTAGGCTTTGATTATGTTCTGGCCCGCCATCTTGTGGCTCAGCAAAAAATTGGCCCAAGGCCAAACTTACTTGCCTACCCCTGCCATAGACTGTATATATAAAGGTCGAGACATATACCACGTGATGACACGTTAGGCTTGTGTTGTGTTCAAGGACCCTGACCTTGGTCAGGAAAAACAGGCACTCGCTTGTTTAATTTTTTTGCGGTCTAGATTTCTTAAAATTTTTTTTTTATTGCGTGTGTTTATAAATTACCTCGAGGGCCGTACCAAATTGTCTCGCCCGGAGGCGACGAAGCAATTCATGCCATTTTATTGTTTTTAATGTTGAAATGACAAGTGCAACAGGTGAAGATGAATTGTCGTCTTGAATTTTCAAGACGACAATTCAGTGGACATTATAATGCCGCGGGGGGGAGAGTGTGTGTGTGTGTGTGTGTGTGTGTGTACAGAAGGTCCAGTTGTGATAGACACGGTTCGCCACTGCAATTTACCGAATCTTAACTCCAATTTACTATTGAACTGAAATATTGTAATGTAAAAAGAAAGCCAGGAGAAAATAATAGAAAATAAATATATGATAGTCTAATATATGATAGATGACCTCCATATGAAGACGCGCAAACCTAGTGAGTCAGATGTCAACTCCAAACTCATTGACTGATGTTACCACATGACAGGCCTACGACTGAGTCAAAATATAACGTGGAATACACAGCTCCATTGTATCTGTTAGAGGAAAAACAACATTCTTTGGTGATGTGTTTAGGAGCTGGCGGAGCCACACATTAACACCACAGCAGAGGATAAATGTGTTTCTTTCACTATGCCGCTATTCTAGTGTTGTGGTTTTCACATTCTTCTCTTTTTAAAATAAAAAAAACAATCATATTCTATTTATTCTCAACGCGAATGATAGTAAAAAGAAAATGCACCATAGTAAAACACATTTGTCACGTATTACACAAAGCAGACAATAACCAGGAGGCTGCGTTGCATGCCCTTTGATTTTCTTTGGCCTTTCACAGTTTCAGCGAGCTTTATAGTGGTAATAATGTCCTGGTGGAGGGATCTGAGCCATGGCGGCGGTGCTGTGGACCCTACACTTCTCTTTCATCTGTCCAATCATGAAAAACAATAAAACAAAAGTCTAACTGTTTCAGAAGCACCGCCAGTAGCCCGCTCGCGCAGCTTTGTGTAGTTTTATAAAACGTGGCTCGGTGTTCTGATGTGCCGTCCAGTGCAAACACAGGTGAGCGTTTGAATGAAACCAGATGCTCATGCTCTCTCTCTCTCTCTCTCTCTCTCTCTCTCTGCAGCACTTGTGCTTTATGGCGATTTTACAATGTAACGTCAAAAAGATTATAATACATACTCAACTTTCCCTAAAACAGTATCTGATTGAGAAGTAATAAAAGGCTCAGAAGAACTGCCCGTAAAGTGTCTGAAAGAACTGGTCTGACATCCAACACATTTTGGACTCAAGTTTACTGTTCCCTGGGTTTATGGAACGGTTTTTTGTCAAAATAATTATACATGTACAAATCTGAGAATTGAAACGCTGTCAAGCAAAGGTGGATGTACAATATTAAACCAGCCTGACTTCTGTCCTGCTACTGTGTATCAGCCCTTTCATGTTCTTATCATGGTGAGGCAGTGGAAGATGGACTCTGGCTGGCTAGAAATGCCCAGTGGGATGCTCACAGGAATGGGAGGAATGTCTGAGGAATAGCAAATGAGGCAGTGGATGGCTCCAGCTCTAAATTCAATCTCTGCAACACTGAGCACAGAAAATGTCATGTGTATAACCAAGAATAATTGTCAAGCAACGCATTAAGAGTTCAAGGGGAACTGTCCTCTTTGGAACGTTTTCATCGGCACATATCTTTGGCCAAACACAGTCAAGGAAGTCCCTGTTAGAAGAATTTGTTTTACACTGCTGGTTTGGCATTCGGCATCCCATATACACTGAAGAAGACTGTCTATGAATCTGTCATCAATGCCATGGACATGCAGGTGCCACCTCCTGGGCCTCCTCCATAGTATTCAGATCAATTCCTAGACTGAGTTAACAAACAACAGATATCATGACTGGAGCCTAGTCGCATTATGGGTTTCCATCTCTGGCTCACCAGATTGGAGAGAAAACAGATGCTCTCTTATTGAATCCCCTCAATGGAAGATATTTTGGCAGGGAGCGGGGGCCAACTCTGGGCTCAGCTGGGGGACAAACGGGTAAAAAGCTTGTTTGCACCCAGTGAGGAGGCGTGAAGGACAGAACAGCCAGCTTCTCTGGTATGCTGATGATGAGAGCCACGGAGGCTCATGGGAGCTTGGTAGAGCAGTGTGAGGTTTGGTGGAGCAGCTGTGTATCTCGACTTCACTCTCCAATATCACCGTGTCACCAGTGCCCCGCTGAGAGGAAGTGGATACCGTGTTCCAGGAGATCCAGAAACCACTGCTGACAAGAGGATATTCCTGGATCTTCATCCACTGAACACAGTTTTTCATGCAAAAAGTGCTTACATTAATGCATGTGGGGTGCCCAGACTGAGGACGTTTCTACAGTTTGAATGCAAGTGCTTAAGTGTGCTTTTCTGCTCCTCTGTAGTTCTTCACACTGTTTTCTAATATATGGAGGTGCAGCTTGAACCACTGTAGTAAAAAGAAAGTTTCGTGGAACATTGGGAGAATAAATAATGTATTCTTCCTTTACTTGACTATTTAAAGTCCACAATTTCTATAGGTGACCAACTTCTCCTCTATCACCTAGTTAATTTCACTATATCACGAGTCCAAGGACAGTAAATGTAATCCCTTGCACATTCAATTGGAATTCATTTTTATAAACAGCACATAGATACAACTGCACTAATTTTCTAGCAACGTAAATAAAAACAAAGTTTTGGTTTGGTGGTTGAAGCGCCCCTGCACAGTGCACAGTCAACTGTGTTCTGCTCACCTCTTGATGTTGGCACAGGCGTGAAAGGGGAGCTTGCTCACATTCCACCTCAAATCCCAATACACAGGGCACATCTGACAAATATGCAGATTGATACTGATATTCCCCGTGGTGCATGACTTTCAGTAAACATTAAAGTACTTTAGGACCAGGTAGGGGCAGAGAGGGGGACTGACGAGAGAGATTTACCAAGGGACGGAGGAGAGGGCTGGTGAGGGGGCGGGGGAGGCGGCACAGAGGGCAAACACTTTGAAATCTGAACCCGGCAGGAACAACAGTGCCCTCTCTTTATGCAGAGTGACAGAGATACTGCCAAACAAATCAGTCAGGGCCGAGGCTCCATTTACAGCCAGAGGGCCAGAGCATCAAGCCATGTTGCTAAAGAAGCCACATTGACTGATTCAAATAACACTTCTATGTGCCAAGTGGCTATGCTAATTATTTTTAGAAAGTAAGGGACCTGTCAGCCAACACACAGGTAGCCTAATATATTCTAGAACTATTTATCTTTTTTCTACAAGACTATAAATGTTACGTATAATTGAAAGAGTTCTGCAAATATTTAGTACCATAATCCAAAACCTACAGCATACCAACATGACAGTAGGCACAGGTGGCGCAGAGGCAACATCCCTACCCACGCCACAGTGACTTGGGGTGGCCTTGGATTGGTTGTGCCATCCAGTGACTAAAAACCTTCAGTGTATGAAGGGAAGCTGGTGAGGGAGTATGTACCTGTTGCTATACTAGCTACTGCTTAGGAATGGGCAGTGGTGTCTGGGAAGAAAGCATTAACCTGTTTATCGTGTATCTTCTCACTTTGACTCTCCCCCAAGTCAACAGTGATGTCAACATGTTCAAAACCTGCAGTTTCTCAAGACTTTGATATAAATGGTGAGGAAAAATGCAGATTTTTGTTAGCAAAAAAGTAGGATGACTGGCTCATGCAGGTGAATTGAAGGAACAGAGACAGCCAGGGTTGGGTTGTAACGGAATACATGTAACGGCGTTACGTAATCAGAATACAAAAATCAAGTAACTGTATTCAGCTCGCGTTACATTTGAAAAACGAGTAATCTGATTACAGTTACTTTCGTAAACCTGAAGTGAATACATTTTGGATTACTTATTGGAATTATTGGTGGAAAGATTTCCTCACAACATTTAATATTCATAGTAGGTACAGCCGAATCATCACAGCCCACAAAACCTATTACCGCCGCAGATGGACCAAAAAAGCGTTTGAAAAAAAATCGCGGGTCCGCTCAGTGAAACAATAACAACGAAACATGGAGGAACAAAAGTCTGCGTTTAAATCGCGTGTGTGGTTAAAACACATCAGCTTGCGGTCGCTCTTTAGCCTTTCTAATGATTATTCCTGAAGGTAAACACAGTGAAGGCGGTGCGTGAAAGGCACTGCGCGCTCCTCTTCTCAGAGGCTGAGTTAACCCTCCCGCTGCCTCCTGGTGCTGCAGAGATTTCATGAAGAGGTTTTCCTTCTATAAAACAGCTGCGGGCAGCAGATACTGTGAGAGTCACAGACATGAATTCATAGATCAAGGCAGACTGGTGCACACACTCTCCTGTTTTGCCAATCCGGTGCTTAAACAAATATAGCTCGACACCCCTGGCCGAAATGTCCTTAAAATGAAGTCCGAGTTTGACATTTTAATTCATGTCCGTTCTAAGCCGTGTCCCTCACTCCTCACATCCCAAGCTGCATCCCCAACAAGTTTATTATGTTGTTACATCGTTTCAGATGTGATGTTTCAGTTGTGCTCTTGGTAAGCCATTAAAACAGTAAAAACACATTCCTTTTGCTTTTTGTGTCTCCTGTTCACCAAAACATACCCATCTGTGATGGAAAAAGAAAGTAATCCAAAAGTAATCTAAAAGTAATCTGATTACGTTACTTTTTTAAGACACGTAACTGTAACTGTGTTCGGATTACTTTCAGAACCATGTAATCAGTAATCAGTAACTGATTACATTTACAAAGTAACCCTCCCAACCCTGGAGACAGCTTAGTTGTAAGTCAAAAGAATACCAGGCCCATCATATAAGCTGCAACACTCTACTTTGTAGGAATGCCAGTGATTATTCGAATATTCGTTACAGTCTCCATAATCGAATATTATTTTTAAAAATCGATTTTATTTATTGATTTTTTTATTATTATTTATTTATGTTTTTTTTTTTTTGTGGCTTAGTTTCAACCAAAATATAGACTAATGATAATAATAGTAATAGTATTAATAATTGTAAATGGCCATTGGTCACACCACCAGTTTGTTTTACTGTAAACTTGGAGGAAGCCTGCGTGCAGAGCAGACTGCTGCTGCAGCACGCTACACACCGCCCCCGCCCCCCCTCTCCCTCTCCCTCTCCCGTGCGACTAAAGATGAACAAAGCGGCAGGTAAAAAGAGTTCCTCCTTGTGGAACTACTTCGAACTTACAAGTCCAAAGGAAGTTAAATGCAATCTCTGCAAAAAGATGTTGGTCTATCACAGCTCAACCTCAACAATGCGTTTTGAGTGCATCTATTTGAAGATGCGCTATGCGCGCACAATTTATTTATTGCAATGCTGCCATTATTAATACAAGCTGTAGCCTGTATTTAATAATGGCAGCATTGCAATAAATACATTGTGCGCGCATAGCGCATCTCCAAATAAAGGCAATAGCAGGCACTTTAGAAAATAACAAAAAATAAACCAACATCAAGTTTTAAACATACTTGTTTCCAACCAAGCTGTCCCCATGAACTCAAACATTACAATTCATTTAGCTTGTCAAGCTAATTGTGACGCTCACCTTCGCCTTGCTATCTTGGGCAGACATGTAGCCAACACACATGCTCTCTGTGGTGTGACTCCATAGGAACTCCACTGTGAAAACACAAAGCAAAGGATGATTAGGACAGGAAAACAAACATTTAAAAAATGAACAAATATATAAATAAGAAAAGCAAGGGAAAGAGTGACGCTAGGGGAGAGGACAAACTCTTACAAAACACAAGTTCAATTTCACAAAATAAACTAAAATCAAGAGCATTTTCTTCTGCCAGTAAAAGGTTTGGCAGGAGACTATGTGCGAAACTGCGATAAAGTCTGTTCATCATCGTTAAAATATATGACTTGCAGTTGTGACATAACTGCAGAGGAAGGTAAAACTTCTGAGTTGTGAGAAGAAATTACAGCACCCAACGATGTGGTTGACTTATGCTTGTAAATCAACACGGAGCCCTTCACTTTCCACAGTAATCTGAGGGTATCCACACTAAGTAAGTTGTACTTTGGAGCATTGTATTATTCTGTCCGACATAAAGTTTAATCAGAATAGCGCTTCTCTAGTTATTTACCATCATGATTGATTTGTCATTAAGCTTTCCCTTTCTACATTGGAGAAACATCTGCTTTACTTTTGTCAGTGAACTTGAACTCATCCACTGGTTTCTTTGGAGCTGACGGTTTGCTACACATGTTGAAATGACCACAAAAGGGCAACATTACAACCCAGTAGTTAATGATGTGGCCGTAACTCTGGACGATCTTCTGATTAAGTCAGATTCAATGATTGTTGAAAGTTTCAGAAGCTCCAGGTAGAGAAATTAGATCCTGAAATACAATCAGCCAAACTGGGCAGCGTTCAAAAGGCCTTCACTTGAAGAAGATTAGCTGTTGATTCCATAGTGGGAGGTCTGTTTGAATCTGAGATGAAGGGTGTGAAACCAGAGCCTGATTGTGTGAGTTAAAACACAGACCACCAGCCAGGAAAGCCACAGTGCCTAATCCCCCCCCCTCCTCACGTCAAATCTGATGATGGATTTTTAAATATTAACAGCCAAATATTTGCATACCACAAGCTGCAGGGTGGAGGTTTGAGCTTGATCATTGTTGAAATGATTTATGTCTCACCCAGTATACCCTGAATATTTTGAGATGGAGGAGATTCCACACATCTGCAGCAGCGCAGGACAATTACTCCACCCAACACACGATCCTCACCGGCCAGGAAGGGTGAGCCTGGACACAAAGAAAACAAACATTAATGTTAAAAATGACAACTTACTCCTCAATCAACAGTTTCTCTTGTATACTTTAACTCTCCACCCTAACACAACCAAGCAAAGATAACACGTGAAAAAAACTAGACAAAACACAGCCATTTTTATCCAATTAAGGTGATCTATGAGAACAAATTCCTTCCATTTTAGTGTTGTTTGTCTTACTGGCCAAGTTAAACAACTGAAAGCAATTATTCAGCTGTATTTATTTTATTTAACAATATCAAATATGCCACTCCATTTGTGTGGGGTAGGTTTAAGCAGATAATGACAAGTAGTGTATGTTTTCCCACACTGCATACACTGTACCATAATTCATTTAAAGAAATCACCCAGCTCCATGAAGACCTTTGAGAAAAGACAAATGTATGAATGTAGAATAAGAACCTCTCTTTCTTCCCGATTAAACTTAAGAAGAGGAAAACTTGAATGAGGTGTTTTGTATATAAAAAAAACTTGGATTAGCTGATAATTGAGGGGTAATATAAAACAAAAAGTGCTCAGTTTTATAAAAGAACAAAGAGAAAGCAGCTACAGCATGAATTGAATCGTCTCCACACAGTAAAAGGAACAATGTGTGCATTGGACGGAAAACATTTTGTGCCTGCCTGCTGTTGTTTCTTTTTTGCATTTCACGCTAATTTTGGTTCCATGTCGTAATGTTTCTTTCACTCTATAAAACTTTTGAGTGTAGCTTGGACGACATTCACAAAAAGGCTCTTAAATTAATTTTGTTACACATAACTCGGACATCTTTGCATGCTGTAAACATGAGAGCATTTGAATTATTTTACAAAAAGAAAAGAACCCAGCTTGATTTAGCTATTCTTGAGTGTGGATACTTGTTAGCTTGTATGTACAGAATAAGAGGTACTGTCAAGACAAAAATATCTAAAAAAGATATTCTATTTGAAATGAAGACAAATATATCCTGGAAGTTGAGTGAGAGGCCTCCACACCACAGACACTGCCATCAGTGCAGGCAGGATTTATGAAGCTTTGTTTGACTTAATGTGCATCTTGAAAGGAAACAGCAGGAGAATTAACTTCAAATTGACTTGATCCAGCCCGTCCAAACGTCTGGGTGTTACAGATGTCCATGACAAAGCCAAACAGAGACGGACTTCTAAAGGGGGCCAAAACAAGGCAGAAACCACCACATGTTTCCACATGTCCTTTCTTCCTCTGCTCTGTTTTCTCTGAGCTCTAACAGTGGTCATTCACAGGCGAGCCTAACACAGTTAACAAGAATTTCTTAAAACTGACCACTTCTGAGAAAATGTGGGAAACAAAATACACAACTTCACATGAACTTTCAACAAAACAATTTATGTTTTCCAAACCATCTTTGGATGTCATCTGTCCTTCGTGGCCCTGTTTAGACAGTGTAAAATATCCATAAATCAAAAACCGTCTTGTCTAATGTCATTATTTCCAATGTTTCCATTCTTGGTGTTGTGAAATATCTGTTAGATGCAGATCTCCCTCTGTGCATAATTATGTTTTTTTGCTAACACATTCTTAGCTTACAAATATGTGTGTATGGAAAGTAGTGTATACATATGTGTGACTCACTGATGAATTTGTTTTGCATAGCCTCCAGCAGTGCTTTGTGGGCATCTTCAGACTGCAAGGCAGCAGAGCATTCCCGTGCCAGCATGGTGCGAATCAGATGCTCTCCACAGCCTGGCAAAAGACACAGACACAGTTAAATCCCTTATCATTAACTCATTTCTTTGTTGCTAGCATGCATGCCTTCAATAAGAAATGCACACGTTTACTTTCAGAGATATGGCAAATGTTTCCAACATATAATGGAAGATACTACACATTTAAAAAGATTCCCAAATAATGTAGTACTACTGCAGTCCATTTATTATCTTCTCAGCAGCATGACATTTTATTGGCTTTAATATTTCAGGTAAAGATGACCGCACACAGGGGCTGCCAAGTAAAACTGCCTTGCTCAAGGGCAGACTGACAGTAATTGCTGAGGGAGGGTTTGTGTTTCCCATCAAGTTTCTCTTCCAGGATTCCCAGCTGGTGTGGGAATTTGAAACAGCAGCCACCCAGTATTAATTCCACTTCTGTAAACTCACTGTATAACTGCAGTACGTCAAGGCACACATGAAACATACATAACCTTTCTATATGTAGTCATCAATTTTATATTTTTTAAATGTACATCTTACCATTAAATGTAACTTTGTAAGATGATTACTAAGGCCTAAATGGCCAAACTCGAAAAAAAAATATTTTTTAAAGGTTGAGGCTAGACAAGACTTGTATTAGAGCCCCGAGACTAAGACATTAAACATGTGTAGGTAAATATATGACTGCCTGCATGCAAAATACAAAAGTAAGAATTCTATCTCTTAAGGTTGCAACACATTTTTTCTTACAGTCCAAGCAGACAAAGCTGCATAATAAAAAAAGAGGTGACAGGAGGATGTACTAGGACATGAATCTGTATGCTCTGTAGTTATGCTGCATACGGTATAAAAATAGTCCAGGGAAACTAAGAAAGCTTTGTTTGAGTATTAAAGCAAACTTGGAAATATCAAAACATGGTCAGCCTGTACAAATGAATCCCCCTCCTTACCTTACATTAAAACATGGCAGGTGTTCTTTTTTACATGTTGGATATTTGCTACTTAATACCTTGTTTAGACAAAAACAGATAAACGTTCTATACCTACAATATAATCTTGTCTGTCTGCCCGCACTTCAGAAATCTAAAAGTGCAAACAAAACACATCTGGCAAAAGCTCCCGCAAAAACCCATAAAGACGGAGGAATATAATCTTGTTGTTTCTGTAAAAACAAATGAAGGCCTCATAAATATCAGGTAACTACAACAAAACTCAATGCAGGTTGGTAACTGTGGAGACCAGATGCCTGGAGCAATTTGAAGTTCAGTTTATACGAGAGCAGAACGTCGGATTGGCCAGGTACTGTTTTTCTGTGCTGTTCTTACCATAAACTGCTCTGTCCCAGGAGAACAGGATATTATGGAAATGCAGCAAAATGCCAAGACTGAAGCAGCACCTCAATTGAAGAGAAATGTCAAAAGAAAAGAGGCCAACAGTCGGAGACACACTGTGTGACAGCCAACAGCAGCAAGAGTAAACAGTGTGTGAGCTGTTCTCCCATGGCAAAGCTAAGCCCGGGCCAAGCAGTCAACACATATAAAACAATGACCCACATGAGGCGCATATTACAGAACACACTAAAATGGAGGGGGTGGCAAGGCGAAGTGGTGTTGAGGTGAAGGAAAGAGAGACTGACATACAGTACAGGGTGAGGACCGGGCTCCTCCAGTCAGAATGAAAAAGGATTGTTTTTCTGGTTCTTTTGATGGAAATGCCTTTCATGTTAGGAAATTAAAAACAGGTGTTGTACTGGAACACACATTATGTTCTCCATACCCATAAGGGAAGCTTTTTTTGTTGTTGTAAGTAACATCAAAGGAAAGCCACAATATAGGAGGACAGGATGGAGGTAGAATTACACACAGAGAGCAAACATCTACACTTCATCTGCTGGGATAATTGATGTACAGTAGACTATTAGTGGCCGGCTTTAACTGCTTGTTCAATGTGATTACAGGATTAAAGGGATTTCTCAAATTAAGTAGAAGACTACAAGTGAGAGACCTTTGGTACAAAACTGTCATCATTGTAAATGCACAGAAAATATTGAAAATCACTATTAAGATAATAAAAAATGATCGGGATTCTAATGCATTTATAAAGTGTGTTTTGTTTTAATGTTAGGTCTCAGTTAAAGAGGCCCTATTATGCTTTTTGGGGTATTCTCTTTCCTGTAGTGTGTTATATAGGTTTTTGTGCATGTAAAAGGTCTGCAAAGGCTAGAATCACATCACACAAGTTTATCTCACACACATTCCCCCCCTGCCTAAAACGCCAGGATTGTAGTCCTATGTTTTCTAACGCGACATAGTGACATCACTTGCGCTTCTATTTGCTAGTACTCCAACACATTGTATGTGTAGTTTGACCAACTACAACACAGCTGCCCAGCTAACAGAGCAGACTGGTTTCAGACAGAGGGTGAAAAGAGGTGCTGCAGCAGACCTTTCTGAACATTAAAGCATTTAAACATGTCGCAGTAGAGCCACAGAATACAATTATGAAACCTGAAAGTTAGCATTATAGGGCCCTATTTAATGTGCCAGACATTTTCAGAACTAACAGAGAGAGAATGTTTTCTGGGTCAAGATAGCAGATAATACGTTTGGTCTCTCAGGACTGTAGCTATGATTACAGAATAGAGTGCAAATATTTGTTTTTGTGGCTCACTATTGTTGTTACTCTATCCCACATTTCTCGCTGATTGCCGGTTATAATATATTCAGACAAGCTTTAGCGGTGCAAAACGCTGGGTATCTCAGCGCTCCAAGTATATGTATATGTATAAGTATATGAGATCAAATCAGCTCGTCTGCACTGAAATGCATTAGGCTACATATCCACATCAAAAAGGTCTAAATGTTCCCCAGAAGCTACAGTATGTCACAGACGTCTACACATCTTCAGGAAGCGGGCTATTATGGCTTCTGTACCTCACCTTCAAAACCATAGAGCTCACAACCAGAAATGTTGCTTTTTAGCGAATGCATGCACTCTCATTTTTGAGAAACACTAAGGCACGGTTGTTAATAGGTTAAAAAATATTGCAACTTGTTTTGAAATGGAATATTGGTCTAGAAATGAAACGTTTTATTTTCTGTTTCTTTATAAGTTTAACATGCTGACTTGTAAAGGCTGAATCATTTTAAATTCCAAAATTCACTAGGCCCTTGCTGCCAACAGTAGCAAAACACATTTTCACTAGAGAGGTTGTCAAGTGGAATCCCACAGAAACACATTTTCTCACTTAGTCCCGAGTGCTATATAGTCATAGCTCTCTCAACAGATAGTTATTTTGAAATGTTAACATAACTTTTCTTACATAATTCTTATCGGTTAAACTTGGGTTACTGCTTTCGAACCATATCATTCGGATTTTAATTCTGTGTTAACAAAAACAACCACCTTCATCTTCCTTTTTCTCCTCCTGCAGGAGTTTTAAAAATGGTGGTGTTTAAATTAGATTCTGATCTCCTAGTTAAAGCTCTATAGATTGGTAGAATTAAGGATGAATCCCTTTTGCATGTGATGCTATAAAGATACCATAACACAAATAGAAACAAAATAAAAAGCCCTTTTTGTCCTAAATATTAAACACATGGCAATATTTACTTTGGGGGGGCTTTTTTTGCAAAGGTTAGGAACAAACACATTAAAAGATTGACTTAAGACATACTGCATATGCTTCTCATAAGCAACTTGTAACTGATTTAATTTCCAGGAATGATACCACTCATTTAGACCAGCCAAGTTATGATCCAAGGCTAGATAATTACGCTTGAAGTTTGCAAACGTATCGTGTTTCTGCTGCACTCCCAGAGGTTCTGCCTATCATATCTACAGCAGGTGTCCCATGTCAAATGTCATTGCAAATCCCAAGAGCTGTGCAATGCACCTGGCACGCAGCTGACGAACGGAGAGTGGAGAATGATGACTCAATCAGCTGAGGAAGTGACTGATGAGAGTCACTCAGCAGGAATGGCTGGAGGTCATCGGAAAGTATTATAAGGCTTTTTGAAGTTTGACTCACCGAGGCTAAATACGGGGCTCACGTCGAATAAATATGTGTTTCTGATTCATATTATCTCCAAAACAAAAGGCAGGCATGTGGTAAACAATAACGGTGAGAGGAGAAGTTACACACACGACTGCAAAGTAGGTTGTAGAGAGTGTGCTGTGGTATACCTGAGGTACTCACTGCTGTAGAGTAAGGGTTATTAAAGGCATTTTCAGCCCAGCAGCCACATCCATAATGAGCAGCCTGAGAGAGAAAAGAGAGGAAATAAATACATTTTAGATGAAGGGGAGTTGTAAAAGTTATAACAATTGTCTTTCTCTTTGAAGTGCTGAAAAATTATTTATTCTCAAATTAGAACTATGAGTAAGGCAAGCTCATAGCCGAATGTATAAATGTAAACCTTGTAAAATACAGGCTAATTTACATTTCCACATCATTTCCAACATTAGAACAACATGCCATACTCATGACTCTATTGCTCTGAGCTTCAGGTTTTCTCAACAGTAATAGTGTCAATGAGGTGAAGGCAGTACATCGGATTCATTCACACTTTTGTCTCCATTGTTAGGTTGTTGTTCATGCTAACTCAAACCTTCCTGTAGCTGCCTCAAAGTAAATGAGTCGCAACACAGACATATATCTAATGGTAATTGTTGAGTTTGAATTAAGACATGTTGATGAGGACAATCAGAGTGATATTTTTCTGTTGTGGGTAAAATCCTTAATTTTCACTATCTGTATTAAAAAGGCAAAAACACACAGTCCTGGCTCATTGTTGTTTAATGGAGTTATTATTCCCCGTTTACACATCTGGCAGGAACCATCTTTTCATTGGCATGTGCTTTTGAACACTTGAAAGCATTCTTGACTTTTGTCACTCTTTCGCCTCATAGAACAGATGAGGCGCATTCACACTGCGGTACTTTTCCCACAAAGGTTCATGTGAACTTAGTTCATGTGAACTCTTTTATCGCGTTCACACCAAAAAGAGCCGGTACTAAAATTAGTTAATGTGAACCTTTTTACCCCCACGAAAGTCCCTGCTAGAGAGCAGGGAGTTTCGTGCGGCTCTCTTGTGAGAAAAGAGCTATATTTCTGATTGGCTGGGCGGATTGCAAACCACGCCCCGTAAAACTCCCAAAAACTTTTGTGAAGCCGCCATTTTATTATCCTCTCATTAGCATTATTAGCATTAGCATTAGCCCAGCGCAGAAACGTAGAGAGACTAACTTATGGCAACACAAAATAAAACATGGGAGCGGTGGAGATGAGGAGGTGTCGGCGTTCTGGCGATTTACTCGGAAGGCTTCAGTAGAAGCTGCTGGGACTCCCAGCAGCTTCTACTGAAGCCAGTCCCTAACTCCGGGGACTTCCGGCCGGGGACTTTGGGCGGCAGTATACGCCGTGAAGTGGTTTTGCGGCCTGCCAGTAAACCCAAAGCAGAAGAAGAACAAGTGACGTCAGCGGCTTCATTTGCCTAATCCACCTCCAGGGACTTTTTCCAGTGTGAACGCGATCTGTACTTAGTTCATGCGAACTAAAGAGTTCACATGAACTAAGTTCACATGAACCTTTGTGGGAAAAGTACCGCAGTGTGAATGCGCCTATTGATGCATTTGATTAAATGGTGTAGAAGAAGATTTCAAAACAATGCCATTTCCTTCATTCTAAGTATAAATCAAACTATTTTTGTCCATTAAATGTCTGCCTCCAATCAGCCTGGTGCAGACAGTTTGTCCGGCTGCTGCAGACAGACGGACGGACACACATACATACAGACAGACAGACAGACAGACAGACAGACAGACAGACAGACAGACAGACAGACAGACAGACAGACAGACAGACAGACAGACAGACAGACAGACACACAGACAGACACACAGACAGACATCATTGTGGCTGTTTGTGTAAAAATGACTGCTTGCACAAAACAGGTTTTAAGAACAGTAAGACTGCATCTTTAATAAATTGTCTGGGTATTTAATGAGCTAAAAGGTTAAAATACCTGTAGAAAGAGTAATTTTTCCCACTGGGTTTCTGGTTAACCTTATCACATATATCAGTTAAGTTAAATATTGATTAATGACGTGACGTAATGAAGGAAGGGAAAAACCTATTATTGCATGCAGCATATCATTATAATTTGCCACACTCTTCATAATGGTATATTTATTTAAAAGTATTTCTACAATATTGTACTATAATATTCATCTTAAATAGGACACATTGAAATAATGACATGCCTCTCCAATAAAAGGCTTGTTTTAGCCTTGTAAATTATATTATATTATTTGTTCTGTGTAAAGACATGAAAGAAAAGGAGGAGATGGAGCGTACCTGGCCCACCCTGCCCGGATGTTTCATGGCCAGACCCCCACTGGACACCGCCGCAGCTACGTTCCCCTCCGAGTCGACCACCACGGCTCCCACCGTGTCCAGGCACCCTGAACCATTTTCCTACATCACAGTAAAGAGAGGAATCACATCACAGTGAAAAAACCCAAAATACACTAATTCAAATACATTTCAGGCAACTTAAAAGGAGATAAAATCGGAAATGTTCACATTCTAAAAACAGAGGCATCTTCTTTAAATAAGACTTTTCCAAAGTGAACGATGTTATGCATGCATTTTTTTTATCCCTAATCCTTGCCCTTCACTTTTCATCAAACATGTGCTGTTGTGATTTTAATCAGCTGTTCGCCTTCCCTGATTGCAGTTTGCTTTGGAAGGAACTTGTTTGTGAACCATCACGACTCCGTGATGAATAGTCCTACAGGGTAGAAAACAGGATACACGATCAGAGCTCCACTCCAAGCAGAAACTGAACATCTCTATTGAACCTTGGACTTAAACGCTACAGCGGTTCCCATCTGTCTTAAGCTCTCCTAAATCAACTCTGTCTCTCTGGCTTTTGAGACCAAAAAGAAGGAGAGCCAACAATTTCGAAATGCTACAAAGAACATCCTGTCATTCCTTATCAGTGTCCTTAAATGAAAAAGAAACATCCACAGTACATTAATAATGACTGTAAAACGTAATGGCATCGTCAGAATGATTTTGAATTGCTTTAGATTTTCTTTAACAACCCTGCAGCTATACACCATCACGAGACAGGTGCATATATTGCAGAGAAACGTTTTTTTTATTGCTTGGCAAAACGACAAAGGCATAAAAAGAACAATGTGTTAAATGAAAACCAGACTTGCTACGATAATGTTTTTTGTTGGGACCCATACGCATTTTTAGAAACAAAATGAGGATATTTCCTTAATATGTCAACTAATGTAGAACATTAATGACACATTTTGATAAGGAATTTATTTTAAAACAACCTCAAATCAGCCATGGCTCGCATGTGAACAGTCAGAGTATGAGTTATGTTCAGTTCAGTTGTAGCTTAATTGCTAAAAATGGTCACACATTTATCCTTATTAGCACAAGCAGTTTTGTGTAAACACGTAAGAGACAGATGAGAACAGAGGGCAACTAAAATCTTCATTAGACTAATAAGTCATTTGAGACTCATTCAAAATCCCTTGCCTAAGTCAACATTGAATCCTAGCTGTTACTCTTTCTTCCAGTGTATATATCATTAATATTGTGGACTGATGTAACTGACCTAAACAAACAATAATACTGTTCAAAATGAGTTATAATGAAGCATATAAGGCTTTGGCCATTAACACGTTTTACTTAATTTAACACAAAGCATGTTTGACCCAAGAGAAACTCTCCCACCCTGTTCTGTGCTGCTGCCACCAGTGACTTTAAAGCAGAATGAGTGTTTTTTCAGCTAATTTCTACTCAGTTGATCATCAACTCCTGCTGTGCTGCTCAGAGTACTGCAACTTTGCACTAACGGCCAGTCCACACTGCAGCTTTGAAAAAATCTTGAAAATCTTGGTGGTGGGCGTGTCTGAAAGCTTGGGGATTTTTTGCGAGCAACGCGACCAACAACCAATCACATGAATCTCCCGCCCCCGACATACAAAGCAAAAAAACCCGGGGATTTTATGCGAGCTACATATATATATATATAAACTCCCCAAACAGGCGAAAACCTACCAGTTTCACCCACTGTCTCTGCCACCTCCCTCCATGCCTGGTTCCTCCGGTTTGTATTCCGGTAAATAGTTACTGGTCGTAAAGAACCGGGTGATTTACTACCGTCATTTCTCGTTTGGAATATGAGGAAATGAACTGCGGTTGCGCTTGTACTGTCAAATTTGCATAAACGGGATTTGATTGGCTGACGCTTCCACCTCAGCTTCAAAAGTTGAACATTGCTCAACTTTTGAATCCTGAAAATCCTGAAAATCCTGTAAATCTTCGCTTTGCTTCCCCACAATGCAGTTCGGCTAAAAGCGAGGCAAAGTCACGTCACCCCATTCAAAGTGAATGGGCAGAGAAGCGTTGGAAGATTTTTTTAACGCTGCTGTGTAGACGGGCCGTAACGGCCCCTACACACGGCTGCGTGCGTTGTCGCTTGCCGGTGGGGGGGGCTGAAACTTGACCAACAACCAATCACATGAATCTCCCGCCCCAGACACACAAGCACGCGGTTTGATTGGCTAGAGCTAGTACTGGCATATGATTCGATTAGCTGACGCCTCCGTCGAAGCGTCAAAAGTAGAACATTGCGCTACGCTTTTCTCCCACAATGCAGTTCGGCGAGGCGTGATATCACCCCATTCAAAGTGAATGGGCAGAAGCGTTGAAGCGGCAACGCACACCGCCGTGTGTAGGGGCCGTAACTCTTGTCAAAACTTGAATCATTTCTTGGAATCCTCTGTGCACCATTGTAATGCCACTTCCTTTAATGACCCTTTGTCAATGTGAGATCATAAAAGGCAGAATATATCTAGAAGTCTTAGTTGTGGAGAGTCATTAAATTCCTTTCCTGTATAAAATAACATATTCTACTTGATGTTTCCTGCCTTTTTTAAATGCAGTTTGATGCCATATTTCCCCATGCTTAACTGCTGGTTAGGGATCCTGGGTCTGATGCTATTTATTAGCGAGGTGTTTTACTGCATTCTGTATAGTTCTTTCACGTAGGTGTAAACAGTGGCTGGATACTGTCTCTATTAGCTTATTTGACAACACCTAAGCTAAGGCTATGAGGGGGTTTAAAACACTTTATTTTTTTAATACTTATAGCAAATAAAATGTGTGATTTCAGTTTCGCATACAGGCATTATATCACTTCAATCCCCACAAGGAGGTATTGATTATTAGGTGGTACAGTCATGCTATTTGCTGTCCACTAGGGGTTGGTGCTTTCTCACTCAATAAATGCAGTAGAGAAAGAATACAATTGATAAATAATATTACAAATATTTGTATCTTAACTGATAATAATAATAATGATAACATGGTACTCACAGTTTCACTTGATTGTCGTCTTTTCTTTGCATGATTATGACCAGTGTCCATTTTTTCTGCCAGCGCCATCTTTCGCTTGTTCCTCTTATACGCAGATAAACTGAACTCTGTGATTTAAACAAAATTATATAATTTATTAAACACATCCACATCGATAAAAGCACCTCTGCCAAAGGTTAAGAGAGCACTGTGTTTTGTTTCAGTTTTGCAAAAGGAGCATATTTCTGAATCAGTGCAACCAAACTCACTGGTGGCCATTTTCTCTGAAGGGCACGGTGGTATTCCATGTCCGACGGCCCAATCATGTGCTCCTCGCCCCACTAAAAAGCTGACAAAGCAAAGCAAATTAACAAATGGATATAATCACTTTAAAACAACATTAAAGGTGGGGTAGGTAATTTTGGAGAAACCAGCTCGAGTGCACTAGAATTTTAAAATACACAACCGGAAAAAATCTGCCACTTCCTTACAGAGCCCCTCCTCCAACACACACGAACGTGCACATGACCAATGAGGGCACGAGATAAGTTTGTGCACAGATGGAAGGCTGACAGGCAGGTAGGCCATCCAGTTATTTTAGCCGGGCCGGCTAAAATGATTGGTCGTGCTTTTTACAGCGCCACGGCTTCCACAGATGACATTTTTGTATGTATTTATTATCAAAGCATTTCATATATTCATTGCTATCGGGATGTTAAGAGCATTCAATGGAATATAACAAAAAGTGTTTCTGAAATAAATGACATACCCCACCTTTAATTAAAAACCATTATAATCACCAGGGTGGTATTCTGCCAGCTGATAGTTTCCCTTTCTGTGCTTCACTCAGAAGACGGTTTGCAACTAAGACCGGGTTCTTAATACCTGAAGGGAAAGTCAGAATCATCAGAGGGCTAACAGTTTCTTCTAGGAAGATACTTGGTAAACACACATAATCCTTTAGTCATATCATTAAGTCTGGTAGTATAGGTCAACTGGATTTGTTTTGTACATATTTGTTAAGTTTACTTAGTAGTTGTTGCACATTTTCCTTATTTCTTAGTAACACAAGAACGCCAATGAATGCAGGATTGCTTTTAATCTATTTCAATCTTATGAAAAACACTGGTTGGCAGATATTTTTATATCTAAGCTGACAAAGTTTCACTCATCATGCCCAAACAATATGTTAAATGTTACTAGATGAAGACAAATGGACAAAATGTAAAGTGCAGCTTTCACCCCTGGGCTGTTGTTGTGTAGGGAAACATGCTTTTATTGAACACTTTCTATATTAAAAACGTTCTGAGTATGTGTATGTGTACATATTAACAGCATTTCTGGTTGTTCTCCAAGTAAAAAGTGGGTGGTCCCCCATTGTTTATGAACCTCTACAGAAATTCTGACATGCAAGAAATTAAATGAGTGAAACATATGCCATTACTTCCAGCTGACTGAACTTGCCACAGCAACACAGCAATATTACATACAGATCAGTGCATGTGTAACAACTCACCACTTATAGCTCCAACCGCCCCGTAATGCAGCGACTTCCCATCCATGATACTTGCATCACATTCAATTTCCCCGGACAAATTAAGGTTGGAACCCATGCCGGCATTTGTAAAAGGAGAGTCCTGAGAACAATTAAGGACCAGGAGAGCCTAGAATAAAACTATATCTGCAATAAACCACATTGTCAATCTTAATATGTTGAAGTAAAGTCATTTTCTTCCCATAGTTTGTTGGAAATATTTGACCTTTGAAATCAGCAGCTTATATAACGGCTCTGCTGAATGTACTACAGTTGGTAGATTATTTCAAAACAATACTTTGAAACAGCTTATCACCAACTACAAATAAAATACTGGAAGAGATTTAAATCAAGATGATTTAAAACATTTTACAAAATCGTCACAAATTACCGATGGTGATCTACTCTCTGTGAAACGTGCCAAACAATGCAATCATTGCTCTTTAATTTAATAACAAAACAACATTTTCTTTCAAGCCGCAATCTGGGTTTTTGTGCTAAATCACCTTAGAACTTTGGCTGATAAAGTTGTGGGCTTAAGGCAGTATTAAAAATAGCTTTGCTTTTAAAACGTTGATGCAAATATATCTGAAACTTTCTATTGTAATCTTAAAAAACACGAGTGCTAGCTGCACTGCATTTTTCTGCACAGCTTTACAGCTGCAGAGAGTTCATTGAGGTCATTGTTCTTTATTCCAAGCCTGCCTTGAGTAAAATCATCTCTTACATCATCCAACAGGATATGCGTACATGCATTGGAGGCTGGAGCTGAATAAAGCTGTTTTGGATAAACACATACACATGTCAAATTAGGTTTCTTACTTTCACTGAAAAGTTGATCGGTTGTTATGTCCAATTTAGGTAATTCAATCTATGCAAATCATGTTGTTACTAAATACTGAGTTCATAACAGTTAACTTTTTATAATAAAACCTGGAACCATAATAACTAACCTCAAGTTCAACCAGTGCTGCGGCCACTGCTTCCGCTGCGAGGGCCCCGGCTTTGAGTCTGTCCACAGCCTGGAAAAGAGAGACAGCCTTGTTGAATGTGCAACAGCTTTCCAGTAAAAACCGAATGCACCCATTGCTCATTTCAGCCTTTTGTACTTTCATTACCTAATTTCATCAAAGTCAGTTACATAAGGATGGGATATGGACAGAAATAAATCATTTCTTCAAAGCGCCTGATTTGATTCTAGCCCCTACATCAGGCCTATTCAAATGGCGGCCCAGATGCGGCCCAGAACCAACTCCAGAGTGGCCCAGCCTCCCGTAGCCAAATTCCTACACTAGTACAGACCATGAACGCAACACTCCGCGTTGCATATAAACCACTAAACAACAACGCAGCACGTTTTGTGAATGTGCATCTGTGGTGCTGCTAGTAACGGTGATGATGGCAACTCTAAAACATGTCTCTCTCAACTCTGAAGCGTAAACAGAGACAAAACGGTCATTGATCTTGTGGAGCAGATGCGCGCATTCCAAGTCAAGCTGGACCTTTTCGCGACCGACTTGAGTACAGGTCGGATACTGCATTTTCCGACGCTCCACAAACACATCACATCCCCGGCACAAATCACGGATGTGATGACATATTTCATTGCGAGGTTGAAAGAGAACTTTGCCGGTCGATTAGATGGACTTGCTCTGCCCACAGAGGTGATGGGCTTTGCCAGAGACCCCTTCACTGTTGCAATAGAGGGGGACGTATCAACCAGAGCAAAAATAAGTGGTCCCCTGCATCGACGAGGGGAAATGTACACTGGAATGTATTGACATGCAGTCATCCGTAACCATTGCACAAGAGCAGCGCACTAACGGGCCAGCGAAGTTTTGGAGTGATGTAAAAAAACAGCAGTTCCCTAACGTTCAGAAAGTAGCGATCTGTGTGCTCAGTATGTTTGGATCAACATACAAATGTGAATCAAGCTTTTCACACATTAACTAAAAGAAAAGTAGCACTCGCTGCTCCCTGACTGACAGCACTCTTCACCAATGTCTTAGGATTGCATTGACATCCTATGAGCCAAAAATCACTGCTCTTGTTCAAAACTAAAAATGTCACTTGAAAGTCAGCGATGACAAATCACAAATGAGGTGATAGTAAGCACCTAGTTTACTATAGTAGACGTGTAGTGTAGTATTCATTCATAGTTACCCTTATCCCTTGTTATGGGTTTGTATACCCTGTGGGGACTCGATACCTCCACTAGGCGGGTTTGACAGTTATTTTTGTATTCATTTAAATGAACTTTGTAATGTGTCTGGGTCAAATGTGACCAAAACGTATGATTTTTTTGTTATTACGAAAAGTGAAAAAATAGTATTGCTATAGTAGGCTACTTCCTCTTTTTGTTACATTGGAGCTCTTTAACTGTTTGTTAATGCACTTTTTGATGTGCATGTGTCATTATGTATCCAATTTTATTTTGTATGTGAGGACATTTATTAAGACTGCTATTATTGTATTCAGTTAAATGCACTTTGTGATGTGCCTGGTTAAAAAAAAAAAAACCTGAATATTTGACTTCTAAAGCAAACAAATGTAATGCTACAACTGTGCATTTTTTTCAGATTCTGTTAAATTAATGCTAATTTGTTGTGTTTTTATGCACTTTTTGACGTACCTTTGTTAGATGAACAATGAATAAAAATGGCATGTTTTTCATCGCAGTAATATGTGTTGGTTTAAAATGTGTCATTACCCGCTTTTTACAGGCCGCTGAATGTCTGGCCCAGCTGAATTTTGTAGTTATAAAATCTGGCCCAACTGAATGTGTAATTGAATAGCCCTGCCCTACATAATCAAACTGCTTTGCATTTACTGGAAATACTAATATCCTGCTAACTAACAAACATAACACAAATGTAACTCACAACATAAACTCCTTGACAGAGCAAACTGGGATTTTCAGCCTCATTAAAAACTCCAACTTGGAGATAAAACCAAGGTAAAGACACGCGTAAAACCTATAAGGATCCTGGATTTAATTAGGTTTACCTTGTATGTGTATATGTAAAAAGGGACACGGGCAGCATGAAAGGATAAGACCCCTTGTAAAATGTAACTATTTGGCCATAATTCAAAGTAGTTAATCCAGTGGAAACTGGGCACAGCTCCTCACCCATCAAGAACATTCCTATTGTACATATAGGGTGATTGAAGGCCCATAAGGTTGTTTAATAACCATAAGAAGAACCTGGTTCAGAGTGCAAAAGAACAAAGACTTTCATTCCAACAGCAAAATGATCTTAATACAGCCAAATGAAAACTGGAATGACTTCAAAACAAGATCAGGAAAGTGCTTGAGTGCCACTGCCAAAACACAGACTGAAAATATATGTAATGACAGCTGTTCACAGATGCCAATATCTTGTTGATTGAACTGATAAAACAAGGTTACTTACATATTTACTGAAAACATCAGATCAAATGATAGAAAAAGAAAAAACAAGTGTGTACCAAACTGTAGTAGAGGGAAGTTTACACATACCTATAGTATTTTTGCAACTTTTAGTTGACTAATGTGGTGTTATAGCATAATTATATATATATATATATATATAATTTCTCATCAGAGCAACTGTTGACTATTAGATAAAAAAGTTGGCCTCATCAAAGCATGAACAAATATCTCTGTTTATATTTATATATCACATCAAGACATGTGGTAGGTTTGTATATGCGAACCTGGAAGATAACGGAGTGACAGTATAATTATTTTTTACTAAGATGTTATCAACAACAACATATCTGGCAAAGTTTCAGCTAAATTAAATATAATAGTGTAACAGCAGCATTCTTTCATTTTATTTAAAGGAAAGCTATGCAATGTTTGATATATGCTGTTGCTTTGCACACAGTAAGTATTTAACAGATCACATACTGTGAACTTCCTAAACCTTGATTGAAGTAATACATAATAACTTTTTTTCATCAAGAATAATGCAGATTGTGTGTAAAACAGTACAATGTTATGGTGTTTGTTAGCACACACACAACGTTTACTATAGTGATATCAATAAAATAAACGTACCCGCTGGCAGGCTCTTTTGCATACATGCTTGTACTCTTTGGCCTTAGATTCAGAATGGTATCCTGCTCCTAAAATTACACAATGGGAAAAAGCATTGCATCATTGATAAAAGGTGATAGTGACTTCCAATAAGCAGGAAACTATATTTGGTGACGTAATGCTGCTTTTATGTATTTCTAATAGGCTCTTATTTCTTCTTGTTAGTTATGGGTTGCAAACTCACCTGCATGCACTAGAACAAATCCACCAACACATTTTGGCGTTTCATTCTTGTTTATTTCTTCTTGTTTGGACCATGAGTTGCCCGGTGGAGAGGAAGGCTGCTGCTCTTCAGCAGAATTCATTAGACTTTCCATAACGCCTGCATTACTTGACAAGCCTATCGTGGCCTATCACAGAGTGGTAAGAAATCCATTCCCATTGTACACCTGTGAAAAATGAATAACAAAAGAAAATGAAACATTGAGGAGTAATAAAGGATACGATTATTTCATGTTTTTGATGCAGATGTACAGATGTTAGGACAATCTTGCTAAGCAGCAGTATGGTTGTCCCCAGCTCTGGACCACACACACATTGACACATGAGGGCATGAGACAGGTTATAACTTGGACCAACACTACAGCAGAATCTGATTATACCGACAGTGAATGGATTGTGTGTCCAATGTACAAACACGACCACAAATATCATATAATACATGTAACTTGTAGCTAGCGTTATCTAAACATATGCTATTCATATTAGAGATCGACAAGGCTACAAATCAAACTTTTGCATATTATTAGACGCGGTCACCTCATCTCGTTACACTAAATTGACGCTATCAACTTTCCTAACAGTTCCTGTTATTGTATCGTTACGCATATCGGCTTAAAGTTAGCGCATTAAAACACATGTTATTTCGTTTGTGCTACGTGCATTTTACTGATTAAACAAACGACACTGAATTAAAAGATGAGTTACCTCAAGTCCTGTGTTTTCGTAAGCTTATTAGCTAACAGCTCGCTAACACTCCAACAAAACAAGCTTAACTTACAGTTTTCACTCCT
The DNA here is from genome assembly GCF_902827175.1 of Gymnodraco acuticeps. Taxonomy (NCBI): domain Eukaryota; kingdom Metazoa; phylum Chordata; class Actinopteri; order Perciformes; family Bathydraconidae; genus Gymnodraco; species Gymnodraco acuticeps. The sequence continues at coordinate 934,085 of NW_022989803.1, read as the reverse complement.
TTCCTACCAGGGACAGAACTGCATGCTAACCACGATGGTACCAGGCATGTGTTTAATACACATTAACGGTAAATGGACTCACAAATCTAAGTAAAACAAACTTTAACTCCTCTGTGCTGTAGCTAACCGCAGCTAGTTAGCTAGAGCATTAGAAAGTACTTCCTGGTTCAGATACACGTTGCTAAGGAAGTGCGTTCAGTGCAAACAAATGACACACGTGGATAAAGCGGCACAAAAACATCTCTCTTTTGAAAATAACAAAATAAACTGCCCAGAATAAACATGTTACCTTTAGATACAGGTACACAAAGATTTAGATACAGGTACACAAAGATTTAAATGCATTTAACATGTGTTTTCCTGCAACATGAATGCAGAAAAGTATGACAAAATATTATTGAAAACGAGAATTAGGAATATTACACGAGACAAAAATCTACATCTGTGAATAAAACGACTTTTAACTGAAAAGGCAAGTTCAAAAAAGCTATTTATAATGCTTAAGTAAATCAAATAATGGGGAATTGATTTTAAAGCAGTTTAACATATTACTCGTTGCACATATTTAATTGTGAACAAAATAATAAAAACTGCACCCTTGTCAGTCATGCAAACTCCCAAAATAATTTGGTGACTGGCAGCTGCAAAACTATAATAACAACACCATGGATGTTTTTCACCGCAGAGAGGTTATCTAGCATGAAACACATGACGGATAAGCTTATGTGTCCCAGGAACCATTTAGGTAAACCAGCATTCATCATATCAAGACTCTGTGACTGACTATATATTACATTACACTACATGTCACTTGTTAGACGCTTTTATCCAAAGCGACTTACATACATTTGGTACTGTGGAGTGTGGGCACAGTGGCGCCTCCAGACATTTTTCATACGGGTGGCCAAATGGGGCCACTGAAAATCTTGGGGTGGCCCACCAAAACCAAGAATTTAATTGTTGTAAAAGTATAGACTAGATGAAAACAATGGCAAAGAGAATCACCTACTGATATACTTTGGTTTCTTATTTTACATTTTCTGATACTATTCATCTGAAGTGAATATAATACGGATAGTTAACATTTTACTTCAAACAACATTTAAAAGAACCTTGTTTTGTGTTATGTATACATGTGTTGGTGATTTATTGTTTTGTTTTTTATATATGCTAGTTGTTCTTTCCTTTTAAAAAGACAAATACAGCTTAATTTAAATAAGTTCCTTTATTGTAAGGCACAAAATGTTCAGCATTCTCAACACATACAATACACAACAGCGACACAACATGTTCTTCAGTTATATTATGTCTCTATGTTATAAATTGTTTTAGACTGAACAAAGCTGTTTGTGTCACACTGGGATCAAAGATGATTGACATGACTTTATTAAATCAAGTTTTAAAACATGACTATTTTATTTCAACAGGACCCAAAAACACAAGGGGTATAAAATGGTAAATACATACTGTGATTGAACACAAAAACACCATCTATTATTGACCTTTATAGCAAATTCAAAACATTATAAATGATACAAAACACCACCTTTTAGTATTAGACAGAAAATAGGTGACGAGACATTCTATTTTTTTTAGATTAGGCCACTGTGGTGAGAGTAATACATATAGCTTGTATTCCATTTGTTTTGAAAATGTATATTTATACTTTATAAACAAACTGGTTACCCTTTTTTAAATTAGCATACAGAACATTATGAAAACAAACTTGACTAATGGTCGGCTTATAACCTCAGAACACAGAAGAGGAAAAACTGCATACTGTAGATTCTCGTTTCATTTTGAAGGAGCTGCAGATCTAAAGTGTGTAGAAGACTTAAATGATTAAAAAGGTCACAATCACATTAATAAAACTGTACTTAGGTTTTAGTTTCACTTTTACAAAACAGAGTTCCACATGTACTTTCTAGCATGTATGGCCCTCTCCTCACTAGCTCTATGCTGCTGCTCCCCTGCCAGCTCTGTCTCTCCTTTACTCATCTTCTTCTTAAAATAAGAAGAGATGTCTGTTGACTTTCTCTTCATTTTCTGCAAATTGACATTACACACAGCAGTGATCAATAGTAGCCTACGCATTACACCAGCCCAGCATACCGACATCAGCTAACGTTAGCTTAGCAAGCTAAACTAACGCTAACTAGGATAGCCGCCAAAGTGTGTTTACAGACGAATTATACATAAGTCAAGCCAGCCTTTACTGAGCCCCGAGCCTGTTTTCCAGGTCTTCCAGCATTTTTCTCGTTTTAATGCCATTGAACACACATTTTGATCAGAATATCAGCTAAAGGTAAGCATATCTCCGTTTTTTGCTACCTAAAGCTAACACACTAAAGCCTAAAGTGTTGTGGGGCATAACAGGCAACGAACGTATATGACTTACCTTCTAGAAGTCTGGTGGATTTGTGACAAGTCAGTAGAAAAGTCAGTAGAAAGAAACGTTGCTGCAACCTGCTGCTGTCTGTGCGAATCTCAGAGTGGTGCGCGCGAGTATCAGAGTGTTACCATGGTAGCAGAGGGAGGGTACTGCAGTATGAGCGTTGGAAGCTCAAATCAAGCGACTCGCTGGCTGTGTATTTGTTGTTAAATATCAGATAAACTACTACGCATACGTGACTGGCGAGGCGGTGTGTGTGGTGGGGGGGCCAGTGGGGGGGCCAACAAATATATCAGGGTGGCCATGGCCCCCCCTGCTGGCGCCACTGTGTGGGCAGTACCCACAGGAGCAATTGGGGTGAAGTGTCTTGCCCAGGGACACAACGACGTGCTGAATGCAATTGGGTTGGAACCAGAGCTCCCCTTATCCAAAGATTAACACACTCCACTGATCCACAGCCCCCACATGCAGGTATCATTAATGTTAAAAATGACACTTGCACTTTATTTTTGTTTTTACACGTCAACATTTCAGACTATTGGCTATTGATAGTGTAGAAAATGTACAGTAAATTATTGCTTGTACAACTTTTTTGTATCTATATGACTTTGAAGGCCACTGAAAAATAAAGATAATAAAAACCAGCATGTGATTATGGTTAATGATATGGTCTCAAACATTTTTTGTTATAATCTTTTTAGATGTCACAGTATAAATGTTTCCTCATCACCAAATCTAATTTGCAGCATATGTGTGTCAGGTTAAACAACTTAATTTTTATTTAGATGCTATTTTTGTCTTAAGAAAGTATATTCTAAGTGTATGTTCAGGTCCCACAGTGAATCAAGTTCACAATACACTATCTCTACTGTATCACTGTAATGAACAGAAGTAGGGAGGTAGGGAGCCGATACTTATCCCTGAAGAAAAATATTAAGATATTGCCTCAGAATTACTCAGACATATACAGAGTGTGTGACTGTTAGCTCTTAAACTTGAGAAAAGTTTTTAAGCCATCAATCTAGTGAAAATTGCCTGCCATTTTCCTCATACAACTTGCCTTTGTCGACTGACTGCAGATTTATTATTATTTCGGCCTGTTCAATTAAATAAAATATGAATATATATATATACACAAATGAATACTTCATTGGGTAAGATACATAAGTTCTCAGTGCTGGATGTATTATTACTCCCTGTGTGAATAAATGTTATTTTCAGTGACAATTCCTCTTATAACTTAGTATTTCTTATCTCAGAGACTGTAATAAACAGCAGCAGACTATTGGTCTACAGTATATTGTACCACATTTACTAGGGATGTAACGATATATCGAATATCGCGATAAATAAATGTCTTGATACCGTCGTGAGACATGTTGCAGTGTTTTCAGGGACATTCAGTGTGTGTGCTGTGGCTCAGCTGGAAAGCAGTTGACTCATGACCGCAGGGTCCCTGGTTCAACGACTGAACAATACGTGTTTTTTGTTGTTTATAAAAGCTACAGCTAAATGAGATAATGTAGTTAATAAATGTATTCTTTGATATGGTTTAGCCTTTCTCAGGCTACAACATGGTTAAGTTTATGAATATTATTAAGGAATACAAATCCCTCTTTGCAATGTTTACCAGCCTCCTTAGGCTTTTCAATCACAATCATTAAACTGGAATAAATACAATATTGTTAACATGAAAATATGATTTTATGTTCATTGTTTAGAGGTATTCTAAGGCTTTACTCGGTAATGGGAACTCGGTATGAGATAGAGCACACTGTTGAGATGTCCAATCTGCCTGTTTTACACACTTTGACCAACAGGGGGGTTTGTGTTCAAATGAAGCCCATGATGAAGCCTCATGAGATGAACCCTTTTGCGAACCAATTGGCTGGAAAGCTTCATAAGGCTTCATCTCACCATCACTAAGGTAAAGTAGTATTGGTAAGATACTTTATTTTCTAATCTCTTGATGAGATGACGAAAGGTGAACAAAAGAAAATCGCTCACGTAGTGAAACATGGTTTCAAGGAGAGCATAGATCTGACAAGAGACATGACGAACTGACGAAGAACACATGGGAGACTGGGGAATTTAAACACAGGATAACAAGACACAGGTGGCGACAATCAGGGGCGGGGCTGGTGCTGATGAGCACGGGAGACACACAAGAGGTGGACAATCAGGAAACCTGGAATGACAGGTAAATGGTGAGTGACAAAACAACCATAAAACAACATAAAAATGAAACTCTCTTAACATTTCTGTCGGTGCACAACAGTACCAAAAGTATATCTCGCCCTGTCAATAAGCCTCACCTTCTTGGCAAAAACGGTATTGTTTTTGAAGTGGTGGAGAGACAATGCACAGTTTTACCCACTGCTGTCACCCATGGCCAAAGCATATCTCTCTGCAGCAACATCAGTACCAAGCAAGATAGTTTTTTCCACAGCAGGGGATATTGTAAATGCCCAAACATCCCAGCTTCTACCTGGAAGGTGGACATGCTCATATTCATAAAAAATAACCTGTCTGATGATGCTGAGTGAGTGAGTTAGAGTTGAGTTACTTGAAAAACTAAAGTGAAACTTGATTTATTTTATTGCAGGGTCTGATTATTATATTTTGTGCACTTTAAAATACTACTATCCTATTAAAATGCTGTACAAATCAGATTAATTTTTTTAAGTAAAATATAAATAACTGTCAAAATAAATGTTTAAAATAATTCTTTATTTATTTTTCAATATCGCGATAAATATCGTACCGTGGACTTGTTATCGCGATATTATCGTACCGTGAGTTTTTGGTATCGTTACATCCCTAAAATGTACATATTTAAACAAAATGATATGTTCAGCTCATAACTCATTCAACACCAAACCGATATCATGATCTGAAACAGGCACTTTTTATGTTTATGTTCCAAGTAGAAGTGGTATGTACATTCTTTAATCATAAAGGGCACTGCAGTGTAATGTTGTTTTCTTTGGATCAAGTCAACAGAGATGAAAGAGTGCTGTTGAGCAATTAATGTGATGAGAGCATGGGACCAGAGCAGAGTTGAAGAGGGGCCAGCTCGCCTTTAGTGCTTGCTTTCGTACTGAATGCTGAAATCTCGGAGTGAACTTCTTTTTGCTGCACTTGATAGTGGCAGGCAGTTTTATAGATGTGTTATCTGTGAGTACACAGACTACTGACATTATATATATGAGGCCTTCTGCTCTTCTTCATCTTGACACAGATTGAGACTCGCACTGGCTTTTTCTGAGCAACAGTATACCATTTTTAGAGCCCCATGACTTTTAAAAACAAATACATCAACATTTATTAATTTTGGTTGCTATATAGCTAATATTATGAGACAGGAAACGTTTTTTAATTATTCACTAGACTGCTACTGAATGATTTGGTTATTGTGTTGTATTGTGGTTTTATAGGGATTGGAAGTCACATCCAGAAAAAAAGGGTCAGGAATCTAAACTTCTGCAGGCTTAACTCTGAAAGAAACGACTTGTAGGATCTACTTGATTAAATCCTAGGAAGTATTTGCACTCACATTTTTTAAGTATATTATACTGCTGTAATATCAAGTAGCACTTACTTTCCAGTATCAAGTCAAATGTACTTATCACCAGACGTAACATTTGTGAAGATATTAAGTAAATCTTACATAATAATGTTCAAGTTACACGTTATATTTATTTTAACTAATTAAGTAAAGTCTAATTATTTTCTTCATGGACAGGAACATCACTGTTATCAAATTATTAAGTAAATCTTATATATCTGTAATAGTTACTGTTATCAAGTAAATAAGTAGATTTTATCATATTCTTTCTGTTTAAATGTTTGAATTACTCATGTGTTTGAAGTTATATTACTCACTTTAATTATGTAATTGTTACTCATTTACTTTTGATAAATGTTACCTAAAAAAATGTAATAATCTATGCATTTAATATACATTGAGCACAAATCACACAACTAAAATACAATACAATTAAACTTTATTTTGTCAACATTAAATATAATTTTTGCTAAAAGATAACATATAAAACCCCAAATACTACACACTGAACCTTTAAGTCTAGATACTCAATAAGCACAATGTCAGCAGTCATAATAAAAAATAAAATCTCATCAGTCATAATAAAAAATGTAAGAGTGGCATGACTGGAATGGTAATTGTTGCTCTATTGAAAAAAATATTAAAGTATGAGTAAATAGTAACCCATGGGTCTGCTGTTCTGTAAAACAATTCAATCACTATTAACCAACATTAACTTATCAAAAATATAAAATAAAAATATCACTGCCACAAGACAAATCTACTCCATCAACATAGATTTGGAGTGGTGCTTTTTAAACATTCAATAAAAACATACAGCTCCCTGAAACTGAGCAATTGCAACATTTAAACATATAATTATGTATAAAGGAATTAATGAGCAGGAACAAATACAGAATAACATACAAACTTAGTATAAACAGAATTATCCTGCAAAGAAAACTGTTGATACATAGAAGCCATAACAGTTTAGGTAACTTTAGTGCATGTGCTTTGAACATCTGAACATGTTGAACATCTATCCACACTAAATATATTCAACATGGGTTCAGCCAGCGATCAGGAAATAATTCCTGCTGCTTTGAGCAGGCAGAAGGCACGCTGAAAGGGGCTTTATCAAATAAAGTAAAAATAAACAGAGGGAGCCGTTGCGACACATTTAGCCAAAGCTAAGCCACAGGAATCCTGCAGGAAAAGTGTGATGCTTTTTTAATCCAACCCCAAACCAATTCTAGGGATGTAGACTAAACAAAGAACCACTAAGTAAACCACTATATTCACATCAGTGCATCTCATTGCATATCATGACAAATCACTCTTACAGCTAAATTGAAGACTAGAGGCAATCTTGATCTGCAACAAAACATACTAGTTATCATGAATACAACTTGAGGCCAAACATATAGAAATAATACATTTTGAAGGAAAATAGAGTTATGAAACAAAAATATTTATTATGAGATACAGTACAGGGCAGAAGCCTATTCATCCTAACACACAAGAGGAGTTTTAAGAAGAAAGGTTAGTATTAGTGTTCTGTACACATTTCAGGAGCAGTCAGGGTTACAATGCACACTTTATCAACTATTTAAATCGAATGTATGAGGCAGAATGTATGAGGCAGAATGTATGAGTTTTTCATGTAATGACAAGTACTGACAATACTTAATGGAAACAACCATAATTAATGTAAAGAGGCGTAGTCTTCACACTAATGAGTTAGACTCTATCGAGGTATACTTCCACAAGGATTTTGGCTCCTTTCATCAGAGTAGTAAGTCGCTATTCACATCTGTGAGACAGATGAACATAACATTTGACAGCACACAATGGATGATATGGGCAGATACATGTTTGATCGAGAAGGTTGAAAAGAACCCACAAAACCCACCAAACTGTAGTGTTTTCATGTTCAGAGTTGGCATTTTGTCAAAGAAAGCACTCAGTGATCACAGCACAGATTTCAGTGCAGGAGTACTTCAAAACTGTTTCCATCTCTAATGACTCTACATTCAAACTTCTTAAGAAGTATTTTTACAAATGAATGTGAAAAATCGTGCTCAGTTTAAAATGTGTCAGTATGCAATGTGGTTGAGCAATATTTTTCTCTCCCAGAAATCCCCATTACAGACCTGCTACAGGCTTTAACATGCACTCTATATATTCACATTGTCAAACCTGATCTGAAGCTTTCATTTATAGAACTCCTATTGTCATTGGCAAGATATGAAAAACAGTAACACGTGTAAGTCCTCCATTGAACGCCTCAATAGTGAAGATAAATGTCTTAAGCCTAGTTATTCATTAGAAGTATTTAGTCTACATCATCACAGGCTTGAGCTATGACTCTAAATCCACCATTTACTATGCCAAACAAATCATGTGTTTTATTATTAAGCAACAACTGAGAACAGACATGATGGTAATCCCTTTAGACACTTACCAAACCAAATCGTCACTAAAAAGCCATCAAAGGATTTACTGATATTGACATAAGAACACATATAAACAACAATTGCTATAATTATGATTCCCTTAGCCCCTGGGCTCACTTTTAGTTACGGGTAATTTTGTACATTTCTCTGTAGATAATTGTGTTGCCTGCTGTAATTATGTTGCTATGATTCTGAGTGGGATATGAAAAACATACGTATCAAGCCAACAAGAGATTAGGTGATGCAGTGTTCTTGCTAGTCACTTGTAGGTGCAGCCTAATCTCCTTGTGCTGTAACCATGACAATAACAATCGCCTACGCACTCTTACACAAATAGATCCTTGAATCTTTCGAGTGTACAGATTCTGCCCTGAACAATCAGCCAGTCACTGTGAACAGCCCGCTTAGTTTGATATGATTTCTCCTCATCAGACAGCATGTTGTCTGCATTACACCTGTTGCACAATGACTGAACAACAAGATCAAATACTTACATGCAGTATCTAGAAAAAACTAAATACAATGTATGTCATTATTTAAATCACAGAGTTAAATAAACAAAAAGCCTGTAAAGTCCACTGTAACACTTTAGTTATTTGTAACAAAAAGCCCATTTCTCATGACACTCTCACAGGTGTTTTCAATTACTGGATGATTAGACATCTAGTCAGGCGAGAGCTTGAAATAATATTATGTCACACAACTTTGTGGATCAATAAGATTGATAACATTGTAATAGGTGCAACAATATAAACAGGTGAGATGAGTTCTAATCAGGCAACATAAGTGAAAACACCTGTGAGTGAGTAAATGTGGGCTATAATCTTATAACAATTTGATTGCGAAAAAAGGAATGCTTGACTTTTTAAGTCTGCTCAAGCCAAGTATAAATATATCATGCCTTATTTGAAAGGTCAAAACAAAAAGGTCAGAGGTCAGGGCTACACAATGTTTATATTTACATGTTCTATAAAGACACTTAACCAAGGTGGGAGGCTTGCTGACAGAAGCAGCCTCAACGTGAATCCTGTGGTTGAATCCTGTCTCCTTTTTAATTTGCCCCCCATTTTTAGATATAAAGATCTGAGAGAGCGTGAGATTATCTATAGCAAGTTTGTCTAAAAGCAGCAATCCCTACATGCCTCAATGAAACATCTAAACTAACTTTATTGGCTAAATTTAGTTTAGAAATCCCAATCCTCTTTCAGAGTATTTAATGGCAACTCTGACCATTACTCATGGCTTTCTTCAACATAATTACATTGAGTTCTGCTGTTAATAATGTTACAAGATCCCCATCTAGTGGTTTATGGTGAATGTTACAGATGTAAGACTGCAATAGCTACTTCATTCAAATCTAATCTTTGTTTGAATATAGGATAAATAAATATACTTGTATTTACTATTTCCAGGGCTCTTGCTTAAACAATTCTGCAGCTGCCTCATTGTTGTTTTAATTAGAACCGAAATTGTATAATATGCTAATATTTTGAAAATCCATACTAGATAGTGGAAACTAATTAATATATTACAAGGATAAATTAGGTATTTCTGTGCCAGATGTGAGAGCTAATTAAGTTGTCTTCATATCCTAAAAAAGGAAGCAGCTCAAAGAGATACATATCTTTAATTTGACTGTAATATGAAACATCAACACTGTAAGACAATTTTACAACCCTGGTCCTGGGAAACACAAGTCACTTTCATTGGTTATTTGAGTTTTAGATATGATAAATGGAGAAGGAACGTAGCTTCCAACTATACTGTCCTTTTGCTAGAAGTGTTATAATTGTGTTTAAGAAAAGCCTTTTCACCCAGCTGTACTGTTGACATTAAATCTGGATGTATTTCAGTAAAATAACCCTAATTTGTACAAAATCTGGATCTGGATCAGAGTACAGCTTGGATGAAAGACATTTTCCACTGTCAGATAATGTCAACGGGCTCAGGAGCAGATGGGTCTGGACCAGAGCAGAGCTACCACAACACATGACAGACGGTGGTCTCTGGAACCAACCTCTATGACAGCCTGGACTTATCTTGTCTATCCTGCGAGAATCTGTCCTCTGCCACGAACAAGGGGCTAGGTTACCATGCATCTATGTCCTTTAGTTTTTTTGGTCACGATTATTAAAATGTCATAATAATAGATCATTCAGATACTAATTGCCAAAATTATTCTCAAAACTGTGCCTGTGTTGCCAAAATGCAAAGTATTTCACTATCATTCAAATCTATATCATGCAACTAAACCTACTTTAGCATTACAGTTGAATATAACACAAGGATTAACCAAAGGAATAGACCGATTTAAGAGATTATAGTATGTTATTATAATATCACTGTATGAACTTGCATCCTACACTATTCTCTGCAATGTGACCACATTTTTACTCAAAATACTGCTAAAAACACAGTTGTATAGCCTAAAAACAAACCTAATATAAAGAAAATATATTTGTATTTATTTACAGGACTGTTTACTTGCAGTGACTCAAAGCAGACTCAACTCTGTGCAGTTTACATCCGAGTGGCCCGGCGTTACTAGCCAAACACCTCACACGCCAGGAGGATGCACCGCCGGAAACAACCTACCCTGCCTCCCCTCCCCTGCGCGCGGACCTTATATGATTGACTCATTGGCCAGACCAATCGCGTGCCCACTTCCCTGTTTTCCACATCCAATCATTAAGCCGGAATTCGTACACATATTTTACGGCGCACTCACGGTAGGTTGAACCGGCTGAGGTCCATAGCAATTTGACAGCTTCACAGGTGAGACAACCGTCCAGAGGCTGTTTCACTTTACATTCCAGTTTTTCCCCTGAGCACTGTTCACTGTGAGCCTGGGGTTGTCACACTCAAAAAACAACCATTCGAAGTCAAACCATTCCGGCAGCATGAGCAAAAAGAAAAAGGACTGGAAGACTGAAAAAGGTAAGGCATGTTTTGGGGAGAATGGGGCTATTATCATCTCTATGGCAGACAGCATGAATTCAACCATGCCAGTAAATGGACAGCCACTCTTTCGGTCTTCTCCGTGTTGCCGTGACACTACTTTACTATCTAGACTATCCGTTGGACAAAACACGGTCACTGTACAGATGTTATAATGATGTGCGCCTCTGTTTAGCTGCCGTAATGCATGTTTGACATTCGCCAGCAACACTGTTCACATAGTGCTTCTTGCCTGATTATTAGCTTAAACGTAAGGCTCCCGCATATTTTTGTCCCTTAGACTACTCATAACTAACATATCCTGCCTTCCACCTGTGTGATACACCAACAGTAGCTCCCTCTACTTCTCTGCTACATCATATTCCTGTAGCAGCAGACACGCCGTAGCAAAACAAAGACACATAACGTATAAAGGTTTAAGACGTGCTTAATAATGTCTTTCAAAGTGAAAGTTGCCCATGACACATAACACTGAGACTCGCTTCCTTGACTCCAAATTATTTCAGTTTCAGAAACATGAACAGGATATACCTGTTGTTCTCAAGGAATTTATGCTAACTCTATCTATATTTATAAGATATTTGATTCTTGACACAGTGGAGCTTTTCTCATTGTAGATGTGTTCACTTGTCCCAGTAGGTTCAGCACAGGTGTTATCAGACGAATTAGGGAGAGCTCAATTTCATTTATGCCACATTGTACACGTGTCACTGACAGTGTTGTGCTAGTTACTGAAAACCAGTAACTAGTTACCATTACTAGTTACTTCATGTCAAAAGTAACTCAGTTACTTTACCAGTTACCTACACCCAAAAGTAATGCGTTACTGTGAAAAGTAACGTTTTAGTTACTTGAAAAAAGGGCTCCCATTAATGCCCTTATAGCCTTCATTTCAGTACTGTTATTGCATTGAAGAATAATACAATCTGTTGATCGACTTGACATGCCTTATATGCAATCTGGATTGCATCGATATTAGCTGGCTTTCCATTTTTGTATATTCTTTCTCCAGGTAGTTGGAAAAAGTTTTCCGTCCCATATGCCGTGTGCCGCCCGGACATGCTATCATGCTAACTAGCTCCCTGAAAGCGGGTGACTCCACTGTAGCAATAGCCTGCATGTGTTCTACAACATACCGTGCAATGGCTTTATCGACTTTTCCCTGGCTAGCAGTCCCTTGGTTAAAATCCAGCCGCTGTTGCTTAGGTGGAGGTGGAGTGGCGTCGGCTGAGTCTCTGTGTTCTTAGCTACTAGCTTCGTCCCAGCATGTTGTTTTTGCAGATGTTTTAAGAGATTTGAATGACTGGTTTGGGCAGTAGATAGGATCTTTGACCCGCCAAGACACAACTTACATTTAACTAAAACGTTATTTTCTTTGTGCTCGACAAAAGTGAAATAGTGAGAATATCTCCAGGTGGAGAAACTAGACTTGAGCTCCGCCGCCGCCATGATAGTCTTGTTAGTAAACAACACAAACACGCCCACAGCCCGTCTCCACATGTGACACAGGAAGTATCTAAGTACATTTACTCAAGTACTTAAGTACAGTTCTCATCTCTGTTCGCCTGGCTGTTGACTATATAAAAAACTAACGGAGTAACGGAGTAACGCACCATGTAGTAACGGTAACTGAGTTACTGCATTTAAAAAGCAATGCGTTAGAGTACTAGTTACTGCCGAAAATAACGGCGTTACAGTAACGCGTTACTTTTTACGTGTTAGTCCCAACACTGGTCACTGAGCATGCATAACACAAGGGCCTTTCTACTAGTAGCCATCATTAAGATTATTCATTCCACCTGTGGTCCGACAGTACATGACAATGTATTTCAACGTTATCGAACTGTATTCCATAATATTACACTTGCTGAAGTGAACTACTGATTCAGACAATATCCAGCCCTGGCTTCTGTTCAGAATTATTGTAGCCTCAATTATGAACTTGAATTGTTTCTAATTATTGCTGATATTTTTGAGGAGTTAGTGATTCAAATAGTTTTGATGCCGGCTAGTTTTTCATGTGAAATACTGCAGCAGTTGAGTCGTCTCACTTTCAAACCTGTTCACTCACAAGCTTTTTATTTTTTTATAAATGTATGGGAACATTTCTATCATGGTCATTTCAATTCTCTGAGCAAAGGTAATAATTAATCTTAGCTAACCATTTCCAGTTTGAGCAGGTAGCAGCATGTAATGAACATCAAAGTAAGTCAGATTTCATATTCTGAGCATACACCCCTCTAGCTCAAATTGCATTAAGAGGAGATCAAGGCTAGTCAAAATGTGAATAGGAGAAACTCTGAAATGTAAGGAATTTAATGTTATTATTTTTTAACTAGTTTGTCTGTTGGTGCGAGAAGCACTACTAAAAATGTTAAATTATTGTAAATTGGGTTGGTAAAATGAACATTATTTAAAAATTGGCTAAAACATACAGGGTTGCAGGATGCCGTCTATTCTGAATTTGGATAACTTTTTTAAACAAACCAAACTAAATAAGAAACATTACATTGGATATAAATAGTAAAAAGCTACATTAAGTGAGATGGAATTAGACACATCTAATTGTATTTGTTATCACTATTATTTTGTGGTGGTGATGAGTGAAGGGCCATCCCATCCAGTACTCACCAAGTACAGAAGAAAAAAAAGATGGCACTTCGCAGTTATTCCCCCGGGAACACAATTGTGTTACTCATATTTAATAAAGCACATTTTGGGCCCAGACTGTTCTCATGGCATCCTATCCAAGCTTTGGGCTTTCTTCAACAGCGATTTGTTCAGCAGAGTGACAAAGCGCTTAACTCCAGAGAGCTTTGCTGTGTTCAACCTCAGAAGAACTGCCTCTTTATTCATCCATGTAGAATAAAAGCAACCTTGGGAATGGCAGGAGTGGGCAAGAGGGAGAGAAAATACATTAGAGATAGAATGGATATCCCTAAATGCGGGAATACCTTTTAATTATAGCGTGATATACTGCAGTATGTTGCCATAAGATCCACTTAGGATCCTTGTATTTCTCTTCATAACTTGGTCCGCATCGACTGCCTTAATATTTAGGGGAAGATTATAAGTCTCTGTTGTTGTTGTTGTTATGAAAGCATCAAAGCTTAGACGTCAACATTTTGCTTTAGAGAACTTGATTTTTCTGTGTACTGTTGTTTCCAATCCAGTTGCTTAAACTGTTTCATAGAGGGGAGGTTTTAGGAGGCATGAACTAAGGATGATACTTTTCAGAACAGGCCATTGTTGTTTTGAGAAACATTAGGAAGCTGCCACTTATGTTGGAATTTATTTCAAATCAAAACGGGATAACAAGAATGACTCAAACTTGTGACACAGCAGCTTAGCTAACTAGAGATGGCTTAAAAGTTAGAATTGGGAACATATTTCTTTATATCGAGTTCATTTTTTCAAAACTGTTCCGCTCAGCAGTAGTTCATCTTAAAACCAAACAAACTCATGCAACCACAACACTTTCTACACGTGTCCAAATCCAACAATGACTTAATATTGTAAGAACAGTTAGCATCACAATATGTATCACTATTGTATTTTGAAATATATTTTATTCCTGTTTAACATAAACAAATATACTAGCATGAATATAGGTTATTCCAGTAATGCAATATAAAACTAAACTATACATACAGTATATTCACTAAACATACTTTCATATAGAAACCTAGCAGTGCAAGCTAACCCAGGGTTGCCAACTTTGGGTACCTGGCTGGAGTGAGATTTTGATATCATGGGTTTGATTACACATATGCGCACGAAATGACTGCTATCGTGTCAGTAGCGGGACCTTAGCATATATATAGGATATATAGGCTATACAATATATACAAATACACAATATTGGACACAGACTATAAAGGGCACAAAGTTTCATTCACTAATGAAAGTCAAACACATGTTTGTTTCCACTGTTTTATTGTGTGCCTGTCGCGATAAGCACTTAATTGACTTATCGTACGATAAATAAAAATGAACTCGATACATTTCCATTTACATGAGGATGTGACTAGCAGTTTGAAAGGATGTACTTGAATTATTATTATATATTATCATTATGTCAGTGGTCTAAAATGGTCATACAACGGTGCCGACAATATTATCGTTTATCGCAATAATTTCCGGGAAAATGTATCCAACAAAATTAATTATCGTGAGAGGCCCATACATGAAACACACACACAAACAAATCTACAGACTTACTCCAAACTGCCAAATATGTTAATTAACACACTCTATTTTGGCCTAGTAGAACAATAAGCAGCAGACTTTTACTTTTTTATAATTTCTACTGGATCTTAGATCTGCGCTTGCGCAATACGGGTCGGCAGCTGCGAGAGAGTATTTTTGTTGGGTAATCCATGGTAGGGCTAACCCATACAGTGGTGGGGCTCAAGTCAGTATTTGCAATGTAATTACATACACGCTCCCCTTGACAGTGAAACGCCACGCGTGAGGGTTAGATTATTTCCCTGTCTCAATCCAAATTGAACTGTATGAAATAAAAAGGCACATTTGTCTTGTAGTAAATAAAAAGGGCGACCTGGAGCCAATCCTGCAATTTCTCCACAGGTGAAAGAGTTAACATGCTGAAAACCCAACCCCTGCAGGGGGGTCTGGGGGGATTCTCCCCCAGGAGATTTTTTGAAATACTAACATAAAATACACATTCTGGTACTCTCTTGAGAAGAAAAATAAATAAATCTATTAGCCATATTTAAAAAAAAAAATGAAGGCCATTTTAGTTTTTTGTTACTTTGTTCTGAAAGCTGAACCTGCTGCTCCTCACAGAGAGAAGAGGCTGTGAATGACTTTACATTGTGGATAAGAGTGGATAGCCCCCATTGTTCTGTGTGTCAAAATGAAAGACAGCCCACACACCTATCAATCATCAAAACCGTGGGGTCTTATTTCATTACGTGTTGATTTCTATCCAAAAGTATTCTCTGTCGGGACTTCCTGCAACAACACCACGCCGTTATCTTGATTCTGATTGGCCAGAAGACATTATCAAAGATGTTCTATTGAGAAGACGATCACTACGTCACAACAGTTTTCAAAACCGTTTCTAGTCTTCGGTATTCTTGTTTTTTGGCGTGAGAATAGTTTGGGCAGCGTGAGATTGAGAGTGAAAGCGTGTGTCACACGCCAGATGCGTGAGAGTTGGCAACCCTGAGCTAACCATGTTATCTGCATTTGGCATTTTTGATACTGCAAGGAGACGTATTGTGTGAAGAGAAATTGAAGATGTTGTTTAATTGTTGATATATTTATGATCCACGTCAAGTATTCAGTTTCGGCGGCATTTCTTCCGTTTTTCCAAAGGTCTTCTCATCAGGGCTCTATAAATAAAGAACTACGGCAGATCTGTAATATGTAATGCAGCCGAACCGTGTATTACAATGCCGTTACGTGATGACTTTCAAAGAGAAAAGCAAGAGCACTCGGAATTAAGTATTTTATTCTTTTAAAATGTTTTCGGATTTCATATAATATAAACACCAAATCCCAGCATGCATTGCGGCTAAAACATCCAATCAGCGAGCTTAAACCATAGCTGAGGATCTTGGGTAATCGCTCGAAATGCCTACGTCTGTTTCCGGTTATTTTTATTTTGAAATTCAGTTCTTGACGGACGGCAAAAAAGCCCGAGATTATGGAATTAAACCAATAAATAAAAGCAAGGATAATTGTGTGTTATTGGTGAGTAAATAACATTGTGTTATTTTGAAAAGAATAACAAATTAGAAGTAAAAAAAGATTTAAAAAATACAGATTTCAGTATCCTGAGGCTCTGAGCCCCATTTATTTTCCTCACAGACGGCAACACTAAAGGTCTAAAATAAAGACCTAAATGAATATTTGGGATGTTCTTTAGATTCTCCCAATAAGTCCAAGTACAGAGGGTGACTTTGCTGTGAAAAAACACATTTCCACCAAAAACACTTAAGCAACCATGAATGTGTACACATTCATGAAGTAATCTTCGTCATAACTAGCAAACTAAACATCATGTACATGTACTGCACAAATAATCAGAAATAAAAACTCATATTACTCGCATAAAATGACATCAAAACGCATTTTAATGGCCAAATGAACCTTAAAATAGGCATTTTCCACCGAGAATAACATGAAGTTCGGCCATTGTTGTTGATCACGTGGTCTATGAAGGTCTATGGGACGCCCTGCCCGTAGAAGCCTGACTGTCAAGGGGTCCGCTGTCCGCAATGAAGGTCTATGGGACGCCCTGCCCGTAGAAGCCTGACTGTCAAGGGGTCCGCTGTCCGCTATGAAGGTCTATGGGACGCCCTGCCCGTAGAAGCCTGACTGTCAAGGGGTCCGCTGTCCGCAATGAAGGTCTATGGGACGCCCTGCCCGTAGAAGCCTGACTTCCAAGGGGTACCCTGTACGTAATAGAGTGACGGGGAGGGGCCCTGACCGTCCGTCAATATGTGACGGGATGGGACACACACACACACACACACACACACACACACACACACACACACACACACACACACACACACACACACACACACACACACACACACACACACACACACACACACACACACACACACACACACACACACACACACCTCCCTCCTTCATAATGCGCCTTCTCCTCGTTTGCCCATCACTGGATTATCCGTAAATCATACAAACAAAACCAAAACGTTGATTTATCTGTTTTCCCGTTTTGGTTTAAAAATTGAATAACGTCGGTTTTTTGGTTTTCCGTTTTTCTGAAAAACCAAAAAATGACACCGGTTCTTTTTTAAATGTTGTTAATATGTTTTGGATGCATATTGTTCTAGTATTTGTTCAGGCTGTTACATACAATTAGCCTCTGTTGCTACCTGCTGGTGGTGAGTAAATATTAAAATCAGTTAAAATTGACAACCGGTCCGCGATTTTTTTTTTAATGTATCTGCCGGTCCTTGGCACAATAAAGGTTGGGAACCCCTGCTGTAAACGACTCCTGACTAGAAGAGAAATATGTCTGGATTCTACTTCACCTGAAGCATTTCATAAGGGTCATTCATGAATGAACATAGATGGTTAGAGTTGTGTGTCACAATTAGGAGTTTTGGTGGCGGTTGACAGTTCTATTAAAATGTTTGAATTGTTGGTAGTTCTGACAAAGTCAATGTATCAATATACTGTAGATCCATCCGTTATGGACACAGTTTGAAAGTCTCACTCTTCGGTTTGTTAGCCAACGATAGATAATAAACTAAGTCACATACAACTTAATGCAGGTGCAGAGCAGTACCATTTTCACACAGTTTAGAATGGGAAGAAGCTTAGTAACGGGGTTACATAGTCCAGTGGTTCTCATTTGAGATTACCCTTGAGACGCAAGGGTACTGTATGCACAATTTTACTATAACAAACACGCAGTTTCAATTTAACACAACCACATCCAAAAAAGAATTAGAACTAATGAGTTAAATCAACAGGTGGCGCTGATTTGAAGAAGAGCATCCACTCCATGGCTGAGAGCCACTGATGTAGTAAGTTAGCTAGACTGTCATCTAACTAGAATACTTGTTTTCAGAACCCTCACACGGCAAGCAGCAACACTACTGAAGTGCGTTTGAGCCACACTCAAATGACTAACTATCTCCAGGGGTCCTCTTTCATTGCTCATTGTGAACTTGGACTAAGAGAGTTGAAAGGGAATGGGATCATATTATTAGATATCACTTCATTAGAGGTCACATTTTTCATCGAGGCATTTTAGAGAGCCAGGAAGGTGTGGAGCTGGAGCAGTGAGACTCAATCGGTGCCGGAGCAGCAACTGTCCTGTTGGTGGTGGTCCGTTAAAGTCAAGGAATAATGCTGGAAAACTTTGGTAGGACATAAAAAAAAAAAAGACACAGAAGGTTGCAGTTAATTTGTGACCGTTTCTGAAAATACATTTATTTTGTTAATAGCTGTCGGTGCAAGTACCAAGTCTATTTCCCTCTATCTCTTTAATTCTTCATTTGGTCCAGCTTTTTTCTCTCTTGAATATATTGTTTCTTTCATCCACAGAGAGACTGCTCCGTCTAGATCGAGAGGAGAGACGCAAGGAGTATCGTCGTCAAGATTTTATATCTTTGGACAAGATCCCAGCCTGGAGGGAGGAAACTAGACGTAAGAAGGACTGCTTGTTTTTGCTGAGCTGGGTGTTGCTGATAAAACGCATTACGGCTCTGTTGACACAGCCAAGCAGAAACCTGAGTATTCAATCATTCTGGTGGCTAGGTTCACTGTTTTTAAATGTTGTTTTTTTAAAGTATTTTGCCCATTATTGCGCATTTATCCATACTTGTATTGTGTGTGTGTGTGTGTATATATGTGTATATATACTTATATGGAAACATTTTTCCCCATATGCAAATGTTGTTAATGTCTTCCTAACATTTGAATTCGACTATAGTCTATTTGATCAGATATTGAGTATAAACTATCAAATTATCATTTTCTTACCTTTATGAACTTTAACTTTGCTTGACAGACAAAATGAACTACACTAAGCACCATTTTAACCATGACTTCTCAGTAAGTAAAGCCATCTCAAAAAGAAAAAGACCTAGACGCCACCAAGATTGATGTATTGGAACAAAAGGTTTCACATCAATGTAAACCCTTTGGATAAAATGTGGATGCTGGGGGAAATTTGATTTGTAAATGTGTGATAAACTATGCAAAAACCACAGAGAATCGATAAATAAAACCGAGAGAAACACTCTTCTTAATTAAAGCTCTGGCAATGTTAGTTGTCTACCAACAATAACAGCTTAAGAACATCCACAAACCAATACATGCTCAAGTTGTTGTTCCAGTGTGTAGAGAAAAGTAAGTTTCATAGGATTTACAGAATGTTCTTGAATACTCGTTCTAAAAGATAGCAAGAGATGCTACAAAGTTACTTTAGTAGTAGCTACTGTAACTCAATAACAGCAGCCATTAGCATTATGGCTTGTTCTATAACTGTTTTACAGGTTTCATCTTGAAAACAACAAGCACACCTGATAAAGTTTCAGAAAACAGGGTTCCATTTTTTGTTTAAGTAGCAGCATGCTTTGATATTCAGCAGCAATATATATTTTTGAATCATATCTGCCTTTTTTAAATAACATGTTTCAATTTAGACATAGTCATCAATTGATGTTCAGTGAAGTTGATGCTACTTTGTTTAGGAGTGCTTGGTGATATTCACACAACTGCTGTGGTGTGTTTTCTAAATGAAACAAGGTATAATAACGTTTGAGGGCAGTCTGGGAGGATCTTAGCTGATTTATTTCCCCTGAGAAGCAGTATGAAACAGAATTGCTGATTCACAGCTCCTTGGTTATTAACATTTCTTGGCTCGACTCTGAAAGGAGGCTACTCTACAAAATAGTCCTGTCTAAACTTTCCAGGCTTTTAATCCTAATCATTGACTATTTCATAGAAATGATCAAAACACTGCATCACATCATTAACAAGTGTACTATATGGAATAAGGAATAGGACAAAGGTGACTACAAATATTCATGTTTTGATTGAAAATCCATGGTGCTCAAATGATATTACAGTACGTACATTAACGTCCACTCTTATTGTATTTAAATGAATTTATTTTATAAATGAAATGGGAATAATGGATGCATTGTGTCTTTTTTATTTCTTCATCAACACCTGCCTGTTTAAGTTATGATTGTGTCTTTTAAAAGCCATTCATGAAACTACTCCGTATTACTCTACTAGGAAGAAATCATGTTAATGTGCTTACATTAATGCAATAAGTTCAAGTTATCTTCTTTTTTTTTTTTTAGCCAATGACAAAGAGGAGGTGAAGGAGCTGACAGATGGAGGAGGCCCAAGAAATAAAGTATCTCTCTACAAAGGAGATATTACCGTCTTGGAGGTGGATGCCATAGTCAATGCTGGTAAGGATCTGCCCTTTGACCTTTGGGAGCTGCTGGTTGGTGTTTGCTGCTTGAAGGCACCTCGGCTTTTAAATTGTCCTTGGCTGCCCTCTACTGTTGAGTCTCACAAAGTGATTTTCCTGAGGCAATGCACAAGTGATGAGTGTTATTGAGGCAAATGTAAAATCTACTCCTGATGATTTGACTTCCTTTTGGTTGAAATCAAGTGACTAACATTTTCTTAGTCAACATTGTTTTTTCAGCTCTTTCCTATACCCTGTCCCAGTGAACCACAAGGTTAATGTCTCTATTGATGTTGGTTTAGCAGTTATACTCATGACATTTGTGTGCTGTAATGATTAGAGGTCACATATCCAATGCTGCTGTTATAGAATCATTGGGGTGAGAAGGAAAGCCTTTGATTTGTGCTGCTGTTATGTAATTTTCTGCAGTCTGCTCACAACCTACACAGTCGGAGGAGGACAGGTGCTAAAATATTACTTTACCTGTTGCTACTGATGCTGAGGGGCCATTTTTCAGCTATAGACTTAATAGCTCCACACCAAAGCTGTATAGAAGCAGTATATCATGAAACATGGTCTTCTTTGGCATTCTGCAGTCCTAACTCATAGCTTTTCCTTCCTCATGCAGTATTTGTAAACACTCACATAAACACATTACAGTCTACTAAGCAGGGTGCATCTCGGGTGAAATGAATACACTGTAATTTATGAAAGATTAATAGCTGTGAAAAACAGACTGCTCTGTTGGATAAGGCTAATGAATTTAATACATTATGTAAATCCCCATTCTAATGAGATAAGGTGACATGACATTCTGAATAGTTGTCAGCATCATGTAACATGCACAGACACCTTACAAATACCTAAAATGTCATGGCAATTGTTTAACATCTTGACCTATACAAATGCAGCATTCTGAGCTTATATTATATATTCACAAAGTTTGTATTTTGTTGACTTTTATGATAACAGCTACCTGTGTGAATTGCCATTGTTCGCAAAGTGATGCTGTCAATGTACTTTCATGTGAATTAGGTGCCAGAGTGCAGGCTTGTGCCGGCTCTAAAGCCTGGATTGATATGTTACTCATGCTAAGAGTCACTGAGACCAGAACATTGTGTTACTGGTATTACTGTTTATTCTTAACTAATCAAGGTTAGGGCAGTGGATATGGTGAACAGTGTTAGTGAAAATGGTAAAATAGCGCATATTGGAATGGAAATGAGGTTTCAGAGAGTGCATTGTTGTTTTAAGTTTCAAAGCGTTGAATACTATTGTAGCAAAGTCAGGCAGATGACTTCAGCAGTTAATGCCGCCAGGCGCCCAGGCTCTGATTGAGCTTCATTTGGCCAGGGGGTAATACATTCTGTTAGCAGGCTGTCAGAGGGCCTGAAAGGTTCAAGGAATTGCTGAAGCCTTTTATCATTTCCAGAAGGTCTCAGCCGTCGGCCGCTGTTTCTCTTTCTGAACTGCCGGACCAGTTGTCTTTGTACAGGTGGTTGGACAGATAAGAACATAGTGGTAGGCTTTGCTGCCCAGTTTTGTTCACCATCTATAACCGCTCTGCTCAGCAACAGTAGTATGTTGTGAATATAAATAGATTGTTCCAGACCATGTTGTTTTGTCATTGTAACAATAGACAATGATTTTACAGTGTGGCATTAAAATACAAACTCTTAGTTGAATAGGTTGGACAAGCTCTGGCAATAGTGGCTCTTGTCCAAATGTTTGTGACTAACACAGTTCTGAGCTGCATGTGAGCAAACATTGCGGATGCTGGGCCACAGAGTTTGATAAGATCTTTGGATGGTTTGTTCAACTTCTTGCCTTTCATCTATTCATGCCCTTCCAATCTCTAGCCTGCAGTACTTCCATTTACCCATGCTGCTTTTCCATTTAGGGTTGGCAGGAGGACCGCTTTCAATCCAGTGTGGGACTTTCTGAGCCATGAGAAAGTATTAACCTAAAAGTAAATGAGCTCTCAGATAATCTTTTTCTCCCATTTTAAAATACTGGATACTATTATGCAAATAGTTAAATGTCAAAGTTGCTGTCTGAGAAGGAATAAATACATCTTATCTAATTACAACTTATTAAGGCTACTTATTTGACCCTTCTGTGATTCTATTGATGTGTATTTAGGTACAGGAGCAGGATGTCCATATAATCCTTTTCTGGTCTTCCTATTGTAAAGTTAGGACTCTTTGTCCCTGAATTTAGGCAATTCAGAATAAGAATATTAATTGATACTGTTATGTGAGACGGAAATATTGAAAGTTCTGATTATGTTATATGGCACAAGCCATTTTGTAAGATGGAAGCTAAACTAATGAGTTCCTATCTAAGACTGCATTCACATGATGGCAAAGCTGCAGTGTTTACTAGCTTGCAGCAGACATGTTGTCTTTAATTATTCACCTCACATTTTAAATGTACTTTATAACCCAAAGGAGCAACATTTGTGCAAACTGCTTTTGTCATGACGGCAGCAATATGTTTGCAATGAAGAAAAGGTTTGCAATTTGAGGCGACTCATGCCAGCTTGGTGCTGCTGTTATGGTAGCCGCCTATAGCTTTTAAAGGGTGTTAAATAGCTTTATGCCCATCATTAAAGTTTAATTATTAGGCTCATTGAGTTTTTTATTCTTTCTTAATTCTATTTGGCTGGATGTTGGACAGAATGTGTTCCCATTACCTGGGGAGAGCCTGGAGAGTGCAGGACAGGAGGGGCTGTGGTGACGATTGGTAAAGTGCATGGGTTGAGGGCAGGGGGGATGGCTCGACTCTGCCCTCTTTTGATAGTGAGTCTGCATTTCTCTGCCACCAAACTGCATACAGTGTTGTTGGCTTCCTAATAATGTTTTCAACCATTAAAGTGATCTCATTTCTATTTATCAAGCACACTGTCAAGCTTTCATCTTTGAAGTGCTGACTGTTTTTTTTCTCTAGATATTGATTGCCCGAGTGTGCAAAAGTGTCTGTACAGACATAATGCAATTTTAGTTTTTATATAATATGTATAATTCTATAATGTTTGGCATGCAAGTGAAACCACTCTCTTGCTCAGTATTTTTGACACATTTCAAAGAATGTCCCTGATCCTCTTGTAGCCCAACTTGTTGGCATATATCTTTTTGGGAAATGTACTGGACAATGATCAGTGGAAGAAAGAGACGGTCACACTTAATCAAGACTTGTTTAATAGAAAATCGCAGGGTTCACTGAAAGTTGAAAGTATGCTGAAATTTGATGTTAAATGTAAAGCCCGTCGTTACTATTGCTTTTACATGGCAAACACAAGATCATCCACTCCATTTTTCTCCTCATCTTTGTGCATGGAGTTCATCTGAATGTCACCATCCCTCCCAGATAAGAACGAGTTAGTAAAGATAGCAGCACGATGTGGAGATGAGTTTTCCTATCATGATGACTGTGGTAATTATGCACAGGGGGTTGCCTCCTAATCCATTACCCGCTGCAAACCTTTCCCATCTTTCTGTATTAGATCATTTTTTAAAGCAGCCAATTTAGTGTGCAAAGGAAATCTGGTTATGAACACTATAAAGAACCTGGAGGGGTTGAGATGAGTGCGAGAGAGGCAATTGGTATGCAGTTGTAGGGAGCTGCTCTACTGCAGTCATCACAGGTTTGATGAGAGCATTGACCCTCGGAGGGCGGAATACAGTGATCCAGTGGAGATTGACTTTTATGCGTTTTTTGATATGTAGTCCATTCAAACATTGTTTGCCTGTAGGGCTGCTCGGCACACAGGCAGCACTGTTTACCTTCTTGGTCAATCATGCATACAAATAAAGTACAATACAGAAGGCTACGTGCCCTGGCCCTGCTACTGAATAGAAAACAATGTACATCTATGGTGAGAGCAAGGTAACGTTGTTGTTGCGTGGTTAATATTGGTCATCGTAAAATGTTAAATAAGATCTTGACTTCTTGATCTTGAATCTATTAGCTTTCCTCTGTGTTGTGCCAGGTACAAGTTAAAGATGACAAAATTGCCTTCCAAATCGTTTTTATTTAATCTAAATTGCGCTTGAACTATACTTCTTGCCCCAGTGTTAAATGATCAGTGCAAATGAAACCAGAACAAGACATGGATGTGTTTTTGGAATATTTCAGGCAACATTCTATTGAGAACAATACAAACAATGATTGAATCATCCATCATTATCTGTGTTATGAAAAACAGCAGCTATATGCAAGAACATGTATTGTAGCATGAATATATGATCAGCAAAGTGCCAGATTCTTATTGAAGGAAGAAAAGTCTTTCTTACTTCATTTTAAGGGTGAGGGAAGTGTGTGGTAGTTGCGCTTCATCCTTCCTTCTTATTAGAAACCTCAGGAGTTGGTGCAGAGCAGCACCAGTGCAGTGTAATGGCGTGTAATGTCCAGAGAATATCATATGCTTCTCTGAGACATGAGCCTTAATGGAGAGCACTATCTTATTTATTAGGGAATGACTCTGAGTGCTCTGGTAATATTTTAGCCCGCATAGCACGAATAAAAACTAGATGTGACATTTTTATTTTCATGCCGAGTTCTTGGTCTATAGACAGACTCTGAAAATATAGACTATTCAATTTTCACTCTTCCTAACTTTAGAGTTATTTTTAAATATCTAGATGTAATGTAACAACATATTATTCTCTTTTCTATTTTGCAAACGTCAAATCGGTGCTGATAGATATAGATTGTCTTAACAAAACCCCCATACAGATCAAGACCAGACTGTAGCATGACACGCCGAAGAATGATGACGATCACAATTCACTTTTTGCTTTTCCATTCGCCTAAGTGATTGATAAAGCCCATGACTTTTGGTTTTGCTACTTACTGTTTGGGGATCTTGTCAGCATACTCTCTTCATTAGATTTTCTGTCAGGCCAGGATTTGCTGCACACTCTCAGCCCCTGGAGAGTCTGGCTCGTCGGGTCTATCCGTCTCTCTGCAGACTCACACCCTGTGCCATAACCTCCCTGAGTGATGCAGCCATGCCTCCAGCAATATGACTGCAATTCAGGCTCTCTCTGTTCTCTCTTTCACTCCGGTGCTGGTTGCATATACACAGCAGTACCGATCGACACTACATGCACACACAGTTTATTAGAAGCCGTGGCAGAGGACTGCTAACTTCTTGAGCAAACTTGTGATTGTTGCACTGTCACACAGAAGAATGGAAATCAATGCCCCCGGCTTAGAGGACTTGCTGCTCTGTTGAACAGTGAAATGACTCCGGTGAGTGGGTTGCATTGGGTCTTGCACTAAAAGGTCCAATTAATTGTATCAGCTCTGAGAGAGATACAGCAAAAGGCCAGTGTTTCCCTGCCATCAGGGTGTGACAAACCAGCTGGCGAGCCTCTCCTCCTTCCGATTTCAGCTCATTTTCTCCCTCTCCACTGTGCAGATAGTGGACAGCCTTGCAGTGTGTTTGGTCAATGTCAAAATTGTTTACCTAAACTCTGTGGCAGACCAGGTGCCTACATGGCCAGATAGAAATAATTCTTCACGAGGTGTCGCTAATGGAAAGTAATTATTGAAATCTGTGCTGTCAGTGTGTATCCGGCTGGCACTTAGAGAAATGTCTCCCTTTGCTTGAATTGGTAATGGTCTATGACCATCTTGAGTGTTTGGGAGAATGAGCCTCCCGTCCTTCCCAATCACACAGTTTTTGAACAAACCCACACCAACTTTTTGCCTTCTAACACATACCCTAACACTTGTAAACACGAAGGGATGTTTGAAACTAACTTTGTATCTCTGGAGACAGTTGCCGGTGCTCATGAAGAGCCCTTGTCATTCAGGTCAGGTCTTCACCAACCTAGACAGAGAATTTAAGTCATCGTTGTCAAGGTCAGGAAGTCTCTGTTTGGATAACTGTTTCTCTTCCTAGACCCTTCCCTTGCCTTTGTTACACCAGCCCCTCCCTGTCCTGAAACAAACATTTCAAAACACCCAGCCTTATGCTGCACACACGCCAGCTCTCATCCATCAGGCCTGTGAGTAGCTGAGAGGATATTGAAACAGGAAAGAACCTCTCACCGCCTTCTGGTTCTCTTTGCTGTTTTACACAAGTTGAGGATCTTCAATAAAGGACATTTTGGAAATTGGAATTGAAAATAAGATGTTACAACACATTTGAGCATCATTTTAAATAGTGAGGAATATTTACCTTATTTTGGTATTTTTATTGTGGACTTACATTATGACAAACCCTGTGTGTGCGTGGTAAGGACATAATCATTTTAGATACAAATGATTACAAGGTTTACTTTACAGTATAAAGCAGGTAAATATTTTTAAACGAAAGCACAGCAAGCTGACCACGAGATGCAAGGGCCCAGTGATCCTAAAGCTAATGTATCTGCTGACCTGTAGGGGGCACTGTGGCTCTACCTTAGTGTCTCTGACAGCTCTGAGAGCAGAGTGAGTTTGAGGAGTGAGATGACTGTGCTGGTGCTGCATTACAGATGGATACATCCAGTTTTTCTCCTTCCCCTTCACATATGTTTCTTTAGAACAGTTTGAGGTGACAACTGGAAATTCCAAAGCATCAACATCTGTTTCTCCAATAACACAGAAACATCCTCAATATTGTGCCGGTTTTGGTAATGCAAACACATTTCGAAACAAAATAAAAAGAGAGATGCTGATTTTAGAGCTCAGTCAAGGTTTCAAAGGTTTCAGGATTTTAGCATAGAAGAAGTTGGAGCTTTTTTAGCCTTGTAGGAGATGTGGAGATGAAGTATGTGTGAACTGGTGTAGTTTCAATGCACAAAGGAAGGAGTGAGTTATTTTATTTTGTGGAAAAATGTGGGGAGATGCTGGGTGAGACTAGCTCTTTACTTGCAGAGTAAAGTGCAGGAGAAAGGAGAGGGTTGGAGAAATCAACCCCTGACTGCTGACTGTTTCTCTGCACAATCCCCAGGCAGTTTGCCCTGCTCTTCGTCAGCAGGTCGATTCACTGGTCTTCACAAAACCTCTCTTTGAACACTAGTTTATTCTCCCTACTTCTGTTTGCCATGTTTACCTCAGTTCCCTCATGTTAGTGTAAGTTAATACTCCTGCGAATTCTGTCAACGGGAAACAACCAAATGCAAGCCATGTAAACGGCGAGCACCGAAAAGTGTGCACCTTTGCAAAAATACTGATTAGCTACTTGGTTTCAGGCCAGCGTTGTGGCAAGGTTTTCCATAATGGCTTACTATGTATAGTATATAGATAATGGTGCAGATAATAAGCAACATAATGTCACAAGTGAGAGAAGACATATGAAACACATTTTGCGAAGGTGTTTACTTTCTTTTCCATTTGATAATTGAAACCTATCTGAACAGAGGTGGTTAACCTAACTGCATGCTATCCATAATATTGCTGTGTTGTAGCAGAAATAAAATAATCCAATGCAGCGTTACTTTGACTAAGTGTATGTTGAAATTCCATTTGAAAACATCAGAGCTTAATGTAGATATGAAATGGTGTCCTCCCCTCTATTTCTCTGTTTGCTAAACAGAGAAATCACTATATATGAGAGCGCCTGGAAGCAACTTGAGTGAAAGACTGTGATGTTTGCTGAGTAGCTTTAAATGAAAATGCAATTCCTATAACCCAGGGCAGTTCATTCAATATTTGTGAGCATGTACAAGTTTCTCTCAAAGCTGAGCAACCAGGGGCCATGTTCTTCAAAGTAGCTCTCAACTGGCCATTTTCAATGGCTGTTGTTTTTTTCTCCTAGCTTAAAACTTTAAAGCAATTCCAAACATTTATTCCTAAATCCTTTTTGTGGTAAAGTTTTGAATCCTATTCTGTTTCTTTAAAAATAATAATAATGCGTTTTACAGATCAGTGTTAATATCTATCTTTTTGTGTTTCAGGTTATTTATTGAAGACAGTCCTAGATATTTATCTGCCATCAGCTATCTGTTCAAATGTGAAGGCCATTTAACACCATTGAATCTTTTGAGACTGTTTATACCAAAGTCTTGTTTAATAGCAGCAGTAACTGCGCC
Source organism: Gymnodraco acuticeps (assembly GCF_902827175.1). Taxonomy (NCBI): domain Eukaryota; kingdom Metazoa; phylum Chordata; class Actinopteri; order Perciformes; family Bathydraconidae; genus Gymnodraco; species Gymnodraco acuticeps. The sequence continues at coordinate 904,759 of NW_022989803.1, read as the reverse complement.
AAACCAGAAAACACATTTATTATTCTCTTTTGCAAAGCCTGTAGTAAACATGGTTAAAAGCAGCCTTTCCTAGATTCAAACAAGTGAGGTACAAATCCAAACATATATTTTAAAACTTGCAAGCAACAATGTTAAAAGAAAATGTTTTGGGAGATAATCGGCTAGTTGATGACAAAATGCTCTAAACTGCAACGGCCCTGACCCTAAAGAACACTGCTGAATGCTCACTAATAGAAATGAAACTGTCCCAAGGAAAACATGCTGATAGTCAGTGTCTTTTGTGCCTAATTTATTCAACATCACCACCACCATTAAGACGAGTTACAGAAGTATAAGAATAATTGTATGTTCTCTGCGTCACACAGCGATGTGTATTGTCTTTACCATTACTCTGAAACACGCTGTTGTATTTGACCATGTGAGGGAACTGGTTTGATGTGGTATGTGATTAACTGACCTCAGTGACCTGTGGTGATTTTATATAAATCTTTTTCCAATCGAACATGCGCTATCTTTTGTACAGTATTAATGGGAACACCCTTTCATAACATAGACTAAACTCCAGCCGCCAGCAGCAGCTCTCAGTGGCTACGTGGCTGCATAAGTTGCCCTCGTGAATGGTAATGGAGCACTGACTGGACGTCCTGATGAAATGGATTTCCCTTTTGTTGACACAAGTGATTGTGTGGTTACTGTAGGGCTTAGGGAATGTGGACTCATTATAGACAAAGACCTGCGTTCAGCGGAATGGTAATAGAAACGAGGCTAGGTTCACCTGGCTATGACGAACGGTGAGCTTTATGCACGAAGTAGGAGATATAAGTCTATTAGGCATGATGGAGTTATTATTTTTGAGAGGTCTTAGAGCTTACACGTCAGTGTTTGATGTAACAACCCTGCAAACAAGGAGCACCAATGAACTCCATCAGTTTTACAAAAGCAGAACCCATTTGGGCTCATTAATGACAAAATTAACATTTTTTTTTGCAGACATTGTGGAAGGTACCTTTTTTATAGTGAAATATTTTATTTCTTCAGTTGATGATTTAAGACGGTTATTAGGTTTATAAGACCTTGCATAATGAGAATATTCAGTCAGATGTTTGACATTTAATGTGTAACACACGCCCCATACGAACAAAGCTATTTTATGTTATACGTTTAATACAATGTTATTTCCATCAAAGGGTTGTGCATGCGACTGTTTTATTTTTGATAAGCGAAGAATCAGAAGAGCACACTTATGCCTTGAGTGACAGAGAGTGAAGAGATGTTTAATGCACCAGGGTTCACAGGGTGGCTTATATAGAGTAGTTCTAGACAAGCTGATGATTTGCTGTGATGTACAGGGGGAGAGCAGTGAGACCTCAAACAAACTGCATTTGTTTAACCTCGCTCAGCTGTGGAGCTATAATGGGATGATGGCTTCTGCCATTAGCATGATGAAATGGACAAATAAGTGACTTTAGAGAAGTAAGGGGCTGCAATTTAGTTGGCCTTTGATGCTCCAGTCAGCTATTGATACAATTTAATCATTTTAATAGAATCTTCCCCTCCAAGCACAAACAAAGTAGATTAAGGTTCGCAATATATAACGCCAAGACGTTGCTGTCTTTGTGTCGGAACAGAATTGATAATGGTGTGGGTGGCCCTGAGGTTTCTGGCTGCTGTTTGAAGACACGTGTAAGAAACGCCCACTACACATAACCAAAGCTACATTCCCGTTCAATTCCACTTATCTGGATTTGATTCAATTTATTTAACCCGGGTTTAGATCTTGGATCTCTTTTATCAGGGAGGCCTTACCAGGACAAAAGAGCACATTATATATCACGATGAATTATGGAGAGAATGGTAGATGGAGTGAAATAATGAAAGTTAGATAGGAGGAAGGTGAATAGAATAGCATGAAATACATAAAATGTGAAACATATTTATACAATAATTTTATTTTTAAAAAAAACATGACCAAACAACAACGCGATACATTGTCTGCCGAGTAAAGAAATCTCTCTGAGCTAAAAACTCAATCTAAGTTTCCGCATTATTGTGTTGTACTTCAGCATGATGGTGTAGCTAATTATATCTCAAGTGGCTGAAACTCAGGATGTTGTAAGTATTCGGCTCTTTAGCAGCTTCCACGCCGTTCTTTCTTTGGTATGAGGATGAAGGATTGCGTCCTTCATCCTCCTGCCATTAGCAGGTAACGATTGATTTGTAAGAACGCAATCTGCTGTGGATGAAATGGCATGAGGAACAGTAGAATATGGGAGACAATTTAGCGTTTGTCATTTTAGTTTTTTTTGTCCAGGGTTGTCCCACTTAGACAAACGTGAAGACAAGGTGCATAGACACTGTGTATTTTTAGGTGTGCTTTGAGAAGCTGCAAGGTCTCTGGAAAGAATAGGAGGGATGAGAGATTGGAGGAAGTTATGACAGGCAGGAGACTCAAAGGAGGTTGTTGTGTACTCTCAACAGATTTAATTTCCCATGTTCCCTGGATAATCTGGCACCACATGGCCATCCTCCAGCCGCTACAGTCCCCCAGGGGCTGTGCAGCGCTGTTGATGAAACACATCACATTACAGTTGATATAGGTGCGTTCATGCCGTTGTGGGTGTCTTGATGAGTGGTGAGGAACCGCACAGGGTAGCTCTATACTGAACGTATAAAGGCTTTGAAAACATAGTAAACACAATTACTGTTTAAATCAGCCCTTAAACATAGTAAAACTGCTCACAATGATCCCACATGAACACAAGATTGAAGCCTGTCTCCCTTGAAAAAGAGATCAGTGCTCTCAATGGGACCACCTGGTTAAATAAAGGTTTGAAATGAAATATATATTTTTATTTTCAACCCACTGTCAAACATTTACTGTTGGCATTTTAAGACGTACCCAGTCTTCTCATCTTTCCTACTGCACTTGCACACTTTGTCACACATTTTCCTCCCCTCCCAAACTAATGGAGGAGCCCAGTTATGAATGATGGACTAGCATCATAAATCCATTCACTCATGGCTAAAAAGCTTTGTTGTCAAGCCTAAAAACAAAATGATAAGGCAGTATTCATATTTTAGAATGAAAGGTCATGATGTAGGCCATTGCGTGCCTCTTTAGTGAAACTTTTATGTGGGAGCTCTGCGGTAATGAGCCTCCTTGTTTTTCTCTGCTGTCTTACAGTTTGGCTGTATTGTTTGGGTCTGTTATTGACAACTATCGCTCCAGGGAGTTGCAGAGTTGAGAAGGTGACAAATGGGCCCCTGCATAAGAAGATGGAATTAATAATAAAACATTGCATTCAATGTCTTAACTGTTTCGATTAACGCGTCTTTTGAATACAAATCTTCAGTGCGAGTTTAACTAATTCTGGATAGGTGCATTAAATACAGTTATTGCAAATGTTTCACATTTATAGCTGTAGGTTAGGGCATAGGCATTTTTTGTATGTAATATTTTAAACTTATTGTATACTCCATTCATCTCACACTTTTGTGTCCATGTGCTTTTTAAATAACTAATAAAACATCCTACCTGTCTAATGTTTAGCAAAAAACTCACCATCTGATGCAAGGCATTGCAGATAGTTAGAGCAAGTAAATATGTAATGGTGGGTATATGTTTACTTCCCTTTTAGCTGGAATATTGCAAAATACTAACTCTGAAACCTTCCCTCCTCTTTGTCACATACTGAGGTTCTCACCAACACAAATGTCCATATTAGTGTGCGTGTGTTGTTTATGAAGTCATAGAGCCATTAGTAATCTTTGACTGTAGTTTACTGAAGTAACAGAGTCATCAAATTCAAAGTTCCCCTTTTTGTTTCTAACTTTAGGCTCCAATTTACAAATCTGGATACACAAAGTATTGTATTCTGCCGATTTGGAAATACTGTTTTTGAATTGCATTCAATATCATGTCCACTAATGCATGTAAATGAGTGGACGAAACAATACATAATATTCTCACTACAATTCAATGCAAAAGCACCACTAACTATACAGCTAGAAAAACATCCCTAAAGCTGACTGCATCTTTCTGACAAATTGTCAACAAGAATTGACCATAAGTTTTGCAAATGTTTTATTGTGTTACTATTATATTGGACTGCATAACATTGTTTTGATGGACCTATTAAATGACTGTAATATCCAGGGCTGCAACTAACATTTGTTTTCATTATTGATTAATATGCCAGTTACTCTTCTAATCGATAAAGTAGTAGGCTCATCATTGCAGAGCTATTCATAATTTAGTGAAAGGCATTTCTTATATTATCTTTGTGTTTTAATATCCAACATAGTTTTTCAATCAATCAATCAATCAATCAATCAATCAATCAATCAATCAATGTTTATTTATATAGCCCAATATCACAAATGTTACATTTGTCTCAGTGGACTTTACAGTTTGTACAGAATATCAGTATGACAATACGACACCCTCTGTCCTTAGACACTCACATCGTACAAGGAAAAACTTCTGGAGAAAACCCACAGTTTAAAGGGAAAAATGGGAGAAACCTCAGGGAGAGCAACAGAGGAGGGATCCCTCTCCCAGGATGGACAGACGTGCAATAGATGCCGTGTGTAAATTGAAAAGATAATACATTTGCAACATAGGTAGTCCAAATGTTTGGAAATGCATGTGTGTATAATAGGAAGATTAATCCACGAGGATATCCATCCAGGACCTATGATCCAGGACCACAGCCACGATTCAAGATCCAGGGCTCGCGATGCAGGACCGCAGGATCATCCATGACACCGGATCCCAGCGTATATAGACACCAAAAAGAAAGAAATTTGGGGAAGCTGGGTTAATCGGAACATGAGAGTACACAGGTATAGACAGAGAGAAGGAAGAAGTAAGATGTCCCCTGACAAACTAAGCCTATAACAGCAAAACTAGGGGCTGAATCTAATCAGCCCTAACTATAAGCTTTTTCAAAAAGGAAGGTCTTAAGCGCACTCTTAAAAACAGATAGGGTGTCTGCCGCCCGAACACAAACTGGAAGCTGATTCCACAAATGTGGAGCTTGATAAGAAAAGGCTCTGGCTCCCATTGTACTTTTAGAGACTCTAGGAACAACCAACAACCCTGCATTCTTGGAACGCAATGCCCTAGTAGGACAGTAGGGTATAATGAGTTCTTTAAGTAAGATGGCGCCTGCCCATTAAGGGCTTTGTAGGCGAGAAGAAGAATTTTAAATTCTATCCTGTGTTCTATAGGGAGCCAGTGTAAGGTAGCCAGAACAGGAGTAATGTGGTCCCTTTTCCTAACTCTGGTTAGTACACGAGCTGCAGCATTTTGAATCAGCTGAAGCGACTTGACTGACTTCTTGGTACACCCTGATAATAAAGAGTTACAATAATCCAGCCTTGAAGTAACAAATGCATGGACTAGTTTCTCTGCATCGTTTTGAGGCAAGATATGCCTGATTTTTGCAATGTTACGTAGATGGAAGTAGGCGGTCCTTGAAATTGATTTTATGTGGGCGTTAAAGGATAAATCCTGATCAAATATAACACCAAGATTCCTTACAGTCTCACTGGAGGCCAAATTAATGCCATCCATAGTTAGTATATCCTTAGATAATTTGTTTCGTAGATTCTTCGGGCCAAGTACAATAACTTTTTGGTCGTGTTTAACATCAAAAAGTTTAAGGTCATCCACATTTTTAAGTCCTTGAGGCAGTCTTGAATTTTATTTAGATGATTAATTTCATCAGGCTTGATTGATAAATATAGTTGAGTATCATCCGCATAACAATGAAAATTTACAGAATGATTCCTTATAATATTGCCTAACGGAAGCATATATAATGTGAACAAAATAGGTCCGAGCGCTGAGCCCTGTGGCACTCCACAGTGGGGGACACTTCTGTAGCAATGGAGAGTCAGGACTCAGAGAGACACGAGGAGAGCTGGAGCTTTGATGGCAAACACTGATGGTTTATTTGGAGTCACGGCCGGAGAATTGACAAAACAGGTGGTTTGTCACGAGTTGACACAGCGGTTGCCAAACCAATTCTGAAGAACTCTTTCTGTAGCTTGAGGTTTTAACTAATTCAGAGTGTAATAATCAACATTCTTCATCAGTGAGACTAAACAAATATAGACCCTGAATCTAACTAGAGCTCTCGTCCATAGAAAATAATGTGCGCCAGGGAACCTTCGTCCCTGAACAGTAAACTACCTCATGGCGGCTTGTGCTCGGTCATAAGCTGGCAACAACAATGCGCCCAAGCTGCCCCTCCTTAAGAGAGATGGCAGCAATACCCAAGGCCGTAGACCTATGCCATGGGAAAGGAGACAGTGAGAGGAGAAAATGATGAACTGTGTCAAAGGTTGAATACCTAAGCAAATTATTCCCTAACAGGTTTAAAGAAGAATCATTCAATATTTGATTTCAATGCAGATTGTAGGGCTTGGACAGTAACGTGCCATTTTGTCATTTGAATATTACAGGTTAGCACGAGTATGTTAACAGAGTAAAGGCCTGAAAACAGATGCATAGTGATTTCCATTAAAAAGACAACTCTATTAACTTTGGGCCAATTAATGGTGCCCGTGCTGTTGGAATTAATGAAGAGACATGTCCGCGCAGGCCAGCAGGATGAAAGGAGGCAGAAGGTCAGATGGTATTTGTATTGATGATTTTGTCCTGCGTGATGCTTCGTCCATTTTTAAGCAGAATGTGTTGAAAGGGGAATCTAAAATCAAGCTAAATTTGACTACAGAAGGACAAAGTCAGGTCAAATGTCTGTAACACAAAAAGGTAATTGTAGGTTAATGTTTGATTAATCTTGTTTTTCTAAATGGCCCTGCCACAACCAGCGCATGCTTTCTAGGGTGCATTCAGAACTGATTTCTTTATAAAAATGTATCACATCAACTCATGTGAAACCTTGTAAGCTAAAAGGCCGACTCATCTTAACTTCTAAACAGACGTGACTGGTGATACAAAACATAGACCTATAGTGGCCAATCGACACCAGTCAGATTTGAGTCAAGTTAAGACCGACATTAATAAAGTCAACTTTCTCTTTGTGAAAAGTCAGTACCGTTAACATTCAAAATGAGAAGAAACTTTAGAATTGTGGGATGTTGTCATTAAAGGGCAGTGAAGCGCAGGGTGCCATTGTTTTGGAAAAATACTGTAATTCTTGCTGTTAGCCATAATAAGCACATTTTAATTCAACTTTTTTTTTATTTGAACTGTTACTCTTTTGGAACAGACTTTCTCTCCTGAAGATGCAAGTTATAAACAAACAAATAAACTATGTCCAACAGAGAGAGGGCGAGATTATGTTTACCCGTCGTCAGACAATTTGGCACCCCCAAAATGAAGATTTTCTTTGGTTGTTTTGCCAGACCCATGCAAGTTGGCATCAAATCCTCAATCATTTGTTTAGCGGAGTTTTCTCAAGCTGTGCACACACACACCCAGTGCCACTTTGTACTAGCGACCAGGGAGATCTTGTGTTTGTCCCAAAAATCTATGTGTGTGTGTATGTTTCAGGTTTGGAAGAGTAAAGAAGCCAACTAAAGCAGCATGTTATGAGGAGTGCGTTGCCTCCCTCAGAGCTTCATTATGGGAAACTAGGTTTAGGCTTTCACTCTAAACACCAGCTGGCGTTTCAATCAAAACCGTCTGCTGTGGTATGTCAACATATTTAGATGTTTACACTTTCTTTTTTCAAGACAGTTTATTTCCAGTTTTGTGGCTAAGACAAGAAATGACTGGTATAAGATTATGAAATGTAATGAGCTTCCCAGCCTGTGAATAACAGCTTTTTTTTAAGCACTTGGAAGCAGATAGTTTTGTATACATTGGATTATTAAGATCTCCAGCAATTGGTTTTTAAGAAATCAATGTAAACACAACAGAGACAATGATGACTCGCTTTTATTTCTCTGAACAACTTTGGCTAATAAGTAACTATTGCATTTCCTCAAAACTCCTGACAGCAATGAGAACACAAGTAATAGTACTGATGTTATTACCGGGATCTGCTCAAATACTTGTGCATTGTAAAAGCAATTATCTTGTACATCATTGAATTCAAGTACTCGTACAATCCCATTTCAGTTGATAATAATTATTTATTCATGTTTTTTTCACACAGACCTCTGTTTATGCTTGTCACAACATTAGCCTGTTTATCATGACGTAAGCAGTAGGATAAATATGTATCTGCTGTTGATTCTTATGAGAACAGTGATGCTGCTGTTGGGTTTGATCCTACTTATAGTGAAGGCTCCCAAAATGATCCTTTGGAACTGTTATAGTTGCTATTAGTGTTGTCACGATACCAACATGTTGGTTTCGATACCGATACCAAGTCAATAATTGCGATTCCGATTCTTTTTCGATACTTTTCTTAAAAAAAGGGAAACAGTCTTAAATGTAATTATTGTGCTTTATTTCACACCAGAACCATAACACAAACTTTTAAACAATGAGAACAATAAACAAAATAAATGACAATAATTCGTATTAAATAAAATTAAGCATCATCTCAAACAACTTTTTTGTTTTATAAAATATAATTTTTTTTATATTTTATTAACATTTAATAGTACAGTAATATAAATAATTATTGACAAAATGTATATTGCAGATGTTAGCCACATTGGTAAGTTAGCTAAAAATGTATCATTGCCATTAATTGCCTCGTTTGTCACAAAATAAATTACACTGGTTTGACTTAGATTTGAGGGTATGGGCTTGAGCATGATGTAATTATGTTATCCATCACATTCGCTAACCTGTCTGTCTTTAAATTCTTTAAACAGCTCTGGATGCCGGTTGGCGGGTGCTTAGCCAAGTTTGATGTGTTGGCTCCCTTGGTTTGCAGGGATCTAAAACATTTCTTACAGACAGGCCTCGTGGTGTCCGTAGGCTTGCCCTCACTGTCAGAGATATAGCTCAAATACTTCCAAATTTAGCTTCTGCCGTCTTTTTTGTCAACAAGCCAAGGCGCAGCGGCAGTTGCACTCCCACTTGCAGCCATGCTTCTCGTTTTCTTACATGCTCTGGCAGCGAGCGCGTGGCCGCGTGCACGAGAGAGGGGAGGGACTTAGAGCGTGCTTGAGAGGGGCGGGACTGCAGGGCAGGGACGGCTGCAGTGCAGGGAGAGTGAAAGCAGAGCGCTGAACACACACGGCTCTTATTAAAACGGCGCTTTCTCACCGGAGTACTTTTCCCCGTCATTCTTAAAGTACCGATACTAATGAAACGGAGGAATCGTACCGTTTTTAACGGCAGGGTATCGCGGTACCTTTCAAGTATCGGTACACCGTGCAACACTAGTTGCTATAGAACTTTAATATTCCAAATTAAAAACATTCCAAACTTTTCTGAAATGTATGAATTTAGCTATTGGTTTGTGCATTTCCCTTGTTGTGTTTCTTTGATAGAACAGAGATGTTGTTGTGAGTAGCCTCGATTAAATTCAAATCTGAGTTTGCTCCTCTAATCTGTGAAGAACGTACTAAAGAGCCTGGTGCTTGTCGGAGGCATGTTCTTCTTTCATAGTGTTTTGAGGGGGGGGGCGAAGTAGCATTTGCACACCCTGTTTATCACACCCATGTGCTGGTTCCTGCAACCAGAGTATTGATGGAGGGGTCTTTAAAACCTGTGGGCTTTGAGATTAATCATCATAAAAGACAACAGGCCTGTGCTTCATGGTGCATGGGAGAGTGTATTTGTTAGCTCCATGTTTCTTCAGTTCCACCAAAGCATTTACTAAAACAGCTTTGTGGGTCGAAGTTATGCTTAAACTCAAAACAAAGAAATAAGTTGGCACCTCCCACCAACAGTCACAGAGGCCAATAAGTGCACATACCCACAGTCCCACACAATGTTTTGCATGTAAGCAAAAACCCTATGGGTCAAGTCTGGTCTTCATTAGGGAAATGCACTCAATTGCAATTAGCGGGAAACATATTATTCCATGCACTTACCCTTTGATTGCATTGTTATTGCACAGAGGCAAGATAGATGGCTGTATGTTTGACGCTGTGTACTTTTTCAATTAGCCACAGACCCAGAAAACTTTACTATGTGTCCCACGGGCATTGTGTGTGAAGCAGGCAACCTGAATAAAGACAAAGTTAGGGTTAAATTCATTAACAATTAGCCTAACCAAGAGCGCATTGGATGTTACAAATGAAGATTGGATAGTACAAATGGAGGTTTTTGTGGTTTCGCTTGTTTTTTCCCATTTACCAACTAGTTTAATAACCAGCCTGCAGGCTTGTATAATTGAATATACATGCTGCAGCGTGGTGGTAAGTCTGACTTTCTGAAATATTTAACCTCCCTTCCAGACAGCAGAAAGCATCAATATATAGAATGTTCTGCAGTGGCAGTGCTAATAAAACCATTTGTTGGAGTAGTGGTGGAGCGACAGGAGTTTCTAGCCGTTCATTTGTACATTAGGACTGAGGAAGTGTCCTCCCAGTCAGGGCCACACAGCAAGAGGCCAGGAGGCGGAAGATGAATACCTGATAGCTACACTCCCCAGACATTACTAAATGAGCAAACTGGCAGTTTACAGCTTCCCCTCAACGTAACCTGCATGTTTTATAGATGAGAAGAATCTGACTAACTGTCGGAGAGTGAAAGCACCTCTTGGGATGGCACCATAATGGCCTCTCAGTGAAATGAGACAGGGCTTTATGGGTGTTTATCATTGCACATTTCACCAACTCTCCTTTTACAGCCCAAAAAGAGATGGCTGCAAAGCTTGGGAGAACGGTGAAGCTTTTATTTCATTAGCCAATATGTCAGATTGATCAGAGCGCACGAAGAATGTTTCGGGCCTTATTTATTCAGACCGCAATTAAAGCGAAAGCACTACAGTATAAAGATCAATAAATGCCTACCTGTGTCTACAAATTGCTCCATTCCCCACGGTATTTTTTATGTTATGCTTATTTTATGTTCATTATGGGGAGCCTTTGTGCCTTTCTGTTTTTACATTGTGTTTTGTCAATACTCACTTGAATGATTTTTATATTTACTAGTACTAGCAATATTAATGTGCAAGCAGCAGTTTTGTTTCAGTAATTGAACATTTTTTATTTGACTATTTGCATGTCAAATATGCAGTTCTCATTCATAACACTCCGTTCGATGTCTCACTATGGGATGCGCCTCATCGCGGAGCAAACAGAAGCATCAATCTCATTACGCCAATCCTGATTGGCTGGTGATCTTGACGTCAGCGTCAGGGAATTCACCCCCTATAAGTAGCTTGCGCCACGACGCATGCGTCATTCAAACACCTCTTCTCGCTTCAGAGCACATCTCTATAGTAGCCGGACAAGCTTAACGGTCCACAGACTGAACCCAAATAACCATTTCGGTAGACTTCGCAGGAAGACGGTAATACTAACGCCAGTTAGTATTGAAATCGACCTCGCCGTTCTCTTTCCCCGGAAAGTAAGGTAGGTCTGATTTTTTCAAGCTAGCGTTAGCTCGCTCCCTCACTATCGACACCACGGTAGCGAGGAAGTTTTTTCTTTTCTCTTCCCCACGGAGGAGGAAAGGATTAAAGGAGCATACTGTCACACCAGTCAGTATTCTCCGGGAATAAAAGACCCACACCGTCCTTTTCTCCGGATTAAGGACAGGGTGGTAACACCTTTTTTCTCCCAACCTACCTGTTGAGAGCGGGTCCTCTCCACGCCACGAGGCGAACAAGATGGACGCCTCTCTCCCTCACACCAGAGGAGTCAGGGACTCGGTGGCTCGACTCTGTGGCTGCGGGTTGAAGATCTCGGGCACAGACACACACCAGGTCTGCTCGTCCTGCCTCGGGCTGGAACACGCCCGAGGCGCTATCGACAACCCCGGCTCGTGCGGACATTGTGTCCGCTTCACCGCGAAGAGCCTCCGCCGACGGCTAGCACGCCAAGCTAGCCTGTCGGAGCAGGACCCACCCATGTCCACTGACCTGCCGGCCGGCAGTCAAGACGCGGGGGCGTCCGCCGCAGAGAGTGAACCCCTCTCCGTGTCGGTCTGGGGCTCATTATCTGCGATGGCTGCAGAACTGGAATCCCGCGCCCTGGCAGGCCGGGACCCGGTGACGGCAAGACACGCGGGAACGGGACCCCACGCTTTACCGAGCTGGGGCTCCCGGTTAGACCTCACCATGGTCTCACCCGCGGAGGATGTCCTCGAGCTGGACTACGATGAGGACGCCTCGGTGTTCCTCCTGTCCGAGTCGGATGAACATGAAGAGGACATCTTCATGTCATCGGCTCAGGCTGCTCTCCCGGGCGATAGCACACCAGCTTCGCCCTGTCTGAGCATGGACCTGCAGGCCGTGTGTAAACGCACCGCGGCCAGATTCGACATCCCGTGGCCTGAAATGGCCAAGGAGACCTCTAGGTCCCGCTACGAAGGGAAACATTTTCCCCAAGCAGCGCGGACAAAGAGGCAACTCCTTCCGGTCTTCCCGGAGATGTTGGATGAGGTGTCGGTCTCGTGGAGAGACCGGCACTTCAGCAACAAGGTCCCAATCCAGGATGCCTCCTCCCTAGACTGTGACGGAATGGAGAAGCTTGGCCTGCTCCGCATACCGCCCATGGAACCGCTGGTAGCGGCCCACCTCCTACCGAGGATGGGCCCGTCACCAAGCAGGAACCCCACGCTGCCAGCAAAGTCGGACCAATTTCAGTCGACAATGACTGAACGGTCCTACAAAGCCGCAGCGTTGTCCGCCAGGGCCCTGAATGTGTCCTCGCTGCTAACCGCTTACCAAGCGGAGCTCTGCGAGGACCTGTCGGGTAACCCGGGGGAAGCCACTCTGGACGAGATGGCAGCGGTCACGGACATTTGTCTTCGTGTCCAACGCTGCGCCGTCCAGGCCACGGGCAAGGCAATGGGGATCATGGTGGTGCAGGAAAGAGCGAGATGACTCAACCTCACCAACCTCCCAGACCGGGAAAAGGAGGATGTGCTGGATATGCCCATCGTTCCCGAGGGAATTTTCGGCTCCGCTCTTGCTTCCATGCAAAGGAGGTGTGAGTCGAAAAAGAAGGAGGACGAGGCACTCCACCTCTGCCTCCCTCGAAGGGTCCAGCCGCTTCCTTCGCAGCAGCAGTCCTTCGCCCAAGCTGCCTCGAACCCTGCTCGGTTTAAAACACCGAAAACGCAGAGGTCGCAGCCCGCCCCGAGTCCCCAGCCCAGGCTGGAGACTAGGGCGAGCTGGCCTAGAAAATCTCCGGTTCCGGCTGCAGCTCAGGCGCAGCCAACCCAGAATTTCGGCCAGCAGTCGAGGAAGAAGAAGCGAGCGGCGTGACAGCCCCTCCTTCTCCCCTCTGTGACAGAGCTGGAAGTCCACGGTTCCCCAGCTCTAAATGTGTTCCCGCCGCCTCGAGAGATGTCTCAACACCATCCTCAAGTCCGCACAAACACATGTCACACATTTGTTGATTTTTCTGTCATAAAACATTTGCCGCTGACGCATCCAGGCTTCAGGCCGAGGGCGCAGCTCAAAAAAAATGAAAAGAAAAACAATAAAACCAATAAACAGCCCGTCAACTGTTCCCCTTCTGAGAGCAGCTATGGCATCTCTCAAAAGGCGGATTACAGGCGGGTCTATGAAGCCACCACCGCCACGCGCATGCGCAGTGCCGGCTGGGGCTTTAAAGGCGCCACGCGCATGCGCAGTGCCTGCTGGGGTTGTGAAGGCACCACCGTCATGCGCAGTGTCGGTGGGGATTGTCGAAAAGGGGCACCACTGTGTTCAGACACTAGAGGGCCCCATAACACAACAAATAGAGACTCAGAGGGGAAGAGATGTGACATCTCCACTGGCTCTAAGGAGCATGCAGTGGAAGATGCTCACATCATCTGCTTGGGTTTTCAAGACAGTAACACGGGGCTACAGACTCCAATTCGCTGTCACCCCCCCTCGCTTCTCGGGCATTCTGCATTTGCAGGCCCGAGGAGAGTCAGCCCATATTCTGGAGAGAGAGATTCTCTCTCTCCTATAAAAGAGGGCTATATCTATTGTACCCGCCGAGCAGAGTCAGGGCGGCTTCTATTCCAAGTACTTCCTCGTTCCCAAACGGGGAGGGAACGGAATTCGGCCAATACTTGATTTGAGGGCTCTGAACAAATATCTAAAAAGATATAAGTTCAGAATGCTCACTCACACATCTCTGCTGCGGCTCGTGCGACAAGACGACTGGTTTACATCAGTCAACATGAAAGATGCGTATTTTCACATCCCAGTATATTACCCACACAGGAAATATCTGAGATTCGCATTTCAGGGGATCTGTTATGAATACAGAGTACTCCCCTTCGGTCTGTCTCTCAGTCCAAGAGTGTTTGTACGATGTACGGAAGCCGCGATAGCCCCGTTAAGACAACAGGGTATTCGCCTGGCGACCTACCTGGACGACTGGCTGCTTCTCGCACAGTCGGAGCAGGAGGCTGTTACGCAGACAAACGTAACCCCAGTTCTCAGAGTAACATGAAGTGAGATGTCTCACCAGACGGCCCTCCTTGCTATGGTGAAGCGAGAAGAGGTGCTTATTTTGAATGACGCACGCGTCGTGGCGCAAGCTACTTATAGGGGGTGAATTCCCTGACGCTGACGTCAAGATCACCAACCAATCAGGATTGGCGTAATGAGATTGATGCTTCTGTTTGCTCCGCGATGAGGCGCATCCCATAGTGAGACATCTCACTTCATGTTACTCTGAGAACTGGGGTTACGTAAGTAACCTATAGGTTTTGTCCCTGAGCTTTTTGGTTGTCAGGGTGAAAAAAGACATCGCATCAAACAATGGAAAAAACAACTGTCAATCCAAACTGTTGAACCTTTAAAATAGTTAGCTGCTTCTCAAATCTAGGATGGGTAATGTATTAAAAAAATATATATATATATATTGTTATATCTTTTGAATTAGTCTTAACCTGATGGCAATCAATACATCAAATGTTTCAACACATGCTATCTAATATAGGGGCCTTTAGAAAGCTGTCATGTCCTGCTATCCTTCCCAAAGTGGACATGACAGCTGTGACTACTAACTATGTTTTTTTTTTACATTTATTATGATATGCTCTTGTTCATAATGATGATTTCAGGTAACTTTTGAAGGAGGCCTGAAGGGGATGGGCTGTCAGTGTTGGTGTTTTATCGCTAAATTGAGCGACTTTCGAAGCTTGTGTGCTAAATATTTTCATTGGAAGTGAGATTGCAACATTGGGCTTTACCATCGAGATTCTGCCTCATACTCTCCATTGCCCCATTTATCTTAGAAACAATGCAGAAAGTAGCCGGAGGTTACAGAGGTATGGTCAAAAGTTTCTAGTCTAATCACAAGGTTTCATTACATTTTTCTCCTCACCACTAGTGGGAGGTCATCAGGAGCTCATGCTTGAGAAGTGCTGAATTAGCTTTGAGTGGACAAAGATGGAGACTTGCAAGGAATTAGCAAGCAGGTAGAACAAAAGGGCTTACTTGGAAGCTAACGGAGCTCATCAGTTTTCTCATTTAGTTGGCTGCTAGGAGACAGCGACTGAAACGACTTTGGCAAAGAGGTTTTATTACAGCGACTTGAAATGGATGACCAAGAAAGGGGAGTCTTTTTATTATTCCTGTATTAGGATTCTGGTGCAATTAAAGCATAATAGGAATCGGTTTGATGGTATTAGTGTATTCCAGCAAAGCAGCAAATCTTATACAGTTATTGTAATCATGCATAATGACGTAGTCCCAAGTTTCCATTTCAGGTCTTAACTCTTACATTTAGCTATTGTCTTTCATAATTTCATTCCTTTTAAGGACCTCACTGGTTAATAACCTCATTGGTTATTATTATTGACCTTTTAGCTCAGCATATGGCTCCCACTGGTAGAGTTGCGTGTGGAACTGAGATTAAGATAAACATCAGCTTCTAACTGTTGTCTCAGTCTCAGGTGTGAGAGGGCAGGTGTCACGCGCCTGTGATACTGACCAGGCACCGGTGGGAGAAAGACGAGCGCTGCTGGCCCTCTTAATGCCTTACAAATGCCTCAGGCCATCAAGAAAACATGCACCACGGTCCCCCCCCCCCCCCCCCCCCCATCACAGTAACTCAATAGCTCTCTCCACACCACCCTTCAATGTCTCAACACCTTTCCAAGGTTGAAAAATGCCTCACACCAGTTAGCTCCCCAGGATGTTGACCCGACAGTGCAGGTCATCACTCCGGGACAAAGAGATTCTTATCAGCCCAGTCGCCTTCTCCTCACCCAGCTCCATCCCATGCCCCTCACACGGTGAGCGATGACTTCTCTGAAACGTAATATCAGTGATATCATCAAGGTGCTTCCCAACCCTTCCCTTAGGATTGAGAAGGGTGTTGTGAAAAAATACAATCAGGCACTTGGCTGACGGAGGGCGCCTCCAGGGAACGTTGTTCAGTTTGGTGCCATTAAGCGATGTGTAATACAAGACTGAGACAGAGACAGGCTGAAAGAGAGACCGAGAGAGAAAGGGGCTGAGGGATAATTGTGAATGAAGAGGTTAATGCTCCATAACTACATTTCCCTCTTTTCTCCCTACCGCGGTAATTCAACAGCATGGAGAAATTACAAGCTGCCCTCCTGCTCAATCCATTATGTTTCTCATTGAAACTGTTTTGCATTTTAAGTATAAAGCTTAGCCCTCCCACAATCTTTTAAAGCAACAAAATAATAGATACAAGCATGTTTCATAGGGAGTTTCCCAAAGTAAATTAGGTCCAGTATATTTCACAAATGAAAACATTTTCATTTAATAAGTAGAAACCATTACCATGAAAATCTACTTTACACTAATTATGAAAATCAAAAGTAATTGGTGTTTACAAGCCTCAATATAGAAGTTTATAACCCACATTTTATATTCAAGCTTCTATCGACTGGGGTATAATCTTTACTGTGTTATAATCCGGTCATGATGGTTGGCATACATGAGAATCCTAAATGTTATAGAAACTCTGCAATGCATGTTAATGTATCACCAAGACTTACATTAAATTGCATATTCACTAGAATTGGCCAGTGATATATATATATATATATATATATATATATAAAAAAATCTTTAAAAAAAGTTGTGATGAGGAAAGACTAATAAGTAAGATAGCTTTTCTGGTAGAAATAAAGCTTCCGTCCATTTTAGTGGAGACATTGTTGTAGTCCTTTCCTTTGTAGTAATCTCACTTTGTTGTGCATGGGATAGCAATATGCCATTTACTTAAAATAAGCTGTGCAGTTTACCTGCCATAGATGGGCATATTTATGTCTTTGTTTTAACAGATAAACAACACACTTTCATCCTCTTGCCCCCGTTTAAAATGTGGTTCCTCCATTAATAATGCAGATAATGTAATCACATTAATAGTAGGATAATATGGAACAATTAGGCAAATTATTATCTAACAAGATTTGTACCCTGAGACATCTGATAGTCTTTACTGTGCATTACCTCTACAGAATATGCACATTTATATTCCGTCCCTGAGAGTGTATTCATAAAGTTTTCATGAGGGGTGAATTAATTTGCTCCCTGAATGCTTCGCTATTACAACTTGTACTGTGGCTGTCAACATGCATTGAAAGCCTGGACAGAGGAGATGGATCCAGGCATCTCATTACAAACGGCTGAGACCTCTTCCAGTCATATTGTTTTTTCATTGCAGCCATTCTCAACTAGTGGCTCATTGAAAGCTCAAAATTAGCTTTTATTTATCTCTGTTCACAACCACACACCTGATCGGATGAATCCACTGTCTTCTAGTCAATCAGCCAAGCTCACAGATTGTGTGCCCAATATCCACTCTGCTCATCAACTAATCACAACAGAGTGCTATAATCAAATAATCAATGAGTCATTTGACAAAGAAATCAATATCCCACCTTCCAAAACTGCCAATTTAGGTTTCCATGTATCAGCCTGATCTGACGCTTAGGTCAATAGAACATCCTTTCATACTATCCACACTAATAACATGAACAGTTTGCTTGAAATCTATCGGTCTACCAAATGGATAAGTGTCATTATGTGACCAATTAGTTTCTGCTTAGAAAATGGACAGTGTGTAAAAATGGACAGACCCTCCTATTTGGCTACCATGTAACCATAAGGATTGGTGTAATGCATTGTGGAAGAGCTACAGAATGAGCATTTGTATTTCTGGCATTTTAGATGTTACATTTATCAAAATAAATGAGAGGCAATGAGGCAAACAACAGCAGAAACTCGACTGCTTTATTTGTCAACACGAGCAGAGCAGTGTTTCAAAAAGCAATGGTCACAGCCTGCAAACTCTAGATCTATTTGCAATATTCATGTATAAAAGTGCAGGGGGATGAATAAGATCAAAACACAGAAATGATGTTATTTATTTTATCTGTACCGTTGGAAGGAAAATGTGTCATTGGACAAACACATGGCTATTATTTTCCCCTAGCTGTAGACGGTTCTGTAATTGGGGAGAGAAAAGGCTCCCATTATCTGAAACGTGCCTCAGCTGTCTTTTTGCATGGCAGGTCCTGACATTGGGGTGCTTCCTCTCCCTCATAATGAACATGGCTGTCTGCTTTGGTCGCGGGCCAGAGGTGGTGTAGCGTGGACGTGGAGCCGGTTTCATTAGCCAGGGTGAATAGCCACATTTCAGCTCTCTGATGGACTGTGACATGGCAGGCCAGGTTTTCCAGGGAACTGAACTCTGCGGAACTAAGCTGCTGTCTGTCCAGATGGGGTCTGGCCACAGCAGATTAACACTCCTTCACTAGACTGCCATTGGCTCTGAAAAAATATTCAGAAAGTAATGCCGTGTAATCCTTCCCTTCACCATGACATTTGCCATTCTTGGCATAAAATCCCTTTGACACCTGTCAACAGTCCACAAAACATGGTACCATTGTACAGAATACAACTTTAAAGTCAAACGTTTTTATTTTGTGCGCAACAGCCCTGGAATCGGTGCTAAGCAATTGATCAATATTATATTGGAATCTGATGAGACAGCGTTTTTAGATTTTTGGTATCACAACATTGCAGGCTTTTTCTGGTTTGACAGGCTTCTTTACAGTAGAGTGAGTAGAGTAAGATATTTTCTAAACCATTATTTTCTTGCTGTTCTTTTATTTGCCTTTACCCACTTAATCATTACATCCACATTACTGATGATTATTTATCAAAAACCAAATTCAGGTAATTTTTCGTTTCGTATTTTTGTTTTTGTAGTCAACCCTACAATATTGGTTAAATATCGACATTGGGGTGAACACTATTGATATGATATACAATGAGGATCTGAGGTGGAGTATCTCACCAGAGAAACTCCCAGTTCTCCAGATCGTCTATCGTATTCAGTACAAAGTGAAACAGGAATGTTGAGACATATGGCTCATCCCTTGTAAATGCGCTGTGCAAAGATCTAAGCAAGAGCTGGACATGCCTCATTGTTCCCTGAGCGAGTGCTCTTGTTTGGTTTTCTTCTTGTCACCAAACACATACAGACAGTGACGATCTGGAGGAGGTTAAGCTCTTCAAAACAGATGGCTGAAATCTGCTCAACTCTTATGGTTAAATACCTTCTTTATTTTCTCAGGTACCCTAAGTAGTATTTGTGGTTTACAGAAAGCTTGTGACATCAGGGTCAAACTGCAGATGAGTTTGGTGTTTACTTACTTACTTTGCTGCATTAAGTTAATCTCTACATTTACTTCCACATATCTTTAGCCATATGGCCAATGAGAGGCAGTTAAACTAAATCCACAAAAACAAGTGAGGATTCCTTTTGGCCTTAATGAATACCACCCATTGTCATGAAAGTAGAAATCACTGACCAGATCTTCAGGGAATTGTGGGAAAGCATTTCTTCTTTACAGAGGAGGGGAGCCACGGAAGGGTGAGCAGCTCAGATAGCCAGAATGGGAACTAGTTAAAGGGGTTAATGCACAGGAGAGGAGGGAAGTCACAGAGGGCGTAGATGGACTTTTACACAGCCTGGACATAAAGAAAAGAACCTGAAGGATTTCAAAGAAGCTCCTCCACATTGTGCGGTTCAGTGCCCCTCACTGCATCTCCTTGTCATTCACACAGCCGAGCACCTCGATGGACAGCTGGGCTTCGGCTCCACCTGTAGCTGGGAATGAGATGGGCTGTGAAAGCGGTGGCCTGGTGCAGCGCAGGGAAGAAAGGGAAAAGGAGTAGAAGAATTGGAGGGTTTGTCAGAGTGGCTATTAAATCCAATTGAACCCTTATTTTGTCAATAACCATGATTACTGGCTGGACACTCAAGCGTATGGAAGGATAGGGTCGTGACCTTTCTTAAACTCCATCTCTATCATGGCATCACAAGGAAAGCCCTTACAGTGCAAATACAAAAATATTATTTTGACTTCCTCTAGTAACGAACCAGATATCTTGCAGCATTCATGTATAAAAGGAATATCAATTATTTTTTGTGTTGTGTTATTTTGTAACATTTTTTCTTTATCAGCAATTTATATCCATATTCATCCCTTTTTAGATTTACTTAGCACCAATGTTCTTTTTAGCTATGCCCTGCTCCACTCCTACACAGTTGCACACACACCTGGAAACAGCAAAGTGAAATCACAGTGATGGTTGGCCACTGAGGAACTTGGAGGTTAACTGAACAATAGTGGTAATCCTCGCCCAGCCAACACTGGATTTCATCTTTGTGTGTAAATGTCATTTTAATTGAACGCTGTTTGTAGCTCCACACTCGCTTTACAGAGTCATCATCGTCAATATTACCATTACTTTTGTTAGTGTATGTTTTAGATTTTTACACATTTATGTTTGTGGCACTCATCTGTCACAGTTTTTCCCATGGCTTCTCTTCGTAGTGAGAAGTGTGTGAGATGTGGGTGATGCTAATGCTTATCCCCTGATCAAAGCAGACCCAGGAGAGCGATGTGAATGATGCAGGAGAATAATCATGGAACATGCTTCATGTCCAATGCGGTCCTGACGAATGTCAGACTAGCAGAGCTTGAGTAGGAGAAGTAAAAGGTTGTCAGGAAAGGTCCCTGCCCGTTGAATTAAATAAATGTTTCATGAATTTTAAACAGCTTGCTTGCAGTTTTAAAAGACCAAAGGTTTAGCAAAAAAAAACCGAGTACAGGCTGATAGAAGGAATCTGCATATATTTGCATTCATTGTGTACACCTTAATTTGCCCCCTTCTCTTTAGTGTTGCATTTACAGTGTCTTGTGCTTCTTTCTCTGCCGTGTCTCTATGTTGGAACAAAATGGTGTCATTTTCTTCCCCTAATCTCAGATCTTTTTATGTGTCAATCTTTTTCATGATTTTTTTGTTTTGTTTTGTAATATCATTATCTAGAAGAAAACGGCTTTAATTGGACTCATCTGCCTGGTTCTAAAATGATGATGGTTGAGTTAATTTGCTAATGTTCCTTGAGTCAGTATTACTGTACAGACTGGTGACTCAAATGACAAAGAAATAGATGCTTCTGAACTTTACACTATGTGCTCACACCCATAGCCTCCTCTATCTCACTTATCGTGCATTCTGCTTCTGAAGAGCTTTATCTCACCTTTACTGGATATTCAAGCTCTGACCCAATTTGGATTGAAGAATTCCGTATAGTCTGTTCTTGCCTCTTTAAATCATTTGGCTCTATTCTTTATCTTAGCTCTCTTAATGGTGAAAGCTAATTGGCTAATTCATGTTGTTTTGTAAAAACACTTGGCTGAATAGTGATAGGGAGACGAGGGCATTATAACAGCAGTTGTTTGCTTAAAAGAAAACGTTTTCTGCTTAAAGGTTCATACTTGCATTAAGGTAAACCTATAACATGTTTGCATGCTTTAATATAAAATAAAATGCCTGCAAAGGTAGTTTAAGATGTGGGTGGAAATACTTGTCTCATCCTACAGACAGTACATGACCGTATAGTGACAGCAGGAGGGGAGGTCGTCACTGGGTTTATCCTGATTGCTCCTTGATTATAAGATCAGCTTTAAGTGCAGATGAGAGTACTCATCTTCTGCCTCCCTGGAAACTGTGTTAACTATTAATAGCTACCTTACCTGCACAGATAATTGTAATCTTTAATCCGTCAATTCATGTTTGTTATACACATGTCATTCATGACGTTTTAAATGTTGTGATTAGATTTTTAAAGAGGATTTTCATGCAGGGTACTGTTACAACACACAGCAGAAGAATTACAACTGTTTTGAGGCTGAGTGCAGTTGCAGTAAATAGTAAACATCCCCATATGGGCTCTGGTTACTGGCATTGGAAGCTATGCTAGCTACTGTCGTACAGTAAGAACTCACTTCAGGTTCCAGAAACTCTTGCTCAGTTACTGTAAATGCTTTGTTGTTGTTTATTAATATTGGTGGTTTATTGGTTTCATATTTGAAGAATAATTACATCATTTCTGTTCTGGAATTTGCAAGAAAATAAAAGCATTTAATACATTTGATATATACCCCATCTACACTGAACACAAATATAAACGCAACACTTTTTTCCCATTTTTCATGAGATGAACTCAAAGATCTAAAACATTTTCTATATACACAAAATAACCATTTCTCTCAAATATTGTTCACAAATCTGAAAGAATCTGTGATAGTGAGCACTTCTCCTTTGCCGAGATAATCCATCCCACCTCACAGGTGTGGCATATCAAGATGCTGATTAGACAGCATGATTATTGCACAGGTGTGCCTTAGAATGGCCACAATAAAAGGCCACTCTGAAACGTGCAGTTTTGCTTTATCGAGGGGGTCTGGGGGGGTCCGAAAACCAGTCAGTATCTGGTGTGAGGGGTAGTAGGGTAATCAGCATCTTGATATGCCACACCTGTGAGGTGGGATGGATTATCTCGGCAAAGGAGAAGTGCTCACTATCACAGATTCTTTCAGATTTGTGAACAATATTTGAGAGAAATGGTTATTTTGTGTTTATAGAAAATGTTTTAGATCTTTGAGTTCATCTCATGAAAAATGGGAGCAAAAACAAAAGTGTTGCGTTTATATTTTTGTTCAGTGTAGTAGTAATACATATAAGAGTTAACAATGTGGGAAATGTTCTTTTCAGAAAATATACAGTAAGATGACAGTTCTCAAAAGTTTAAGTTTTACAAAAGACATTAGTGAAAGAAAGTGAAATGCAATTATGGCATGGAAATATTATAATGCGAAAAGGGAAATTGGTTTTACATGACAAAGCATTGCTTGGCTAATGGTGTCAGAGGTAAAGCATTTTATGACTTCATTCATAGTAATAATGCCTCGGAAACATTCATGTGCAAGTCAATTCACCTTCTGCCCTTTGCTAAGTTTGTTCAGATCAAATATATAACATGCATTTAGCTTTATAGTGAAAAAATGAAACCTAAATTGCTTTAAATGAGCTCCTAGGTGGGATTTGGTACTGGGTTGAATCTTTATTCCCTTCCTCTGACTAAGGGACAAAGGATACGCCCACATTGAACCCTGACACATCTTACTCTCATTGGGTAATGTCTTGAGACAGCTCTTATTGACCTGCCTGACTGATGCAGCTACATGAGGTTTTCATTGCAAACCTTCCAGCTTACTAAAAGGTCTTTTAGATTAGCTGGGACTCTTTCTCTATTTGAGAGACATGCTAGTAATAACTATTTGAGGGGAAATAGCATTGCTTTATTGAACCACAGGTTAATTCAATAGCCTGGTGTTGACGGAACCTGTAAGTCCTGTGTCTGCTGAGGACCTCAGACTGAATCTGCTCTAATGCCAGTCTGCAAGTATTACTATAGCACAGGAAGTAGTTAACAGCTTCTGACCGCACAATTTCAGTCGTACATTTCACATGAAATGACTCAGTTTGTATTCTCAAATGGATACCAAGACAGACAAACTTGTAAGGACTCAAACGTTTTAATTCAGCTTTTGCTCAGGCGGATGTGATGAAATATAATGTGATGAATTACAACATCATTTAGGTAAAGGCATCGCTATGGTCCCAAGCAACCTGCACTCACATGCTGGTTTCAAAGGATTGCACTGTCAAATAGTCTCTCTCAGGAGCCACTGAGTAACACAGAGGACAGTGTCTGGGCCGGCTCAATCCAATTCCAGCTACAGATACAACATTTCACACAAAATGTTTGCTATGGTGAAAATAATAACTAAACTAATTTATCATCCATCTATTTTCTTACAGCAAACTTGTTCTATGCATAACAACCTTCAGCCCAGTATGAATACATTTGAGTTGTTCTCTTGACGAACTGGTAAGACAGGAGACTGTGTTTTTAAGGCACATTTGGTAACAAAGGCGAGAGACGACGGGTGTTAATGAGACAGAAATGTGTCTTGTCTCTTCTGCCTCTCAGCACCGTAATTGTAGGAGGCCTCTTGTTGAGAATCCCTGGAGGAAAATTGCAGGCACTCTCTGACGCCTGGGCAGTCTGATCCTATTACCTGACTCCATGCTAACATCAGCTTCAATCAGCAGGTAGAGCACTTCCACATCATCTTGCCGCTCTCTTATCTGAGAGCTCTGACATGCTGTGGAGAGGAATAAGAATAGGCTGCTGTTTTCAAAAACAACCTACAAAACCCCTAGCTGGTATTACACCATCTGGCAACATTAGTTTACTTCTTTTTAATATTTATCACCTATAATCAAGTCATCTTTTCCTTACCTACAATTTGATAACTAAATATAACTAAAGTGTGTGGGTTATTATTAAAACAAAAACATGTAATCAAAAAAAATGAAATACCCTATGTGCCATGCTTGCATTAAAAAACAGGAAACTCATAAGTTTAAAACATGTAAAACATCTTTAAAACAGTTTTCATTGGAATTTGAAGCAGCCCACCTATAAGGTTGTTTGTTCTCACACTCTGGGCTAATGGGAAAAATACATTTGAAAGATGATCAATGTTGAGGAATGAACTAACTCATACATACACAAACAGATTTTTGCTTGATTATTTAGTTGTTTCTGTTATGTGGAACCATTGTTGACCCTTTTCCCAGGTCAAAGCCTCTTTGTCTACATCAGATTTGTAAGATAGAAAAGTTAGAAGAGTTACTCAGTTGATAAGGACCGCACAACTGAGTTGGATGACAGTTTTCCTCATTTTCTCCCCAAGCTGCCACATTGGATTTGTCAGAATACTCAAGAAAAAACCCCTCACAACAGTCTCTTGCTCATGTTATGTAAAGCTTATATAACAGAGGGATGGAAGAGGCTTGTTATGTGACTCTGCTGTGAGATAGGGAACAATTTAAATGTCCCTCCTCATGACTCTTCCAAAACCCTCCATTAATCATGAACTCCCTTCTATAAAATATTAAATCTAAATGTAGTTGTGAGTGTTGGAGCTCTCCCTGGGCCCTCTCCTTTTGTTATCTGGTGCTTACTAGGCATAGACGTCCAAGATGGTTCAAGACAAATGGACCAAGAGGGAGGCCAAGTAATCAGCAATGAATTTCAGGTTTGAAAGAGTGAGCTTTTAATTAAATTTGTCTCGGCCTGATAAGAAGTACAAGTCCAAGGTTAGCATGAAGAATGAATGAATGGAGTAAAAATAAAAACTCAATTTCTTCCCAAAGGCAATTTAAATACAACTTTTACGAATGTGAAAGGGCATTTTCTTCCTTCCCTATTACAATTGCTTCAAAGGTGAGCTATGAAATGAACTAGATTGCTATATCTGTTATACAGCTGAATACTATTTAATGCGAACACATCTCTTTTTAAGCATATGGATAATTAGTGTGCTGTTGCATCACAATACACATGCATAGGCCCAGTCAGCCAACACTCAAATAGCTGTGTTGCTTTTATAAGCTAGACAATGTGCTGCATGTCATAAGAAAATACATTTCTCAGATGGGTTGTCTTGGAAATATATGGCTTCTTTCTCTCCGTGCAGTGATGAGTCAGTTAGAACAGTAATGAAGTTATTTTTCTACGGAGTGAGAAATGGGAGAAAGAAAGGGAAATCAATAGTGATATCTTGAAGCCAGAGTCTGCCATCTAATCTCTCAGTGGTACTGGAAGTGCTTAATTTCGCCTTTTGATGCTTCCCCACCCACTCTCTGCTCACAAAAACACCTACTCCCCAGTGTTTCTCATAAGTAAACATGCATAAATGGACCTCATACAAGCTTGAAATATCAGCTTACCCATGCAGTAGAAATTGAGGGAAGTGCAGACAAGTTTCAAATGGAAGTTGTGTAAGATGTCGGCACAGACTGGGTGCTAAAATATGAATCTTTTTTTCTCCTCTGTTAATCATATTTTATTTAGTTTTTATGGTTCCACTTGGTCCATTTTGGACTGCAAAATTACTTATCTATCAATAAAACTACTTGTAGAGGTTTGACGACAGTGGTTAAATAATGGTTATAGAATTGTATTTAGCTTTTTGCACCAGTTTTTTTAATCACGTTCTCGTAACAATTGAAATCAAGCAAAGGTTTACAAATGACTGAATAGTGTCCATGATGAGGTGAGTGGGTAAATCATGTGGACTGACATATTTGTGTTTACCGAATATAACACAATATAAGATGTATTTTCATATACAGTATAACATATACTGTATGACCTAGCACAACCATGTATTGGTCTTTTCTGCTGCATGTTGATTAACCCCGCACATATTGTTCTCTCGTGAAAGAAGCATCTGCGCAGCTGTGGTTACAGCACTGTGTCGGCTGAGGAATGTAAATCAGGAGTAATGGATGAGGGCCCATAAAAGCACCTGCACATGTGATGTTAATGCTCTGCTTCACATGATCTAGCATCTGAAAGGGTGAATCTAAAGGCCATGAATAAATCACATGCTTTGCGGCAAGAATATCTTGCGTCGGTTCTTTGATGGTGATTCCACAATCTGGGTGTGCGAGACTGGGTCGTCCTGAGACAGCCAGCCAGTGCCAATGCACACTTTGAGTAACTTGACGAAATAATTGCAGATCCTCTCTTAATGTTAGTGGCAGGGGTGGCTCTAAAGTTGGAAGACATCAGCCACCATATTGTAATCAGAAGACTATGATACTGTATATTTCTCACCCTGTAGCCTCTACCTCTGAATTTGACTCCAAAGCTGGAAACATATGCAGTTGGCATTTGGTGTCAATGGCTGAATAACAGCAACCACAGTTCTGCACCTATTTTAAACATATGCTATAAGGATAAAGTGATTTTGGACTGCTCTCCTGGAAACTTAAGTATTTTAGTGATTTAATTTGATTCCTCACCTTAAAGCAGTGGTTCCCAACCTGGGGGGCGCCAAAGATCGCAGGGGGGGCCAAAGATCGCAGGGGGGGCGCCAGGCCTCAGATGATTTGAGGCCAAATATCATATTTAGACTTTTTTTTTTTTTTATACATATAATTGTAAAAGGCCTTGTCTCTATTATAATAAAATATAAAAAATAATTGTAATTGTTAAAATTCAAGTTAGTAGCTATTAAAGGCATACAAAGACAGACATGTATAATTGTTTCTTTAATAGAAATGTTTCTTCCGCCCATAAAGTGTCCAAACCAGGCTTTTCTGGATAAGCGCATTTTTAAAACATAGTCATTGTCCATGCTGGTTTCAGTTGGATTATTTGTCACAGATGCTCCGATCAGATCGGTCTCCTCCATTTTGTAGATTATTTACGACTTTTGAATCCACATAAACACATCGGCAAAATCCGGCTTACTTTGAGCACGTGTTTTAAACAGTTTAATCCCTTTGTGAATTGGTTCCACTTCCGCGCCTTCCTTTAATTTCTTCATACAGCGGGAATCCAAATGAATTAATCCTGAGTCCAATAACCATCAAAGTCACTCCAATAGTGCTCCTTAATTACGCTTTCATCCTCCTTTAACAAAATACTTCACATTCACCCAGTTTGTGAGAGTAGTTGTAGCATTTTTGAGACTTTTAAACTTGAATTACCGCTGTTGCACGCGCCCGCCCCCCCCCCTAGTGTGTGTGTGTGTGTGTGGGGGGGGGGGGGGGCGCAACTTCCAACAGGAGTCATTTGGGGGGGCCCTTGGGAAAAAAGGTTGGGAACCCCTGCCTTAAAGCTATTGAATTATTTATCCTTCTAATACATTTAGTGTGGAATGTATGGGTCTTACACTTTTCCTACCCCAAAGTTGCTTCTTGTACATTCTGAGAACTTCGGCACATAATACAGAATAACAAATGGTTTTGTTTCTTTGTGGTTTGCATGGCCTTAATTTATACCTTGCCCATAAGTGATGTAAGGGTGTACATAGGAAACTATAAAAGAGCACAGAGTAGAATCCAGATGTCCACCACACGTGTGTTGGCGATGACCCGTGTTAGTATTTTTGATCAAATAAAAAACCTAATGGAAACCAAAATTGTCTGAACTCCCCTGCTGTGTCTACTAGGGTTATTTATTTCTTGATCCTACTCCCAACTGTTTTTAGTGGTCATAATTCATCCTCAGTCCAAACTTCCCTCTGCCAACAGTTTGGGATGTACATTCCTGTCCCTGCAGGAAACACTACTCTTCTCAGAAACTGGGACACACAAGCAGGAAACACAATACAAGACACTTCAAGAGAGACAAGAGGCAAGAGAGAATTAAACTATTAAACTACAACAACAATTGTATTTATTTATACATTTATTCATTTTCAGATAGCAATGAACATGTATGTCAAAGTCCCTTGTTGATGGATAGGAGCTTTCTGTCCAAACTGACACATTCTTAATTTTCTCCAACATGAATGCATCACAAAGTGTTGCTAAGGTAACTGCTCACATACAGCCTCTCAGTGTGTTATGTACACAGTTAAAGAGTTCCTATTCCTTTTTAAATGAAGTTGAAGTTATTTTTAATTAATAATTGTATTTGGGTAAATCTAATGTGCTCAAGATAATGTCCAAGAACTTTAGATGGATTTAACGAAAAGGGAAACTTTTGATAGTTTCCTCTTTAATCTTTTTCACAACTTCTTATTCATATAAAGCAAAGACTCTTCTGGAAGTCTGGGTTTGGATTTTCTCAATTGTGATTTTCAAAAATGTGCTAATAACTGTGCTGTTTGACTAATTGGTGGCTAATATTTTACATTCAGACAGTTGGTGTCCACTCATTCATCAGAAAGAAAGCGACACAAGAGAGTGATATTTATCGATGCTGGATTCCTCAGCTCAGAAGGGGCGTACTCCAA
Source organism: Gymnodraco acuticeps (assembly GCF_902827175.1). Lineage (NCBI taxonomy): Eukaryota > Metazoa > Chordata > Actinopteri > Perciformes > Bathydraconidae > Gymnodraco > Gymnodraco acuticeps. Next base: position 875,532 of record NW_022989803.1, on the reverse strand, counting down.
TCAGAACAATAGCAGCCTCTTCATGTCTGATCAGGTCTGCAGACTGTCAGCTACATCTTGGTTTTGGTTGTGGGGTTTAATTAAAAAAATGTATTTTCTATTCATCCAGTGACGGTTACATTTCTTAACTACCCTTAATGGAAATATAAAATGTTATTTTGATTATTGTGCTTCTGCTATTCACACAGTCCAATTGAATTATTTTTTAAATTAAGTGAAGCAATCTGCTTGAAGACTCTGGCAGTTACCTCCCATGTCAACATATTAACTTATTTAGAGGAGGAAAGGCTGATAGATTGTCTGTACCTGTCCCATAAACCTGTCGTATCGCACTCGTCATTACAAAGCTTGGCCTTCTGTAAAATCCTCAGGTCTTGTTTTCAAATCTTTGAGACGTTTCCGCAGCAGAAAAGCTCTTACTTACTCGGTATGTCAAGGTGACGCAGTAATGAATCAAGCAGAGGAAATTAATATAGTGTAGAGCTGAATACTGCATATTACCTCGCACCGGTCTTCACTGTCTGAAATCTCCCCTTGGGCATGGAGTTTTAACTGAATTGAAGTTCTCTGCCTCTCTTCTCGCCCTCCCTCCCTGGCTCGCTGTCTTCTGCACTTTCAGCCAGTCCACCTCTTCTCTTCTCTGGTTGCTTGCTCTCACAAAGTCCACAGAATTAGGTCAGAGTCAGCCGTTAGCGGCTATTAAAGTAAGGTTCAGCAGATTAAGGCCTCCAAGGATAGCCATCCATCAGGGAAGGTAAAAGTGGGAAAAGTCAGTTTTGGGCTGTCATTAAAGGTGGTTTTGGCGATCAGGAAAAATAGAATTGTTATATTTTAAACGCTTTGGCCCCCAGAGTTATAATATTTCAAGCTTTATCTCACATTTCTCCAACTGCCTCCAACCCAGTGGACTATACATGTGGATGTCATTATGGTCCAATCCACTGAGCTCCACACCCTTGCCTCCTAGGGGCTATATGCCTTAGCCAGGGTTCTTGAGGACTTTGCCTCTTTACCCACAGGACCCAGGTGACTCCTTCCTCTTTTCCTTCTGGCCACATGTTAACTCAGCTTCTCTATCTGACTAAACTTAATTTCCTCCTCCACTGCCTCAAACTACATCATCAGAATAGGGCGCAGTCGAGCCAGAGCGTATTCCCAATGGCCAGATTTGCATACGTGCCACTGTACAAAAATCCACACTGAGTTTCAGAGAGAGGCCTTTACCTCTGTTTCCTTCATTCCACTAAGCTCTCTTTTTTAGTATCCTCCATTTCATACACATACTGAATGATCTTTTTAGGTAGCATATGGTGCGTGAACTTGTATTTAAATGCTTTTTGTATCCGAAGCCATTCCATGACTGCATTGCAAGGTCCACCATAACAGGAAAGAGATTGGCAAGCAAACAGCAAAACAGGATGTAAGCCAATACGAGTAAACAGTTTTTGCAGGGCCGACATTAGATTGAGAATGTCTTCTGGCCACTTGCCACCAATTAACAGCTGCTTCTTTTATGAAGTGGCTGAAGTCGACAGGCCTTTTATGGAACAACAGAAGGCCAGGTCACTATCAAAAGCAACATTGATACTGATTCCGTTTACTCCTATGTTTGTTGGTCAAATCTGCACACACTGCGAAACTGATCTGACGGCTAAACCAACAACTCAATCTGAATGGATCATACAGGCTGTTTTAAATATCATTTGAATGGGCAGGGAAAGACCAACCTTAGACTGGCTGATTTCTGTTGCTAATGCCTTTTTTTTTTTAAAAAGTCATTTTCTGTTGGTTGTTGTTTTTAACCTCTCACCTGTTTTTAACCTTTCATGTGGCTAATATCATTTCAATAGGATGCCTTTCCAAGAGGCAAAGAGGCATCCTTTGAGGCAAAATAAAATTTGATAGAGCATAAAGGGTAATGTGATTTCCGCTAAGGAGCTATCAATTGTGTTCATCTCTTTGGATTCCCGGTAGTGCTGAGCCTCCTTTCAAAGGGTGAATCAGAGATCTCCAAATAAAATGCACACATTGTATATGTGGCAGAGCAAAGTGTCTGTGGGAAGCTCTCAGTATCCAGATGGGCACATGAGCGATGTTTGTGGCCCTTGGTGTAAGACCTCACAGAGTGAACGCATTTCTGTATGCACAAGTAAAGAAAAGGGGGTAGTGACAGGATATGGAGATGGTAGCAACGGGATCAGTCTTTGACTAACTCAGACACACAAACACACACAATGCCTGCTGCATGGGTGGCAGTCCCCGGCGCACTCGTATGTTTACAGCTGGACCCACATCCCATGGCTTCCACAGATACTTCAAAGCCTCTATTGAGGACACTATTGCATGTTAGAGGGACATGTCTTTGCCCAGACCACCCTACAAAACCTTATACTGTTACAGCTGGATTTGTATTATTTTTACTGTTAATTGCTGAATATAGATTGTGACAATACGAAAAATGTTGTCTATTGACTTTGAATTGTAGGTTGCATGAGTCTCATATGCGAAACACATTTTATATCGATATTGTGACTGGCTATAGGCTTTTTTATTGAGATACATTTAAATTGCTTGGCAATGCAGTCTTTCAGCTTGGACTTGCTCATTGATTTCCCTGAATAATTATGCTGCATCAGGCTCTGTGTGTTTCCTGATATCTGACTGGGTGTATACCTGGATGTGGCCTGTTGTGTTTAACAAACTCCCAGGCTCTCTCCCTCAATGGGATTTGAGAGCATGCAGGGGAGACTGAGATATGAGCTCATCAGAGATTAAAGTTTACTATATTTGATGGTTTCTCTTGTGTGGTGGGGCTTTTACAATGGACGCGGTCAGACGAGTTCAGTCTGAATTAGCCTTAGCAGGAGGGAGAGAAGGGGTGCTGACAGGGGCCGCATCTAATCCCAGGATATTGAGCAGGATTCCTAGGATGAGGCAGCTCCTTTGCTTTTCCAAGTGTGACGATGGGGAGTTTTGGGGTGGGGGGTGGATTTGGGGTCTCTTTCTCGCCGCAGTCCCCATTGTGAGGAGAGTTTTCACAGTTTAGGGGCACAGTGTTTGGGATTCCCTGTCCACTGAAGTGAGTCTTTTTTGGGGGGCAAATGGCCAGGCAGTACCGGTCTCTGAGGATTAGGCCAACTGGGATAATCAGGATCAGTTCAGTGTCCTCGAAGGGGGTCTTAGTCTATGTCCAACAGAGTAGGAGAAGGGACGCCACTGTCCTGTGTAGCTGCTAGCTCTGCCCACATCCCCCTCATACCCCAATGACATCTGCTTTCTCTTCTTCACGGTCTCTATTGCCTTAACTATGACACCGATTCAGATTCAAATTGAATCTAGTTTGAGGTAAAAATATGTGAGGTAAGGTAAATATATATATTTTTTAATGGATCACTTTTATATTCTTCTGCTAAATGTTAAAAATATTAAGCTTTCCTATTTTCATATCCATATTTGAATCGGCATAATAATGTGTAATTCATGTAATATATTGCGCACAATGGAGTTCATATTAGACATCCTGTCCTCCTCTGATTGTGATTGCATATGTTATTTTCCTCTGGAACTTTTTTGTTTGAAGTCATCTCGACCTTAAGAAACAAAAAGAGTTGCAGGCGTTGAGGATGCAATTTCGTTGGCAACCACATCTGCTTTTCATATTTATCCAAACCTTTTTATATCTTCTGTGACAAACTTTACCCAAACAAAAGCTGGGAAATGGGTGGAACTGAGCAAGACAGTCGCCAAGCGCATACAATAAAGGACACGCTGACGCAAACGGATACCCAGGTGGTGCAACCATTCTCTTTTCATGTAGCACACATAGAAATGTAGCAGGAAAGTAAACCTTTTTCTATAGCACCATTGTTTTTTGTTATGACCTGACCTATACGTCACAGCCGATAAACTTGCAAAAATATTCTCACCGCCTCTTTGTTACATTTAACAGTTTTTTTTTTTCTGGGAAAAGCAACGTGCTGTGTTCTTGGACTCTTTCATCCTCAATTATATCTACAGTAAGACCCTCCGCAAATGTTGCTTGCCTTGTGCTGTTCCTAAGAAACGGGTGTTAACAACTACAAGTATGCGGGTGAGCTTGTGAGCAACTCCAGCACGCGCACAGACGGAGCAGTTCTCTGCACAAAGGCCAACAAACAAGTGCTTTCATATCTACCCTCCCCCTCCTCTTTGGGACAGTTGAAGGGTTGAATGAAAAGGGGGGTTGAGGGTGTGGGGGGGTCACTGGGTGTATAGGGAAACCAGTGTTTGGAACATTGTGTTGTCTGATTTCATGGCTTTCTATTCATCTTCTCTTTTTGGTTGCATGTCTAATGATGAAAAGAAGTTGTCTGTGAAATTGTGTTTATCCGTTTTGCATCTTCATATTCAGTTTTAATTGTCAGTTTGCAAAATGCAACAAGTCAATATCTTAATCGCGCTTGAATGTGTTGTTTCCTTGTGGGGTGGAAACACTCATAATGTGCGTAAATCATTTTGATTTAAAAAAATGTCTGAGGTTTTGATCAAGGAAAAATGAACATTGAGGATTTAAAAAATGGTACTTTTATTGACTACAAGCACACCACAAGGATGCACTACTTGTTGCTTTTGTCAGCTTGTGCTCCAAATTGTGCCAAAATGTTGCGACAGCACATCTTGTGGTGTAATATCATAGCCGTATAGCTATCCTTCGGGGCAGGTGTGATAATATAAGCAGAAATGGCAGCAAGCTATTAGTCTTCTGCTCTTCTGGCAGGCACTTTGTCTCAATAGACCCCACTGCAGTCAGACAGTGTAGCTTATGCAGCATTGAGAAAAGGGTTGGTGCTCCCCTAACACAAAACATCTATTCTATTCCCTCTGCTCACAAGAGCAGACCCACTTACTGGATGTTGTCGGACTCACAACTCAGAGCATTGCACATTTTAAATGCAGCACTTTTTCATACTTTTCTATAATTGAATGATAAACAACAGTGCCAAGGTCATTAAAATAAAAAATACAAAATGTATTACTTCTCCTCAACCATAATAAATGGGATTACATTAACAATTTCTCCTTGAGAAAAGTTTATTTTCTTTTTGTTACACCCTAGAACTGTATGCTGTTTTTCCTGCTTGTAGCAAATTCAGAATAATATCACATACCTGCACCCGTCAATTGTTATCATTCCCGTCTCTGACATTTCTTGTCCTTTTCATCTCATTGTCTCATGTCTTGCATCCTTTGTTCCCTCTCTGTTTGTGCATGTGTAAACAGGAATAGGCAAGGAAGGCACGGGCTATATGAAAGAATTCTTGTGATACTCATGTTATGTATTGCTAATAAACAATATATCTGTAGAACAAGTAATTGGGCCTTGATGTAAGTTGGTCTGTCATTGTAATGTGAAACTGGAATTCTAACAGTATTGCCTTGTATTATTCCTCTACAGAGAAGTAATGCAATTACACATTTGTGTCATGTTACATTCTACACTGATGATAACTCGTCAGCACAATAAACATCAGTCTTATCTGTTATTCTCTCTCACAGTATGAGATTTCATATGTTTGCTTCGCTTGTTCCCCACATAATGTATTTTCATTATTATCTGCGGTGTGGTCTTCCTCTGTTGGTGACGACATAGTGTAGGCAGCACCATATGCTACATTTCCTCCAGTAAAAATGGTTTGGTTTGTCATTGCCATCCTTTCTCCCACAGTGGAAATGGCACACAGTTTGAGCTTCAGTGTTGGCTGCTCCTGGATGCGCAGCTGGCCCACTGCCGCTTTATTAATGGGATTCAGGAGCTCATCTGAGCGTTCCGATAATGGAACAATAGAGGATCCCGCTTTGACAATCCTTCATCTCTGAGATGCTACAATTGATCACCAATTCAATTGCTAACTGTAGAAAATTGAATTTCTAGCCCTAACATTGTTCGTTAACCACGGTGCCGATGAGATGGCCATCCAGATTAATGATAATGGGAGGCTGAGATGGGTTCTGAGACGGCCTGTGAATTTGATTAGCTCCAGACGGCTGTGGAGACAAAGAGCAGCCAGTCAGACTCTTATGTGGAAGTACTTAATGAAAACCCCTGCATGGAGGTAATTGGGAAATGTTTGTCTAGCTGCATGCTTCTCAACTTACTGTACGCAGTCTTTAAACCTATCTGTCTACAATCTCCCTTTTACAGTTGCTTACACACACACACTTTGTATTATTTTCTCCTAATAGCATTATCTTGCCCATTGTAAGTAAAGACACCACTTTATAAAACAACAAACAATACAAGATAAACTAAATGTTTTAAGCTTTTTTTGTTCTTGATAGTTTTAGTTTTCATACTCCAGAGGCCAGATTTGATTTATTTCTTCTTCAAATAGATTACCAAGGTACCAAGAACTCAACTGTAACAAGCTTGTTTTTCAAGCTTGTGTACTAGAAGTATTGTCATTCATAGTCTTGGGGTTAATAAATATATATTATTTTAAATATTTAGCTATTGTTTCTATATTTCTATTGTTTCTTAGCAATATTCATATTTGAAGCATTTTTTGAAATGATTTCGAAGGGTCAAGGGCAACATCTTCACATTGGAAATTATTAATAATAGATTATCAAAATAATGACAAATATACCTATTTTCAAACTACCTATTTTTATTTATTTATTATTGCAACTTGATTTGTGTCTGCAGTAATCCGTGTTTCTGACTGAGTTTATTTCCTGATGTTGATCTTTTGGAGATATTTTATTACATTTGTGTTATTGCAAGTGTTTCCCCTTAATACTACATTTAATAATATACTTCATCTTTTTCATCCATTTCTTTTAGAAAATGTTTTTTTTTTATGGCATTTAGGGAGAGAAAAAATGGCAGATAATGAATGTACCATCAAAATAAACACCTTTTTAAAAAAAAAAAAAAAAAAAAAAATAACTTTGTACAGAACATTTTTAATTCATGTTCGGACTCAACATGACCGTACTATGCCTGAGCTGCTTGACAATTTGCTCTCACTTTGGATAGGGTCTACAGAATTCGGTAGTTGCACTTTATAATTGTATCAGAATTTTTGTGCAATACAAAAAGAAAAGTGCCCACGACAGACTCCCCCTGCCTCCTTTAAGTCCTTCTCATGTGTCTCAGTACTGACTGTTCTCCCCTGGTGTCAGCAGTGCTAGTGAAACACTGCCAATTATGCACCCGTAGAAATGTCTCATATCCCCCCCCCCTTTCATCAAAATAACACTGACTCATTTAGACAGTTGAATAAAAGGATTGTTTTTTATTTGCTCATTTCTACCACTGACAGTGTGGAGGAGATATTGCCAGTGTTTCGATTGGATCTCAGTAGAGTGTCGTTTCGTGGTTATATGTGGCAGGGAAGCAGCTATGATGAGTTTCTCGATCATCTTCAAGACACAATCAAACACCATTTAACTATACTACAACACTATAAAGAGTAATGACATTGAACATACTGCGGCACCAGGCTTGGAATTTCGTCATTTTAGGGGCAAGGCCATTTGGCCTTCCCGTTCACATTTTTTTCAAGGGCACAAAGGCCACATGACAGGGCACAAAGGTCGTTTGGTTAAATTACGCTGGTCAATCAACATGACTGAAAAGTGTAGCACTAACGTCAACACCAGTCGTTTTACAAATGGCTGAATAGCAATAGTGTTTCTTTAACGTATACGTTAAGTTCAGCCATAAACCACATAAGTCAGTCATGTATTATATCAAAACCGCTTAGCAAGAAAAATACTAGATTCAAAGGTGACAGCTATCTGCTAGCTTGTAGAAGCAACACTAGATGTAGACCCCTTGAAGGGAAGACGTTAGCGCTATCCAAACTAGCTAGCTATCGCTAGTTTTCATGACAAAATGTAACGAGTCGACTTTAAATAGGCTAATACAATGGTAATTACCTATCAATAGTACTTTCTATAAACACGTAAATGTTAAGTCCTTTCAAATACTACCACATACTTCAGTTAAATCATATCAAAACAGCTTGGTCCGCTTGCTTACCTGTGCTTGTCTTGCTCCCGCGGCTGAGGAGGAGGCTGTCGGGCCCCTACAGGCATTTCTGACGGAACAATCACAGCAGAGCAATCGCTCTGATCCACAGGCACGGGACTATCCTACTGCGCGCACTAATATGACTTTACTAGCGTTGTTTACACTGGAACTTTTGACAGGGGCACCAAGGCCACTTTGGCCGTGAATTGCATTTTTTTTCACAGGGCATCACGGCCAAAGTGCGGGGCAACGACGGCCATGGCCGTCGTGGCCGTCGTGAAATTCCCACCCTGTGCGGCACAGATAAACAGGTTCGCACCTTTGGCTGTCACATGCTTTTGACCCTTGATTATAACAAAACGAGAGATCCTCGGATTAGAAGATTATTTGTCTTGTTTAATTACACCTTGGTGATTAGGAGAGGGAAGAATTGAAATCCCTGTTGCTGAATATATATAATGTATGCACCCTCAATGTCAAAACCTGTATTTTCAAGGGCACTGTCCTCCTAAATCTGCATTGAATGGACGATCAAAGCTGCTGTCGGCACCTCTGTGGAACATGTGTGACAGTAGCATGTAGGTGTGTAATTGTTTGCATGACCATGTGTTGAATGTATATGCTGATGGCCCAAATGAAGACTGCAGAGAGAGATTAAGGGGAAGAGGAGGGCTGCTGCAGTTGGATAAGACCCCCTATTGAAATGAATGTATGCAGATAAATGGGCTCTTGCTGAGTGGGATCCACACACTGTGGGCCTCCCTTAAGATAGGACACACTGTACATTGTTTCAGTTGTCTTTGCTACATTTGTTTACAGTTCCTTTGTCACAGGCTGCACGACATTGGGTCATTAGACTCCAGGGGAAGAAGTGCTTGTGTATCCTGACGGTTTCTGAGGAAAGGGCAAGCCCCCAGGAAGTGCGCCGGACTCAGATGAAAATATTCGTGCTGGCCAAACGGCGGTACTACACTTCCGTTTGGTTGCCAGGCCCGGAAACACTTTTTCCCATTGATTTACATGGGGAAAGAGTGGTCTGTAACTCGTTGGATAATTTTTTTTAAACTAAATAAACTACCCAGTATGAACACTTGTATAGCCCTTATTAAAAACATTCGTTCCTCAAGTTGTAATAATGTGCTAATAACGTTATTCTGAGAGTTATTTCCCTCTGCATTATGAACGCGCATCTAATCCACGGGACCGCGCCGCCCGGCACATTCATGTTACGTGTCCCGACCAATCAGAGCACACTGCTCACAGGGAGGGTGGGGGCTGGAGCTATTGGAGCTATTGGAGCTACAACGAGCCGTTAAAGGCAGAGAGTTAAATTCAGTGAATACACGTAGTTTACAGAGATGCTGTTTGAGAAACCAATGTGAGTTGCGTTTATCTTTACCCATGGATGCACAATAAGAACGGATCCATATCGTCTTACTGCCATCCCACGGAGCTGTAATAATGGATATATTGCACATGTTTGCTATAATTCATTATCATACTACATGGGCTGTATGATTAAATCTTGTACCGTAAATGTTGTATTAAATAAAGTTAATATTACCGACATTATTAACGTCCCTGTAGCTTCGTATTGCACTAAGAAGCTTATTGCACTGTATATATATATATATATATATATATATATATATATATATATATATATATATACACAGTGCAATAATTATTTCATGCTAAATGAAGCTCTGTTGGATATCACTAGATCCTGTTACAGCGTAATATAAGTACATAACGATTGATGTGTACATTAGCATCATTACTAGCTAGCTGCTAGCCGCTAACTGCCGCCTCGTTCATATCAAATCCATGATAACAACATCCATTACCATGCTGTCATGAACGCGCGGTGCTGTTACGTGTACGCAAATTGACGTGCTTGATGTGAACGAGCATTTTGGTTAAAGTTGCGCATACTCTATGAGTGCACATACGGGTACTTCTCAGGCATGCTGGGTAATCTGTGACGTTTCACTCTCTCAAAAGTTGGGCCATTTTATCATCATGCGCTAATGAGCAGCTCTCATAGGAATGAATGAGGCCCCGCCTCCCACGCTGTATCCAGTTATCATTATACATCCATGAGAAAGGGTCTTGCAGTTTTGAGATACGTGTTATCAAAGCAACATTCTTGTTGAGCATCCTGCCTAAGTTTGTGAATAGCATTGAAAAGCCAAAAATGGATTAGAAACCTGTTACACGTTGGGTACAAAAGGCAACTAAGGTTAATTTACTGGATGAGGAAGCCGTTATAACCCTCCTTGTAGCGCCTCTCTACATTGGCCTATTTTAAATCCCTGATGAAAACAGGAGTTAATTAGGAACACCAACAGAAGAGAAATCCAAGACAAGACACCAGCGTTTATTTTAGCCTGAAAAAGCACAAATGCGTTTGCATCCACACTCAATTATTTGGCAGTGCGTTTTCAGTGCCTGCTTTGTTTTTTTGTGTGCTTATTCAATGCGGGCAATATAATAAAAAAGTAAGCACAATAGAAGCTCTTTGTGGGGTTAAACCTGCGTCTAATTAACAAAGAGCACATTTGAAACGGGAATTGGTCTTTGAAAGGGAGCTTTTTAATGAAGGGTGCGAAAGAATGAAAGAGGAAAGCATGCAGCTTTCCTCGCTGGAGAAAGGTTAATGAGTGTATGAAGCAGACCAGCAGAGTCTTTCCTCTCACTGCTCCGGGGTCTGATCCTCAGGGCCTCCCTTCTTCTTGGACCTTTGTTTTGCATTTAAACACCATCGTTTCAAAGCATTCCACTATCATCTTAATATTAATAATATCTTTGTTAGAACTTCAGTTTTGGTCTTATTGCTCGTTGGCCAGGGAGGGGAGGGGGGGGGGCTGCTCCTGCAGCGACTGTTGGCAAACAGACCAAAGACCAGTCTGGAAACAAGGACCCCATCTCAGCTACCGTGCTTTGTAACCTTTCTTCCGGTGTCATCACCATTAATATACAACCATTGTGTATACTATTACATATTTTAATGGAGCACAAAGATGGATCTAGCCTCTCTTGCTTGTCTATCAGGTTACATTATTTTGATCTCAAATTTGACCGAAGTTAATAGTGATACAAATTTTTGCCATAATCAAATAGCCCAATTGTTTTCATGAAAGATGACAGTAACCTTTACCTGGTACTGTATGAGACTGACATCCTATACACATTCTGTACACATCAGTACATCAGTTATGCTTCACATTCACTGCATGAACAATTATTTGACACAATCTCATTCCCATGAGGTCATCATGCACATTATAGCAAATAAGAAATTGTTACTAGGTTATTCATAACCTTAATGAAACTTGCTATTGCAAAAGCTTGTGAATGATACCAATATTGTAAATGATTCACCTGATGTTTTTCGTAGGTGATATAAAACAGTATTACGGCCCGTCTACACAGCGGCGTGCGTTGAAGCTTGCCGGCAGGCGTGTCTGAAACTCGACCAACAACCAATCACATGAATCTCCCGCCCCTGACACACAAGCAGCGGTTTGATTGGCTAGAGCTTGTACTGGCATATGATTCGATTGGCTGACGCTTCTGCCGAGGCTTCAAAAGTTGAACATTGCTCAACTTTTGCAGCGAGCCACGCCAGCAAAGCTCCGCGTCGCTTCCCACAATGCAGTTCGGCGAAAAGTGACGTCACCCCATTCAAAGTGAATGGTGAAGCTTTCAACGCACGACGCTGTGTAGACGGGCCGTTAGGCCAACTGTAGGAAGTGTAGGAACAGAGTGGCTTTCTGGTCCTTGTCTCCTTGTAATCTCTTTGGACTGATGGACTGAAATTGTGAAGGGTATGAAGTTCATGATAAACAACTATTGGTAAGACCAGAGCCCAGATGTCTCTGTGAATATTATTTAACTGTAGAGACTCAATTAGTGACTAAGAAAGGGAAACAAGGGATAAGATTTAAAAGGTTCCTGATGACGAGACACTTCCTGCAATTACCATGTTTATAACAAATCTTTATACCAACCAGTTCCTCTTCCACTGCATTCATTCTACATTGCTTATTACATTTCTACGGTCATTGTTTTTAATGAATGGTCACTGTCAAAAACGTTGCTCCGTTGACTCCACCACACTTGAAGTCAAGGCGTTTGATTTGAATTGTCCCTGACTTGGAGATGAGATGATCACGGACAAAGTATTGCATTTTCATCCCTCATTTCAAGCAATAATGAAGCCACTGGGCTGTAGGTTTCATTAGGATGTTGATGGATTAAGACCAGGTGCCACAGGCATAACAGAGTATTTTAGATCTACTTGTCCACTTTGTTTTGCATATTTCCCTTCTTTATCTTGAAAAATAATGGTTTATATAAACAAAATAGTATTTATTTTAATACTATGAAAAAACATTCATCCATACTGTACATATTTTTTCTTTAATTCCTTGTTTTGCTTAGGACATGATTTATACATTTAAAAAACAGGCAATGTGGAAAGAATAATCAGTATTAAAAAAAAAACACTAAAAAAAACAAACACCATACATTTAGGAATGAACTGAAAGATAAAATAGGAAGTGTTGATTTTACAGGGCATATCCAAATACTTCCATTTTGCAGATGCCAATACAATACATTATTGGCCATTAAAAATCCACTGCAAATAGATTAGTTATTTTCTGGTATTTTACAAATGTCTGTTGTTTAACATTTTCTTGCCAAAGTCTGTTTTGAATGAATTCATTAAAATAATATTTAAAATGTTCAAATTGGCAACGAAACGTCCTCAGCTTAGGTATGTTTTGGAGGAGGGTTTAAGTGCATATTAACATACTGTTGCTTCTGCCTTTTACTACTATAGTAGTAAAGTCTCAGGCGAGGAAAACCCTCTTAAAGGTGGGGTAGGTAATTCACTTCAGAAACACTTTTTGTTATATTCCATGGAATGCTCTTAACATCCCGATAGCAATGAATAAATGAAATGCTTTGACAAAAAATATATACAAATATTTCATCTGTGGAAGCCGTGGCGCTGTAAAAAGCAAGTCCAATTATCTGCCTCGGCCCGCGGCAGATAATTGGATGGACTACCTGCCTGTCAGCCTTCCATCTCATGCACAAACGTATCTCGTGCCCTCATTGGTCATGTGCGCGTTCGTGGGTGTTGGAGGAGGGGCTTTGTAAGGAAGTCTGAAGGAAGGGGCAGATTTTCTTCGGTTGCGTAGTTTCAAATTCTAGCGCACTCGGGCTGGTTTCTTAAGTGATTTAAGAGGGTTTGAGCCGTTTAAGGACAAAGTTGTCATGCCAAGAATTTCATTTGGAGACTTTGGCACAGTCTACATTTGTTAGAACAGCTGTTAAAGTTGCATGCATGCTATTTAACTACACTATGTTATGCATAAAAGAAGCCACAATGTTGGTGGGAACACCTGTAAAGCTTAGCTCTGGATCCTTTCCCCCTCTCCTCTCCAGGTGGCTTTGATGCTCTCGCTGAGGCCAAGCACACTCTCACCCGAGTTTTGCCTCTTTCATCCAAAACAACAAACCACGGTTTCTGGGACTGAAGGCTTCTGGGGTTTCACTGGCATCTTGGCCCACCTCCTCATTAACCCCTCTGCAAACCAAAAAAGGCTCCATAATTCATCCCAGCCAATCCAGCAAGAATGTAAATAAAGAACAAAAGTAGCTTGTTCTACACATATCAGAGGGCCTCTTCAGAAATGGAGCTTTTTTAAAACTGATCCTGCTGAAGGCCTGACCCTGGCCTCTTCTCCGCTCCACTCTCTAAAGCAACACTGCAGGGCAGTGCGCCATAGTGTCTGTGCTGCCCTTATCTCACATAGGCAGACACAAGGTCTCCCCATACTCTGGATTTCCTTCTGAGCCTGAGCTCATGTGGCCCAGCATCTCCTCTCTCATCTGCATCGCCATCTCCTCCTTGAATTCGCCTCAAACTAATTGACTTTAATTTGTCTTTTTTGTCCTCATACAGTGAAGTGTACTTTCTGAATTCATCGGTTGTAGCAAACGTCAATTAAAAAGGCATCGGCCAATAAAACAACTGATGTTAATTAATATCAGAGGTTTATGGTGTATGGTACAGGTCCCAGCATGGCTCTTAGCACTTGATAACCATTTGGCCATGCAGTTTGAGTGCCATTTTGGAGGCTGAGACTAATGAAGCTTGTCGGCTAAAATGAAGCCAGACTGTGAAATGGCCTCATCAGGTACATTATCTTTACACAATCAGAGCATTAGCACCTTCATTTGGACACAGTGTCACTTTCATTTCTTGAATGCCATCAAAATCACAGCACACCTTATTAATAATGAGAATATAAAATAACTGAAAATTACATTTGTGTAAAACATCATCTAAAATTATGTGGGCTGAGTACTGATTGCCTCATATCAAATCTTACATGGATTTTCACACAACTTGTTATTCAATAAATGACGGATTGCCAATTTCCTGATATTTGTGTTTTTTGCTGCAAAAAGAAAAGAAAAATGTGTCTGTTTAATGAAACTTTATCACTAATATGTTTTTTTGTTTGAGGCTAATCACATTCCTTATCATAATTTTACTGATGCTACAGTTTTTGAAATATAGATCGGAAGAAGGAAATACAGAACAGCTTTCCATTTCATTGCTACGCAGACATATATATTACATCATAGCCCGTTTTTAGAAAAGGAAAGCAGAAAAAAAGCAGTACAAAACACAGATATACTTTTGCCTGAAACCCAAGGACCCAAAAGCCTATAGCTGCTGTCTCAGGGATACATTAACTGTTAGATGGCACAACACAACTCAATAACTCAGAAATCCCATTTCGTCCCCAACTCTCACCAGTGCCATCAGAAGTGACCTTGTAACCTTAAGTTCTCTGTCAACAATTCCTGAGTACCATTTAACTCAGATCTAGGCTTTGCACCCCCAAAAATCCCAGTCCTGCTTTCTTCAGTCGCCCTCTTGTCTCCAAATAGTTCAGAATTGTATTGACATTTTGTTTTTTTCCTCTATTGTACCGTGTAGCTTTCATAATTTGTCTTCTCTCAACTATGTTATTGCGTCATGTCTTCATTAGTTGATTTAACCTTCATTTGTATTCACTTTAATTTGGCACCTCAGTCATAAGTATATATTCACTGTAAATGTATATATACATCTGCTTTCCTTTCCAACAAGGTGCTATCTAAGTAAAATGTTTCATTAGTAATACGTTGCGGTGTGACAGCAGTAATGATATGTTTCATTATGCTTTGATTACTATGATGAATTCTGAATCAGTCACTGATAATGAGTAAGTCCATTCATAAAGCACAATGTCATCCATAGGAACAAGGTCAACCATTTATCTTAGCTTAGACTTCTATTCATTTTCTAGGCAAAGTTGATCTCAGCAGCTTCTTGAATAGGTCAAAATATAGAGGAATAATGGAGGGATAAAAGAGGAAAGTCTTAGCAAGAAAGTTGCCATTTAGGAGCCCCCCCAGTGGAAAGATAACCCCTAGAGTTTAATATATTGCTAGCTTAACATTTTCAAGTGTTCATGCCTGGAGGGTGAAAACCAGAATGACCATCACTAGGGACATGTGGACTTTTTACATGATTCCTTGATTGTATGTGTCACACTTTGCTTCTTGGGCATATCACCATGTGTGTTTTCACAGGTTTATATAGATGCTGCAATGTAGCCTTTGTTTTCTTTCTCTCACTGGGCCTTTGTTTCTAATAGTAACCGCATTGTTCCTTCCCCACCCGTGTGTGGCGTCTTCAATGTCTTTCTCCTCTGTTGATATATTTTCGTCATCCTCACCCTAGTTGGATGTGTGCTTCCTAATGTGTTTTAACACAAACGCATCCATACAGAATACACATCCCTCGGTACGTTGTGTATTATCTCTGTCCTTGACAGGCAGAATTTGCAGGAGAGGCATGGTAGTACAACTAAGCTGTCTCTATTATAATACTCAGATCTTTCTTCTTTCAGCTGTTGTTGTTTTTCAATTTCTTTCTTAGTATGATGTTTGCATGTCTCTGTCGGTACTGTAAGAAACATTATTCTGCGTGGAACTTGACTAACAAAGTGGTGAGTCTTTGACTTAGCTGATTGCATCACATCATTATCAAATGGGTGGTAAGATGCTTCCAGGTGGCTGGGACTTACCAGCATTTTGTTATGAGTGGACAACTGTGTAGCTGTTAGAAATATCTAGTCAACCATTCATGTAATGTCCTTATATACATTGGTAACATTTCCCATCCTCTTTCAAAAGACTTGTATTAGTTTACTAGAAATGATCAACTGACAGAGGGTTGTTGAGGTACTGGTGGCATATCCTCTTTGGTTTTACACTGGCTTTTGTGTGGTTGATGATCTTTAACTAGACGTATCTTTGCTTCCTTTTTTTACGAGAATTATTTAGCTGCTAATCCTCTCTGTGTCTATCTGTGGCCTGGTCTCTCACGGTCTCTACTCTTCTGTAGCCTTAAGTACCGCCAGGATCGTGTGCTGGTAGTAAGAAAGAAGCACTCTGACTGTATTGTAAACTCAAGCACCTCAACCTTTACAAAAGATGCCTCAGACATTCCTTCCTGTCTTTCTCATTTCACAACAGCTAAGTGAGGAACCTTGCACCTTTTCAGCAGCCTGTGCGATCTGCTTTAAACCTGCTAATTGCTGTCTCTTAAAAGACAGGCATCCAATGAGGCCCATTCTCTTGGTTGAGTATCCAGTCAATACTTCAGCTATTTGTTCTGCTGATTGTCAGTGTCTAGCAATGTTGCCTTGTGCCCTATTATATTGATGTACTTTTCTGTTATAATCACTTGCCTTATTGGACAGGACCCGTTTATATTCAATCTAAGACCAAAAGACAGCCTTGTGGATTGAAGGGGCAGCTGTTAGTAATTTCAGTCACCAATGTGCTGAAGAGAGAAATAGCAGTGACATTTATGCACTATAATCATTCTGTAGATGGGCAGTGAAGGCATAAGAAAATAATGCATATTCTTTCCAAAGGTCCTTATGTTTCTGATGTTGACCCTACAGTGCTATGGTCTGAAGTACTGTGAAACCTTATAACTTCTTATTCCTCCATGCTGAGAAATTTGACCCCAAGACAATTTCTGCATTTATTGGACTTATCGATTTAAGCAATTCTCATTTGACTCTGACATACGATTACCTCATTCACCTTCCCAGTGTGTAGTATTCTGGCTGGACATGATTAAGCATTGAGGAGCAGGCCCACATTCAGTTCTGCCACCTACGTGTGCAGTGGCCCACTCCAGGGCATAAAATAATGGCCACCGCAGTAAACGTTTCAATGAATCACTCTCAAAGAAGATATGCATTTCTCAAGGACTTCTTTAGATGTTTTGAATGTATGGCCAACTTTATATTCAAATCACACTTGGTGTGAAATGTGAGCTCAAATGGTCATTGACATGACACATTTCACAAAGCAAAGAAACCAATGGTTATAATACATCTTCTACGCTCTGTCAAATACACATTAAAGCTGCCTGAATTAACTGCACCTCAGGCCAAGACCAGGAGTCAGGGAAATGAGCAAGCAATCTGAGCAAACCACCAACCGATACCTTTTTACCCTGTAATAAAATAAGGTCAAACATAAGTAAATGTTTGGCTTTATTGTACTCAATAAATATATATAATATTTACCAGAGTCAGCTGAGGTAATGGGGTTTTCCGTTTCTTGCCAAGCGGGTCAGATCTGTGGGGACAGACGGTGGCTTTGTGTGGTGAGGGGGCTGGCGGATGACCCCCAAAAGGAGCACCTGTCCAAGAGTGGACCTGCTGCTCGCTGCGTTTTGCCTTTTGGTGGGTTTGGCATTAACCCCACTACCCTCTCACCCCTGCCCTAAGACATGCATAACCTGCCAGATCCACTCTGTCATCACAGGATTCATTAACATGCTACACAGCAAAGGCACTGGATCCCCTCGGGGCTGTGGTATATGCATGGGTGACATACACACGTGTGAGTGCTCACACCAACACCTTCCTGTCTGACAAAGTGCCAGGTTGTTGTGTTGACTCACCTCAGGGGACTGATAACCAAATGATCACCTACAGTGATGGATGGACACATCTCACCTCACCATCCCCCTTTTTAATATGTTGTCCAATAATGCTTTTGCCATATTTGTAGTGTGAGACGCTACGTATTAAGTTTGCCCAAAACCATGACCATCTGCTTCATGTTGATGATTTACATTTGTAGCAATCTTCTTGCAGTGACAACTATGTCATCAGGAGTTCCAAATTACAGACTGTCATTGTTGCTTAATTCATACCTCTCCCACAAGGCACACTATTCATTCAAAGGGATTCATATAAATAGAGAAGAAAAGGGGGTTACTTATTTATCCCAGACCCCAGTGATGCCCTGGCAAACAGACAATGGAGGTGAGGGATACTAAATGAATTCAGTTGTCCTGTGTGCTATCCCTGGCTATCAACATAATTTGATTAGTGACTATGAATGTGAGGGACCGCTTTATTCAAGTCTATTGTGGTTCCTGGGGCGAGACTCCATGTTACAGGGCTCAGCCCCCTTGCATTGCGACCCTGCCCCCGTGTCATGTATGCACACAAACAGACGACTGGGTGATTAATGACCAAGCTCGTGGTGCCATTGACAACTTCTGGTGACTCTACACAAAAGCCATCACCCTTGTCACATTAGCACCAATCTGTTGCCCGTATGCTGCTGGCCTGAAACACAGCATGTGTGATGGACAGATGTGTATACAGGGCATGTTTGCCTCAGACTCAGCATTGTCCCTTGTAAATAAATAAAATAATAAGGTCTTATTTTTTCAGTTTCTTATATTTCTTTAATGCACCAAGCTTTTAACCTCCGCACAACACACAGTAGAATCCCTCTTTCTTAACATCATCGGCTCAGCTTGCATTTCCTGGCATCCGCTCATTTCATTAGTGCACTACTTCCATCAATGTATGTCTTCTTTGCAGTTGTGTCTCAAGCTAATAATAATCCAGCATAATTAAAAGATGAAGAATAGGCCTGCCAGCATTCTCAGCAGTGTTTTCTGAGGCTGGAAACTTTCCTCTTCTGCCTAAGTTTGTGTTTAAATGAAATGTCTGCATATTAAAGAAGATGAATAATTAGTAGCCTTAAAGAATCTGGTTGTATTACATTTTCATCTGACTCCTGAAGAGCTTTAATCTGTGAGGTGCATGCAAGCTTTAGTTTGTTAGGTGTTAAGGGGAACAATCTAACAAATTGAGAAAAGGTGGATATTATTTCTTCCTGATGAAACGGATGCCACACATAAAGTAGATGTACATGCTTTCTATTTCCAAACTTCCACAACACATTCACATCAATCTATCCTCAACAGTAAGTTAAGTGTGACTTAATAAGCTAAATTGCTGTCTTTCCTGCTACAGTATCCTGTTTTCACCATAGCTAGCACATTGCTAATGACATCTGTGACTGGGGTGTAACCTTTAGCACTTCAAACACATCTGCTGTATATCACGCTTTCATAACGCTAAGAAAAGGTGCGTTGTCTTTCAAAATGTCCCAAGATAGTTTTTTACCTTACCTTTTTAACTTATCAAATGCATTTGCTGAATCCACAGTTGAAAACTTGCAGACATAGGTGCTACAATATGACAACGTCACATATGGCTAAAACAGGTGTCAGCCGGCTACTCCATATGAAGAGACTGTAAAGTATGTACGTTTACAGATTGTAAATATCCTATTTTAATGCTGCTGCACCATGTTTTAGTTTGTCCATCCAGAAAGACTCATTTAAGACAATAAGGGGGTGGGCTCTATAAGAGCTGCAATGCTCAGTGTGTAATGTTGGTGCGTGTAGCAGGTTTGTGGTCGAATAGAGAGAGAGTGAAGTTAAGAAGGTTCATTTTGTCTATGAATAAATGCTGCAGGTCCTTGTGACCAATATTTGATGTTGTTAATGTTCATAGGATGTGAACTTTAGGTCGGTTCTGGAACTAATCTTGTTCAATACCGTAGTGTTTACCCTTGAAAGGCTCATCACCCATTTCCTAAGCTTCCTTGTTCTTCAGCAGCTGAAACTAACTTGAGAAAGAAGAATGAAATCAATCCAACTATTTCATCTTTATTCATATGTTCTTTCAAATAATTTGTCATAAAAAAGCAAGAAAAACTCCAGTCCACCATAGGCATGTTCGTTTAGTTTTTCCAGCCTCAACACTACAATTGAATTATTTCATCATCATGCTTGCTAGGCTTTATAGCCAGTGTATAGATTCACATAATATGACATATAGCTAATGCTTTGGATGGGCTGCAGACAATCATTATTACCTCATCAAAATATGTGTTGAATATCTTCATTATTAATCAAAAACCTCCTCCAACAGCCCAACATTAAAATATGTACATTATAAAGATATAGAAGATGCTGATACAATTTGACCTTTTTGCTTGATATATGACTTTAATTAGTAATCCATTCTCTCAATGTTGTATGTTTCATTGCACTAGAATCTAGATTAATAGTTATGTTCAGTATTTAGCTCGCAACAAGGGGATTACCATGCATTCCAAGAAACAAGTGGAAAGTTAGATATGGTAGTATGCCAGATGTTAGTTTAAGCTGCGCGAGTGTAATAGTGTCTATATATACACACACACACACACACACACACACACACACACACACACACACACACACACCACACACACACACACACACACACACACACACACACACACACACACACACACACACACACACACACACACACACACACACACTCTCCATGATAACTTGAGCAGGTTTTAAGTAGTGGAAAGCTTAGGATTACACTGTCTCAAATCCTTTGACCTCTCCCTCACAGCAGCCCAGTGTACTGCTCGATTGAAAAATATTCAAAAACAAAATCATTTCTACTCATCCTTCCTCTCCAACCCCGTCCTATTCCTATCTTTTCATTCTCAAATTCCTTTAAATGAAAAATGTCTTTCTTTCTTGGTATTTTGTACAACAGACGGTCCCATTTTACTCCCCCCTCAATGGGGAGGAAATTAGAGCAGATTCCTCTCACACAGAGATCTCAGTAATCGTGTGGCTGTGTGTCACCAGCGCACCACAGTGACAGCAGCTTTTAATTAATCCCACATCCCACCACCCTGCCCTGCCCATTGGTGGCTTCTCCCCCCCTCCCTCCCCCCCCCAAACTTTTTCCTCTTCACTTTTCTTCTGGTGTTTGACTCTGTGTGGGCAAGGAGGCAAGGCAAGGCAAGGCAAGGGCAAGGCAAGGCAAAGGCAAGGCAAGGCAAGGGCAAGGCAAGGCAAGGCAAGGCAAGGCAAGGCAAGGCAAGGAGCAAGGCAAGGCAAGGCAAGGCAAGGCAAGCAAGGCAAGGCAAGGCAAGGCAAGGCAAGGCAGCAAGGCAAGGCAAGGCAAGGCAAGGCAAGGCAAGGCAGGCAAGGCAAGGCAGGCAAGGCAAGGCAAGGCAAGGCAAGGCAAGGCAAGGCAAGGCAAGGCAAGGCAAGGCAAGGCAAGGCAAGGCAAGGCAAGGCAAGGCAAGGCAAGGCAAGGCAAGGCAATTTATTTGTATAGCACAATTCATACAGTAATGCAATTCAAAGTGCTTTACAGGATCAAACAGAGCAAACACAATACATTGAGAAGAAATACAAAACACACAAAATAATTAATTAAAAGAAAGAAAACCATGTTTAACAGTTCGAAAATTAGAACATTTACATTTGAAAAGCCATATTGAAAATAAATGTTTTTAGACCTGATTTAAATGATTCTAAAGTGCTATTCATTCTCAGATGTTCTGGGAGTTTGTTCCATGCATTAGGAGCATAGATGCAGAAGGCTGCTTTCCCACGCTTTGATCTCACAAATGGAACAGTGAGCTGGCCTGCGCCTGAAGACCTAAGGGGTCTGCTGGGTTCGTACCACTGAAGGAGGTCGTTGATATATTTGGGTCCTAGCCCGTTTAGTGCTTTATATGTGTGCATTAAAATCTTAAAGTCAATTCTCTCACTAACTGGAAGCCAATGCAGTGATCTCAGCACTGGAGTGATGTGATCTGTTTTCTTTGTCCGTGTTAAGATTCTGGCAGCAGCATTTTTAATTAGTTGGAGTTTACAGAGTGATTTTTTTGTGAGGCCTGTGAAGATGCTGTTGCAGTAGTCAAGCTTGCTAAAAACAAATGCATGGACAAGTTTTTCAAGGTCTTGCTTGGGTAGGGGGGGTTTCTCGAACTGCAGTCTCTCAACCCGCTGCAGTGTTGTGTGCATAACTTGTATAGTTACAGGGTGACACTGCTGTCACTTTTCCACACTTCTGAAAGCGGGAGACAGCCCACTAACTGCGTTCACGTGTTTAAACCCCTTAGCTCCACCAACTCTGTCTCTAAGAGTTTGTTAACTGGGATGCGAGTACACAAAGTCCACATGAAATGTTAATAAGCCTTTAAGATGGTGGGCCTACACTGGGTCAGAGATGCTTCCCCCTTTGCTGCAGTGCAGCGATCTCATGTGAAGGTGCTCGAGGACAGTGAAATAATGACGCCTTGAAGTGTCTGCGTTCTCCTTCTGGTGCCCTGATGAATGGTGACAGGTTGTATTTACAATCCTAAAAGATGTTGACATTGCAGAAATTCTACACCTCTTGGAGAAGTACCAAAACATTGCTACCCTTGAGAAAAGTCAGCCTGTCCTCCTACAAAAAACGACCATATAGGCCGATTGTTCATGCCCTTATTACGACCCAGAGACACGTTTTAAAGTAAGAAACAACATGCTCCAGGCCCGTTCATTGCAAACGCTCCGGAGGGACGTTTATTCACAAATAACCCTCTCTGGAAAATCCTAAATTGTGGAATAGTTTGGCCATTAAAATGCTTTTTGATTCGATATCTGGCGAGAAGTGTATATTGTACTCTTAGAATCCACGTCCAGTCGATGTGTAGGATCTATAGTTTTATAGATATTACGAAGATGATTTGAGGTCTCGCCAGGATAACGTGTATGCAGCTTCCATGTAGTTAGCATGGGTGAAAACAGTTTTTCTGGTCTCGAAGTTTTCATAATAAAACCGGATATATTCCCCTCACTGTCAAATTATTACCCAGTGATATCTGCATTACACATCCACTAAAAAACATCAGTTTATCCTTGTTGATTACACAATATTGATTGGTTTAAATTGTGTACAATGCTTTTGTGTTTTTAACCTTCGATTCAGAGAAACCAATTTTTTCGGAGTTTAGACACTACAGTTTCCGAAGACACTACACTACCCAGAATCCCCAGCTATCGTTTGGGACTGCAACATCCGCCTTGCTTTACAAACCCCGTGATTAGTCATCAAGCCCTGTCATTGGATGTTGGAGTGGCAGTGCGACAAGGTTACGCTGAGCGTCAAACAGCTCTATGAAAT
Source organism: Gymnodraco acuticeps (assembly GCF_902827175.1). Taxonomy (NCBI): domain Eukaryota; kingdom Metazoa; phylum Chordata; class Actinopteri; order Perciformes; family Bathydraconidae; genus Gymnodraco; species Gymnodraco acuticeps. The sequence goes on along the minus strand of NW_022989803.1, from coordinate 852,069 downwards.
GGAATGGAACCACGGCAGACTTTCCAAAACTGGAATTGGATGGGTCCAGCCCCCGGGTCCAGCCCCCCCCCCCCCAGAACTACACATGCTGGCTATTGTGTGTTTCGCAACATGTTCTATGGCACGTCTCTTTAAAAGACATTTTCGTATTTCCCACAATTAGAAGTTGCCAGTATTAAACTGTGTACACCCTGGAGGTTTAGGGGATACGAAACACAGTGGTGTTATCAAATTTAAAACATATAATTAATAAATGGGTGAATTCATATACCCACATGACACCTAAGGTCAGAAGAGCTTTATTTAACAGCTGGTCTTATGTCTGTGACCCCTCCTGTTGTTCATTGATAAGCCTGAAACATGCACTTGTCAAGGTTCAGAGGCACATTTTGCAAATATGGCAGTAGCCAACGATCATCTTAAAATAAGATAAGATATACTTTATTGATGCCAAGTTGGGAAATGTTTTTGTTACAGCATGTACTACTTTGTTCTACTCCACTACAATTCAGAGGTTAACCTGGTATTTTTACTCCACTACATTTATTTTAGTTACTTTGCAGATTCTGATTAATGATGTGAAATATAAACAACCTTAAATCAGACTTTAGATACACCTGAGTCAAATTCAGGGAAGGTGATTGTCAAGTAACAAAATAAACTATGCAATATATTGGACGTTAAGTACTTTGTCAGACTTCATATTTATCTGTGGATAACCCCAACGTTTTTTTCTTATTCAAAAGAAGACCTTAACTTAAAGTATTCTTTAATGTTTAAATAAAGCCTTATTAGTTTGTCTGTTTTGCACATCCTCCTGTTAATATCTTTGGACGTCCTGCACTAAACTGTTTTATTGTAGAGATCACTACAGTATCTTCTTGATATTTTCTATTCTATATTTCTATCATGCCTTCAATTTCCCCCCAATTTTGTATGTAGGCTACTCTTAATATTTAAATGTTACGTCAAATAAAACGTATTCAACAACAAAATAATTCAATAACGTGCTTTAACCACTAGGCGGTGCGGGTTAAAAAACCAGTGGTGTAGTTAATAAAACATAATAATATCAAACATATGACTATTAACTTTATTGTGAAATTAAAACAGAACGGTAAAGGAAACATGAACGGTACCGTTTCAGTCTCTCGATTTGAAGCTTCTGCATTGTACCATGAACCTGTATAGACCTGTAACAGTCAACTGCATGAGGAGTTGGAAAGGTAGTAAATAATATCTTTAAAAACTACAACAAAATCCCTTTCTATCAGCTGTGCACCATTATGGTGTAAATATAACCAATCTACCAATTGGATCAAATATAAAAGTCAGCCGAATTAGTGTTGATACTGCAAGGAGACGTATTGTGTGAACAGAAATGGAAGATGTTGTTTAATTGCTAATCCACGTCACATATTTAGTTTTGGCGGCATTTCTTACAGTTTGTCAAAAGGTCTTCTGATCAGGGCTCTATAAATAAATATCTACGGCAGATATGTATTATTTAGTGCAGCCGAACCGTGTATTACAATGCCGTTATGTGATGACTTCCAAAGAGAAAAGCAAGAACACTCGGAATAAAGTATTATTTTCATACATTTCATATCGCAAAAACACCATATCCCGACATGCATTGCGGCTAAAACAATCGATGTTTTAGCCTATCAAAACCTCTGGAAAAATAAATGTGTCCCTCAGAATTGAAAGAGAAAACCCTATGGGAAAAACACAAAAGCATTGTACACAATTTAAACCAATAAATGTCGTATAATTAACTAGGATAAACTGATGTTTTTTAGTTGATGAGTATTGCAGATATCACTGTTAAATCATTTGATCATTGGTTTTATTATGAAAACGTCGAGACCGGAAATACTGTTTCCAACCCGTAACTTTACATGGAGGCTGCCGCATATACACGTTCTCCTGACGAAACCTCAAATCATCTTCGTAATATATATCAAACTATAGATCCTACATATCGACGGACGTGGATTCTAAAAGTACAATATACACTTCTCGCTAGAAATCTAATCAAAAGGCGTTTTAATGGCCAAACTATCCTACAATTTAGGATTTTACAGAGAGGGTTATTTGTGAATAAACGACCATCTACAGATTAGATTAGCATTCAACGGGAGCACTAGAGGGCGAAAACTTTCAAACATAATTATAGGACGTATTAAGCGCTTGAACAAACAACATATTTGGTCGTAATAAGGGCCTGAACAATCGGCCCATTTGGTCGTATGAGTTGGAGGACTTGTTGAGCAAAGTCTATGTTTCAGCCCCGGCTGGGGTGGGGAGCTGCTGCTGTCTGAGGCTTGATCAACTTTTTAGGATAAATCAACAGAGGTCTCATTGAAGGTCAGACTGTCAAAGGGTAACCACAGACCTGCTGAGGTACAGTTTTCCCTGCTCAGTCTTCCTCAAATCATCTTGGAAGAATGATGTCGAGTTTGAGCAGGAGAATGAAAGCCTCAGCATGTCATTGATATCATTTATATTGACCTTCTTTGTACATCAATGTGATTTAGTAAACTTGGTTCAGACAGCGGTGCTTGATGGTCAGCTTGGAGCGTTTCCTGTCATTACTCTTTAGCTGATTATGCAAGGTTGCTGCGTTTTCTGTGTTTTCCCCCTGAGAGTGAATAAGACACACCGCTGCAGACAAACTCTGCAGACACAAACCTTAGCTGGCTATTCAGTATGAGTTGGCTGTAGTAAGCATTGGGTTAGCAAAGTGGACTAAACTTGCATGCGATTAGGCTGTCAACATCTGAAAATATAGTGAGCTGCAGACAGATGCACATTGGCATGCAAATACTGTACGGACATTTAAAGCTGGCTTAACATAAATGAGAGAAGAGAATAGATCGAAGAGGAGCTTTAGCCTCCCTGCTGCACATCTACTGAGGGTAATGGACAAGTTGGACCCCTCAGAACCTTTAGGGATGAAAGAATTATTCCCCTGCATCAGACTTCATGGACAAATGGGACTGAGGGTCGATTAAGTTCTGAGGGGGACGTGGTGTTGATCTCATAAAGGGCATCAGGAGATGTATGGCCTCTTACAAGATCATTTAAACCACTTAATGGAGGACAGGAATTAATGGCTGCCATAGAGTAGAGTCAATTATATGGATATTTTCATAACATATTGTGTATAATTCATGGCGTAATGGCACATACACCAATCAGGCCCTCTGCTTTTGTTTTGGTTATAGCCTGATTTAAATGAGATTATTGACTCTGTATATTGGGGTATAGAATAAGTTGCTGTCTCCGCACAGTGATATAGATGTGTTGTCATTGCCTGCCATTGTGGGGTGGCACAGTCTTGATAGCGTTGGCTCTTGTTAATTTGTATTAATGTCAGATAATTTAGAGTTGCGATGGATGTACGGGCACGCCTTGTGCTCTCAGGCAAAAAATTGGATTCATTAAGAAGACGGAGGACCTGGTTAGGATTTTTGGCCCCGTGGTTTCAGGTCACTGAGTAATGTGAAGAGATGGAGGGGTCTTGGCCTGGAGGATGGGGGGAGCTGGTCAGAGACAGAGTGGAGGCAACAACACCCCCACACAGGAGCACATCACTCACACTGACACATCCCTCATCGGATTCGCTGTTTTCGCCCCTCCGCTCTTTTACAGCTGGGACAGACTGTGCTTGTGACTGAGCGCAATGAAGTCACATGGCAGTCTTAGGACAACTGTGAGGAAGACATTTTATGGCTTTAGGTTATTCTGCCATCGTGCATATCCATCAGTGTTATTGTCTGTTGGTGTTAATTAAATGTGTGAACAATGTGCACAGGTTCACATGAAAAGGCAATCAGTACTACTATAACTTTCATAATTACATAAAGACAGAGCACACTCACTCATGCAGACATTTGACTGAGATGAGTGTGGGAGAAATGGCTTGGATATCAAAAACAGCAGTCTCAAACAAGAGCGACTGGATGTCAGTTTCCACATTTTTCATTGAAAAATGTGGAAACTGACATCCAGTCAAACATGTACATGAATTGTCAAATGACCGTCAGAATTGTTTAGATGTTTTAAGGGTCCCTCCCCAATCTGCACTTGCCACCAGAGGCATCAAAAACTGCTTATTTAAATGAAAAATGTACTATGAAAAAGATGTGTGTGAATGAACGATATGCTGTGCGAGAGGATAAATGGAAAGATTATTTCAGAGTATCAAAATGTTTAGTTTCTTTTCTTTTTATCCCACACACATGAACACACGCACAGTACATGCAAACACATTGGCAGTGCAGACTTTGTGGGAGGCCCTGAGCCTTGGTTCAGCTTCTGACCTCAGCACCACTCCGCTCAGCAGTTAGAGGCCATTAAATCATGGGTCTGTTTGATGTGCAAGATGCGTGCAACAGGATGTGAGGGAGAAAAAACAGCAAGCGGCCCTTTTTTATTTTTGTTTAGAATGTTCAGCCGTTTTCAGCATACGTGTCCATGTGTTGATGAAGCACACATTTTACTTTTTGAATTTAAGAACTTCTATTCTGTGTTAAACCTATAGAACTAAATGTTGCCAAACAGCAACTTCTTCTGTTCAGTATTTTATAATTTATTTTGATAGTTCCTTAACACATTGATGATTATTTGTTTTCCCTTTTTTGTTTTAAATCCAAGCAACTTTTTCTAATTTGGTTTTTTAAAGTGCCATTAATGAGCATTACTAATCATGTTTATAAACTAAATCAAAACAACTCATGTGTCCTCACTGTATCAATATAGTGGCTTAACCTTATGCTGTGAGCCTTTGCACGGTTCTGAGGGCAATCAAGCCATTAGCTAAACAGCTGACCTTCTCTTGGTAGTGTTTTTGCCCATAATTCCTGCCGTCCCTGCTTAGATTGCCCTGTAATGAATGCCAGGGGGTCTCTCCTGAGCTAAGCATCCTCATTGTGGACAGGTTGCCCATCAGTGTCCCTGATGACTTGCTATGTTCTGCGGGCACTGATAAGCATCCATTTTTCATCTCTTGATATGCGTAAACTGAGTCTGACCTTAACTCGCTGACCTCCCTAATCAGTCAAAGGGTCACAAGGCATGTGCTCTTTGTGATCACACTAATGGTGCTGACAGAGAAGAAGCATGCCCAGCTATTGGCAACACTGAGGTCATCCAGAGGCGCTTTGATACGAGAATCTATAGGAATGCAAATGTGACCGGCTGCTTGACCAGTACATTACAATAGGAATAACGGCAGCCTGAGGCAGACCATTAGTATTTCTCTCTGGGTTACATAAAAGACACACATAATTAGCTTCTATGAGTGTCACACAGGAGACAAATGCATGTGGCATCTTGTGTTGTTTAAACATTTGTCTGACCTCAGTCAGAACATGAGATTGATTAAGGAATTGTTTAAAGGGACACACAGGGCTAGGGTCATGAGTGATAAGTGAGGTCACACCGCGCCGTCAGCAGTCTGGTTCATCAATTTTGCCTCATACTTGGTTTAGCCAACGTGCACAAAGCTGCTCTGGTTAATGTATTATTTTCAGTGAGATCACAACAATAGAATGATCCTTCGACCATTAAGCTACATTTTCATTTATCACTTAGAGGACAGAAAACGTGAGAGTTGTTTATTATAAATCTTTAGAACTTTAAAGTGGACAGCCAAGTCAGTCACTACAAAATCCATGCAAATAATTAACTTACTCATCAATAAAACATAACAGATTGCTGTTCTAGTTAAATAAATTGCACTGATCTCATCAGTACACTATGTTTATAGTCTTTCTGGCCCTGAAATATCACTTTAAGAGGTTCTAGCTATTCCTAGACATATGGACGCCCTGCTAAGCAATATAACACTATTTCATTTCTCAACATTTGTGGAGCCAACTGAGATCTCTGCTCACACATAATCTGCAAGGCCAATAATAGCAATAATAAAACCGTAGGTATTTTACTTTAGTTTACATTTCCTAACTTAAGATCACAGCACATTATGTGTTTTTGTTTAAAGCATAAATAACAGAAAATGTGACAAATGTTATCTGACAGGAAATTTGGTGCAAAAATAAAAAAAAACAGATTTCTTTCAATGTTTTATCACATAGAGTTTTTTTTTTTAAAAACTTAAATAAGCTAGAACAAAAAGCTATTGACAGTGTTCATATGGAAACTATAACTATTGGGTATTCTAAAAGTAGACCGTCTGTTTACTTGAATTCAAAGTTAATGTGATATATATTTAGTGTAAAGGACAGGGTTAGTGTATACTTAAGGTTTGGATAGCGTGTGCAGCTTTTAGCGGCTCTTCTTACTGTAATTAAAGCTTACGCTGTGTTAAGAGTTTGTGGGTGTGTGATATTTTTTGTGATACACACTGAACAAGTCTAACAGTATGTGCTTTTGTGTAGTATTATAGTCAGTGCTGGAATCTAGTGATTATAATCTTAAACGCATTAACTTTATGTTAGCTTTCACAAGATAGTCTGTTGGATGCATTTGTAAAACAAGCTAATAGGCTATTTCACTGCTCTTGTACCTTTCCATGGGCTCTTGCTCGGGTGAGCTGCAACCATGTCATTAAGTGTGCAGCCTGGAGCCCTGAACAGTGTATATATACTCTGTCCTCTGCCGGGACAGGCATCCCCATCAGGGTCTGCCTGTACCAACCTCCATATGGTGCCTCGTCATTAGTTTTCTGTTGCCTTGGAGGTTCATCAAACCCAAGTGTCCAATCTCTTCACAGCCTATTTCTACTCTTCTGTGACATTTCTCTCTCTGGCCAATCAGATAAGTCACACATGGCTTCACCACACGAAAGAACAACAGCAGCCTCAAGCACATGTTGTTTTGCAGACTGCCCTGAGTGGAAAACTGGGTTTCAAGAACGGTATCTCAGTTATTGTTGTTAAGAGTTCACTAAGTCTTGAAGGGGAGATTTGGTTTTAGGGCTATGAGCCAAGCCTTTGAGTTCAGATCAATGTGAGGATATATTTGTAGTAGGTTCTGTTTTTCCTCTCCAAGCATTTTAAGATGGTGTGCCTCGATATTCATTTGAGATATGAGTGAATGAAACCGGTCCCTTGTAGCCTTCTACTTTACTCCAGGGCAATTCACATTTGTACAAAGATAAAATTATCTTGAGTAGAAAAAAAAGGATTGAGCAATCACAGCAAAGCATTATGGGATAATAGTAATTGAACAGAATAAAAAAAGTAGGATTTCAAATGGGGTTTGTTGTACTCAAGATAAGGAAGACCAAGGTTATTTTTGTCCACTTTTATTCTGTAATATGACCAATATTTTTCATATTCAAGTGTGTATGAAAAAAAGTCACTGGTTTCTTAAAAAGCTAAATACAATAAGCATTGGATCAAGGCACATACAAGACTGGCCAAAGGGCATACAATGCACTTTGGTTTTCAATTGTTAAGAACAGTTAACTTCAAATTGTGGTAACATAATAGTGTGTTCATTTGGAAAACAATACAAAATAATACTCATAACAAGGAGTTGCTGACACGGTTGTAATTCTAATGAAATCGAACATGTTTTCTCTTTTCGGCCTGGTGACTAGAATGACGTATGGTACATGGTACTAAAGAATGCCGCCATTGTCGTTTGGCCATTGTTGGCTTGTACAAATAGAGATGGTGGGGGGTCCTCTGTTTCAGCCTGGCCAGTCTACTTGTTTTGATAAGCAGAGAGCTCCTTAAGGTCTGTGTGCTTTTTCTGACCTGTGCTGTGGTCTACAATCCTATCAAACACTGGACCCTGCTTGGGTTGCTTTGCTGTGTTTCCTCTTCTTGCAAAACAGAAAGAAAAATCACACACTGAACAAAGCAGAGAAATAAAGCATGGCACCTCATCTTTAGTTATTTGTTATCCATACCAGGTGAATACTAGAGCAGGACTCTTGGTCCTTATTATGTGGAGACAGCTGCTGACTGCTCATTCTTTTCGAGGGCAACATGCCTGCTTTGCAAACTAGTTGATCAGCTGTGCCTTAGTTTACTTTATGTCATTTTTTTGCCTTTTTGTTTTTCAGACAGCCACAAAGTTAAAAGAATGACCTGTGCTTATACTACAAGGTTTTCTAAGGTCTGATTGTTCAACACAGCAATGAAAACCCACTTTCACAGTTGACAAGTCATCATATCTCAGTAGAACACAGAGTTTCTTTTAGTTGGTCAATAACCTTAAGCAAAGGAAATACAGTACAAATTACTACAAATTCCTAAAATATAGAATTGCAGTTAGTTACAATACCCACTGATGGTTCAGTGATTGCCTGCACCTGGAACTTTCTTCGTCCTCATAAAATGTCCTTAAATATAAATTATATGGCAAATGTACAGAACATTGCTTCCTTAGTCTTATAGATCCAGTGTTTTGTAAAAGTCTTGCCACTCTGTTTATGTCACGCACTCATCACGAATGGCCATGCGCAATATCATGAATGGGAATGGTCTGAATCTGGTATTCCACTGTCTCTGTAGCTCCTGTTGTTAATACTGTTCTCGTTATGTGGGCTTTTGTATAATGTCAGGCCATTAGGCGGGAAAATCGTTATGGTATCACAAACTCCTCCTTGGACCACCGGAAGGTGATTTATAGGTATCATTTGAAAAGAAGTCTCTCGTATTTCAAGGATGGAGTTGTCCTTCTTAGTGCCAGCCTCAGCATAGTCATCCTTTCTCCTCCGGCCTTTGTTGTAGGTGCAATTCCTGGAAAAAAGCGAACCGTTCCTGTGGACATACCAACACACCAGTGCCAACATGATTATTGCCAAAAGAGCCACAGCCCCTCCAATGATGGCAGCCAAAGGCAGACTGGAATTTTTGTACGGCTCTTTCTCCTGCTCTCTGTTTAAAGTTGTAGTCGGGTTGTATGATTTGTGAGAACCAGTCTCTGTCTCGATGCAAACTGGCGTCTCATCTGACAGGTAAATGTTGCTGGTCTCCATGGGAACCATACATATCCTATAGGAAGACTCTGGCTCCAGTGCCGTGAGCAGGTACTCCTTCCTCTCCCCCTGCACAATGGTCTCAGTGATGGAGCCAAAGGCAGGACTGTGTCCCAGCTTCAGCCAGCTGAGCCGTAGGGCGGTCATGGGCTGGGACACTCTCCATGATATGTGTATTGCATCTGCACTACTTGACTTCACACTGATGGTGATGATCTTTCTGCCCGAAGAAGTGGTAGTGCTGTGGTAATTCTTACCAAAGTCGGGCCTTTTTACTACAGGCCTTTTAGTCACAAACGAGGGCCACTGAGGCTGTGTGGGGCGTAGAGTGTTGGAGACTGTGCTTGTCTCGTAGGTGTGAATAATTTCTGAATCGGAGCAGTCAAACTGTTCTGTAGTTAGGTCTTTAATTGCCATGCCTTTGACCTTATCTGGACCCTGGCACATAAAGCCACGTACATTCACCTTGGATGGCAATGATCGCAGCCAGTCACGCACCCATTTCATCCTGCAAGTGCATTGCCAGGGGTTGTTGCGTAGCAGGAGCTGTGTGAGATTGTCCAGATCTTCAAAAACACCCTGTGGGAGGCTGCTCAGGTTGTTGCCAGACAGGTCCAGGCGATACAACTGCCTAAGGAAGGCAAAAGCCCCAGGCGGGACCCGATTAATGTGATTATCTTGTAGCTGCAGCTTCTCCAAACTGTTGCCTGGCAAGTTGGCAGGGGGCGATGTCAAGGAGTTCCTCATTAGCGAGAGCTCGGTCAGATTGACCAGGTTGATCAGAGCCATCTCCCCAATCCCACGGTTGTTGAGCAAGTTACCATCCAGGATTAGTCGCTTTAGGTTGATGAGATCTTGCAACGACTGCTCTGAGATGGAGGAGATGCGGTTGTCATCAAAGCGCAGCTCCTCAATGCTCATGGGTAGGCCTGAAGGGATGGTGCTCAGGTGGTTTCTTGAGAGAAAAAGCAGTCTGAGGTAACTACTGTCCCTGAAGGCCCCGTCCTCAATGCTGACTGCAGATACCGAGTTATCATCCAGGTGTAGTTCCTCAATGTAGGGAATTTGAGCTAAAGTGGAATGGGTAATCATCCGAACATTATTCTCCTGAAGGTGGAGCTCTTTTAACCCAAGAGGAAGGTTAGTGGGGAACTCATCCAGATTGTTGCCGTAAAGGTAAATCTTCTCCACATTTGTCAGCGTGCGGAGCTCTGCAGGAATGCCCGAACTCTTGATGCGATTGTTTTGGAGGAAGAGCACTGTAGCATCCTTGGGCATACCAGTTGGGATGGAAGTGAGGTCACGGTCATTGCAGTAGACGAAGGTCCCATCGCAGCGGCAGGCTGAGGGACAAGAGGTGGAGGTCACCAGGGGGTTAGCAAGACCCAGCAGCAGCCCGACCCTGATGATGAAGAGGATAAAGGCCTTGCATTGAGGCACCATCTTGAAGCTGTGTTGCCTGGCAGTCTAATCACTCAAGGGCCCCTGGGGAGAAGACACAAGGGTACATTTAATACACAAGGCCTTTAAAGGAGAGCCAAATTCCTGTTCTCATAAATGCCGGGTGTTTGAAATGCTGCACACAGCACTTTCTAGATTAAATAACTGCTGAAAAAATCAGTTTGAAATCCTCAAATAAAATGTATATGAATTGCTCATTAGGATTGCCAGAGAGCAACAATACAATTTCTTTTTTCCCCTTTAATAAACAGTTTTCTTCAGATCTGTCTGTCCATCTCATAAGAAGATAAGAAGTTAAAAAAAAGTAACCTGCATTAGAAACAAAACTTCTATCAAAGAAATGTTTTAACTTCGGAACTTTGTGAGTTAAATCTCTGTGCCTCGGCTTGTTGGCCTTGACTTGTGAAAGGTAATGGCATCCCGTAGTTGTTTTACACAGTTCTGTATCTCAAGGCTGCCTTTCATCGCTACTGACCACAAGAGTGAACAAAGTAAGGCTTTGTTGATGAACTGTTGTAGAACTGACATGCTCTTAAGTCCTGTTGGATCATTACCAATTATTTTTTCCATTTAAATTCTCAGGTTTAACTTGCCGCTAACAAGGTAGGGAAGAGATATCTCTCCTCACAGAAAAGTGGTTTGAAAAAGATCCAAGAGAGACAGTTTTTTATTTTACTATTTTCAGAGGCCAAAACATAACATTTGGACGCTTCATCTAACATTCCCACAGTGCTATGTTAATGTTTTGTTATTGTGTTATTTTATGAGTTTAAATTAACAACAAAATAAAATGAAACAAACAGAATTCATGAAAAACTGGTGAAAGGCAGAAGGTGCCAATTGGTTGTCTGTCTCTTTTTTCCCTATCAATGTGTAGTTCCTTTTTTAATTAGGCTCATACTGATTTATTGCTTTAATTATGCACTCCTGCCATGACCTCTCTTCCTGCACGTCTCATAACAAATGGTGGCCTGGTCAGTGAAGTGAAAAGAAGCAAAGCCATCCGTATTTGTCATACCTGATTTATACGATGGGGTAAATCCTTTCCAGCCAACAAAAATCCAATCAAGCTTTCCTCTTGAATTTGCTCTTATCCTATCTGAAAGGAAATGTTTGTCCAAAGGGGTTTCTGGTGATATCCTGACCAGGTCAGTGTTTGCTGAGCTGATCCTTGTTTGGACGATGACCTCCTCTGTGTAGTCAGAGGCTCATGCTTTCAATGCCTTTACCATGGCAGATAAGCCTGTAGAAAAAGCATCCCTTCTTACTGACAAAACATGCGCTCTCAGGTAATATTACAAATCCTAATGGGTGTTGAGCTCAACAGCCATAACTGCAAAGGAGATTTTTTGAGTGTAGTAAAATGCTCCGGGTGTTGGAAGGAGTGAGCTTCAGCACAGGCTCCTTTCTGCAATCAAGCCCAACAGGCATGATGAGTTGACCCAAAGCTGGTCTGAGCCATGCCAATCCTCTGTGCCACAGGCTCAATACAGGCCTTTTCACTCGTGTACTCCAGGTATTCAGGTAACCCAGAATCCTCTGCTCCCTTGCCGAGCCTGTATACGCATTAATCCAGGGCTATGGTCCCTTTTTCTGAAGGAGATAGCCAATGTTCCCCTTTCCTCCTGGGCCCAGCCTCCCTCACGCATCTGCAGCTTGTCTTATTCTGTGCCCTCCTCACACCTGGGTGATGTTCTGAAAAAATCAGAGACAAACATATTTAGTGTTCACATTCAATCAGTTCAAAATAATGATTTGACGATCATGCAATAAGTGTAATCTTTCAAGTTTTGATCAAATGCATTCATTTAACAGATTTGAGTTAGCTATACCTTATTTTCGCATTATTTTATTCTTTTGATCTGATACATTACTCTCTATCTCCCTGTACATTTTAAGCACTCACGACAGTCATTGATTTTCATATGAAACCTTAAGTCAACCAGGTGTTGATGCTGAGAGAAGAGAGATAAGGATTGTGTTTGATGCTGAACTCTGACCTCGCTCATATTGTGAATTTAAAATACCCTTTCTTCTGGCCTATAATTTAGCCACTTGACCTTTTTACAGCCCTTTTACTTTGACAGAGCAAATACATTTTTTTATGGAGATTCAAGAAAAGAATGTCTATGCATACGAAAGACAACATTGATCTAGACCCCAACACAATGGCTCAGCTCAGGGTGGAGTCCCTGTGCCATTCTCAGTCCTGTTCAATCTAAGGCTGAACCTTTGGTGTTTAAGAAGAGAACTAGTCCTGAAATTAAAAAAAGGTAGTCATTGCCAGTCAGATTCCACAAATAAGGGGAAAAACGGGTCCGAGCTCACTGAATGACTTGCATTGTTAAAAGCACACATGACAAATGAGGCTCATTTAAATGTTGTATGGAGAAGAGCACATCTATCCCTGTCTAGCTCCTCCGTGTGACCCCTTTGCCTCACCCCACCCTCTAAGAATGTTGTTTCTATTAGTAAAAATAGAATTTCCTTTGCTAAAGAAAATGTTATGTTTCCTCTTAGAACACAATAGCCCTGCGTCCCTTTATGTCGTGTGACCATTCATGTGACTCCCTGGCTGCCACTGTTTGCTGTAAAACATGTAAAGGTAAATTAGGAACAAGGGGCCCGGCCGTTTAACAGTTGTAGCCCATGACAAGGAGAAGATTAGGAAATTGAGAGGCTTGAAACTCGATTACAACTCCTGAGATGCTGTGTAATAATAATGCCCCCCTTCCTTCTGTTCCATCTAAACACTGCCCCTTAGTCCAGTATTACATTAGTTAGATTAGAGTCTGAGGGAAAAGCACCAGATGTGACCTCTACTGACTTCTGAAATAAAGGAGTCTGACTGGGGGGGAGATGAAATTCAGTAATGGAGTTTAGAAAATGGCGGGGTGATAGAAGGATATGTGATGTCTGTCTGTTGGAATGAACTTTTAATGTAGCACTTATTCAAGCTATTTCAATTTTAAATAGCCCTTTTCACCTCATTTTGTAAAGTTCCCCATCCTCTGAATATTGTTAAGTATGTAGTCTTGATATGAATCCTTGAATTCTTAGCATTACATAAAAGAAAGTAATTATAAATGCAATTCTTTCTTATCAATGGAGACCAGCAGGAACTATCTGCACTTGGAATAATAGGCATGTAGGATTGAGATACAGGATGATTCCCTGAATAAATAGCTATTATATTGCACATCATGTTCAGTTAGTTTAACTTTGGCCACTACAATTCTGTTACCTGCTGAGAAAACAGAATCTATCTCAGTGTCCAGTACAAAGGGCAAGGGACGTGGTTATTATCTAGTATAAATATAGTCAGAAAGAGCTACAAAAAAAACTGTAGTATACTGTATCATCGTTAAACTGTGGGTGATTTATTAGACGTCGGCTTTGAAACAAGCACATCATGCTTACTTTACGAGGGGCAGTCGGGCCTATGCTGGGCTGTTTCTTCCCCCTTCCCTTTTTTTACGCTCATCGGATTTCAGGAGAGTGGCCCCTCTCTTTTGTTCACTACAAGGCAAGCATGTGGACCTTGTAACCTCAACAGAGGTATTAAAGCAGTTTATTCAGGCAATTTAGAAATGCCTCTCCTTTACACAGTCCACACAAGCCTTTTCTCTTGCATTTACTAATAACGTACACCCACACGCATGTACGGACTCTCACACACGTTCACACAAATCATTTTGAGGGCAATGGAGGCTGAGTTAAACATTTTTAGTGATGGATGTCTTTCTCCATCGTTCTAATAAGCTCTGCCGGCCGACAGGAGATTTCTCCAGCAGTCAAAGTGGCTTCTGCTTCATTTAATCTGTACTGGCAAAGTTAAATTGAGCATCCTGGTAAAATTGTGTGTACAGCTAGTTACCTTTCAGTGAAGAGCGTGGGAGGCTCACACAAAGCTGGACACTGATAGCCATTGTGAACTCAACACGCATAAATGCACATCAGTCTGCAATAACAGAGCCTGAGACTTTGTGCCCCCTAGTCATGCACTGCACAAGAAAGGCTTTGGAACAACTCAAATAGAAACAATTTCATGCCTGTCAAAAGTATTGCTGATTATAATGACTTTAGTAAAATACAGAATAATATTACACTGGCTGCATTTAGGAGGGAAAGTGCTGTAGAAGTAGTAATGGCTGACTGTTAAATTATTCATGAGCCCTGGAATTAATTTTGAACCACAGTAGAGCCCTCCATTGGGAAATCAATGTTGTTTGTATCTGCTGTTGATTATTTATTCTAATTCATAATATAGTTTTGAATTATGATTGATTGCTCACAAAATTGTTATTTTGGGTGTACATTTATTTTCAGATTTTGGTCTTAACATAGGCCTATGTTGCTTCTGTGATGTGATTTGGCAAGTTGTTTTTAAGGACACACAATTCAAACTAGAAAGCATTTGTTATGGTTGTGTTATTATGCAAATAAACATTTGTATTCTGGCTGCTAAAGCTATCTTAATATGAAAGCAAAGTGAAGTTTCCAATTGTATTTTGTCATATAAAAATGGTTTATTTCATGTTTTTCTGCTGAAGGAACATTTTGTTTTTATTATTTTTGTGCCATGTCTTCCCTTTGATTTACATATTAGTAAGCTGCATGTCAGGACACCAGGCAGCAGCCTGCTGTGGTGCCGAGACACAATGGAACATTCATGATCAGATCAGAATTCACAAGACACCTTTCAGGCGAAGAGAAAATGGGCTCAAATCTGTGATAGCTTCACATATTTGGTATGTGGCCTCCTGGTGCGGTCTTTAGATGGGTGGACCAGATGATACTTTTGCCGGTCCATTAGGAGCACAGAGAGGCCTGGGACGGACGGGGGTCTCTCTTTTGTAACAGGCTGAAAGGAGAGATCTGCAGCAGCTGCAGTGGTTTTTCCCCACATGGGGGTGGTAGGCACTGCAAGATGATATGTGTGTGTGTGTCTGTATGTGACAGACAAACACCAAAACACTCAATACTCATGTTTAGCTGCTCACAGGAACCCATCTCAGCACAGGCCAGACACCTACCTACAATACACAGATTTGTTAACCTCCCTTCTGGCCCATCTACGTTTTTTCCTGAGTCATAGCGCTGGAAAAGATTTTCCCTGCAGTGTTTATGCTTTACAGCAATGTTTATACCTTTTACTTTAATCCCCCATTTAACAATGTAAAACAATTTGACACTTAAAGTTTGGAATATTTGGTAAAAAGCACTGCTCAGTGGATAAATAAATTATGAAAAGATCTGCAGGCCTCCTCAGAGTACAGTGTCAAATCTGAAATATGTCTGGGTAGTTCTCAAAGTCTTTTTTATCACTCTCTTCCCTAACACAGTCATTCATATTTTATGATTTAACTTTTGTGGCAATAGAAGACTCTGTCTGTAGTGACCTGGTTAGTTGTTCATCTGCAATGTGAATTCCCTCTGAAAGCAATTGACTGGGGACTTTTGCCTCAGGCGGTATAGACAATTGGGTCTGTCCTCATGTCTACTATGTTTAACAGGCTATTTATTCCTTTTGTCTCTCAAACACCCTGACAACAAAGAGCTACAGACACATTGCCTGATAATTGAAGTCAAGTTTGCATTTATATATAGGCTATGTGTAAAGCATGGCTGCCCTTATCATCTCAAAAGGTTATGTTAAATTGGATTTTCTATACTGCCCTGGAGTTGACTATAAAACATCCAGCTTAAATACAGTGCACGATTATTGCATGCATTGGCCTGATGGTATAAATATCAAGTTAATATGTACAGTGTATTTGAGTCATTATGATATAGTTTAACATTTGAATGTTAGTCGGCCATATGAGCAGGATGTATTACATTGCGTGTATTTCTGGGTGCTGTTATTACGGCAGTCAGGTAGGCCTATGTGTTTTGCGGCATTGTTAACGTTACAGTATGTTATGTGCGTTAAATGAGCCGTTGCTTGTGTACAAACTGCTGCCTATGGAACATTTTAGGGGACTTTAACGACTGCGTCCCGACAAAATAAGCTCTCATAACGTTTTAATGTTCTTTTTAAGGGGATGTACCTATTATATTCAGACTAGTTGCAATTTAAAGCAGTATATTTTAATGCATAAAAGGGGTGCCCCGAGTGTTAGACAGTGGCGCTGGAGACGCATTTAGCGGACTTTCTGCAGCTGCCCCTTCATGTCTGACTCCGCGGGATCTGCACCGCAATTTCAGATTCACGCCGGGGAGTCTGCTCGAGCTGCAGCGCTGAGACTAGATCACACAGCCCCGCTAATCCTATCAAGTTTCCGTATTCGCCACTCTTTATTTTCCCCACTTGTTTGAGGGAAATTCTAAGCTGGAAATGAAAGATTTTAGATGCCGCTGTTGCTCTTTTTAAAGTGCTTTTTACATGTTGGGACCAATGTACTGAGGCGGAGTGTGGATGTGATCTAGAAATGGAGCGTGTCGAAACAAGAAACGCATCTGTACAGGCAGTGGAAACACGGGAGAGCAGAAACAGAGATGTTCTGTTTGTGTTTGCGGGCTCTGCTAGAATACATAGGGAAGCAGCACAGGGTCGGAGAAGCAAGTTGCAGACATGAGAGGGATTTGAGATGACGAGACGGGTTAATCTGTCCAAGTCAGATTTCATCTGCCATACTGAGCAGAATGACTCGCAGTGCGTAAACTAGGGCTCAATTTGGTTGTTTGGAAGAAATGTGCACTCACGATTCTTTTATCGCTTAAAGCGTTGCTTCGCATCTATCACAACCCCATCACAGAAACCAAATAATGTTTCTCCTTGACCGAGTATTCAAAAGGAAAACAAAAAAGAAAGAAAGAAGAGGGGGATAACTAATAAAGAGACAAGCAACTCCTTAGGATCCCGCATGACTTTGAATTCCATCTGCCAGAAAGAAGATCCAAAAAGATGAAAAGGATGCATTCCCAACAGGATTGTACCAGCAAAACACACTTACCTCTATAATCAACCAAAAAAAGGGAAAGTAACAGGTATCCTCTTAAATTGGGGTTCACAACGGGGGAAAAAAATATAATCCAATCCAGGAGGATTTAAATTCAAATCCAAAAGAGCCCCTCTCACTCACAAGGCTAGAGCTATTTGGAGTTTATCTTTAGCAGCACTGCTTACTGGTGCTCCCCACACACATACACAATCTGTAGGCTGTGTAAGGACGTAGGTGCACGGGTAGACCTCCTCACAAATGTGGAGTTGTGCTTGCCTCAAGCTTCAATAGAGCACTGATGTCATCTGGAGGCGGGGCCTGTCTCTCTCGCTCTCTCTGCCCCCCCCTCTCTCTCTCTGTTTGGGAAAATGGAAAAAAAATGCAGTGTTGAAAATGCAGTGTTGGATGGATACACTAGGGGGAGTGGAGGAAAGGGGAAAGGCACTCACATCCCTGTCAGATGTGTGCACATAAGAAGAGTGAATAGTCACTGGTTGGAAAGCAATGCGAACTGTCAGAAATATACAGTATGTGTCCTCATGTTGGTGACAATGAGATTCAATCTATTGTAGTGTTTTATTTTAGGCAACATGTGGTTTTGTTAGCTCTAGTTAAATTATTGTTCCACATTTGTTTGAGATGTGTCAGGATAATTCATGATTAGGTTTTTTTCATCAGGGGCTTCATTACCGTTATGATTTGTCAGTTGAATTATCCCAGGTGTTGCTTTTATATATTTAAATTAAGTAAATGTCTTTGTCAAAGAAGAAAATAAATGTTTTATAATTATCAACCTGTATTTTGCCCTAGCAAGTGTAATAATTCTATAAAATACATCTAAAACCTGTGCCTTTTACTGTGTGAAGCCAATATCAGACTAGCTCTTTAAAATAAATAATAAGAAGATGGTTTGACACGTAATACATAATTGATGATGTTGTCACTAAACCAGAATAATTAAAAGCAATAATTATGCCGATTCCTAATTTATGATACAAGGTTTGATGCTGCATATGCTTATGTATGCATGTGGCGTACATATTTGTGTTATGCTACTCGATAGAGGATGGGAATGTGTTTGCTAAGACATACCTGAACCATTTTGCCTTTTGCCCCTAGTGCTGGCTGTTTGACCCTCTTGGTTTCAATGTTTAAATAAAGCCAAACAGTGGCCTGAAGGCCCAAAGCGGCAGTGAGTCACCCTGTTAGTCAAAGGGTTGTACATCAGATCTGACCCAGCTGACACTCTCTCCTGCCCTGCATCATCTCCAGTGTCTCCCCCCCAGCTACCTAACAGGGCATTACAGCTCGGTGTATTGAGCCGCACTAAAGCAGCTCTGTTTCTGTTGTCGATGACAGTGGGTCAGTGATCAGATCTGCGTGTTGCTGTCTCAGTAATGTGATGTCTCTTCTCTTACTTGTCATACACTTCAATACTACCTTTTCTTAATGACCTCAAACCTATTATGCTATTTAGCTGCTAATGACTGGAGGGTCTGCATTCATTTTCAGTAAACAAACTGAGTTAGAGAGGTGTTATTTATTCGTTCTGGATAGCCCTAAACAGAAATAGTAAACAACAATTCATTTGTTTTGTAAAGACAGACTCTTTAAATAAAATGCCAATTATAAATGTGACTTCCTGACATACAACCATAATGAAAACACGTTTATAGTGGTATTTTACTCTTGTTTTTTGCCCATGAGCTGATGTGGACCTCCTCTCCAGCCAATGGTTATTGCCTCATTAGGATTGTGCATACTAGGGCTGCACGATATTGAACAAAACTGACATCGCGGTTTCTGACACCCCCCCCCCCCCCCATCCGATTTCGCAACAGGGGAAGCAAACACAGACATCAAAACACCTTTACATAGCTTCGAGGGGAGATGTCTCACCGTAGCTGTCAATCTGATCAAAAGACGTGTTCAATGGCATTAACACGAGAAAGAAAAAACGCGGCTGAATCGGTTAATCCATAGGTTTTTAACGTCTCTGTATACAAAAATGATTTAATTTATAATCCATAATTCCATTTTTATGTAAATATCGCAGAGCAAAAGTTAGCTGCTAATGGTAGGCACCAGAGTGGCTGCTCCTTCCGGTCTTGGCTATGCGGAAGTCTCTCACACACACATGACCAAATAAGTACTGTGTGATTTCCCCTCGATTCCATTGGCTCTGACGGTCAGAAAGAGATGTCACATGTCAAAATCCAGCAAGGTGGGCCAGAGATATGGAAAATCCACCCAAATGGCCCCAAAAGAGGTTTTTTTTGTTGCTAAATCTGTCTAAAAAGGTCAAATATCAGGGGAAGATCTACACACACCAACCCATGAACACATAAGGAGTGAGAGTGACGACGCGTAGCCAAAACCGGAAGCTGCATACCACCAAGGTGGCTACCATTAGCAGCTAACTTTTGTGATCCGATTTTTACATACAAATGGAATTATGGATTATAAACAATTGCTTCAAAGCCACAGATACATTATCAACCTATGGATCAACCGATTCAGCCGCGTTTTTTCTTTCTCGTTTTAATGCCATTGAACACGTCTTTTGATCAGATTGACAGCTACGGTGAGACGATCTCCCGTAAAAGCTCCGTAAAAGGTACGTGTTGTGATGTCTGTGTTTGCTTCCCCTGTTGCGAAATCGGATCGCTTAGATACTATACTTAAATAATCTGTGGAGTCTCAGCTTTAATTGGATATATTGTATGTGCAGTTTCGATAAGTAATAAGGGTATCTTTATTTTTGAATTCTGTGCTAAAGTGCGTTAGCATTTAAAAAAAAAAAAAGAATAAAACCGCACGTCCCTGCGGTGTGAATACCGCGCATGCGCATACCGCGGTCATCGCCATGACACGGTATATCGTTCAGCCCTAGTGCATACTACACTAAATTGAGTGTGTAAGTGTCTGACACCGCTGACATCTCATGCCCAGTTGTTTGCTAGGGCAAAGCTACTTCAACTTCAGCCTCACCCCACGGTTCAAGCATGATTGCCATCTTAACTTGAGTACCTAATTGAACGGGCATGTACTTAAGCTTGGAGCCAACATTAGACCTCCGGTGGAGTTTTTCACATTTGTTTGCTTTCCAACTGGAGTGGCTCTCACTTTTGGTTGAAACACAAGTGGATTTGTAGACAAATATAAATAGTCTGCTTGTATGCTGTTCATTTGGAGGCACATTTGTTTGAAATAACATTGAAATTGTGCTGCAAAGTTACTACTGAGTCTTAATGTTTTGCTACTTTGTTAATGAGCTTAACTATATCTTTTGAGTCCAGGTGTAGTATACCAAATGCTACGAGGTGAGAAAAGGTCAGTCTCGGACATCCTGACTTGATCCTTGTCTTCCCTCGAGGGGGACAGAGCAGGACAACCTATGCCTGACCTCGCCATGCCTTCCTCTCCTAAATCGACTGCAGACACATCTGTCAGCGGCTGCTGATTGACCCTCTCTCAGACGTACAAAGAGCCCCACTGGAGGACGAGGGTGTTGGGTTTCTGTTATCTCAAGACCAGGGAAATCTGTTGCCCTGTTCATCTTTTGTTCAAGGGGATGGGTGTTCTCCTTTCCCAAGGATGCTCTCTGGCCAATTTCACCCTGTTTAGACAACAGACAGGTTGTTTCCTACTCAGTTGTGTGTGTGTGTGTGTGTGTGTGTGTGTGTGTGTGTGTGTGTGTGTGTGTGTGTGTGTGTGTGTGTGTGTGTGTGTGTGTGTGTGTGTGTGTGTGTGTGTGTGTGTGTGTGTGTGTGTGTGGTGTGTGTGTGTGTGTGGGTGTGTGTGTGTGTGTGTGTGTGTGTGTGTGTGTGTGTGTGTGTGTGTGTGTGTGTGTGTGTGTGTGTGTGTGTGTGTGTGTGTGTTGTGTGTGTGTGTGTGTGTGTGTGTGTGTGTGTGTGTGTGTGTGTGTGTGTGTGTGTGTGTGTGTGTGTGTGTGTGTGTGTGTGTGTGTGTGTGTGTGTGTGTGTGTGCGCCAGAGATAGCTAAATATATTAAGCCACTTGATTTTGCTAAGTGCTGTCTAAAGTGCCTTCTGGCTCTGGTGGCAACAAAACAACTGTTGAGTGTGCACTTGGTCTTGTTTTATATCAGACTGTCCTGATCCCAGTTTTTGTCTCTCATGACAGACATTCGACCAGATAATTGATTTACTTTTTTTGCTCTTGCTGTGGTCAATAGATAGATCTTGCAGTTGGCAGGCTGTGGTGTCCTACTTTATGGACTGCCTGCAAACTAGCATACCTATTCTGATTGGTATGTAATGTAGGCTAGGTGTTATGGATATTATTTTATCTCCCTCAACTTTCCGTTTATCTGTCACTTAAGCTTAATGCGTGCTCACTGAAAAGCTTGTGTGAAATACAATAGGCCCCAAAACCGCTCAGGGGCTCGCAGGGGGAAAAAGGAGACTGATTTCCCCTCATGTCTGCTTCCTTGCTCTGACTGGCATTCATTATTGATAGACTTTCCGTGTTCTTAACCAATGCCAAATAAAGGGGAACATGTAAAAAGGCTGCTGCCAAAAACCCCCGCTTTGTTTTTCATTTACCTTCTGCTTTATTTGCATATTCATCCTCTACAGGCAATCAGCAGAGATCTTTGCTGTAGGCCTTTCATCTCTGCTCCGCCATCCTGACAGGCAGCTTTTCAGTATCTCAACAGTTTAACTAGGATTTGTGTATGAGAGGTGCTGTTGGTTATGCTGGAAATTTCACATTTTTGATTTACAGAGGCTGCAATGTGTATGTGACAGGGATAGAAAGAGGGTTTATGGAAAAAACAACTATAAATCAGGAAATGGATACATATGTAGACGGATTTTGGATTTCATTAGTGTGGGTTCGAACAGATGTAAATGCTGGAATGCAAGAGAAAACACCTAATGATAGAGCTTGTTGGATCTTTATGCATATAAATGCAGAAGTCAGTAGAGCGGTGGGGCATGGTTGCTCTGCAGTAAAATACTAGTCTCTTCTGATGCAGATCCCAGATATTCAGTGATGTGATGACCACTTTATCTTTTGAGAAAAGGATGTTGCCCATGAAATCGACTGGCATCAACAACAACAACAGAAACTAAAGGGGCCAACATCCTGCTGCTTAGGCAAGTCTAGGGGCCAGTGGTCAGCTTGGGCCTTGTGTTTGTTGAAGAATGACAAGCCATGCAAATAGCCCTGTTGGCTGTTTTTCCCCGCGTGTTTTGTTTTCTTTGGCTGTTTCTGTGGTTGCTGTTGTGTTGTTTGTAGAGACAGAGGGACTGAGGGATGAGCGAGTTCCATCAAAAAGATAGAGGAGGGTAGGAGCTGACTTGTCAACCTTTTGAACC
This sequence comes from Gymnodraco acuticeps, assembly GCF_902827175.1. Classification (NCBI taxonomy): domain Eukaryota; kingdom Metazoa; phylum Chordata; class Actinopteri; order Perciformes; family Bathydraconidae; genus Gymnodraco; species Gymnodraco acuticeps. Next base: position 829,355 of record NW_022989803.1, on the reverse strand, counting down.
TCTCATAGGTTAATGACCCCGAACACAATGCTCTGTGATCAGATTAGATTGAGCATCCCCCTCCCCAATGCGCTAATCAGCACAATAAAGGAGATAAAAGATAGAATTAGCATACAGTGTTTTCACAGTCCAGCATACATCTCAAATGTATCTAATTGTAGCCCTTCTCTCTTGCTTTGTAACTGGTTTACTATTCCTGCACTAAATCTGTAATTAGCCAACTTAGCATCTTTTCCCCAGTCTTAGTTAAATGGTAGCATTTATCTTTACAATGGACTCTATATGCTTGTGTAAGCACCGACAGAGCCTTACAGACAAACATGCACCTTTCTGATTTCCAAACTCATCAGCACATTCCTTCAGTATATGGGTGATTTGAGTGCTTTGGTCCTGTGAGATAAGAAGTTTGAGTGTCTTATGAAGGGTCAGCTAGGGTTTACAGCTGTAAGGAGAGGAAGTCAGGGCTATAATGTTATCTAATGAAACAAACCATGTTTTTGTTGCTCTAGATAAGATGAGCTATATTGTACAAGACCTCAAGGACTGTAATGGCCCTAATTTGAACACATACAGGAAATGCGCTTCATAGGCATCAGGATTTTGGGTAAATAAATGGTAGAATACTTAAAAAGGGATGTCACACATAGCTGCCATCACCATGATCAAAGTGTTCACTTATCTGTGCCAAACACTAACTGACTTTTCTCTCTCTATGATCTGCATGACTTTGTTTACTCTCTTGAGTCACGTCTTAGAATAATTATTTATTTTTTAATGATTTCTCAACTTAGTTTTTTTCCACGACTGAATACGATGATAAACTACTAGGAAAATACAAAAGTAATGACAGATTTTCATATTTTCATTGGCTTTAGAGCAAACTTGGGAACATCAGTACTCTCAACCCTGAGCTGAGGCTTCAATCACTTTCCTAAAATACATTCTCATTATCCAGTTCCGCACTTGCATGTGGTTGTCTCGAGTGATATAATTCAGTTTGCATTCTTATGCTGTTAGCTGGGAGAAGTTATCTTGACATTTTTTCATTGTTGTGGTGGAAAGGCTCTTAGGGAACCAGAGCCACTTAATTGGCATTAAACTTCAGCAGAAGGTGTTTTCTGGTAACACCTTCAAACAACAAGGAGGTCTCAGCGTCTGAAACCAGTTGTTTAGCACTCATCATGAGTAACTTGGATATCAGATTGCTTATTCCTCCTTATCCAGGATCCACATTCAAAGGAAGCCTATAGAAAGTGATGATGGGGGAATAAAAGCACCGGTAGAGTCGAGGAGACATTTATGACTTTCCTGAAAGAAGTGTTCGCAGACTGCTCGCCCACCTTTTAGCACCAGAGTGTAAGGTGCTTGTGGTGGAGCTGTGAATGACATGTTTTAGGTTAAACTAGGAGTAACTTGAGGAGGCCCTCTTTATCCCAGTCTGTTGTTGGGGTGAGGTTAACCTTCTGCAGGAGGAGGTGTTTGTGTGGCAGTGTGTATTACATTGGCAGTGATGGTGATGAAGGGTGGGAGAAAATAATTCAGGTGGACTCGGAGTGTTTATGTTTATTCTAGACCTTGAATTGCTTTCATCTACATTTGCATAAAATAATTTGGGACACAGTTATTTTAATCAATGTCATTAAAACAATGCAAGAAACCTCATGTTTTTCCCAATTGCTGCAAATAGATTAATTCAAATTATAATTATTTAATGAGGAGTTTTGTAGTTGTTTTGTTAAAAACTGTTCACATTAACACTTTCCCATTTTGTTCTAAAATGGACAAGCAAAGGTTCCCCAGAACCCAATTCACAGTTGATACATTTATGATCTATATGATATGTTGGCAGTAACAACTCATACAAGTTTTTATTGCTTGTTATTGCAGAATTATGTTCACAATCTCCACTATGAAGTACAGTATGTGCCAACAGTAAGCCAAAAGGTGACACATAGTTTTGTTACATTTGAAGGGTAAGGACTCTTAGCTCAGGAGCAATGCCTTTTTCTTACAGATCATTACCCTTAAAATATACTTTTATTTGCTCCAATTTCACAATCAAACCATAGACAAAGCTGTGACATTTCACAGGCCACTAAGAACTCCTTTAAGTCAACCCTTCAAAGACAACCATTAAAAGGTAGAGGAAGTGAACCAGCAAATCGTCGATAGAGGAGATGGGTAGCTGTGTTGGGTAAATAGAAGTAGTGCCATTATAACCAACATCAATCACACAGGCAATAACATGGTTGTGAATTTATATGCAGCAATAGGGGACAACACTAGGGGCAGGAGCTGCCAGACTTTGGCAGCTCCTGATGCTGTCTGTGTTGGTGTGAAAATGGCTGCGATTTGAAATGGAAATGGTCCCTTTCTGTGGCGGGCTGTTGTTGGGGAACAGTCCTCGTGTTGATTGAACCATAGCTGTTTGCATCTAGTTTCTGCATAGCATTGCAATAGGCTCTCAAAATAACATTCTTCTCTTTGTAAAGGTCACTGTAAATGTGGAAAATGCCAGCATTCCCTATTTAGAAACATTCATCACTGTGACTGTATCATTTTCAAAAGCTATTCTTTCTATACCCCTTTAAGCAGTTTACAATCCACATTTCTACATCTTTTTTTATTATCATGGGGAATGCATTTTTTCACAGGCTAAGGCTGCTGCACAGTCCTTTATATTCTTTCATATACTGTAACTAATAAGATGAACAACTGCACACATAGGTATTTTCTTTTATCTGTGTTAATATATTCTTACTGCTTCAACCTGCAACTCGGAGACTTTCTAATATACTGCAGTGTTTAAACTGTTGTTTTATTTTACCTGTGAATTGTTATGCATGTAATTCTATATATCTTCTTATATCTGTCTCTGCAGCTCAAGTGACCCAATTTCCACACTGTGATCATTACAATTAATTATCATCCTCAGCAGCATTTCTCTTATTCGTGCTTTTCACCTGAGTGTCTGCCACGAGAACCTCTGAATTCAAACTGAAACGTACCGTCGTGGATTGCTTTAACACGGTTTCACTGTTGCATCGTGAGATTTGAGCGGGAATTCCTCTGCGTATTTTATAAAAGTTGAGCCACATTTCTGCCAAAAACATTTAAAGGACACCTATCATGCTATATTTGAACAATATATTGTAGGGCCATACCTATATAAAGTATATAAATATAGTTATTTTTTTCAAAATACCAAAAAGATCCTGCATTTTAGCCATGCCTCATTTCGCTCTATTTGCTCTTTCCAGCGCTGTTTTTGCTGGGGGCTGATTCTGTGAGCTGCAGCTGACCATGCCCCCCCTGCAGGCGAGGGGAGTGTGCTTTGAGATCAGCTGCTAGGCTGTCAGAAGAGGGGGAGAAAAAGAGATCTCCGTCCTCCGTGTTTTATTCTTATAGAAGTAAGAAGAGAAGTGATGGGGCAGAAACCCTCCTTTTTACGCAGCGGTCCAGACATAGACATCAAACGGCGACACATATTCAGTTGCCAGTTACTTTGGCATTAGGGCAGGGATATCTAGATACTTTCCAAGGTTTGACATAATGAATTGTGCTACTTTTAAAACAAGCAACGATGTTTTCAAATCTGTAATCAAAAAGCTCCTCAAAAACACTATCGAAGCAGTTCCTGCCGTTGCTAGGTTAGTTCAAACAGTAACAACGGACTACTTTTCTTAGCGGATGCATGTCAATTTAAATCAATACATAAAACTATATTTTAAATCAATAAAATCATTTTCTAAATCCATAAAAGCATTTCAATTAATATTAGGAGTCATGTCGTTACTTTGTCGAGAATGTGGCCATGTAATAAGCGGGATAATGTGCACATTGCACATTGCATAATGTGCCTTCATGCCGATCTAGATCCCTCCGCTTCGCGTCGGGCTCCTGATCAGCCTGTTGGTGTTCTTTTCCCCATAATGACCGCGTCACTGCACATTATCCCTTACATATGATTACATAGTCATTATTCATTTGTTTTAAAGCAGGAGGCGCAAAAGCTTGCCTCGGGGAGGGAGAAAAAGAGCCACAGCGCAGAATAAACAGAAGGGCAACCATGGCAACCATGCAAGGGAAGTCTTCTTCGCTGCTTTTGTGGCAGACTACAGCGCCACTTACAGGCCTGGCATATGTACTACAGCGCTTTCGAGCAGCAATGGCCGGCCGTGGCCCAACCCCACATTCCCCTGATAGGTGGAGAGTTGACCAATAGCCGTAGCGCCACTTTACTGACGTCAGTAAAGTGTTCAAATCTGGATCAGTCTGTATCAGCTCCGTTGCAGCCCCTTTTTTAGAGATTTGGGTATGGAGGAAAAGAGAGAGGGTTGTGTTTTCTGACACTTGGTGTGAGTTCCCTGGAACACCGGGGACACATATTCAGGTATAAAAGACGTACGAAAGTGCATTTTGTATGATAGGTCCCCTTTAAGTTCTGTGTGCGCTGCAGCACCAACCACCCCCAGCTCTCTCAGGATGGGGAAAGCCCAGAGGAGGCTCCGTTTAACCCCTCAGGATTAGTGCTCATGCCTACTTTAGCATTGGTAAGAGGGGAAACGTCTCAGCACATTGAGTCAATAGGGATTCAGGCCCACTCTACTGGCTTCCCACACAAAAACAGACAAAGAGGGACAAAGTGAATCTCTTGCTCTCACTTGAATACAGCTAGATGTTTGCCCTGCCAATTTTACCATTTGCCCTTCTGCTGCTTTCACAATACATGACCAGTCCAATAATACAAGGCTGTAATCAATCTCAAATACATAGTTTGAATGTCTTGCCTGCATCAGTTTTTCAAACGGAAGGAAGGTTTAACATTTTACGAGTATGGTTTCCCTTCCTAAGTAGTGTAATAGTACAGTGTTTACACTCTTTCTTTCGTTCCTTTTCAGTCTCATAACTCCCATTCTCCTCTCAGGTCATGCATTTGACTGTATCTGAGAACATTATCGTTCCCATGTCGAGTATATTTCTGTCTTGCCGGTGGGGTCTGGTGGAGAGGAGCTGTGTGGAGTAACAGTCCGGTGTGGTGTCGGAGGGCATGCCTCTCTCACAGGGATCCCTGGCAGAGTCAAGGCTCTTTCTGTTGACTTAAGTCCTTGGTTGACATTCCCTTGTGTTTGTCTAGGCTTTCATCACGGCTCCGTTCAAACAAGGGCCAGCAACTGATAAAACACATGCTCTCACTAACTCACAGTCAAGCGCCAACACACACCACACACACTCATTTACTGTCACATGAACAGACATCAATTTGACTTCATGGCAACAGGTGATGCCCCAAAATGGAGCCGTAGCTATAAAAGCTGTATTGTGTGTAAGGGGAACACTTCTTGTAAAAATGACAGTAGACTTTAAAGTGTGAGCACATTAACAGCTGCGTGTGATGTGGAATGATATCGATCCCCAGCAGCGTCTCCTGCTGCCAGAATACAATGGGCCTCAGCTTGTGAAGTTGATAGTGGAGACTACTGGAGTAAAATATGTCTCTCATGCTCATGGGGGAAAAAAGCCTCATGTGTTTTAACATATGGCCCTGTTACTCTGCCTCGTACATTTCTTTCTCTCTGAGTTGAAGAGTTGGAGCCAGTCTACAGGAATGCATCTGTCAGTCAAGCATAAAGTGTGTCTTCTCCGTGTATGGAGTGCCGTCTGTTGGCTTGTGTGGATGGCTGCTCAACCTGCCAAATTTCACGCCTGCAGCAGCGCCTCAGAGGTGCAGTAGGAGGAGCAGAGGAACACAGGGTGTGGGGACGGTGGCAGTATGGGTGTGTGCATCAGTGGCATCATAGTCACAGAAAATATGTGTTATCGTCATCCCAGTGTGGTTGCAACATGGAGAATGATGGGTTTCCAACAAGCAGGTGCAACCCACACCTGTGCTCGTTCTTTCCACCTTGCCTAATTAGAGTACAGTATCCTCCTAATGAATATTCTCAGTCTTGTCTCCTCTTTGTTTGCATGTGGGTGTGGGTGGGTGGGAGCAAATGGGCTCAATTGGGAATTATCTAGCTTTCCCTGGAGAAATCCTCTTTAACTATCTCTCTGTTGATCCACAAGAGCATACTCACTTTCGAGTTAGCTGTACAGACTCAACAGCCCATTACTCATCTCCTGATCTATTGTTAAAATTGATTCAGAGTGTGAATATGACTGCGCATTCCCTCTTTACTTTCTTGTTGAAAGGCCAGTGTAATCCCAGACTTTATTGAGTGAAGTCTGGCATTACTGAGTTTCACTCGCTTTTCAAAAGGCTTTTACTTTGTTTCCTGTGCCAGCAGGATATTCTTATTCCTGCAGAGGCGCAAGTGCAGAGAGAAACTGTTATTTTCTGTCACTAGATCTGTCAGCGGGTTGGCGGGGATCAATCACAACATTTGTCAGATCTGAAGCTCAATGTGTCAGAAGCAATAGAAGAGAATTCATTTTTCCCTTACTGTAGTGTAACAGCGCTCTGTATGATGTGCTGGGTTATAATTGGGGCTATGGCAGCCGAACCCCTGCCTGGTTCCTCTGAATTCAGTGACATGGAGTCTTCCATAGAGACTCAGTGTGTGATTTTTCACATAGTCTGACAGGCATTTGAGGCTTCTCACATATCCAGCCGTCAGTTTACCTGAGCCACGCTTTGTGTCTGTTTTTGTCAGTGTGAGTCTTGTGTATGACTGTGGGGATACAAGTGTCAAGCATCAGTTCATGCCACATAATAAAGCCTTCTTGGTGTTCTACTCATGATGTCAGTAAACTATAACAAAATAAAGTGTTCCTGTAAAGGCTCAAATTAACAAGCAACATAAGGTTATCAAGTCAAAACAAATCTTTGATTAGTTCCATGCATTCAGTCTGCCCCTCCGTCCTCCACCTCTTATTGCCGCCACTACCACCCACATCACATGGCCCGCTGACCTTGCCCTCTCCGTGTTTAACAAACTCTCTGCCTTTGTTCATTCAGTCATGTTTCCTTGGTGACCGGGCTGAGTCACCTCGAACAGCATTGACATGAGGCCTCAGCAGGCCTAGCTAGTCTAGCAAAAGTCCAGCTTTACAATACTCTTTGGACAGGGCATTAACATGCTGAGAATGAAACGCATCAAAGCAGTGTAGCACAGTCCAGCAGTAGCGAGCGCTCGGAGATATCCTTGTGCTGTTGATTGTTGTCTGGAGACCAATATGATGGTCAGCTCTGTTATGAGAGGAAGAATAGCAGAAGCCAGTTGTGTTTATGTTTCACCCAGTGAGCAATTGCCAAGCTGTTTGCTTACAAATGTGTCTACTTTTTCAAAGCCAGGATTTCTTTGGTCATTTGAATGGTACCTTATGGAAAATGAAACATGTCACAGTATAAATGTAGAGGCCCAATGGCTCATCTATTTACCCATTGCCAGTGGGCTCTTTCAGTCATATTGAATCACACAGCAGTCTGGGTTTCTCCTGAGCTGCAGCTCCCAGTGCCAAAGGAGGTGTTAGCTGAGACAGAGGATCTGTCAGGGGAGTGCGCTGTTGCCGAAAATGCCCTGATGTACCCCAAAATGGACATGACAGCACCAGTGAATGCACTTTTTCATTACACTATTTTAGGATTCCTCAGTTTTGGTCTGCACATCCTTGTAAACGTGGGCAAATGACAGAAAATGACGACATGCATACCTCGGTGGCTTTTCGACACAAAACAATTTGAACTTGATTTGCCTTTCAGACATGCACTTTCCTCCGTTAATGTGCTGGTTATTAAACAGTACATGTCTGCTTCGTGTTTGAAAAAAGGTCTTGAGTAGAATTTTGTAAAAGCGATGTCAGCAGTATGACTTAAAAGGACCTTCCACTTTAACACAGCTCAAGACTGAATTGAATCAGACGGTTTAATACACATAGAAAGAGAGTTATTCAAATGGCTTCTTTTGCTTTCTCGCCACAACACTGTGACAACGTTTTTATTTCTTCTCATGTTGGAATTAAATCTGTTTAATAAACCATGAAATACTAATGAGACAATTTGAAATTGTGAGGAAGCTCTCCTCACATCAGGTACATTAAAAAAAAAAATGTTTTAAAGGATTTTTCCCACATTTGTGGTGCAGGGAAATTAAATCATTGGCCAAGTTTCTTCATGCCAGCTGTTTTTAGGACTTTACTTATAGTGTGTGCAAATATAGAGAGGCACAAACTATGCTTATATATACATGTCATAACTAATAAAGTATGAAATTGATGTGAAAATGTATTGGGACTGTACATAGTTGCCTATGTTGTGAGGAGGGACGGGCCCATACTTGCCAACCCTCCCGATTTTCGCGGGAGACTCCCGATTTCATTGCCCTCTCCCGGTTTCCTCCTGGGATCATATTTCTGCCGCATTTCTCCCGATTTCTGACAAAATCAGATTTACTCACGACTGTTTCCACTCTGACTTTAATACAGCTACACCATTGTTTGGTTTCCATAGTAGCACGTCTCTTTAGTAGCGCGCAACTGAAAGTCTGAGAGGGTGAGGAAGTATGGACGGGCCTCCTGTCTGCAGTGCTGACAATAATCGTTGATCATTAACAGCTCAACCGCAAAATACTTAAAAAAATCCAGTGCTGTGAGAGAACTGAGCAATCGTTCCTTCTTTGATATCATTCCTTTCCGACTCGTTGCTGCTCTCCGTCAGTGCTGCATCTACAATGGGAACAGAAAAGGGCTTCTGAGCTCCCTCTTGCATGCCAAACATAACACGAGCACTGCAGCACTGTAACATCCAGCATTGTTGCAAATTTCACATCTGAAAGGGGCTTAGTGGGTTAAAGTTTCCCTCCATCTGGATCCTTCTTTTTTATCCTCTTTCAAAGTAATGCTTAGTTTCCATTGCCTATTTGTCAACATTCAATATGCTACACCGCTCAGGGTCCAAGTTGGTACAAAAAAAAGAGTTATCTGTACTTTACAACTTTGTTATTTAATTATGTTAAAAACTAAAAATTCCAAGCGTAATATTTGTTACACTATGATGGCTTTTGCTATACGAAACTGGTTCTGCATGATAGTTTCCGAGCCGAACTTTGCTGATGGACCATTTAGTGTTCACCAGACTTTCCAATTTTACACTTTTGATTGTGTTGTTCGTCCGCTTTAATTCCAGCAGGATTCACATGGAAATAGAAACGAGACAGTTTTTCTCATTAGCTTGTCAGAGCTTGTGCTCCACTAAACTAACTGTTTGTTTTTAGCGCTTCTGCAGGTGTGTCTTTGGCTTTACGGTGGCCATGGTGAGATTGGCTGTGTGACTGTAATTACTAATTTAGCTAAAGTGCGGAGAAAACAAACAGAGCAGGAAAAGCTGGAATGATCAAACGTTAGCTCTCTCCAGCTGCCTCCAGCTCTAATCTGCTCAGGTAATTCTCCTCAAACCCATTGATTCCATGCAAGAGATTGAATTTCAATGCATCTGTGATGAGATGGGAGTGGGACACACACACACACAACTTACCTGAGCACTCAAATGGATTGGCAAGCAGATGCTCGGTCAAAGTGACAGGCGATAAGTGCTTTGGCAAGCTTTAAGTGAAATCTTTATGCATTTCTTGCTGTATGTAGCCACGTGTCACTGCCTATTTTTCATATCGGTCCCTCTCATTTGCAGTGCCTCTCAGAGCATTTTCTCAGCTACAGAGAAAGCGACCCTCCCTGTCTGATAGAGCACCTGTGACCTTTCAAATGAAGTGTTCTGCTTAGTTGAGAGACTACTTCACAAGGTGCTGTAGGAAAATGCAATAAGCAACTCTACTTCCACTCGCACTGTATCGACCCTGTTGGCCTCATATGGTAATTTCCTGTTGAAATGGATTTACTAAAATAATTCATCTTTTCGGGCAAATCTAGTACTCTTAGTAAAACCTGTAGCACACAGTTGTGGTCATTGATTACATATTAAAAAGGAATGCTGGATTCAAAGTCTGTTTTGTGCCAAAGTTGAACATCATCAGCCATCAACTTCTGATAATATACAGCTGATAATTGCTTTAAGAGTCTTAACCTCATGTAGGAATTGTCAAGCTTTTTTTTCTCCAGCCTCATATATCACTCCTCAGAAAGCAACATCCATTATAATAGGGACCATGGCTTGAATTTTCTAGAAGGAGAAACGCAGTCCTTTATCTTTTGTATCGCTACAGCTTTACTGCCTGTGCATACACTACAGCATGTTTCACACGGCGCCTCAGGATTATGCATAGAACAGGCTGCTTTTTATCGGAACTGCTGCATCCTTTTTATTAGAATGCAGTGCAGCTGCCAAATGTTAAACCTCTCATAAAGAAAGTGGTCAGTTAAGATAACACTCTGGAAAAACCCCCAACAATGCTTGTTTACTTATTGGCACCCATACAGTAGCTTTAATCTTTGGACTATAATGTGCTGTAGTCATGTACTCAAACCATCACACGGCTAATAAACAATGTTCTTCTTGTCTTCTTTGACCATTACAATCCGTTTATCTGTGCTTTTCGCTGCATTACTTAATCACCTCTCTCTGTATTTGCCATGGCACCATCAGGCATTTCGGCACATGCAGTGCAGCTTAAGATTCCTTGGCCGGTATTTAGCCTGTTGTATATAGTAATGTGAAGCCCCCTTAATTGGAGTCCTGGGGAGGATCTCTGGGAGCGCTCTCTAAGTACTGCCCCACAATTGTCTGCAGGTCAGAGGTCATGCTTTGAGATTTGCATGAGGTTCCACACCAGCAACAGCGTTAAAATCGGGCATTTCATCTAAATCCGCAGCCAAAGCTGTTGGAATGTGGTGCAATATATTTTATTCCCCACACGAAATGACCTCAGCCACCTTCATTTATTTTCCTCCTCTCTTCATCTTACTGTATGCACTTTTTCATCTGTGTGGATCAGGAGCAGTCTGCAATTTCAAGTGGAGACCCGCACACACCAATCAGATCATGACAAATCTCTGCAAAATGGAAGACTCAAGGCGCTGTCTCAACATCTGAAATTGATGGCAATCAGTAAATTGCTGTCCTAAGTGCAATGGCAGTGCATTAGTAATGGGTTGTGATCAGAACCAGAGAGTTGTGGATCAGAGTAGCTAAGCCTATTGTCTATAAGGACAAAGCAGGGGGGAGCAGGCTTGGGTGACTATTCTAACTCCTTTCACCTCGGCCCACAAAGTTGGATTTCTCTGAAACCAGGGTCTAATCCCCCTTTTCCCAGTGCAGCTCTCGCTCAGTCAGCCATCAGGCATTCTCTTTTTTCCTTTGGACACTTGTGCGTGCATAGCATCATTAGCTGAGGCTCAGTCCTACCCCGTCTTTAGCTCCCTATGAAGTCCCTGTTGCTCTTTTTAGGAACAGTCCCCATTTCCTAAAGCATTAAGTCTTTGGCTGTTGGACTGTAAAACTCTTATACCAGCTTCTTAAGGAGTTTTAATCCTCTTGAGCAAAGACCCATAAAACATGGTGATGAGACAGCCCATGCATGCGTCCCACACAATTGCCCTTATTTACTACCGTGGTAGCACCATTATTAAAGAGGAATGAAAACCCTTATGTATTTGACATTTATATACAAATAACCCTTTGGCCAACATGTTTCTTTAAGTTTCATACTGTTAAAAAACAAAGTTGGGTTTATTTAAATATGTGGCACAATACAAAAAACTATATATTTTAAATATAATAATAGTATTGCAAAGATCCAAATAATGACACCATGCATGTAAAAAGCGAGCATATTTAACATAGTTAACTTATCTTGAACAGTAACGGGTAATTTTATCACACGAGTCTCCATTCATGCAGGTTATTTGTTGTAAATGTTTTCGGGTACAAATATAATCCTTTTTATATGTACAACGAATCAGGCTGATGATGAATAATGGTAAACCTGACATTTAGAGTCATGGCAAAATGTTAACGTTATATTTGGACAGAAAAACAAACTCTTTGTCTGCACATAGATGTTTTTGGGACAATTAGGGCTGCAGCCAGGCTGTCTTTCTACACTTGCCTGTTTAGTGCGGTATAAGCCAACCATAAACGGCACATCTGTGTCGCTTCCTCCACCAGATTGTTTTTGGAGTACCCTTTCTTCCTTTCACTAAGGCTTGGGTCATTAGGAACATGTTGCTATCACAATGAGAGTGGAAATTGAAGGTGCAGTACAGAACCCACAATAACTCCTCACATTTGATTTTAGAGCTGCTTCTCTTGAATTCCGTTATCAGATTTAGGCACTTTGAAATGATACCCTAAATAGTGGAACTGAGAGTGGTTAGGAGATACGTCCCCAGCTGACTCAGAAAGCGACTCAGGTTCTGGTCCAGGCTCTCGTCATCTCACGCCTAGACTACTGCAACTCCCTCCTGGCTGGTCTACCTGCATGTGCCATCCGACCTCTGCAGCTCATCCAGAATGCAGCGGCTCGTCTGGTTTTCAACCTTCCTAAATTCTCCCACACCACTCCGCTCCTCCGCTCCCTTCACTGGCTTCCGGTAACTGCTAGAATCCACTTCAAGACACTGGTACTTGCTTACCGTGCTGCGAATGGATCTGGCCCTTCCTACATCCAGGACATGGTTAAACCGTACACCCCAGCGCGTGCACTACGCTCTGCATCAGCCAAACGACTCGTTGCGCCCTCGCTGCGAGGGGGACCCAAGTTCCCATCGGCGAAAACACGTGGGTTTGCTATCCTGGCTCCAAGATGGTGGAATGAGCTCCCCATTGACATCAGGACGGCAGATAGCTTGCACATCTTCCGGCGCAAACTGAAAACTCATCTCTTTCGACTCCACTTCGAGCGTTAGAACGATTAACGAAGCACTTTTATACCAATAAAGGACTGGATTGCCTAAAGCCAGTTGAGTAGCACTTGAAATGTTTGGCTCTATGAAACCTGATATACTTATATGATTCTGTTTTCTTCAAGGTTGTGTCTTCCTGGTCGAATGTACTTATTGTAAGTCGCTTTGGACAAAAGCGTCAGCTAAATGCAATGTAATGTAATGTTAGGAGATTCAGTTTGATGTAACAAAGTATCCATTCATTTGTGGATTAGTTCTATTACTACTTTGGTTTATTCTTGAGATTTCCTCTTCGTTGTATTGGAATCTTTTTTCAGTTAGACCTGTGTGGAGTCTAATCTTACACTTTTACTGCTGCAGTTGTTCCTGCTTCCACATTTATTTAAGTACTGTGGTAAGGAGCACCAGTCGTTTTTATGTCACATTTTCACACCTGTTAAGGACTTACATTGAAGGTGGTTTACTTGCATTTAGCTGAACTGCATATCGCCTGATCAGATTGGATGTAAAACGAACGTCCTGTTGCAATACAAATTACAATCTGGCCTTAAACATTATTCATGTAATGTAATTATTTGAAGAACAAGGACATGAAGTATGCTGGTTGGTGAATTAAGAGCTATTAGCTGGACGAATCTTTTTAATCATAGCAGAAGGGATTCAGAAAATCAGCCGATTGTTTTGACATATAATAATGTTGCAAGTTTATTATCATATAAAAGCAAATGATCAAGCATGTAACCTTATATTGATCAATTCGAGAGGTAGTTATATTGTCTGATGTCTTATAGTATTGTGTATGGTTTTCATATTGTACTGCACATGACATTTAAGTTTTTATAATGTTTTCACCTGCCAGATCACATCATACGTCCATTTAAGCCCTATTCATTTAAAAGGAACAGGAAACGCAATGCTTCTGCCACCATTTACCGCAGTAGCTGCTATGTTTATCACTGCATGGGAGATGTTGGCCCCATGGTATCACTTCCATCTAAATAAAACCATCTGCATATAGAAATGCTGATAACGACACCATTGCTGTTACAACAATGTTCATAAATGGCAAATTACCACAGTTTGACATAAGAAATATGTCCATATGCATCCAGAAAGCTCCTGTCGAGTGTTTATTTAGAATTGTGTGGTTTTCTTATTGCCAAAGTAACCACCCTTCTGCCTTACTGTATTAAAGACGCTACATTCAATTGTATTCCTTGTTAGCATTGATAATTACGATAGGGCCCAATTTCCCAAATATATATAACATAATGCAATCGAGGGCCAATAACTTGATTCAGTAATTAAGTTTCCCTCACTGATTAGAATAAATGCAGGCACCTTTTTGACTTTTTACTTCTGTTCTTGTGATGGAAAACTATTTATGTGCTGGATTTTATATTAACGCTTTCAAGCATAAACTCCACTCTATTTCCAAATAGACCTTGAACAAATGTGTATTTCAGTAATTAAAGACACAAGGAGAACAAAGAACAGATTGAATACCTCTGCTGTTGCCCCACTTTGTTACAATTCTGAGTCAATACATCTCTGAACCAATAATTGAACTTGTGCTGCCAAAAATGCTCAACTAGGACTTAAAAGATGACATCTTGCTTGAGATTATGTTCCACAGAGTAGGGTAAACAACACGGAAGCTGATGGCTTGTACGATCATTAATTAAACAAAGCATTATTAGCGGGAGACATCTCATGTCTTTAAAGTTAATCTAAATATATTACAATATAATGGAACATAAGAGCAACAAAACCTGATGTATATTTTCATGCCATGCCAAGGTTTGGAAATACACCATTTTTTGGAGTAGTAGTTCGGGTAGTAGCTGTAAGAGGAAACTTCACTGATTGTTTTGCAGAATTATTTGTAGTGGTCTTCAGGACACAACTACTCAGTTGCTTTCATTGTAATCATTCATTATAGACTAGAATCAAAATAAAGGTACAAACACATTCAATAACTCAATTAAGGGTATTTAGTTACTCCTTAACATTAGTTGTGACCCAAAGGTATCATTTGTTAAAAGGTCTTACATAAATATGATAACACTGCACCACACATGTTTTCACTGCTTTGAAACTAATGCAAATTGTTAGCCTGTGACCTCCTGAGAGCAAGATGGAGATGGGAACTATAAAAGGCTATGCAGAGATGTGATCTTATGGTAACCACAAAGATCTGACCCCTGGTCCTCTGCCAAATGTGTTGGATTTACATTAAAAGCCTGTAAACAAAGAACGATTTGGAATTAGCCTTGAGAGAAGTGATGTGCTCATACCAACTCAACGCAGTCCTTGTTTACATGTAAATAGGTATTGAGTTATTACGCCTTTTTAATTAATGAGCACAATTTCACAAATCCGAGGAAATGTTTAGCAGAGATAATGATCTGCTGTTATTCAGGATTATTATGTGTCTACAAACTGTAATTATTGACTTGGTGTCAGCTGCACCCATTCCTGGAAGCTACAATTACCTTCCATACAAAACAACAAAAACAGTATGCAATACATTGCCCACATTTTTTAAACGCTATGAGATGTTGAATATCGAGTCCCAAGAGATACAGAGTGATTTGAAAAAAGAATAGCACTGCATGTTGGGCAATGTTGAGTGTTGATTTACATTACACAACTGTATATAACACTGCTTTTCCACAACATGGTAAGACTCTACTCTAGGCGACTCTGTATTTGGTGTTCCACCACAGATAGTACTGCCTTAGTGTAGGTTAGGTGATCAGAATTCACCGTAGGGAAGCAGCTTGAAATCAGCTTTGAAGCTGAATCCTCTTACATGCAACCAAACAGAGGAACATGTGCACTTTGTCAACTATAAGGTGTATGGCATAGTCCTGCCTGCTGCCACTTGTTTTAAAAGTGGGTTAGGGGGAAAAAAGAAATCAAGATGCTGTCCGTAAGTTAGTAACAGAGCATGCTGCTGCTGCTGCTTGCATTACCAAATGGGTTAATTTAAATCAATGAAAGAAAAACGATTTGATGCCTCTTGCTTATCAGTAATAATGATACCATTTTTAAGATAGGTTTGAATATATGGTAGCCTTTACATTGTAACAGTATGCCTAAACAAATACATGAGAGTTTAGGCTATAGCTGACGTTAGGATTTAGAGGAAATGTAAGGTAGTTAGCTAGCTGAACTTTTTATTAAATATTATGGCAAAAAAGTTTCACATATTCACTGCACATCACGCTCTGGTGCTCCATCTCCTCAGACAGAGAGCCCACAGTACTTCTGCCACTCTGAGAGTAGGTTTCTTTGAATAACCCAACAGCATGTTCCAACAGTGCTCCAAGCTCAAGCACTCTTGACTATTTATGAACAACCCTACATTTGCAACATTTTAGTGTATTTTGTGTTTTATATATAGGCCATGAATTAGGCTCAAACATATGGAGCTGGCTTGTGTACATGATAAACTTGATTACCAATACTTTTTCCGTAATGTTGGCTATCTTAAAGCTGCTGAGTATGCACGCTAACCAGCTGCTTTCTGCTATTGTTTTCTGATGAGTCGGTGCATGTTGTGTACAGCCATGATAAATCAGGCCCATATATTTGATAATCCTCTTTACCCACTTAAAGTACAAACAGGCATCTGTGAAGAAAATAAATTGCATCTAAGTTGATCATGTATAGCAAGGTGGAATTACTTTTATAATGTCCTTGTTACTTTGTAAGTGAAACTGAAAAAAGGAACGGGCACCGTGGATCAAATGCATTCAAGAAGCTGCTAGAGGAAAGATTTTGTTCTCAAGTGAACTGAAACTGATTCATCTTGTTGGAAAGAATGCATCCCAAACCCACAAGCATAAAGTGCAACCAATCTCATGAAATGGCTGAACAATTGGAGGCAATCGTGTTTTTGGAGGCGTTGAATGACAATGCAAGCATTTCACCAGGTTCTTAGTGGATAGATGTGCATGTGCAGGGCTTTCCCCCCCCCATTACAGATCTGCCATCTTACCCATAATAATACACTACTTTATGCTTTGGATTTTCAATTTTGTGGGCTAGAATTGGCACGAAGAAAATCACAAGAAAAGAATAGTATTTTAGCTTATTAAAGAAGATATGCTACTGTAGAAAAGTGTAGTGAAAAGGTAAGCCATCACGATAGATGGTACTCCAATTCTAATAAATTAACACACTCCGTTGAAGCCATTGAAGAGTAGTTGGACGTGTTTATTGGAAAGAGGTTTTGGGAGGTAGATTTGGAATCGGGAGTGTCTTAAAAATACAATTTGTAGGCAGTGTTTTTGCCAGAAAAGAGCAAGGGGCTGGAAAATGAGTTTTAAAGAGCCAATTTAAAGAGCCTTGCAACTGGCAAATCAATTATTTGTCATTGGTATTGACCATCATGCCCTTCAATATAGTGTCAGATAAAGTGATTGAGAAAGATATGTGTATTCCATGCATATTAATAGAACTCCTACATAATGAAACAGTATACCAATATCTTAACATGTGAAAAAACTGTAAACACACAAAAAAACGATGCTTGATTAGAAAATGGCCTCTTTGAGACATGACATAATCAATGTTTACAGCTCCTTTTGACAGGAATGATGAACACACATGGGCATACTTCCTGTTGTAAGCCACTGAACTGTGGAATTATCTGATCAGATTTGTTGAAGTGAACATCCTTCCCCTGTCTTCCTAAACAAATAACTGTCATTTCATCTTTTACTGGACCTCCTGTTCCCTCACTTGGCAGCCCATTTCCTGGCTGCATGCACCGCTGTTTCCTGTTCTTTGAATCAAAACGAACAGTGGAGTGTTTCTGTTGGACCGACAGCAGAGAGATCTAAGGGAAGAAACGGGCTCCAGGTTCTAAGAAGTTAAACGAGTAAAATCAAATCAGAGCCTGGTTCATTTGAATGACTCACAGAATCTCACACACTCATACGCACAATTCATTTGGTCATTCTTAGTCAACGTTTTTTTTATTTTACCTTCAGCACCTATTTTAACATTTGAAAATCAATTCATTATACACACCATACCATATCTATCTACCAGCCAAAGCTGTGCAAATTCTGTAATATTCTAATTAAACTGGCCTTTATTGTGATTTGGACATTTCAAATGTTTCAACCCAGACATGTTTATTATTGCTGCTGAATAACAGCACTTTAAATCAATGCTTTGAAGAGAGATATCGATGTTTACTGAACCTTTTGCTCCTCCTGTGGTTTTAGAGTTAAGCCTTTTTCAATTTCAGTCTGATACTTAGTATATCACACACATTTCAATGAGGAACTTTGAACAGGGAAATCGATACAATGTAACCCTAATGAATAGTCTGGTTGACCTCAAACAAAGTTGAATAAACATTTAAAGTCAAACATGTCTCCTGACTTGAACTAAACAATTTGAGTGTCAGTTGGTTGTGTGATCGGAGACAGAGTGTTGCTACAGTGCTCCAGATGGGCCGGGTTGTGTCTGCTGTTAGCGGGCTCCGAGGCATGAGGCCTGCATGCAGCCTAAACAGATGCTGCTCTTTAAATGAGACTTCTGACATTAACAGCGGTTAGTGCACTCCTG
Source organism: Gymnodraco acuticeps (assembly GCF_902827175.1). Taxonomy (NCBI): domain Eukaryota; kingdom Metazoa; phylum Chordata; class Actinopteri; order Perciformes; family Bathydraconidae; genus Gymnodraco; species Gymnodraco acuticeps. Next base: position 810,968 of record NW_022989803.1, on the reverse strand, counting down.
TGAGGCCTCCCTTTACAGCTGTTCTGAAGCCATTTCGTCTTTTAATTGGGATGGGAGAGATCATGGATTACATTAGTCGGGCAGGATACACTGCGGGCCCCTCCCTGTTCTTTGTCCTCTGGGCTGCTAGCTTGAACGTAGCCTCCTGCTTAATAAGCCTCCCATACGGAGCACTGGCCCTCACAGAGAAGCCAAACTACTAATGTGCGAGAGACAACTGTATGAGCAAATTTTGCAATTGGGGGATGTCCGTTTGCTCCTTATGTGTGTGAATGATGGAAAGGAAAAATCACCTGTGTATGTTTTCAATAGCTTATTGGAATACATTCTTGATTTCCTCCATGTTTTCCTTTGCAAAATATCACCTAAAAAGAGATAATACATAAGTAAGTATCATTTTTCTCAAAGCTAGTATGCTGCCGGTCTAGACTGTGTGACTGTAACCAATACCTGCTGTCTGGCCAACAGTGACACATTATATATTTGCAGGAGACAATGCCTGTATTTATGTATGAGTTAAATATGCCCTGGAGACAATGCTGGAGATTACATATCTGCAACCTGAGTTCCAGAAAAGATTGACATACAGCTGTTAACTCAATTCAAACTTGATTAGGGCCAAATAGAAAAATGAATGCTCCCTCTCTTTGAGCTAGGAGGGGGAAGAAAGGGAAAGGGAGGTATTGACAGGGAATCAGTGCTCCCTGAGCAGACCACAGAGCTTGAAAAATATGCTTTTATACCTCAAAGGCTTCAGGGAAAGGGGCAGACTTTGTAACAAGGATATACAATACTGAGGATGGAGAGTGAATGTTTGAAAAAAAGTCCTGATATCTGATCCTATCAATCAAAGGTTTCTTTCCCAGTCCTTTTGTGCATGACTCTAGTCCACCAACATGTTTGCCCCACATAAAAGACATGGTAACAAAACGGGGAACACTGACCTGAGGGCAGGGAATTTGGGCCAATCCATTTCATTTAAGCACAGTGCTTGGAGAGGTTAATCCTGCACAACTCGGAATGCTTTTGAGTTTGCACCTCTCCTGTCCGTGGTCTAGTTCTACTTGACTTAGGCCACACACAGAGACGAAACAGAGACGAAAACGAACCGAATTAGATATCAAAAAAGTCTTCCGTCCACACGGAATCGGCTCAAGAAACATGACCGAGACCGCTCGACCCGCTGGAGACGCTTTAGTACATAATGCCGGGCGTGTACGTGGCGCTGTACTTCCGCCACAAAATACACCAAAAGCAGCGAATAAGACCGATGACGATTATTATTTATATTATATTATTATTGTTGCTGATGGTTGTGGTAGAGGAGCTGTACATTGCACTAAAATCTATAGGATGGTCAGTAGCGTCTGGAGCACGAACGCAACCCAGTGATCCGCCATTGTTGTTGTTGGCGAAACGCATCAGCATTGATGTGGGGGTGAGCAGGAGAGGCGGGGCTATGGCGTCATCGTTTTCAGGAAATGATCGTATAGGGCGTACACACGGAGCCGCAAGCGTTTCGTCCTCAGACCTCCCCACTTTGGGAGCCGTTATCAATGTGTATCGGATTCGGGCTCCGAATCCGAGGCTCCGTTTCGGCCTCTTGTGGACGAACGATAGAGAACGTTAGCGGATACAACTGATATCGTCTCCGTGTGGACTAGTGTTAATTTCGTTGACTAAATCTATGACGAAATATGTTCGTCAACGACCTTTTTTTCCATGACGAAAACGAGACGATGACGAGACGGCACCGACGGCAGTAAACAATAACTGTAACGAAATCATCATGCAATATCGTTGACGAAAAGTGACGAGACGAAAATGTAGTTCACTAAATAAAAACTATGCCAAAATCTCTCTTTACTTTCGTTGACGAAAAATGAGGAGACGAAATATTATCAAAGATAACGTTACATCGCTGATAGTCAGTTTTTCTCCCAGCAGTTCCATTTCCGGGGCTGCGGCTGGGCAGCAGCTGTGTGTGTCTGCGGTGCGCGCGGCGGTAGATTTGAATTACACCGGGCAGCGGCACAATATGAACTGTCAGGAAGACTCGGGTCTAACTAACCTTATTTAACAGAAAATGAAATGGCAACAGGGCTTGGGAGCAGTGGTCGCACTCGCGTTAACCGAATACCCCCCCCGTCAGCGCGAGTGATTGATAAATTGTGCACTCGACGGATAATAATGGATTATGACGGAAATGTTACGATCCGTCAAAATGACTGACAACGAAAAAGTCTAAAGCCACCACTGCTTGAGAGAAAGAAACAACGTGATATTTGGGCCCATTTTCGCTACAATGAGGCGGAGAAAAAAAGCGAATGCATTGTTTTATCAGAAGGGAAGCAATGTGGCCATAACACAGCTGGTAAAAACACCACAAACCAGATACACTCTGCAAAGCTGCATTCTTAATCATTCAACCTGTGTTTTTCATCAAATAAGGACAAGATATAATCTTATTTATTTATATATACTAAAATGACAAATTATTGGTTTTGGCTAGACTTGTTTGACTGAAATGTTCTATATAATCCGATGACTAAAAAATACTCAACAGTTTTTATTGACAAAAAGTAGACTAAAATAATTAGTTTTCTTTGACTAAAATATGACTAAAATGCTCAGACTTTTAGTCGACTAAATCTTGACTAAAATGTTTACTGTTTTAGTCGACTAAAATAAGACTAAAATGCTCAGACTTTTAGTCGACTAAAACTTGACTAAATAAAAACAGGATGAAGGTGACTAAATATGACTAAAACTAAAAAGGAAATTTAACACAGGACTAAGACTAATTAAAACTAAATTAAAAAATAGCTGACGAAATTAACACTAGTGCTTTCTTTCTCTCTGTCTCTTCCTATCTCGGCTTTGTCTGAGGAAGTGACACAACTAACCACAATAATCTGTTACCGTCCTTATGGTTATCATATCACTTTATCACGCAGCATCGATTGCACTACTATGTGCAGCTCGGTGGGCCTGCACTGTGTTTTAGTGATGCTGCTTCATCCTGCATCAGATCTCATTAAAGATGGAAGTGGAGATTAAACCACATCCTCTTTGAACAGTGTGGCACAGGGCAGGAGGCATCCACTTCCCTTGTATTACTCATAAATAAGATTGAAAAAGCAGTCCATGCAGTGGCAAACATAATGTGTGTTTGCCACACCAGTAAAGGGTTTATTTCATCAGACAAGCTGACAGAAACTCTGGACACCATTACTAGGACTTTACTTTAGCAGCACAGGATTAAAGTAGATTTTGCACAGAGACATAGATTAAATCATATTGGGATATACGGTTGTGGTGGGAATTATATGAAGAATGCATATAAAAGCTTTTCAAGAAGAATCATATTGCACTACCTCTCTAAATCATCTGGGCCTAATTAAGATTTTTCTCCTCTCTGCCGTTCTAAGTTTTTATAAATGATGCTTTCTTTTCAATCAAAAAATGCATATAGTGTCACAAATCCTGTCTTGCTTATGAATACAAATAAGTGATTTTTTTTCGTTTTGGCACAGACCTGGGGGGCTTTGTCAGACTGTATATTACACTGAAGGGGTCTGAAGTTGTGTTTCTGTGTAGCAGAAGTAGAGAAAATCCAATTAGACACTTTGGAAGGTTGAAAGTGTCGGCCAGCTTCATAAAAGATGAACACTCAGAGAGCCAGCACTGGTCCTTAACTGGTGGCTCCTCAGTAATGAGAACTTCCATTAATGATCGAAAGTCCCTCTTCTTTGAAGTGGCGCCTTAATAGAGACAGTGTCACATTCTTTCAGTCTATTGGAAGAGAAAGCTGAAGACGCTTATCTAATGCCTAATCTGAATTTAGCAGTGTGACGGTTATTATGCTGTAAAGAGATGCCTCCGCCTTGGCATTTCATTAAAAAGATGGAAAGAATCCGGCTCTGCTTTCAGTAATCTTATCTCAGTTTGCCCATATTTTGTGGTTTCAGTTTGTAGCCAAATTCTTCATGTACAATGTGAAACCCATGCACAGTAATTGCACCCTTGGTGTAATCATCATCCTTTTTTTCGATTTGTATCTGTTGGCAACTTTGATACTTTGAGACAAATCTGAACCCAACAGTTGTGTCCGAGCCATTCTACCTGTGCAGCTGCCGATTCCATTTAGGTCATTAATCCATCTCACCCTCCCAACTGAATTGCATTTTAATCATGTATGCTTTTAGCCATCTGTGGCTTCAGCTCTCTCTCTTCTTCACAATGCACTCACATTTACTATATGGAGACACATGGACAGGAGCCCTTTGCTCGCCGACTGGACGGCCTCATGGTTGAGTAACCTTGGAATACAGATAGATCTCTTTCTCTAATAGAGGTCACAGAGACATTGCCATCCTTCACGTTTCTGAAAAATATTTTTCCAAACAAATGTTTCACAATTAGATTGTATTCGTCAAACATGTGGATGACTGACCTGTGAGATCTTTCAGGCAATTTGTCATGTTTGTCTCTTGCCCTGTGAGCTGGTAAAAATACAAAAGGGGAAGCAAATGTGCTCTGTTTTACTCTGGACTTGGGACCTGTCCCTACTCCCTACTCATACTCCCTGATTGGTTGGTGACAGGAAAGACTATCTAAGGTTAATTCCAGAAAAAGGATATATCACAGCTCGGTGGCACCCAATGCATTTCAAATGATGTGTCCTTGGGATGCAAGGTTACTGCGGAGTCCTTCTCCTCGAGAACACAAACAGCCTGTATAACTATCGTTATTATTGAATGGGCCTGACAACAAAAAGGTCCTGTTGACTTTTGCAGAGCGTGTGGTTACACAGAGGGTCTGTCTGCCCTCTGACATTATTGTTTGGATGCATTTTCCAAAGCACATCTCTTTGTATGGACTCAACTTATTAAAGCATCCACTGCAACAGCTTTCATGTTCCCAGAAACAGCTTTCAGAGCAGTCGTCTTGGGGACAGCTGGTTGATTCAGTGACAAACGCTGAGGATCAAACTGCCTCTTCAGCCATATTGGATACTGGGAAATGGTAGAGTGGTGCAACAACTGCTGGTATGATTGATCCTAGACACCACGCCGCTCCTCCGCTCCCTCCACTCCCTCCACTGGCTTCCGGTAACTGCTAGAATCCACTTCAAGACAATGGTACTTGCTTACCATGCTGCGAATGGATCTGGCCCTTCCTACATCCAGGACATGGCTAAACCGTACACCCCAGCACGTGCACTCCGCTCTGCATCAACCAAACGGCTCGCTGCACCCTCGCTGCGAAGGGGACCCAAGTTCCCATCAGCAAAAACACATGGGTTTGCTGTCCTGGCTCCAAGATGGTGGAATGAGCTCCCCATTGACATCAGGACAGCAGAAAGCTTACACACCTTCCGGCGCAGACTGAAAACTCATCTCTTTCGACTCCACTTCGAGCGTTAGAACTATTAACGAAGCACTTTTATACTAATAAAGGACTGGCTTACCTAAAGCCAGTTGAGTAGCACTTGAGATGTTTTTGTTCTATGAAGCCTGATGTACACGTTTGTATTTTGTTGGTCGAACACACTTATTGTAAGTCGCTTTGGATAAAAGCGTCAGCTAAATGCAACTTAATGTAATGTAATATTGTGATTGTGGCAATATTACCTGTTTGTACCTACTGAGAATCAAAACCAATTAAAAACCAAAATTACTAGATGACATAATCATACCCTGCAGCGGCTTTTTATAGCTGCCTGTAAATGTCACTGCCTTTTCTAAACTTCCAGTATGGTGTTAAACATTGGTGATAACACTGTTCTTGTACCTTACCGTGTTGTCGGAGGGAATAGGACTTGGCACTTGGTGTGTTTTGTTCTTCTCAACAAAACAAGAGAGTTATTCCTCTGCCTGTGTCGGTTTCTCTCTTTCCATTTTTGGCCTCAAAATCTGAATTCCAAACAAATCCTGTACACCTCTCATCTTTTATTTGATCACTTGTTCTATGATTTTATGCAGAATTCCTTTACAGGCTGCCTGGAGCTTTCATTTAATCCTTTCCCATGTCTTCTGCATTTACAGGCCAGATTCAGTTTTTTTCATTATTCCCAGGCTCCCACCTTCTGTTGATTTTTGTCAGCTTAATGTGAGGGTGGATTTGTATAATTTTACAGTGGGATCTGCATCTGCACGCAATGTCCAGGCAAGGCCATTCAAATTGAGTGTTAATGTGGGGTTATTCATGCTGATCTCACGTTGCGTTCTTTGTCATTTTTCAATCTATCACAAAGTGTAGAGTTAAAAAAGCTTCAAGGGGTGCCTCCTCCTCGTGTTTTCCTCTCCTTTTACAGTCAGCCTCAAAGTAAGTTTTGTTTTTTGTGCCTGAAAAAAACGTATTTTTCTTCAGCATGTGCAAAAGCCACATTAAATGGCTCTCCAGAAGTGACAGGCGTCTCGCAATGCAACTAGTGTGCTGGCGTGACGTAGTGTTTTAGTGGTGTGGTGGAGCTGCCAGACTGAAGCAGCTCTGTTCACTGCTCCACCTCCTATTGTAGAGGCTCTAACACAGGAACACTAAAGCTGACAGTCGTGTGTAAAACTAGCCTGTTTTGGCGAGAAGTAGGCTGAGTTTGCTTCTGGTCATTACCCACATTCTTGTGCAGCTCAACTCTAACAGTATATGTGAACTGTCGAGTTAGTGCTATTTGAGAAGGACACTTTGAGTGTTGTCCTGCACCTACCTGAGAAAACCCCTGTCATCTGTGGGTGGGAAAGCTCCTGCTGTCACAAAGTTTTTTATAAACCAGCGGGAGACCCTAAAGTCTCACTAATGCCAGTTCCTTTCATTTCCACACAATGGTTAATGTACCTTTTCATCAGCACAACAGTGGGAGACAGTCTTATGTCACTCCCGGCTTCAGCACACAACCCAACATTAGCATGGCTACGGTGCATGCGTGTTGGCGTTAAGCAATGACATAAAGAGCTTGGAGGCAAGCCAATTAACAGCTGCAATTAAGCAATACTGCAAAGTTCAGCAGGAGGACGGCAATATCATTAAGAGAGATATAACCATTGTCAATCTATTCTGCTAGATAAGTATCCCCAAGGTAACTTTTAAGTCGATCAGCCTGCCACATGTATGTCAATTATTTAGTTTGATGCGGTTGATAATGTGTCCCATTCTTCTGCGTTTGAAAGAGGATCACTTTCTGATACAGAAACAGACACAAGAGGAAGAATAAATGCAATATGTTCACAGAAGCACTATTGTAGGCTTACCTGGACTATCCAGGGAAAATGATGTGTAATAGCAATTTTCGTGTCACACCTAGTTTTTCAGACATAGGTGATTAAGGAGATTGAGTTCTTTAAATGGATGATTTCAGTTGTTATTTCAAATAAGGATAAAGGCAGACATCACATTATACTGGGGGTAATGACCTCTGATGAGGTTCTATCAAGCTAAACCTTGTCCTCTGGTTAAACATCATTAAGTTAGTCAAAGGACGACGTCAGACAGGAAGATGAAACAGAAAGCTATTCTGAAAGGGATGAGTGTCAGCCAGGCCGGATGTTTTCAGACACAGTGAGATGTGCAGTTCTGTAAACTTAATTTGACCAGACTAATGGGAACTATCAAATCGGTTGACATAAATAAATGAATAACTAAGCCGAACACAAAGGAGTCGAGACTGGGCAAAACAATAGAGAAAACTGTCCCAATAAAGGCAGAATATTTGTATTCTGCTGTTCATTGCCAACTTACTGTTTTATTCAAGCTTAGGTGACACTAATAGGAGGAAGTAATAAGATAACATAAGGAAAACTCTAATAGTATAATACTAACAGTGTCAGCACTATGTTTACACTTTTTATAAGGTGTCTTTTTCAGCCTCCTTGAATATGCAATTGAAACAAGTTGTTTTTGTTTTGTTTTACAACAAGGCCTGCAGATAGTGGTGAGCCGGAAATGATCTGAAGAGATTCGGTGTGAATGTGTTTGGGAACAAAACAACCTCAGATGCTTGTTTGAAGTAGCACTGAATTGAACATTGTGTGATCCATAAACACTGCAAAAGTACAAACTCAAAACAATATTACGCTATTATTGTTGCAGACCATGACATTTCTGTATCTACTCAAATTCCCCTGTTGTTCAAAAGGCGGGAACTGTGAGGTATTTATGTGAAAACACCCTTTCTGCTGTAAGTGCTAAAGCATTTACACGCTAGGGAGATAACAGAGTGTGATACAATGCACAGTTGTCAGTCCATATTGATTGAAAGGCAGGAAAGTAATAACCCTAACAGCTCCTACCTACATTCAATGGCCTGTTTGTAGAATTGCCGTTTTCTTGATTTAAGAAAGTGCCACTGTGAGTTGAGCGGGAAAATAAAAGAAATTACCCTTTGAGGTGCAAAACAATTTCTATTTCTATTACAAAGTAAGGAAAATAATAACCGACTCAAAGTAAATACTTCGCTTTACAATCAAACCATTCCAACCCTCTGCTAATGTTAATACAGGTATGATTATTTATGAGATCTTCTATCATCCAAGAAGAATCTGCTTATCTTTCGCAAGAGCTTTTTCATCCTGTACTTCAGTAGACTAAGCTGGCGCGCAGTGCACTTGATTTAAGAGCATTGGTTCTTACAAGCGCTGTGCATTACACAACATAAATATCTGTCTGATATTAAAGCTATGAAACCTGACTGTATTATCTTTATAATTAAAACATAGTAAATTCTTTGTTGTAGTACATTCTTTTGATTTGCTACAGCTATTTCAAAATAAATGTACACACAAGCTGTAGAAGTATAACAATGTTTTCGATTAATTGTCTATTTGAATTAAAACGCAATCCATTGCGTAATAAGCAGAAAGGGAGATGCCTCTGTGGAGAAGTTTGCTTTACCATGGTTGCATAAATATTCTGCCGTACCTCTCCTGGACTTATGATTGAGTTGCTCCAGCCTGATTGCAGTTAGCGCTCGAGGGAGATGAGTCTCTGTGACATAAACGAAGTACTTCTGGAGCCAGGGCTCACTTCACACATCGCCTCCACCCTAACACCTCTGTGATCAAATAGACGCCGGTAGGAATGGATTCTCTTAAGTGCCGGTTAAGTGCATTTTGCTAAGGAAGTAAGAGAAGTTAAAATACATTTAGTGTTAAAAAAGACAATGCACTCTTCTTTAATGCAATGTTCTGCACTTAAGCTATAGGTGGAGTCTAATAGGAGTGTATATACCGTGGCCTGGCGGTCAAGGGCAAGACCCTCATTTACTACTCTCTTGTAGTCAGTTGCTGAGAATCTCCAATTTAATGCTGTCCTGACTCTTTCCCGTGGAGGAATCTCAGCCATGATATTTTGGATAAAGTGAGGGTACTGTCTGGCTGCCTTGCGGGTATCTAGCCGGGGGTAGTGGGCTGTGAAGGCCCTCTGGAGCCATGCAGGTCTTTACCACACCAACAGGCCACATCACCAGTAACGGAAGAGGCTGCATTAATGCGAGGCTGATGAATCCAGAAATGGGACTGGATAAATCCATAATATGCAGCTGCTGGCCCAAATCCTGCAGAGGTCCTCTGTGGCACCGGGCCCTGTGAAGTTTACAGATAACCTATTTCATCTCAACCAGAGAATGATGGTGCCTGTTTGAGGTTGGTTCAAGTGTACAGAGTTTAATGTTAAATACCTAACATGGCTTAATTCCTTTCTGGACTTTATTTTCAATATGCATTAGTCGTATGCACTTATAGATACTGTTATTGTCTCATTAATGAATGCAGGATCACTTGGCAAGGCCTGGGAGCAATGAGGTGTTCTGAGATGTCAATACATGCGTACATATGGGAGAATATGCCACTGTTAACATTCACGTGTCTGTTAACTGGTTTAATGTGTGTACTTTAATTTGACTAATTATGTGGCACTGTGCTATCTCCACCAGATATTATGTTATGCTTCGTTATTTTTTTCTTAACAGCCCTTCCTTATTAACATAATGTTTAACCTTTACTTTTTTCTTAATTAAACTATGGTCATGCTGTAAAATGTGGCTGAAATATAATAGAGCAAATGCATAATTGAATGAATTGTTTTTCTGAAAGTGTTTTTTGTTGTTTTGAAATGAAATCACGGTGCATTTTTGATTAAACTAGTGGGTAAGGAACACCTTCTTCTAATGAACCCTGCTCTCTCCACTGACCTCTTCACTGAGCCTTCACAGCCCTTGCAGTGAGTTGTTCATGTTAATTGGCCGTGTCTTTGAAATCAATTATTAAGGAGCACATTTTAATCTCTAGGAAGTAGTTTTCTGATTCTAACTTTGGTGGCATTGACTCTCCCTTGGTGTCAACTCCAGAAGACAAACTCGCGCTTTGCAGAGCCCACCTACAGCTTTATTTTCTTGTAATTTCTCTGCGCTCCCTTCTTCCAAATTGGGGGTTGAGCAGATGCAGGTAGATGTATATTTATGAGGGGGATGTGTATTTCAGGGAGAAGCAGTCTTGTGAAAGGTGACCTTGTTAGATAAAAGGAGGGCTCGGGAGCCAAATGATGAAAGAGAATGGGATCATCCTGGGCTCATTAATGTGGATTTGAAGGTCAGGTAATTATAACAATAGACGTGTGGGCTGGCTTTGGCATCTGGTATTGTTGCTTTGTTATGAAGGTGACAAGCCTGCGGAGGAAAGGGATTAATCACTGTGACACCACCCTGTTGTCACATTGATACATTCAGACATCATAACACTACTGCTATAGAAGTTAAAAGAAGCTGCAAAAACAACATCATTTCAGCCATCACCATGATATGACAAGTACTGTTAAGAATATGAAACCATTTAAGAAGCAACCCAAAGTCGCTTGTCATCATAATTACTTATTCAAAAATAAATCCAACCTAAGATAGAATAATTGTTATTGCACTGATAATAGTAAGGCTTTGGTTCTCTTCTATAGTGACACTGTCACGAGTCACTGCTGCTTTACTCTCCACACATTCACATGGCTGAGGTTGTAACACTTGATCCTTTGTACGGAGCGGTGGACGCAACCAATGAATCTCAGAGCAATACTGCACGTTTGAACCAGATGAGCTTTTAATAGCTTGAACTGTTAATACCACAGAGCGGCCCAAAGTTCAACTCATCATCTGACTTAATGGAAATGTTGTTTGTGCAGAACGCAGACAGAGTACAAAATACACATGAGAAATAAGACCTGCGGGTTGTTACAGCACCAAATCAACTTTATAAAACAACCTGATGAATGGCAGACAAGATTTGCAACAAGGTCCGCCTAAAATGTTAACAACTGAGAAAAACCCGGGAACAATTTGTAAGCTGTTGTAAAAGATGGATATATAAAGCTGGCAATATACTCTAAATTCAATATAGTGTGGCGTTGCTGCAGATATTGAGGCTAAATGCAGCACTCCTTTCTTGCTGCGTACCCTTTTACCTAGCCTGCCTAAATGCGGGTTGTTTTGAGCACATGTAAGATGTATGCTTTGATGCTTTATCAAAGCATTAGCATTGTGTCTTGCATACTGTACTTGTTGTAGCCACAGTTGCATCATTTTTGACTGAAGCACGAGCAAGGCTTTGGGCTTTGTTGTGCTCAATGTCCTGCGAGGATTGAGCCACCTCTAACACAACATTGTCTGCCACAATCCTCAGGGCCGCTGGAAGCTATAAAGCACAAAAAAGCTGACCAGTATCATCGGAAGAGGCCCCACATGCGGGGTAACATGCATTTTTAATGTGGCACAAATAAGAAATGCCTCTGTTGCCTTTCCTTTCTAATCCCACACCGGGTGGATCGAATATATTGTATTTCTATTTGTGCAAAGTTTGGCGGCAACTTAAAGAAACAAGAGCCCTCATCATTAAAGGTTTGAAATGCTTCAGAGAATCGCAGACAGGTTGCTCTGGATATTCAATTGTAATATTTCCTTTTGAGTTGGGTTGTGTTAAGGGCACATACATGTGGGCTCTTGTGTCTGTCTGTGTGTGTGTACAGTGCTTGTTAGGAAAGCTGGCGGAGTGGAAAAGCGTCTGTGTGTGAGCAGCACGTTATTCAACAAAAACAAGTCCTTCACTCCACTGACTCTTTGAACATTCAGAGTGATCGTATTAGACATCAGAACACTGAAGAGGAACATCTAATGACCCTCTAAGTGTCAACATCATCTGAAAAATGATCATCCTTTTGTTTCTCTTGACTATTTTCTTTTGTATTTTAAGGCCTTCCATTTGCAGTTCATTGTGTTGTAGGTGCTCATTTGTGCCCACCAAATTAGCTGTGAACATGATTTCTAATTAAAGCAGAAGAATGGAGAGAATAAAAAGACGTGACTCCCGGTTACAAAGAGCAACAATATTGACCTAGTTTTCTCTTGTATCTGGGACAGTTTGTGTTTTTGGAGTCACATTTACTAAAATCAGAACTCTTAATGGGCAGGTAAGACACGCATCAAAACCCTCACCTAATGTATTTGGAATCTGGTGATATCAAGTAGTCTACAGGTAAAATAGAACATGGCAAAGATCAACCATATAACAGTTTATTTGATGTATTTACTGGCAATCCGTCTGAAATAGCTGTAAGATTTGCAGACACAGATAGGCCGGTAGCTTTTTATTGCAGTGACTGCCCGGTTGCTTTGAAAAATGAAGAGGATTTTTTTTTTGACTCATCTATTTGCAACAGAGAAGGCAACCTTAACCATAAAACTTTTTTATTAGTTTCTACCCTGCCTTTTATCCCAGAGCCACAGCAGAGTACACTATTAACCTCTGAGCTTATTGAGAAGTGTGGCGAGAGGCTGCTGTGGATAAGGGGAGTGTGTATGTGATGGCATATATTTTAAGGGTTCTGTTTAGGTGGCAGAGACCAGAAGGTAGACAGTGAATCTGTTTACTGCCCTGAGGTTTTGTGGTTATGCACTAGCACTTCCCATTTAACTGCATGATCTAGGGCTCTGCTGACGACACCAAACACACAACCCAGATCCATGCCTCACTGCCCTCTGCACACACAGGACTCAGCCATTCAAGTGCACATAGGTTTTTTTTATGAATGCTCTGCAAATATATGAACACACTGAGACAAGCGGGTGGTTTCCCCCTTCCTTTTCACCTTGTTTGTGTCTGTTCTTGACGCAGCGCCACAATCACGCTCTCCGGCTAGGGTTCTGTTATCAATATTTTCTTGCCGTGAAAATACACAACAGCGCCTCCACTGCTATTTGATTGGCTGAGGGATAAATGAGGTTGCTGCGAGGGTTAAGAGGTCAAAGGGCAGACAGGAAACGGGTCCTCCTACAGTGACAGTTCAGTCATATGTTTGATGGGCCGGCCTAATGCCGTGGACCAGCAGTTCCTAATGACCTGCCATCTTCACGCAGTCCAGGGAGCCCCTCCGCTGAGATTTATGACCCATGTTGTGTTTGCTACTGGGACGACTCTCAGCAACACTCCTGACAAACACCAAGTCAAAGCCTACTACTTTGGCTTCCCTCTTTCTTCTCGTTAACTGGGTCAATACCACAATAAACTGTCAGGTTCTGTGAAATATTAAAAGATCACTGCAGTCATTTGTCTTATGTGATGGGATCAGTGTAGATGTTTTAAAAGACGGAGATGAGGTCCTTGTATGTCCTTGCAGAAAAAAAATTATGAATTGATTCGCAAAACTCTCAAGGGGACACACTGCGGCAGACACTGAAGAGAGGATGGACAAGTCAAAAACCAATTATACATGCATTCAAAGAGACAACTCCTCATGCAGAAGGAACAGCTAATGGTCTTCTGATAATACTAAATGTTGGCTCTCCCACTGCTTCCCTGAAGGCAGAAATGTGTTGATTCGCCACAAGATAGCCCGACTGAGCCCAGGGCAGGCACAAACAGCAAGGAGAGCTAGTTTATAATTAATACACACTCTATAAAATATGCATTATGGAGTGGATGTGGCCAAATATGGATTTCTGTTTTGATTTTCACTCAAGATAATTGAAGCACTTCTCAGGAAAATCATACTGCATATGGCCAAGCACACATCCAGTGTAGGGCTGCTCGTTGTGCTGCTGTAGGTTAGCTTCTCTCCCAGCTGTTTCTTATTTATCTCATGCTTGAAGACGGAGTTTCAAAACAAGTCCACATCCACTTTGGGATTTTAATCTCTGCCCTGATATGTATCTCTGTGGGCTGAGCTCAGTGACTCTGTAGGTTACAGATATGTGTGTGTGCATAAGCCGCACAGTGAACTTTAAGATAAACTGCCAAAACACTTTTTCATGACATTCTGATCATTAAAGGAGAGGATGCAGGGAGAGGGGAAATGAAAAGGCATAAAGCCATGTTTTTTTACCCCTCCTTACTTCTATGTTTATCAAACCCACTGCAGAGATGAGGTGGCTGTCAAATGCTCTTCATCTCCTAGTGGGCTATTGCCGTGATCACACCAAGTCACATGTGGTTAGAAAGCATCCAACATCTCAACCCCCGGATTACTCCGCTCACTACTACCACCACATACACACACACACACACACACACACACACACACACACACACACACACACACACACACACACCACACACACACACACACACACACACACACACACACACACACACACACACACACACACACACACACACACACACACACACACACACACACCACACACACACACACACACACACACACACACACACACACACACACACACACACACACACACACACACACACACACACAAGATTTTGTTTCTGACTGATTAGCAACCACATCTCCAATCTCTGATTAGGTATGGAGTAAATGAAGCGCCCCCCTCAGGTATGCATTTCCATAATGTCAGGTAATTAAACCCCAGTGTTTTAATAGCTCAGGAATAGGAAGACTCCCCAGGAGATTAGAGAATGATGATAGACTTTATGAAAAGCCTGCATACTCTTAGTTTAGGCACCGGGGCTAGTTCTTACATTTGACTGGTGATAGATTAACAACAAGAAGCTTTAAGCATTTATATCATAGGATCATCATATCTCATCATAAGAATAACTACCATAGACTACATACTTTAACACAAATTAGATTAGATTAGATATACCTTACAGTATCCCAAATTCTGATTTGTTTTTGTTACAGCAGCATGGGAACAGGCAGGTTTTTGTTTTTCTGGAAATGCATGTTTGAGTTGTATGCTTGCTGTTGATAGCTGAAACATTCCAGAGCTCAACAAAGGGCCGGGATAGTACACAAGTATTTTTCATCACAGAAAAACCTGGAGAGGTGCTATTGTAAACATGACAGTGGATTGTCAGTACATCCCTGTTTGAGTTGCTGTCTCTTCTGTGTTTATGTTATGTTCATATTGTATACTCTCACACACACACACACACACACACACACACACACACACACACACACACACACACACACACACACACACACACACACACACACACACACACACACACACACACACACACACACACACACACACACACACACACACACACACACAAAAGCTCTTTGATGAAACAAATTCTGCAGTGGGAGAGCTTTCTTTGTCCCCGTGCCCACTCATATGTGTGGTGCTCAAATGAGAACAATACAAAGCCATAATGGTGCCACAGAAAGGTGTGGAAACTGAGTGAACTCCAGAAGTCCCCTTCATACAAGTATTCAGGCCCAAACTAAAAAAACAAGATTCAGGACTGTGGTGTTGTTGGAGAGCTCTTCTTTCATACCAAATTGTTCATTACCTCTTGCTTGTGCACCATAACGTATTTGAGAAATAATAAGCGTTTAATAGTAGCGTTCACTGCTAATGATAGCCAATGCCGTCACTGAAACTGAAGATCATTAAAAGGCATGTTGCAGTGTATGATTCTTCTCAATGCCCGCTGGATGAACTACACTTCAAACACATAGGCTACCTACTTTCAGTAACACTCAAATGAACAGATGTACTCTAAATCCCCTCTAATCTTTCTCCTCTAATGTGCAACGGATGTCTCCAACTGACAGATAGGTTCATTTTTAATGATACACTCTCCTTAGCCGATGGTACCTTCTCTGGAACCAGTAAACTACGGTTAATATTGGAGATTCAGGTAGGACAACAGGGCGGAGTGATAGTATGTGTTTTTGAACCAACTGTCTTAATACTGACAACAGAATAACATTGAGCGAGGCTTTATTAAAGAGCGTGTTCTAGATATAATTGTCACACGTGAGAATGTAGCATCTCCCTTTTTTAACACAAGTCTTGTTTTGAAGAGCTCAAGTCCAAAGATTTGTGTTCCCATAAAGAACCTAGAAAGCCACTTGGTGCATTCACTTGCTCCTCTTGACACCCATTTCCAAGTTTGGTGTGTAATTGAGCAGATAGTCATAACATGTAGACACCATAGAAACTACAAAGAAGATGTGCTGTGTCTTATTGCTAAAAGTCTTGATAACTGTATTCAAATTTAGCATTCAAAGAAAAACACTACCACACAAAATAATTACTTCTGTCAATTGGGGATGTGGTTAAAAAAAAAGTATCAGATTACCTTCTTTTAGTTTTCTACCTTTTTAGATGTTTCTGGTGTTTTCAGAAGCTACCAGAATTATTTTTTTTTAAATCTTGCATTGCCAGAAAAAAGAGTTGCAACAAATATGTGACTAATTCATTCAAGCCAATTTCAAGCTTGTCTTGGCACCTTATACTAACCTGTTTTCTTTCGAGGACTTTGAAAATATACTGCATTTTCTGTTCAGATTCTCAGTGAAATGTGTTATTAATACTTCTAATAGATATAAGATGATCATAAGAGTAAAGGAAAATGTGCTTCTAAGGTGTATTTTCAGAAAAATCCCTCTGTTGGAGAATCCAGACTTTAATGTCCAAATATTGCCGACTCTTAATCCATATTTGCTTACTCTTGAAGTTTTTCTGACATTTTTTTTTCTTTCTCTTTTCAGCAAATTCCAGTCTTCTGGGAGGAGGGGGAGGTGAGTTAACATATTTGTGATACTTTACATTGTTTGTTCCCATGGTAATGAAGCAATTCATGTTACTCTCTCCATGTCGTCTCACATAGTCATCCATGTTCTTCCATGGGTTCATGGCAGACGTTAGTGTCTATTTCGCCTCAAGTGTTTATTTAAAACGGGGCTGAATGCAAGGCAAGAACATTAGAGCGTAGTGCAGTGCAGCTTCGCACTGTGCCACACGGCGACACGGTCATAACTTTAGCGGCCTGCCGGAGAACATTATCATCAAAGCAATGCAGGGAATCTGAGGCAGCAGACCGTGGTGTGGGAATAATGGGTTGGGAACTCCAGTAGGATTGTTACTGCCCAATCCAACTGTTCTTTTCTCAATTTGACTTTTCACTGACATGATTGAAATAATCATTCTTCACCACAGCAATAAGAGGTTGGGGAAAATTCCACCCAGTTAGATGTGTACTGTTAATTTTGAGTCCAAAGGGGATTTTTTGACGATATGTTGGAATAGTATGACAATGAAATAAGGTCACTGCTTCAGCATCTGTTTATCCATCTGTGTCGGTTGTCACTTTGAATATGTCATCGTCTGCTTCAGTTTTACAGAATGTTCTCTGTACATTAGGCTGCATTTTATGAAATATATCTATTCACAAGTTAATATCTAATAACAGTGAACTGTGTTGTTCCTGTTTATCCACAGTGCATACAAACATAAAACATTGTTTAAATCACAGAACAAAAAAATAAATAATGATATTTGTTAAAATGTCACATGCAGATGTCAATTGTTCCATCAAAAATGTTCCTCCAAGTTTCATATACCTCCTATAGAGTGAATACATCTGTTTAACAAAAGCAGCACACAGGACATAATTATGCACTTTGCAAAATGGCACTTCTTTCAGTTTCTATTTATTTATTATGATTTAAACACCTGGCATGAAATCTGATTCATCTGAGGCGAGGGATGTGCCTAAAGTAACATCAAAGCCACAGCATAGTTACCTGCTCGGTGCACATGATGTCCATTACATTACATTACATTACATTGCATTTAGCTGACGCTTTTATCCAAAGCGACTTACAATAAGTACATTCGACCAGGAAGACACAACCTTGAAGAAAACAGAATCATATAAGTACATCAGGTTTCATAGAGCCAAACATTTCAAGTGCTACTCCACTGGCTTTAGGTAAGCCAGTCCTTTATTAGTATAAAAGTGCTTCGTTAATAGTTCTAACGCTCGAAGTGGAGTCGAAAGAGATGAGTGTTCAGTTTGCGCCGGAAGATGTGCAAGCTATCTGCCGTCCTGATGTCAATGGGGAGCTCATTCCACCATCTTGGAGCCAGGACAGCAAACCCACGTGTTTTCGCCGTTGGGAACTTGGGTCCCCCTCGCAGCGAGGGCGCAACGAGTCGTTTGGCTGATGCAGAGCGTAGTGCACGCGCTGGGGTGTACGGTTTAACCATGTCCTGGATGTAGGAAGGGCCAGATCCATTCGCAGCATACCATTGAGAGTTCAGAACACAGAGCCTGTTGAAATTACTTATTCACATCTAATCACGAGCCTGGAGTGGCCCTTATCTTCTGATACACGGTTAAGACGTTCCAGCTGTTGTTGGATAGCAGTACCGCATCCCAATCTGTAACAGCGAAATGGAGAGGCCCTCACTGCTTTTGAAAAAAACCCATTGGTGATTGAGATCAGAGGTCACAAACACACGTCTCCATAACAAAGCCTGGCCCTGTAAAGCAGGTATACTGTCCTCCTGATTGGTGTCTGTCTCTGCTGCACTCGGCTCTCAGTATTCATTCTCCGTGTATAGAAAAACACAAGAAGCAATTTTCTTTGCTATTATGTTTTCATTATTGTTATTTTATGGCAAATCACCCTTTTACAGCTCTGCGAATCTTAGGACACGGAGCCTTGTTGATTGATCAAGGTTCTTCTTTAGCGAGTAATGGGTGTAAAGGTATTAAAGATTGCTCCGTTTCAACACAGCAGCAACCAAAATGAAGTGGAATTTGGGACTGTCAACACAGTCACGTGAGATCTTGTGTGTCAATTAATGTCAAACGCTGCCAGAAAACATTTGAGTTGATTGTGACCTGCAGCTGTGCTTATTAACTCCAAAGGAATTCTAAAGCTAGTGTCATGTTTTGAGAGCAAAGCCTCCTTTCATTCTTTTAACAATGTACTTCCAGTGATTCCATTCCTGCCACATTACTGGCAGAAGATACAAGGCCAACTAACTGTAAAATACTTAGACTCACATTTCCTCGTGCTCATAATGATAACCTCAAGTCTGTTTCTTTACTTATGTGTGCATTCTTGTGAAGCTTGTTTTTGCTACAATGGCCATGCTTAATAATTTAACAAAGCTTTATGCTTTTATCTGCATGAGGCCAAGAGGGGTTTTATCTTCCTGTGTCTTTATCACTAGAAGATGGCTGCTAAACCTGCAGAACTGCTCCCTCTACCCCTATCTGTGGCTTGGCATGTGAAGACCTCCTGCCTTGGTGGCGGGTAGGATCGATGTGAAAAGGAGATGTGCTCTCATATAGGGCCGGCCTTATCTCCCAGCTGTCTTCTCAGGGCTCTGCAGAGGGGCAGCTTCACAGCAGGATGATCCATCATGTTGGCCTCACACACCTGAGCCATGTTTAGTTCTCTTAGTTCTAGAGGTGGGCCTCCCGCCAGTATGTGAAAACTGGACAAAGTGTTTGCTTTATGTAGAAAAAAAAAGTTAGTATACCACCTACACACTTTTGGAAACTCTCCTGGCTATAGACATTTTATTTTTGTTGAGAAATTGATGTTATCTCCATGTGTAGGTAACTTTTGGGAGGAAAGTTTCACTTCACCGTATATGGTATTGTTAATTTAAAGTGCAGTGTGTGGTCCAAGTAAAGCAGAAAATACTTATATTTGTGATAGTCTTTTTGGCTTTATGCCAGTGCGATGTGAATGGGGTGAAAATAAAGCCCAGGGTGCAATTTGTCCAGTGCCCAAAAATAAATAAATACATTATTATATTCCCTAGCATCAGTTCCTAGCTAAATTAATCTAGAAACGATTCTTATGCCCTGGTGCTCTATTAAATCCTTAGAAATCACTGATGGGAATTCTCTATGGGTTGTATGTCTTCAGTATTATGTACACAATGGGGTTAACCGAAATAGCACTGTTATCTGCGCTAGACATGTTGGTCTCACTGGGATTCCATACATACATAGAGGGAAATAACAATGATCTCTGATAATGGCATGCTAAATGAGGCCTCGGTGAATAGAGGGTAACTATGAATGGTACCAGGTTGCTCGTGTGATGTGTGTCACAGCATGGCTGGAAGCTGGCACAGTCCCAAGAGAATAGACCTAATGTAAACATCATGTTGTCTATTTCTCCCCCCCCCCCCGCATTCGTCGCCTTCTCACACGCCCACTGACACGCGCGCACACAGACACATTGATGCAGGCGCACACTGAGCCATGTAATGTTACCATGAAGCCCTGTGCAGCCGGAGAGAGGGAGCTCCACTCTCCTTTGATGTCTCCATCCAGGAGGGGAATGGGCTCATTAGCATTCTAACCAGAACCGTTGCCCATTTAGTACTAGGCTTTAACTCGACCACCCAAACAAATCGTTCTTCTCAGGTTGGGCCTCCTTTTCTCTGCTCCAGTCAAGCGGCGGGGCACATGCATGGATGTTTTTGTACGTCCTGATATGGGCTAATTTGGCCACGGGCTGCTAACGCTCACTGAACTCACCAGCTTTTTGTCATTGCTTGCATAACACATGCTGTTGTGCCATTTGCCCCCGGCTCTCCTCCCTCATACGTTTCCTAAACAGTGTTGTGAGTCATAGTGAGTACCAACACATTCTAAAGTATGAGATTAATTATCCTTGCTGTGATAATGCCTGGCTGCGGTGGTGCATGTGCTCCTTTGCCCTCCTCTGCAACTAAATATATCATTGGACGCAGACTTGCATCAACCCGCAGTGGATCTGTTGAGAAAACGGTGTATACAAAGGCCTGAAAATTAACAATGGAATTAACAGAAGAAGAATATTGCCCTGGTTCTGAACCTTGCGTGGATTGTGAGAACTTCTGCTTTACTAAATGTATTTGACCACAGAAGTACAACATCAGCTTTGCAAATTCAGCAGGAAAATACCTGCAGTACTGGCTCTCTCTAAAAGAGTGCTCCTGCATGCTTTAAAAAAAGAAAATGTATTCAGTTTCAGACTTGTTTGGATAATCCTTTATCAAGATTCCTAAGTGCTTCACTGTGCTTATCTTTATCTGCATTCGCTATGCAAAGAGCTTTGTTTTCTTTTCCTGTCACCTCCAGGTGAACCATTATCTCCTGTCTGGGTTCTGCCCCAGGCTTGTTTATTGAGTAGATTGGAGGGGACCCGGCATGGTTCTTTGTGCAGGGGGAGGAGTATTGGTGGAGATGGTGTTGTGTGACGGCTTTGGGTTAGATGGCCTGATGTCCCTGTCGCGACTATATCAGATCACTGGAAGCCCCAGAACTCCCCGTTATGATTAATCTCTTATAGATGGCACATTATTCCCATAACTCATAGATTGCACACTATGCTTGACTGATGGTCCTCAGTTCACAGATGGTAGTACCAGCCATTAGCATAACTTATGACAGAGATATGGTATTTCCCTGTGGAGTAGCCTAAATAATGTAAAAATGATAAATTGAATGCAAAGATTCCTTATTTAGCGCGTTACCCTCGGGATTTACTTATCTCCTCATATTTAGCGGGCAGTAAGATACACTATGATCTAGGTCCACCTTGTGTTTATGCTGCGATGTTCCATGTGCTTTTTCAAGGGTGGAGATGGCGCTGATATTAATGTATGTCTGTCCTGCACTGCGGGATTGGCCCTGCTGTTAGAAACTACTTACACGGTAAATTCACAGCAAAAAACACATTTGTATTCTCTTTTGTGTGATTAAAGCATGTTGGTAAGTATTTTTACCTAATTTCTGTAGGTTGCATTTAGGACAGGGCTTTAGAATTGTTCTCTTTTTGCCTGCTTTTCACTGCATTATCCAAATATTGGATTGCCTTCTTGCATTGGCTTTAGCCACTGACATTTAAATAATTTATAAATATAAAGAACGTATTTCAATTTGCCACCTTCTTGCATAAGTACAGAGTTCATTTTTTACAATGCCATTACTGAAAAATTGTAATGTACTTCTCAGTTATGCAATAACTCTGTACTACCGCTCAAGCGTTGCCTTTCTTTTAAAAATGACTGCATAACATGCACGAAAGCCACAACGCTCCATGTGACCCACATGTATTTATTGTTTGTATTCTATGTTGTACGGGAAGATATTGATCCGTTGTGTCAGTGTAACTGTCTTTTTTCTCTCTGAGCCCTTTTAATGAGGTTGATAACTATAGGTACAGTTTTGTCAAGCAGTAGGAATCATTATAATGAAAAATTACCATGTGAGATGTACTGTACCCCCATGCTGTCAGATCATTGCTGCCAATTATTACAGATATGACGTCATTTAGAGGGCATTCTACTCAAATTAGCAAGGCAAGGTCATCGTGTGGACTGTAGTTCATGGTTCCCTAACAGTGATGGAAATTGCATTTCAGCGTGAAAGCTCTCTAATGCCATCTCTATCTCCCTCCTGCCACCACAGAGAACAGACACCACGGACACCCCCTTCTCCAATCAGCAATGATGGATGGACTAATTGATGCAGGATGATTGGGCCATTCATTTTAGCCTACAACACTGCCTTCCATATTTACGATTAGCACTGCACTATAATGGAAAGGGAAGAACAAATGATCAGGGAGTCAATGAACACAGGAGGGAAAGAAGGACCGCTTAAGAAAGAGATGTAAAAAATTGTTTTGAGACAATAGAAGAGAGAGAGTTATAAGCAATGGTAACATGACTGGCCAGTTGTGTAATGTTACGCTTATGTGACATAAAGTGTTCCAAGGCATTTATAGAGAGGTGTTTATCAGCGAAGAGGGGCATATAGCTGCCACGTGTCTTGGTATCTCTCTCTTAACCTATGAATCATTCATCTCTGTCCCCGTGTATAAATCAAGCTGCCGGCCGTTGCCCGCGGCAGTCATGTCATTAGCTAGTTGACGCCATCACTTGATCCCTGGCACTGCAGTGCGGGTGAGGGAGAGGGCCTAACTTAAAACGGCGCACATATCAGCATATCAAACTGAAGGGAGCTTTCTGTGTCCGGCTGTGGTCTAGCAAGCTTTGTTGATCTAACCGGGACTATTCAAAGTTGCAAATGTTGAAATAGAGGCTTCTTCTTTTACCCTCACAGTTCACATGATTACAAATGTAAAGTGTATTTGTGTCATGCAAAACTTTTCTGAATTGTATTCTAGTTTGTTGTTGATCATAATTGACGATTTGGTTTTCCTGCATGTGGAGAACCAATTATTTTTTGAACATTAAATCATTACTGATAATAGTGACATTTAAAATGCCTTGTGATTAAACAAAATATAAGCCAATCAAGTGATTTCTTTAGAGAATAAAATATACATTTGTCTTTACATTTAACCCTAAAGAGTATTTAACAATGCCATCTTCATCCTGCAGTGGATTTAAAGATCTGACAGAGGGGGACATGGGGTGTGATGGAGAATAGCAACAGACATTTCCAGTACCTTACCTTCCTATTTCCACTATCATCTCCAGAGTGACACACAGTCTCCTTGCCTTTTTGCCACTGAGGGGTCATTTGAGGTTGAGGACTTCACTCCTATACCATCTCTCCCATCGTATATTAAACCAGAGGACGGAGAGAGTGTGGAGCCTTATCAGTTTGAAAAGCAAGCTCGGCCAGCTGCAGCTCAAAACCTCAGGGTAGCAGCAAAGCCTCGAGGCAGCTGAGGCAATGCAGTGCAGTTACATTTCAGCATAGTTATAGTATAATGTTTCAGAATGACCGTAAAGCTATTGTATGCTACTGTCATTGTTTTAAAATGTTGTTATGTATAACTTTGCATGCTTTGTATTTCGTTTACATATGTTTTTAAGGTTCCCTACAAGGAAAAAACAGTAGGCCATCTATTTAGATCGTTTAGGTAAAAATAGATAGATGCAATATTGTTGTTGGGTCCTCTTCTTCCCCCCTGGGTTGTTGCTGTAAACATATTGCAGCTGCTTGTTTCTCTTTGTGTTGACCTCTGCAGCCTCTTCCTCTCTCATTCTCTATACGAGGAAACAATGGTGGCCTTTGACTTCAATCAGTGAACAGGAAGTGCTTTTATTTTCTGCAATCCCACAACACATTGTAGCCCTCTTTCTATATATTTCAACCTCTTAGTAATTGCCATTAATTTGTACACCCCAGTTTAAGGATCCACCTTATTCTGTCTCCCCTCGTTGTAACAACAGTGGAAATACCACCACAGGGCCTGGGAAAGAGGCAAGAGAGTGTCAACTTAGTTCTGTTCCACACTGCATCACACATGACCTCCCTCCCCACACCCAAAACCCCCTTTTGTGCGAGAGCATTTCTGGGTCAGTTGTTGAGATTTTAGACAACTCAAAGCATCACCAACCTCCATGTCAGAGCACATTTGTGTCTGCACAGGCTTTGTTGTGGCTGTTTTGGGGGTAGATTCTACATTGAGCCGGTCCATGGTCTTTTTCATGCATGTGTCTGTGTGTATTACGTTTATGTGTGTGCGTGACTTGGTGTTTGCATGCCAGTGTGTGTCTGATTCTTATTCTGGGATAACTGGATGCTGAGCTGTCTTGTCAGTTGACTCAGTGGTCAGTTTTGGTCTCGCTGCCCCCAGCAATGCAGGATGGAGTGATGAGATCTGACAGATAGGGACAGTTCTTAGCAGGGCACTACCCCATAACAGTGTCCCACCAATCATGGCAGGGCTAGAAGGACAACACAAGAGGCTCACCGGACTTAGCCACATGCTCCCCAAAAGACGGTTAAGATACCAATCATATATAAAAGAAATAACTAGCATTTCCGTATGATTTTCTTTGAAGCAATGCTTACTGTAGCAAGCAGAGATTTTAATTATTTTAAGAGCTCCTTCCATGCTATCTTCTCTTTTAAAAGTAGTTAAGGTAATTCAGGACCCAGTGGACAAATCAATGGAAGAAGTTAGCAGGACATTGCCATTAAATCAATAAAGAGGCCAGGCAGGTGTTGGTACTAACTCTAACAGCCATTTAGTTTGGACAAAAACATTGTCTTCACTTGTTTCAACAATACAACACCAAATAGGTGTGGTATACATATCTTGTTCAAGCACAAACGTTAATTACTCTCCATTTTGAGATGCAAATGTACAATGTACTACTCTCTTAACTACAGCTGGCTCATGGACCTTTACCTTGCTGCTTGCTTTACAGTGTCCCTGCACGCTGTGGCGCATACACATTAAATGTCATATTTCCACTAAACACCACAAAAAACATAACCCACAGAGTGCCGATTGCGCTCAAGTACCTAATGTTTACAGTTGCATTTGGCTGGGTTTATGAATCTGAGGCTTGAGTATGAGACAGTTCACTGATAATCATGAGTCTTTGAACTAGCTATGGGTGTAAGGGGAGGATCATTTGCATGTGAGCATCTCTTAAGAGCTACCTGGTAGCTGATTAGTGGCACTTCTTTGGCACTTTCTCTGCAGAGACTGACCTGCTACAGTGGCCTTTTGCCAACTAGTAACAAACTGTCAAGCTTCCTGCATCTCATGGGGCAGCCTAGTTAGCTGTGTCTGACAGGCCGCTCGCCTACAAGTGAGGTTTTGAGCCCAGGGAGGGCAGAGCGAGCTCCAGAGGAAAGCTGTCATCTTTTTTGTCAGACCACAGGGAAGAGGAGGAGTTTTCTCTCTTCCTCTCTCTCTCTCTCTCTTCTCTCTCTCTCTCTCTCTCTCTCTCTCTCTCTCTCTCTACTCTCTCTCTCTGCTCTCTCTCTCTCTCTCTCTCTCTCTCTCTCTCTCTCTCTCTCTCTCCCTCCCCTGGTGAAGATCTCCACTCTCACCGTGACTGTTTTGCTCCCCTCAGCCAGGCTGTGCAGTATAAACACGCGTGTGTCAGGATGAAACGGCAAGTGTCCCCTAGGTGCTGGGCATGTAGTTGCGTTAACCCCCTCACTGTTGCCTCCTGAGGGCCACAGCAGCCATCCAGTACGCTAGCTGAGAGTGACACCGAGGCAGCCAGTTGGACTGAAGTGAAAGATGCTCCATGTATCCTTCCTTAGGGAGAGATGAGTGTTTATACTGCAGGGATGATGCCCACCACTCCACCTAATCCTCTTTTCCACACACTCAATTATCACCCTCACACTGCCACCACAGTGTTTGTGTGTGTGTGTGTGTGTGTGTGTGTGTGTGTATGCACGTAGCCAGATCTCTGTGGATAGCCAAAGAAGCACCTGTAAAAGGTGGAGAGAGAGGAAGGTGTATTGAAGAACAGGGGAAAAAGGTGATGAAAAATGAGGGGAGAAGAAGGGTGTATGAAGAATGACAGAGGGATGTGCAGAGTAAGAAGTGTGGTGGAGGTGGAGAACAGATGTCAGGCACATTGGGTGGTAGTGAGAGGAAAACAGTGTGTAATGTCTTCTTATTTTCTTTTGCATATTCATGTCTTTTCACTACAAGTAGCAGGCGAAACTGCAAAGGAGTGGGGACAAAAGGTTCTTCATCAAACGTTAGACTTGATCAATATAATATACTGTATGAATGACCTGCTTAACTAAAACAATTAGCATGATTTGTAGGGTGAAAAACAATGTCTACTAGACACGCCATCTATTTGTAAAATGCTGTAGAGGTTTCAGATATAAATGTAGATTTAGGTTTACCAAACCAATTAAGGTTAGTATATGCGTTCCTTCCATGTGTCGGGCCTGTGCAGAGGTGTCTGCTGGGAAGAAGATTATTTTGTGAGTGGGAGAGTGCAGCAAAGCTATTCAAGCCCACTGGAACATGTTGGCTCTCTACTGTGAGACTCGCATTAGCGCATGCCATACTTGATGGAGGAGCATACTTAGCAGTAATAATGGGCATTATAGGGGGTGGCATCAAGACGTTATTTTCAGAAAGCTCTAATTAAGCATTTTGCCGTGGCTTTGGTGTAGCTCTGACCGTCCAGCATCATCGGGAATGCTTTCTAAGCCTCTGATAAACATGCTGTTTGTCAATCCGTTTTTTCTGGGCCTCCCATGAGCAGGAAAAATAAACAAGTTCATCAAACAGTGTGAGACGGAGCTCCTCTCCACTGACTCTACTCCTGGCCCTCATGAAACAGCAATCAGATCCGTGCCATATGGAGCCATTGTGTTTACAGTCGGTGGGTGGATGGGCTGCTGCTAGCTAGGGGAGATAAGACCTTTGAGACGAGCTGGGACATTCCCACCACCCGCCAGCTCCACCTGTGAAATTGCAAACAAGACCATGTCCCTTCCCTTCAACCTCCACGGCCATTAGAATGATCAACACCACACTGACACTTTCCCAAGCCTCTTCAATCATTGGAGAATTTGGGGTGGTGGTGTTATCTTGAATAAAATAGAGCCTATGTATACGTGGGCGTGTGACTATGCCCTGGTGGGGGTACGATCAAGCACACACAGCTGTAGTGTCTATCTCTGATTGTATCTAAAGTGTGTGTTTGACCCTCCCTAAAGGTTAAGATGTGGGTGGGTAACTGGCAAAGAAAGCTTTTGAACTTGATGGCGTTTCTCCACAGCTTCACCTTTCCTCTTTTTGAGGTTCCTTGTCAATTGTTTGAACTTTTATATTTGCTTTTTGAAATGTGCTGGCAATGCCCCACAGATTAGGCATACAAGCTATTCCACAGTAACCGTTTTCAGACAGTGTTCTGTGCACTACATAAAAAGTAAGCCTGAAGGAAATACTGCAGGGTGAAGTGTGAATGTGAGCCTCAGCTGACAGCCCCTGGAACGTGTTTCTCCCCCTCGGTGGGCTGCGTAGAAAACCTCACCAAGCGTGACAATAACAGAATGCCTGAACATGGATTGGGCCAAATGAGCTGTGAACGCAAACAAAGTAGCGAATTTGTTCTGTGGCGTTGGGTGGACATGTGTCCCCTCAGCATGTTAAAGACTGCACAAAGTACTACTGACAGACAGGCAGGGAAAATAAAGAATAATTAAGGAGAGATTAAAGACGAGACACAGAGACAGAAGGTAAAGAAAGCACAACAAAGCGGTAATGACCATGTCAGCCCAAGGATGTGTATGTTAAGCTCTGTAGCGCTTTGTAAGCGTTTGTGTGGGAATGCTATTTGTCTGGAGCCCACCTGAGATTAGTCATGCCTTATGCTCCATTTTTTTGAAGCATTAGCTCCACCAGTGACATGCTTGTTCTGTTTAGTCATCTCCCTTATAATCTAGCGTTTTTTTTTAGGTTTAGGTCTGTTTATAACTTCATATCAGCTCAGAAGTATTCGTATAAGTTTGTGTCTGACTTATCTAAGGGTGTGTCTAATAAAATGTGTTCTATGCATGCTGTTGCTGGACCAGGCTGGATGCCTGCCTGTACTGTCTCTGCAATCCTGAGCCTGGCGCAGCTGTTAAATGTTTTATTTACTGAGCCTTGATGTGATAAGAGCCGAGCGTTTGTGAATGTCTGTCTGAGGACGTCAGCTTGCCTCTGTGCGTGTGTGTGCATGCTTCTTTTAAGTGCCGATTGGACATTTGGCATCCATCCCCCAACATGTAAATTGACTCTTAGAGAAACTCAGGATGGCCATAAACATAAGAAGGCGATGGCAGGGCTAATCTGAAAGGCAACAAAGGAATCCTAATAATACACAACTCTTTTCAATTGTTCCGCTGGGTTATTCTACAAATGGATTTTCAAACTTTTTAGTTTGTTTCTGTTTAGCTCACATATTTTGTAGGCCTGGGCCCTTTCTCATTTCACTAATTTCCCCTCCTCGACTCCTCGAATCCTCAGTCCTCCGGTACTGACTCGGAAATGGATTTCAGCGCGCCATGTTGAAGGACATCTCATTTCTCTAAATGCGCTTCGAGCATCGAGCATCGAGGAGGCTCTCTGGAGGAGTTATAATCGAGGATACACTGATGGGTCCTCCGCGGATGTATTTCCGGCAACAGAGATGTTTAAAGAGTCGTGACGCACGGCCGGACTGATCTCATCCCCTGGATATTATTTTATTAACTGCTTTCATCGTGACGCGATGTTTCCAGTGAGAACAGCTGTGAGGTCCAGAGCAGTGTGTATAATATATATCACTCAGTATAACAGGCGTACATTACTCTCTTTATTTGCTTTAGTTTAGTATATCTACAAACAAAGAGTCGATATTTGTCTAAAACCATTTAGTGCTTCACATAATAAAATACACAACGGCAGTATTCTGATCTATATTATATGCTTTAGGAGCTGTAGGTGCGTGTGGTACAGTGTGTAGGTGCGTGTGGTACAGTGTGTAGGTGCGTGTGGTACAGTGTGTAGGTGCGTGTGGTACAGTGTGTAGGTGCGTGTGGTACAGTGTGTAGGTGCGTGTGGTACAGTGTGTAGGTGCGTGTGGTACAGTGTGTATGTGCGTGTGGTACAGTGTGTAGGTGCGTGTGGTACGTGCGTGTGTAGGTGCGTGTGGTACAGTGTGTAGGTGCGTGTGGTACAGTGTGTAGGTGCGTGTGGTACAGTGTGTAGGTGCGTGTGGTACAGTGTGGTACAGTGTGGTACAGTGTGTAGGTGCGTGTGGTACAGTGTGTAGGTGCGTGTGGTACGTGTGGTACAGTGTGTAGGTGCGTGTGGTACAGTGTGTATGCGTGTGGTACAGTGTGGTACAGTGTGTAGGTGCGTGTGGTACAGTGTGTATGCGTGTGGTACAGTGTGTAGGTGCGTGTGGTACAGTGTGTAGGTGCGTGTGGTACAATGTGTAGGTGCGTGTGGTACAGTGTGTATATGTGTGTGCGTAGATGCGGCGGACAGACAGGTCTCAGTTAGTTTGGTGTCCTATGCTTACTTTCAATACTTGCAAATACAACTTTTGGCGGATGACTAATTTAACTCATTGTCACGACCAGAAAGGGGGGGGGGGTGGTATATCCAGTCTCTGATAGTGTTACGTTATTATGAGAGTGCTCTCATACTTGTTTGAATCTGAAATTGTATATATTTATATAAATATATGTATAAATATATATGTGTGCGTATAAATGTCCGCATCTGTAGCCTGTTATTGTCTCATTATACCGCACTGTGAATTAATTAAAAGTAAATATATATTATATATATACATTTCTCTAACCGCCTGCTGCTTCCCCTCCTCTCTGTTCGGTTCCCCTCCTCGACTCCTCCGCTCGCATCTCCTGTGGGCGGGACTAAGACACGAGGATAGGAGTCGAGGAGGGGAATTAGAGAAATGAGAAAGGGCCCTGGACTGTTGTGTATACACTATTGTTTTACTCCCTCTCCTCCACCTTGTGAGACTGATGCAGACTAGGATCTCTGTTGGGTGGCTTGTTAATTCCCCGACGTGCCTCCTGAGGTGAATCGCTCTGGATGCAGACGCTGCCTTTGATCATTCAAAAAGAATGTTGCAGCAAGGTACCCAACAGATGGTCATTAAATCATGCGTTTTATTTTACTGGCGCTTTTACATTCCTGCAAGATCTGTGTGCTTGTATTGCTGCCATTTAGGATGGTAACCACACCGGATTTGTGTGAGTATGCCAATAGACCGGATGGAGAAACAATGTGCATGCTAACATGGCATTAATTCCAATTTAACACAGTTTCCCCTTGCAGTATTTATTTTCTCTCATAGCACACAGGGGTATAGATGTTAGACAAGATTATTATGGATTAACGGAGGTACTCAAAGTACTTTAGTATGAGTTTCTAACTCTTTTTTTTCCCAGCAAGCACAGAAACGTATTGAAGGTGTTCTCCTGATGTAAGTAGTGTAATGTCGTGTAATGTGGTCTCCTCGGAGAATGGAAACAGACTCAATGCAATCGAACCCTGCAATACCTAGTTCATCATCTGGGCAATAATGGCAGATTTCTCACCTCCAGTCAAGTGTGCTCCTTAAGCTTGTTAATCTTAGTGTCAGTCAGCGTCATTGAGACAGAAATACCTAATTAGCTTTGCATGATTTGCTTCTACGAAGAACAGGACATTTAGCCTAATGATATATGTCATTTAGTAGGCCTTTTTAAATCTCTGACCTACAGCGACTACCTCAGTAAAGCAAGAAACAAATGATCAAATCTCCTTAAGTGGATTATGACTTGTGTCTGTAGGCATAGAAGGGAGAAGCTTGAGAGTACAAGTAGGAATATTAGAGGTGATAATGAAAACATTTAGATACCGAAATCGGAAAAAAAGTGTATCCTTTACACAAATTGAGCTATTAGATTTGGGTATTCTTTAAGGGTCAAATTTCCATGTGTTTCTTCCCTATACAGCTGTTTACTTGTTTCGATCTGCCTCTACATTTCATGGCAAAGCAGAACTCAGACATCTCATCGCTTGAGAATATATCTTGCATTAGCTTCTTGTAACCATGTTTTATAACCATCTGTTTGTTTTTCTCATCTGAAGGCAGCTACATGTGTGCCTCCTTCCTTTAACCTGTGCCAGTTTGAATATGCATTCATTTGCATCAAATGTAAATCTTTATTGTAGTTTAAACTGCTGCAAACTAATGTTCTAAGGAGAACACCCACACAAACTCCTACCTTAAATCATATTGTTGTTATTTTGTAGCAAGCATTGAGCTGCCCCACGTATCCTTTACAAATCTATTTATATATTAACGGGCTAGATGATGGACAAAGGCTGTGTATAATATTGGCATGGGGGCCAAAGTTCTTGACATGGCAATTTGCTGCCTTTTCTTTTGGGTGAGTAGTGACAATAGGCTGCTGTAGGCTCATTTGGGTCCCCGTGTACTGCAGTGTGAAAGCAGCTTGGCTTTTTGCCCCTAGGGTCAGTGCGGGGATCTCCAACACCAAAACTGATGAGCGCTAATCTGGCCTCCTCTGCAAACACAGGGCTTTCTCTGTAACCTTCAAGCCGTGAAACGCAATTTACAGAGGTGGCAGGGGGTCGGGGGGACCGTGATGTCAACAACACGGGGGAGGGGTTTCAGGGACTCACAACATTCAGTCAGAGCTTTTACATTTTCAACCATAATATGATTTCAGGAAATGTTGATGTAAATGACAACCCTTTCCTCCCTATTTTTCTGGTCAGGGTATTATCTGGATTAACCTCCTTATTGGGCCATAGACTTTTACATTTTCATTTAAAAGGTCCCAGAAAGGGAATGTTCAAAGGAAAAAGGATCTGGAATTCCAACCAAACAATTGTATTGTATAAAAGTATCACTAGTGTTTTATTTATTGCAGCTTGTTTTTATATATTGTATGTCAATGTGAATGTTTTGTGTACTTAGTAAGTAACACAACACACACATATATATATATATATATATATATATATATATATATATATATATATAAATAAATACATATATAATAACAATAGATAGGCCAATGAATATTACTTAAAATACGAGTGCTTCTAAAAACTGCATGTGTTCTGTAATGAATCTCCCTTCGTATTCTCTTATACAATATATTTGTAACAGATATGGCATATGTTTTATTAGAATGCACCTATTAGGTTTTTGAAGAAGCACTAATGGAGATAACAATGTTCATGCTCTAGGTTTAACAATAGTGTTGCGGACAGATAAGTGTCTGTTTTGTATTAGGCGTACTAACAGTGGTGGATTTGTTTTAACTCCTATTTTGATATTGATGGAACTGCCTGCACCGGTATATATCTATTAGGACTTGCACTCCTCTCATGCAGCTAATACTGAAGTTGATTAAGGAATTGAAATGGTCCATTTAACCCCTAACGCAGGCGAGGCCTACCTGTGCAAGAGTACCATTACTTGGCAGTAATTTCTGCAAGCAGCAGATCGAATTGATCCCCTCTCAGCCATCAGGAAGTTTTAGTGCTGCTATGTGTGTGCTCAAAGCCCAGTTTAATAAAGCCAGCCGGTCACGAGCCGTTAAGGCAAAGGAGAACAATAAATAAACAGACCTGTTCTGTCTTGCTCCACTCCTTTCTCCTACTTCCTTCTCCGTCCAACCACACATTGGATGTGCAGAGCTTCTTGTGAGGAAGTTAGTGCTAAACCCCTAAGTGCTAGCATTAGGATAACATGGCATGGTGATCAACCTTTAAGAGAACTTGATGGTCTCTCTTGTGAAACAGATACATGTCATATTAATAAAAAACAATATTTGTATGTAAAATGGCGTGCTGCATCAACCATCAAGGTTTTTATTGTTATGCATGAGCAGGGTGGTAGGAATGTTTTATGAGACCGCTGCCACAACACAAGCCATCAGCAAGGCAGATTGATGTTGAGGGGCCTGGCCGGTGGAGATAGAGTTTATCTGCAGCAGGCTGGGATATGAAATCTAATCACATGAGTGCCAGGTGAGGAGGTGCAGCCACAGATGAGCCACTAACGCACACCATCACACTTGTATTCAACAAATGCTGAGGAATTTTTCTCTCTGCAGAGTTGAGACAGGCGATAAGAAAAGCCTCAGACAAGAACGCTCTCGCTCCGTAGATCTGTCTTTCAGGAAGGGCAAATAAATAGAATGAAAGACGGAGAGAGATGGTATTAGAGAGAGAAGGGCTGTATGGATGTAAGCTATGGAATAGATGTATTCAAAATAATACTTCAAATACTATCTGTAGCCCAGAATAATAAATATTCTTAGCTTTTTTTGCATTGTTTATTCTCCACACTGATTGGAATACTGACCTGATAATTAATTTCCCTCTCTTTGCTCGGCTGCATAGAGTGGCTTTTCAAAACACAATGCAATGGAAGATAAGTAAGTTACAAAACACATTTCATTGTTGAATAATGTATTTTTATTATACATACTATATCCTTCCAACACACACAAAAACCCCTATACATGCGTTAACCAAGGTTCACCCACAGCTCAGCACCACTGCAGCTGCTTCACTCATTTTAGTGCTCTTCAATCTCTCAAGTACTCGGTTAGCCTTCCTTATATTATTTGATTTGAACAAGGGAGAGGATTTCAAATGCACCTGCTTGCAGTTTCTGGTTTTAGTCTGAGTAGCATTGTCCACTCACATGTAGCAAGCTTTGGTTGATAGCAGGCAGAATGAGCAGCACATGGAAGAGGAAGTCTTTGCCGGATATCTGCTAGCTACACCGGAAACCCTTAAAATATTGTCTCTTGCCCCCTGACCTTATCAGAGCGATGGTCCATGTGTTCCCAGATTGGCTGATGGGTAACTGACTGTTACAGTGCATATTGTAGCATGAACATAAGGTCATGTATTTAGTCTAACAGTTGATGATCTTTTCAGACCAAAATATTCCGCAGCACAAAGGGCCGAGTAACAATAACCAGGCATGAAAACCACAACACAGATTTAAACACAAAGGTAGATTTGAGTTTTGTTGTGTGGTTTTTACCTTTAAAAATAATGATGGTGCACTGCAGTGCATTTTGCTACTAACTCCCACTGTTACACATGGAGCCACCAGCTGCAGTTTTTCATTAAGAGGGAGTACTGAATACAGAGGTTCACAGTATCTCCCTAAATTCCCACCATACTCTGCAATGTGACACAGCACAGCCAAGGCAGAGGCTTCAAAAAACAAGTTTTAACCTTCATTTTTGACTATCCTCACAAAACACTCTCTGTTGAAACTTTCAACAAGTTTATTACCACATACTCCCTTCCTTATATGCTTTATGCTGAGCCCTGACAGAAAGAAAAATACTGAAACATAGCAGTGATGTTCTACACTCATGTGAATTATACAGTTTTGTAGTTAAAATGTAGTCTTGCTGTTGCTCATTTGTGCTTCACAGGTTTATGTTTAGACCTTGGACCCTTTTGGATATGATCATTAGTCAGTAACCCATACCTCCTTGTTGTTCGTAAATCAGACCTTCAACCTTCCATTCAATAGTATTTAGATATCTTTGTATTTTTATTTTACAAGTAGTTCATCTATTGAATGACTTTCAAAGCTATGAAATTGCTGAAAAGCACATAACATGAACAATGGTGTAATAATGAACAAAAAGGACAGTGACTTTTAAACTTTGTAGAGGTTGGTGAAAAGCCTGTCGACCGGGCTGCAGAAATGTTATGTAACAATTTCAGACTACTCGGTTAATGACAGGCTAATATCATTTGACAGGTCTTTCAAACAGAGCAGGGGAAGAGATGGGTACAAAGTTATGAGAGATAAAATGGATGAAATTAGCTTTACAAAGCCACCATTGTATTTCTCCCCAAATCTTAGACCTGTAGTTGCAATATGCTATTTTATTTAGCCTTAACGGAAATCTTCCAAACAAAAAATAAATGCCTGAAAGGAATGATTTAAAATGTTGTTGAAAATGTACCTTTTAGCTGACAGGGGAATTTCAGTGCAGTAACTAATGTGGTTCACTCTCCGTCATGATGTTTCATGCTACATGTGCACTCACTTTTCCCCTTTCTCACCTTCTGCTCAGCAGAGGGTTATATTTGACAGAGCGGTAAATCTCTATAGGCAAAAGGGTTTAGGGCCCTTAGCCTAGTATATTTGTCACAAGATGTCAGTCTGCTATGCTGTGTTTTAGCATGGCAGACTGACACGTAACAGTCCCACATGACGCTGTATATAGAATGTACAAAGTGAGTTAGTGTTAGAGGTCGTGAGAGTGACGATGACCTCTTCACCTGGTCAGAAAGGAGCATCAGATATCCCCAGGGAGGGCCTGCCGGACACATCTCTATCTCCTCTGCCTGTCCAGCATTCCTGCCCTTCACCACCCGTCCACACATCCTCCGGGCCCCCCCTGAACTGACGACCTCAGAGCTCGGGTGCTATGCCATCCATTTGCCAACAGGGAGATTGTTTTTCAGCCCTTGACATTTTAGCCTGGAAGATCAATGTTGCAGCTGGCCTGAACCATCCCGGTTCAGAGCACAGAGGACCAGGAGGGGGTGGGGTCAAGGTCTTCTCCCAGGCTCCCTGTGGTATGTTTAGGGAAAGATAGGACACTCTGGAATCACTCTATTCACTGACAGCCTTGGTTAGTCTTTAACCAGGGCCTGATAAGGCAAAATACCCCGGTTGATATTTTTAGAAGCTGCTTGCTATCAACTGCATGTGATAATTGTTGGTTCATGAACAAATCTGATGACACCTTTGGCATTGACCATATATATAAAGATTGTTTTTACTTTACTTAATCTCTCAAACCCAGTGATTTAACACTCCCCCTCTAATGAACTAATCCTTGTCAAATGAGATGAAATTGGAGAATGTTTTTACGATGCCATCTTACATAGCCACCGACACCCCGTCCCCTCTCTCTCTCTCTCTCTCTCTCTCTCTCTCTCTCTCTCTCTCTCTCTCTCTCTCTCTCTCTCTCTCTCTCTCTCTCTCTCTCTCTCTCTCTCTCTCTCTCTCTCTCTCTCACACACACACACTTTTACTGCCTTTACAAAACTGGACTAAATTCGTAGCGATTTCATGCTTTCAGCTTAGTAATGGCTTTATGCAAAATACCATTACCCTGGAAAGGACACTCCAATGTGTGGAAGCAGGTCAAGTGCTCATTTTAATAGGGGGAATATGTGGAGTTGTACAACACAACACAAACAGCCGTGTCCTCCTCACTCTCGGCTTTAAGAGCCATTTAAGAGGGAGACATTTCAGCTGGAATGATGGTGAACAAAGGTTTCTTGTAACTAATGGTCATTGTTGGATTTGTTTAAGAAGCACACTAGACTGAAACATCTAGAGCTCCTATATACAATATTTCCCTTTCTCCTTTCACTCTATTCCCTTCTCTTAGTCTCACACACTCGGCGTGTAAAGGTGCTGGTGTGATTTGGGTAAATATGGCATAATGGAAGCTCTTTGTTTGCTCAGGTGCAGGCCCTTCACAATGGGTAGATAATGGAGAAACACTTTAGAGACAGATGCTTCCTCTTCATCATACTCCTCACTGTGACCCTCTTAGGAAGCAAAGAGAGGGAAACGCAGCACAAGATCACTTTAACCATCTAGGCTGTCCTCAATCCTTTTGCACTATATGACATAGTCATTGTTGTGTTATAGCACTGCCTGTTTCTCACGTCGACCACAGTATTTTGCATAAATCAATCAACCTTTGTTTGGCACTGTAAATGAAAGGCATCCCACAGCTCGATGAATGTTCAATAACATAAGAATAAGCGTGAACAGACATAAACTGGACCACAGCAAACGGAGGCGTATTTTTAGTTTGCTGCATGGCACACTTTTCCAGTGTTTATTAGTTATGGGTCACCTTGAAGGCAGAAGAGTAGATAGAGGGCAATCAATAGCTAAGCCAATAAGGAAGCAAGAGGATAAGGTTAAGAGGGTAATCCTTGATGGTAAAGCAGAAAATCTATCAAATAAAGGATTGTTCCACTCCTGCAGGGCGGAGGAAGCAATTTATTGGAACAAGTTTCAGCACAAACTCTGTGTTACACCAACATGAAAAAGAAATGGACAAAAACTCTGCAATTCAACCTGAACACACAGCACTTTACAGAAAGCAATACAAACACCATTACACCATTTCTTTCTGAGTCTTTTAACAACAAAAAAACAATAGTGCCAATTTGAAAAAAGCTTGCTTGTAACGGTGAACCTACAGAGAATTACCACTCAAATCTGCAACTCCCCTTGGCTTCACTGAATGAGTTTCAGCTCATTGTTTAGCTCTATGCATCTTATAGCTTTGTTTACTGTTGCAGAAGGCAGATGTTCTGGATAACATGCTTAAAAAAACAACTAAGTATCAAAGGGCCAACAGATACTGACAGTTAGTGGAAATAGTAAAACATTTAGTAGCCAGTGAGACAGATATTTCCCACAGAAGATAGTGGAGACCAAACGGAGCTAAAATAGAGTGCATATTGGACAACAAACTCATGTGGTAGCCTACCACGACTTAATAACTGCTGGATTTTTAAATGGGAAAGTTTTCGTCAACACACTTGGGGGTAAATGCCTTGCTCAGAGGTACATGTTGATAGACTGTTGACCATTACTCCTTTATGTCCCCATATTTTCCAAGCCAGTGGTGGAATGTGACTTGGTGACCTCTCAGACACAATGCTGGGCCTCTAACCTTGAGACTGCTGCCTGTTATTCTAGAAAACGTGCGTCCAGTCTTGCACTTTATTAGCTCCCTAGAAATGCCAGCATGAGTCCATGTTTTACTGAAAATTAGCAGCATCTGGCTTTACCTATTTAGCTAAGTGATGTGTGTCACATCTTAAATGCCAAAAAGTAAGGTATGGATGTTGTTATACTTAGTTTTTAATTGAGCAGCAGGAATAAGGAGGTCATGTTTATTTCAGAAGCATACGTTAAGTGTCTCAGCATTTTAAGTCTGACCTGTCAGTGAAAACAACGGGGCAACATTTCTCTCCGTAAATAATTAACATTGCCATCCTCTCATTTGTTGTGCTTGATGCATATTGATATATGCAATTTGTTTCCTCATCTAAGCACTCAGGTTTCTTGTGTTAGAGGAACACATGGTCATGCTCAATGCATAATGGCCATAGCAACAGCTTGTTAGGAAAGCTACAGCGTGTTTTTAACCCCTTCTTTTCTAATAACACACTGTGATAAGCGGATATTGCAGCCACTGTCACTAGTCAGTCTAGAAATAACCTGTTTTCTCTGTATACAGTCTAGCTTTTTACTAACAGTATACATGTGGATTAACTACAGGATGACTAAAACATTTGTTTTTAAGTCTGCCGAGAGACATCATGAGTCGCATCAGCTCATGGCTGGTTGAATTTTCAAAACACTACAAAGAATGCCTTATCTGGACATTTTAACACAGGCACAACAGAAACTAGGTAGAGCTCCTAGACGTCAGAAGTGATCATTTCCTTTTAAACACAGTGTGATCAACACATTTTTTCACGATTCACTTCATCCTGTGAAAATCCTACATCAACATATCCTTTAATTGAAAGAAATCCTCAGATAGTACCAATTTCACTTCTCTCGATAGTAATTAACATCTCTGAAATTACAAGTGTAGCACAAATAACTGCAGCTTTCTTCTGTCTGTCGGACGAAGGTGAGACATGCAAGTCTCTCTGTTATTCAAAAAATGTGCTGTCTTACTGGCCAGTTGCATGTGTTTCCCTTTTGACTCCTACAGAAGCATGTTCTGCAGGCTGAGGGACTGTTCTGCGTCCGACTGTCAGCTCGTGTCAGCCGTGGCATCACTGAGCGTCTGGGTGTCTTTTCGTGCTCCAGTCATCCCGCTGCCTAAGATGGTTGCTTCCACTCCACAAAGCCTAAGCTCTCACACATCCCATTAGCACCTGCTAAGTCAACCTGAAACTTTTTGAGGCCAGTCTGACTTTATGCATGTAATTATTCTCCGTCTTGCTGTTTAAACCCAAAGACCTCTTATTCCTTTAAAGGCAACAGGCTAGGTCATAACTTACTGACTGAACTTTCTTTCTCAAGTCATTCAAATGAAACAATGTCTGACTTAAAGCCAACACTACTTTAACATTTTGTTTTCCTGGTCACTGCATAGAAACGTTTAAATTAGTGTTTGAGTTATACCAACATTCTCTAGAGACTGACTACTGCTTTAACATCTGAATTTAAACACTTTGAGTTAAAAAACAAGATCACTGAGAAGTTGTGTAGACTTGTTCACTTTTATCTTTTAGTAACAGCTTCTTGAAACACTGTAGTGCATTTGTGGCACTTTGCAATGTGTGATAGTAACCATTTATACTGCATATATGTGGCAACTGTAGTTATTAGTTAGTGTTGTTTTTCCATTGAACTAAATGGAAATCTTCGCATACTTTTCATTTTATTAGCTTTTCTTTTTAATGACTGATTTTAAATGCCATTTTCTTAATCTCTTTCATTTTTTGTAAAGCACTTTGAATTGCCTTGTGTTGAAAAGTGCTATATAAATAAACTTG
This sequence comes from Gymnodraco acuticeps, assembly GCF_902827175.1. Lineage (NCBI taxonomy): Eukaryota > Metazoa > Chordata > Actinopteri > Perciformes > Bathydraconidae > Gymnodraco > Gymnodraco acuticeps. The sequence goes on along the minus strand of NW_022989803.1, from coordinate 770,873 downwards.
CCTTGCCTTGCCTTGCCTTGCCTTGCCTTGCATAATATAGTGGGAGGGAACCAACAAGCTGGTCATTGAAGTTTTTTCTCAAATTGTAATCTTATTGGAAACAATGCCTACCAGATGCTAACAGTCTTTTGACACATGATTTCAAATGCTGCTAGATGACCTCATGTGCTGATGTGTCGAGGGGTTAAGCAGGGCTGTCCTGATCAACCCCTGACACCAGGGTCATTCATGAGGTTGTGCTTCAGGCAGAGCTCCATTGATAAGGGTCATTGAAGGGGTCACCCTCTCTCCCTCTTTAGTTCCATCCAATTAAAGCATCAGCTGCTGAATCAGTGCAACCCGTTCATCAGAACATTAATTGTGCTCATTGATTGGCATGTAGATCAACTGAGTGTCCACTGAGCGCCACACAATGACAGGGTTGTTTTCTCATCTCTACCAACAGTAATTCTCTTGTCAGCTTTGATGTGAAGCCTTGTAACACGGGCACTTGAAAAAAAGTGCACTTGAAATCAGGTGGGCGTCACGGTCTGCAAAATATGAGGACACGCTCAGCTTCTCTGTGTGCCTTCAGCTTACTATTAGATCCCATATCCTCTGTGTGCTACTTTCTTCAGTGCCGGTGAGGGGTTGTCTGCCATCACTTCTGAGGGATTTCCAATCATCCACTCGATTTACAGGTCATGGCTGAGGCTCAAACTGATATTTTTTAGCCTTCACGAGAGCACACACTTAGAAAAAAACAAAAATCCCAGAGAAACGAGATGCACAGGCTGTATTTTTGTTTCCACTTTGACCAATCCTTTTTTTAAATGTATTCTTCCTGATTCATGGATTCTTATGAAATACATGATGCAACTGATTTTAGTACCTGTCCTTACCAACTGAAAGAGATTGCCATGATATCATGAAGGAGTGTGGAGTGGGTGAACTACAATGACTTTAATGTCCTGCTAACTATAAAACTATTAGATTGAATATCTTATTTTTGCTTTAAAATGCACGGCTCAGTGGGGGCATCTCATTGTTCATGCAGATGGGATTCAGCTTATTTTTGCCTCACACCTCTCAAGCTTAATAAAATGCACAATTATCATGTATTTTAGAGTGGCCTAATGCACCCACGCTTTTAAATGCAACTTCACAAAGACTGTTCTGTTTCAGAACTGGGACAACACCCCCACCCGTTTGAAAATCTAATTAAACTAAACTAGTTTTTATCTGTTCTAAATGACTTCAGAGAACCCATTCATTATGCCTGCCCTCCAGTCCTGTCACAAATATACGCTAATATTACATTTATTTAATAAATAGGTTACTAAATGTTTTTTTCCTCCTTTTTTTATTTTTGTTGTCTTCTCCTGTATGCTTTATTGCACTGAATAACATATTTCAGCCCTTAAAAGCACTCAAAGGTAGAGACTCTCACCCTTTGTCACCATATTTTATTGAACCTTTTAATCTAGCTTGTTGTGAGGCCACCATTCCAATAACACATTTCACCTTAACCACCAGATATGATGAAGGTATAATCAAGTGATCAATGAAGGGATTTACGCTATGACTCCCGTTTTTTGCCACTGCACTGAAACCATAGCAACAGCAGCAAGATAAATCTACTATTTAGTGAAACGACACTAGAATCATCCTCAAATTTGATCATCTTCTTTGCTCCATTCCCCCATTTCCTCTCTGCCAAGCTTCAGCAGAAACGATCTTAGAGACAGATAGGAGAAAAGGAGAAATGAATCGCTTGCCTCATGCCTGGTTTTAGTAAATGCATTGTGAATGGAAATAGGAATGATTTCCTGAAGCCTGGCTCCTCTTTTGCTCTGCTGAGATGGAGGAAGGATATGCACATCATTTCCCAGGATAAAAATACTACTGTGGGGTTATAGGAAAGCTTTTATAACTTTGTTGTGATGCTACGCATACTACTTGAGTGACAGACACGCATAACCTGAAAGTTATGTTCTTTTGATCATAATGACACACGTTATACACACTTGTGTTCCCAGTGACGGCACATACTGTGAGAAACTTTGTTTTGCAGGGACTGCAGCAATATAAGAATGTATTGTACCAGGGCTTCATATTATGATTGTATATAGACAGTAACTTATCAGCAGTCGTCCTTACAATCAAGGCACCTCACTTCATTACAGTGATACCTGTGGTAGTTAATTTTTAAATGTATGGTAAATGCACTACCTTTGGCGATTGATTCATCTAGCCAAAAACGTAACAAAGTATTGCGGAACATCTGCCTAATTTTCTCTGATTGAGATGAACTGAACTGGTACATTGGTGTTCCTGTCCTCCATCACGCTGCCTGCTCCGGGGATCCCCGTCTAATAAGAGCGATGGCGAGAGATGGCCGTGGCGCCTGACAGAGAGAGATGGCTACTCAGGAAAAAATAGATCATTTCAACACTAACTGCTCACAGTCGACTGTTCTGCAATGCTGCTGTGCTGGCCCCACACTGTTGATTGATTTGCATTGCAAATTGCACAGACTTGGACAGGTCCTCCTGGCTAGCTTTCCGGGCTGTCGCTGTCTTAAACCCTGTATAATCCCTGGCTGGAGCCCCAGTGTGCTGCTCAGACTTTCATTAATATGCAAGTGCCAGTACACCTGACCAGCAGACACACATTGGAGGAAGCCTCAAATGAAGTACATCAGTCTTGGCATCTGTCTGGTAAATGGATTGTTGACTAGCCAGTGACATTTGTTGAAGTGGCTTTTTGTCTCCAGAGTAACCATTTTGCTGCACTTGCCTAGAGCAGTCCTCGCAAATAGAAAATTACATGGATGGCATTATTAAAATGAATATGAACTAACAAAACACCTTGTTTTGTTGACATACTCCTGCTGCATGTATGTTTACAGTCAGTGCTACTATTTATAAAAATAGCATTGATAACTAATGTAATTCATTTTTCACACTATTATCAGTCTCTCTGAATGCAGTTCATCTTCCACACTTTGATCAGAAATGGTGACCATAACAAAATGCCAACATTGTAGGAACACAACACAGTTAGATGCGGATTATTGAGTGTCGTAGTCGAAAAATCCTATGTATACGTTTTGATAACCTTTTACATTATATTTCAGGCCGACTTTTTTTAGGTCTGGGCATGCAGTTAGGGAGGTTTGCTTGGAGAGTGCATGTTTGGTTGTTCAGTGAACAGTAAAATAAGAGTGTGGTGATTTGGTTAAGGGTTTAATTCTGAAACTAGACATACATCTGGTATAGGCTATACGTATACTGTACATTATATTACATTTTTTAACAGAGTAATTTCATATTCCACATTGTGTCATCTGTCTTCTGAAGTGGAACTGCTTTGGTAATGGGTATTCTTGTGGTACTCATTCCCTTCTCTTTATTCAAATTAATGTAATTACACAATTTATAAGGCTTTGAATGACATGCATGCTTTGGTAGTCTAGTATTGTACTCTACAAAAGGTACATTTTGGATAACATGAAGAAACAACATCTTTCTTAGTTTTACAACAGAGAAATAGTGCCAGCCACAAACATCAATATTAGGATTAAAACAAAACCATTTATAAACTAGTGACAACGTTTGGATCTATCGGTAAATAGATTTCTTTATGCAGCTCCAATAGACATTCCATTTGTATGTATGCAAGGTACTGCCAGAGCCTCAGGTTGTTTGTTTTGTGATTGCAGGAAAGTAAAAAATACAAAACCGATGCAATACAAAGTAGATGTTTGATACATAAGAGATGGTGATACGTTAAATGCATTTCTCCTTTAGTTTTTTTTTAATTTGAGCTCTGTGTGTATGTATTATAATGTGTTGTTGTTTCATTTATGATTTCCATATTAAAACTACAAACCTCACATAGCACTTAAAGACAAATGCCAATCAAAGGTCCTTATTGAACAAAGCACATGGCATAGCATGGATTATTTAGATACACAGACAAATACACACAGACACATACTCATGTGTGTATCTTACCCATACTGTAGGTTACTTAATTTGACATCATGTCAAAAAGACAACCCACACACTTCTCATGTGATCTTGTTGTTATCATGCATGATCTTATACAGAATGTTGATACGATACGATATACTTTATTGTCCCCGTAAGGACATTTGTCTGGACTCCGTCCTGCAGTTCCGCATACATGTACATATACAAACATAGTGGACATTAAGAGACATACACATATCATTAGTCATACACCGTTTGAACAAACACAATACACAGACGCACATACTGACAATGGCGACCCATTGCACTACTTAACCCTCATGGCCAACATTTAAAAAGTGATCAAAATGAAAGCAGTATAGAAAGATGTTCGTCTGTTATTATGTATGAACAGATTCAATAAGCTGGAAATATTTATGAATCCTAACAGCTGCAAAAGGGTTTACTTCAGAGATGTATACACTGGAGATTATTGTGCCGTTTACAATTTAATATGTTTTTCAGTTTAGCCTACACACTGCCAGCTTAAAGGCCATATTTTGTTTTCTGAGTTCCCCTACTCCATTCCTTTTTATACTGACTTATTTTTATAAATATGTTCTACTTTTCTCTTACAGGGCAAATATTTTAAAATGTTACTGTATTAAAATGGAAAATTGCTCCCAGTTAGAAAAACGGCACCAATTTTGAGCCATAACTGTGTCAAATTGAGGTTTATTTTCTGTGTAATTTCACGGACTGAAGTCGGCTGAAGTGACTTGCTTTGGTATGCACATTGGCTTGAATGGGTTGTGATTACCAGAAGGCAAGTCCTAACATAACAGCAGAGAAGCGTAATATCAGCATTCTGCTACTATTGTTGGGCTTTCTTTCACACTAACTAATTAACTTTACAGCTCAGCGCCACGGTGAATTGAGTGAAACAGAGACAGGCCACGATGTGTAGAAAAAGACAAGCGGTTCCACCTTTAATGTCCTTGCAGAGGATCAAAGTTTACATATATCTAAATTGGTGCCTACCTATGAATTATTTGTTAATGAGCTGACTCCATGGCCTCTTGTTCCATGAATTGTGTACATTTGACCAACTGCTTGTTGTGTTTGACTTACAAAGCTCTATTTGTGTGTGTCCTAGTACAAGGTGATAGAAACTCCTTGTAAAAGCTTATTTGGATCTGACCAAGAGGTTTTGGTGATCTTGTGAACAGGGGTGTTTGTGCAGCCGAGATGCACCTGCAGTGCTGTGGAAGGAGAAGTTGGATAAGTAGGTGTTGTAGTGCATGGCATCAATTATGACTTCCAAAGCAGGGATCTGGCCTCCATGCTGCCTGATTTGTACTGTAGTTATACTCCCTTCAGCTGCACTCACCACCTATTTTCAGTCGTGGTGAGCCAAACAAATATTTGATGGATAAAGATGAGAGAAATAAATCACTTGTGGCCAAATCAATTACAGTTTTACTTTCTTTCATATAGACCATGGCAATAATAGGACCAAGAATGTTGATAGAAATCGACACTTCAGCCCAATTCAAGTCACAAGTCCATATTATGTATAAACAACAGTGTATTTGAATTCTACACAAGATAAATCTGACTCAAATTTGCATTTCTGATTCTGTTTGAAAGAGAGAAAATATCCAAACCTCTGGTCTCTGTCTGTGATCTGCACTGGCTATTCCTCTCTCTGTGTTTACTAAGGCTGTGCCAGGTCTCTGCGCTGGCAGCTTTGTGTTTGCTCTGCTCTCTATTGACCAAATTCACCTGTTATGATACTAAATGCCAGGACTGCACACTGATAAGGTTTGTTGCCTTAGCATTAAGAATACATACATTTCAGTTACGTCAAACTGTTAAAGAGCCTGTGACACGAGTTTCCCCCATCATCCAAACCCATACATTTGAGTAAATATTGTCCCCTTGAAAACCGTTACTGAACTGATTTTGGATATTTGTACTTTGATAACCATTAATCTGCCCTTCAATGTTGACCATTTCCTGGATCTGCTCGGGGATTCTTCAAGTCCCGCCAAATTATGTGTGACGTCATTGCGGGCACAGCGCTCCAGCTGCACCGTTCAGGATCCCAGCATCTGCATGTAAACGCACGATGGTGCACACAGCAGCAAGCTCAGACAGCGATGACCGTTTAATTTTGAACGTGTCTGAGAGCTCATATGAGGCTGAAGGATCGGTTTATGTTGTATCTGTTAGAAGTTTAGGAATTAGGTGCGTCAATATGGGCGATCATACGGTCAAGTAGCCAGTGGTGGAATGGGACTAAAAATCATCCCGGGACTCTCGACCGGCCCACTTCGGTACCGCTAGTAAATTGTCAACGGGGGGAGTGGGGGATGTCAGGGGCGGTGGGGGCTGTAGGTAGTAAATGTAAATATGTAAATATTTGTGTCACTGCATCCTGGTAAAATACAAATATAATGCAATGTCTGTGTCTTTGACATTAGCGCTGCTAGCCACCTGTGCCCTGTACTACGAAGCCAGTTCAACAGACCCTGGATATGTTTGAGTAACAAACAAACTAACAACAACAAACTAACAAACGAGATCTCGCTAAGCGGTCCTACGACGCTGATTATCAACTCGGTCAATCAAGCCAGGGTTTCTCTCTCCAGCTGAGAGCGCGTTCACGTCTAAGACACGAGTGGATCTGACTTTAATTACATTTGACTCGAGTGTTTCGTCAACATAATGTGTTGCTAAAAATAATACTTCTGCATACAGTGTGTGACACTGTAAGTGTTGCACGGCCAGATACGGCTGGAGAAGCTGACTCAGATAAGGAAATATATGATATATTATGATATTATATGATCGATGATCTGATTGATGATGTAATATGAATGATAAGTGCGACACGTCGGCGTCTTCTCTGCATACGGCAGTTTAAACTGTATTTCCTTTATCCTGTAATATGACTTGAGAGATTTAAACTCCGCACACTGAGTTGATCTCTTTTCTATAGACGCCGGAGGCGGGCAGCGTCAGGTAAAAAAAGTTATTTAGCCTTCCCAAACCTGAGCCTCACGCGCCGCCTATGGGGGATGTGCTAGTGACTTATCCGACCGGCCCACTTCGGTACCGGCCCATCGTGATTCGTCCCGATGGCCAGTCCGCCACTGCACCCAGCCCACGTAAACTGTCAACGGGGGGAGCCTCGCTGCGGGGAAACGGTGGACCTAGTGTCCCGATCAGAGTGGGAATAATAATAATAATAATCCGTGCATTTTATCCATTAATTTCCCCAACATTGTGGTGAAAAAAACACACGTTTAATCCATGTTGGTGTACTACAACTACAAAAAGCATCGGTTTGTTTTCTCATCAGGAAATGCAGAAACAAACGATTTGTAATCATCATTCTCACGATCATTTAATGTAGGCTATCATATGTTCGCCGAATTGACACGAAAGCACTAATACATGTAGTTTCATCCACTTGAGTTTACAACTACAAAAATAATCGATTTGTTTTTATATCACATCCTACGGGAGGAAATTCAGCAGCTCTCACTACCGATTTTTAATCCTAATGCAATCATCATCTTCACCACGATCATTTATGTTTATGTTCGCCGAATTGACATGAAAGCACTGACAAATATGAATATACTGTAGTCAACTTCATTAAAACGTTATTAACGTGCCTAAACTCAGTAATTCACCATTTCTACGCATGACAACACACTTTGTCCGTGTTTGGCTCTCTCGTCGCACAGTGAAGCGTTCCCGCATTGACGTCACTTCCGGCTTCCCCCAAAACTTCAAAATGAGTCGAAGGAATTTCCCGCGATGTTCGAAATTATTGATATTTAACGGAACGGTATCGCTTTTTCTTTTTTAAACTTACGGTTCGAGATTACTAGTAGCCCAATATTTCATTGCACAACAGTTGTTGGGATGCTGTCACAGGCTCTTTAAGTTTATGACTACAGCAGGACACATTGCTAAAGTCGGTTACAAATGGGATGTGTGATCTGTGTCACATGTCATGCTTCAATTTTAGTTATTAAAAACAAGCTGTGCGTGCATATTATATCTGTGAAAGGAAACGGTTATTGTTCATGCAAGGTGTAAAGTATGTGCGATCAGAATATTATTCTAGCCCCCCTGCCAGGTGTAAGTTCCTGTGAATATTGTGTTTTTGCTGGAAATATAAGAGGCAAAAATACCATGACTCATTATGTCATCCAGCTACTCTAGATGAAATACTACACTGTGTTCTCTCACAAGCTCTTATTGTAATTGTAATTATCCATTGTTTCCTGCAATACAGCATTCCCAAGCCAGTGTTTTGGTGTTGTATCTCATTGCCACAGGCACATACAAAACATGTAATGATAATGCACAGCGATGAGTAACTCATTGGCCAAATTGTGCATCTGGAAACACATTTTATTTATCACACATACTTAGTAAAAAAAAGGCAGTCCTTTTTGGCACGATTTTCGGCTTTGGGTTGGATGGTCCACACTAACCAAACACTAATTATCTCTGGCAAATTTGCAACATTTGCCCATTCATAGAATTAAAACTTGTACTGCAAAGGAAAATAAATGCAATGTGACAACACTTATATACACGCACTGAGATAAAGCCGTTCATTCTCCTTTTTCCATTGCCTCGTGCTTTTAAAAGAAAAAGTACTGTCAGCCATGATGTGCACAAATAATCTGTTTTTAATATCTTAATCTCTTCTTTAATGGCATCAGCAATTATGCCTTAAATGGATTTAATATATCCTGTCTAAGCATAAGACATGAACAATTGATCATAACCTGCTTAAGAGGCTGTAAGGAAATCATCAGATAAGCTCCAAAACAAAGAATGTAGACTGCTATTCTTTTAAAATCCATCACTGCTGCTCCACTGCTTAGATGACATATATGCTGACCTGAGAGATTTAAAGCCAGAATTGATAACTAATATTCTCAGAGGTGACAGTGCACTGTATTGTAAGTCCACATATCATCTCTGGAAGGTCAATGGCTTCCATCATAGGCTCAGTAACTGATATCCAGCTCTGCCGGTTTGTGATACACAAAGTCTTGTATAACGGTACTTTTTCAGTAAAGTGAGTGATTTTTAAACGCAGCAATGACTCATCCGTAATCCCCAAACCATAATGTTTTGACACCTGTATTTTATTATGTTTAGCTTTTCTCTAGATTGATAGTAAGTACATATTTGTACTCATCACAAATCAGAAAATGTGTCCACTAATCATGTTATTGTTTATTTTTTATTTGACCAAACATGTGGAATGGAGAATATTTGTTATCTCAGAATGACCTTAACCACTCCTTTTTCTGGTCATAATGGTAGTTGCCATTAAAACGTTGACTTGAGGGGGGTTTAAAATGAACGGGCAGTAAGCCAAGCTGTGAACAAGCAGCTATCTGAATGCTGTCACTGTGGAGGCCATTATAGCGTTCCATTTGAATTATAAACCCTCCCCAGAGCAAGGTGGGTGCTGCATGGGTGCGTGACTGCCCACCGGATAGCAGAGATAGGTCCCTTCAGTGAAATGGTTGAATGGGAGAGTGACCAGGCATCAACTTTGTTATTAGATTCGTCACTGTCACTCAAAAAGGTGTGAGTGACAGAAGACCCCATTACCCTCCGAGTCTCACCTCCATCCTTCAGAGATGGGGCAGCTTTTACAGGCAACACTAAGGTGGGGGAAGAATAGTGTGAAACGCTCCAATGGTCACATTAAAATACCCCCTTCTAATGAGTGTTTTTTCCTCTTACATGCAATGCTGGCTCTCCCTCAAAGGTGATTTTATGTAATAATTCACAACAAATACAATAGTTTTTGGTCAAAGATCTTTGCGAACAGTTCTGAGAAAAGTCCACTTTTGAAATAGCCGGTAAGTATGTTAAAGCTGGTCTTCCCTGGAGAAAAATGATCTACTTAATTAAAAGGACCAGCAGGAAAGGCCTGGAATCATGACGGTATAATTATAAAAGACCCATTTCTGTTAATCCTTGGCTCTGCAGCAAGGAGTCTCACATGGTGGGCCATGGCCACTAGTTAAGCACTGAGACCACACAGGGCTTTTACAAGTAGAGGCAGTGGGAGCAGGACAGTTCTTTAACTGAGGACGTGGGCCCAGAGGTCTCCTGCAGCTTATTACTGCAACAGAGCCTGAAGGGAAAAGCCCTGCAAGATCATTTATGAAGGACATGGAGTCAAGAGGCAAATCATAGGCATGTTAAAAAGTCAAGTGTGCCAAGCGTTGAGCCGACTACTGCGATTGTTGGAGATCTTTAAAGCAAATATTCTTTAATATCACCCAGCTCATTAACATGGCTCTGAAGTGTCATAATGTATCAGATGTTCTTTACAGTCATGATGAGACATAAAACAGGAGATATTTTCCCAACAACGAATCATGGCAGGACGCTATTGCTGAGCTTTGTGTTTGAATGGAGGTGGGCTCTGTGCTGTGCCACTTGGTCCGGTGCTGGGGCCCTTTGATTTGTGTCCCACAGCTGGGCCTGGGGAAGACATTTCAGTAGGCAGCTGCGGACGCTTAATCTCTCCTGCGCTGACACAGGCTCAATTAGTGGATAGCACACTTTGGGATTCTGCAGGAAAGTTGTCAGTGCACCGTCGGATAAATCACTGGAGAGGAATCCACACTGGCTACTGCAAGCTTTGGCCCCCATGGCCTGTTTCTTTGTTTGCTTACCTTGAGTTACAGAAGGGTAATGGTTGTCTAGCTGCGCTGCATATAAGAGCTTCTTTGACAAGTGTTTTGATTACCCGGAATTATAGGTTAAGGAAATCTCTGTAATTATGTGTTTTGTTTACAAAAGCAATCAATATAACTGTTGTGTAACAGTCGAGAACTTAATTCATTTTTTATTTAAACTTTAATACTGTAATTTCAGACTTTCATTCTTCAAAAGAAAACATATCAATCTGTGGAAATCATAAAATCCACTCACCCCTTAAATTACTTGAGGATAATAAAAGATAAATAATCATTTTGTACCCACCAGCCGTTTTCACTTATTCTTTCAGTTCTCACTCCTTTTTCTTGTTTACAGTTCCAACCTAATGGAACATGGATATTCATCTGGAGCACTCTCCGGTAATCTCTTTTGAAAGAAAAATAATAAGAAACATTTACCTTTTTGATTGTATTGATTTTGAGGCTTCACCTTTATTCTTTCAGGCTTCTTCCTTTTTTCAGAGATCTTAATTTAACGTTAGCACATCTTCAAATGCAACTTCATTCCCCACTGGCTGTGCAGATAAAGTGCATTTATAGAACAGCTAAATAAACACAAAAAGGCATGCAGAGAGCACAGTAGGCCACAGCTTGAAGTGTTTCTTCTGTGTTTTGTTAAATTGCCATTGAGGTACACACAGCATGTCTTATTGAGTACTCCTTGCCAAGGATTGTCTGCTACACAATGGGATGGAAAGCACTTCTATTTCTTTTGCTATGTCTCCTTATCTGAGTTATTTAAATGTGCATAAATAAGATACTGAATTGCATTCCTCTCCAATTAAGATAACCATAGCATTAGCTCTTATCATAGACATGTGTATTGACCAGATTTAGCTTTGTCTTGTTACAATAAACTAGTTGTCTCATAATTCTGGAATGCAACAAAGACAGCCAACTCACCTATCGTCTAGGAGCGCAACCGAAGTAGACTTTGGGAAAATAGGCCTTAATGGGACTCATTTTCAGGTTCATATTAGAATGATGTACCTCCACTGTGACACATTTAAATGTTCAGATTTCACTATGTTACGGAAGTAAACAAAGGAGTCATTTCAGGAAGGGTGGGGAGAGAAACCCTCTCTGGAGTGAACTTCAGGATGTTATTCTTTGAAGACTATTTACAAGCACAAAAACATATATAAAAGCTTTGTTATCAGCCTGCATTGCCATGGCATTTAAAGCTTGTCATACCTTTCTGTTTTACAATGCTTAAACCATTTTCTATCATATTTACATACACAGCAGTGAGGAGGGTATTAAAAGCATAAGCTTGGGTATCTATCTATCTTGGATATTGTTGCTATAGGCTACTCTGTACATACTGTCAGTGCCAACTTGTGAAGAGCAGATAGCATTGTTATAAAAATGCTGTTTGATTTTTACTGTTGCCCAAAGGTTATACAGTTATAGAAATATAACAATCAGGTCTGAAGGCTTGTAGTTCCAGATATAAATAAAGATGTTCCTTGTTTTGTTGCCTAGCACATTGTCATAGTCCTTTTATTTGCTGCACTTAAAATAATTGAAACATCCACAGCCTCTGTGTTCACAGGTTAATGATCAAGAAAATACAAAACCATGATGACCTTTTTAATTCTATAGCTCTCTGTTGTTTTGACATCTCGCGTGTGCTTCTCTGCAAATGTTAATGTATTGTACAAGGCTGTAGGCCTTGCTGAATAAGCGCCTTGCACCAGAAAACCCAAAGAACCATGTATAATAGCAACAGCTGTTCATGCATTTTAATCTAAAACAGTGGCCTTTCCCTGAATGGCTCCATTTCTCTTCATTTCTGCAATTACAAACATGCCAGAGAATTTGGCCTGAAGATGCAGGAGTGTGAAGCAGCAGCAGCAGCAGCAGCAGCCATGCTTGCTTTCCCTCCTCACTAGCCTTAAATCCTGCTATTTAGATAGCTTAATAATTACATGCATTTGTCTAGTGCTGTCTACTGTTGTTGCTTCTTAGAGCTGTGTATGCATGAAACAAAGTGCTTCTGTTCCAGATATTACCTCTAGCCAGTTTGTTCTTACGAACGCCATCTTCTACCATTGTGCAGCAGGCTTTCCCGAGTGCCTCAAAGATGAACTTTGTGCAGGAAAGTAATTTATGATGAAATTGGCCAGGTTCGCTCTGGGGGTTGTGTTTTCTCAACATTAGTGTGTCCCTTATTAGCCTAACTTCTCAAAGAGGGCAATTTCTTCTGGAGGCGACATTTAATTATGTCTGAAGGAAAATGTGTGTGTTCTATTGATTCCAAATACAGCCGGCCGGTGTGTTGTTTGGTTAGAAAAAGATGTGCCAGACTGATGCAGCTTCCTATCATTAATATAATGCTAAATTACACTTGAAAATATGACAGACTCCATGAGGCAGAAGTGATGGAAGTGGTAGGTCTGCAGTAATGATAAGTAAAAGCATGATGTATTCATCAATAATTTAAATCTTGTTCTGGTTGATTTATTCCAAGGGGAGCCCTTACTGGTCAGCAGCGGGAATATTACTTTGAAATTAGGAAAAAGCTTGTTTCATGTCATCTTCTCTGGCAGCTGATTTGCTCCTCACTCACAGAGAGAGAGAGGTGTACGGCTTATTGATAGGAGGTGCTTCCTGGTGGTTGTGGGTTACATGTTGACTACCTTTGTACCAGAGATGTACGACTGGTAAACCCCCACTATGAGAGCTCTTAGATGTCAGAATCGTTGATGTTATTAATGTCTCAGGTTGTTCAGAAATGCTTTGATTCCTCCAGGGCACCCAGAGAACCTAAGGAAATGTGTTTATTTCTATAAACAATTTAGCTCGTAGACAATTATGACATGAAAGACATGAGTGAGAAACGGTCATCTTCTGTTGTGGCGTGAAGCCGCATTTGCAGGAGCTTTAATGACTAATGTAACTCTGCAAGCAGGAATAAAATGTCCTACACACACACACACACACACACACACACACACACACACACACACACACACACACACACACACACACACACACACACACACACACACACTGCACTTCAGATTGGTGTTGCTGGAAGAGGAAGATCTCAGTCTCTCATACCTTTCTGTCTATTGACACTCCCTTTATGCCCTCTCCCTCCTCTGGCAGTAATAGTCAAGCTGGTGTGCCGAAGGTAATCTAACCTAGGAGACGAGGCGATAATAGCCACATTGACAGAGTTCTTGTTCGTAATAAGAGACTGGATGGGGAGTCAAAGGTGAAAAATGAGTGTGATATTGAAGCAAGGAAAGGAACCTGTAAGAGGAGGTTTGTGTTTGTATGGAATTATTAGGGCACCACACACCCAGAAATGAAAGCGGTTTTGAGGCTTTGATAAAGTAGAAGACGCAAATGGTGGAGACACCATTCATTAAACATCTGTGATCAGCGTTATGGGGAGGCTTCAGACTGTTTTCACATGACAGGAATGGTTTCTTGAATGATGTTGCTTCCAGTGGGGACAGAGGCAGATGGCCTTTGGCTGGACACCTGCATATCTGCTGACATTTTTGCAAGTCAATTCACTAGAACAACAAAACAGCTTATTTGTAAGCACACATGCATGCATCTGGGTCTAAACGGTTTCCCATGCTGTGATGAAATACAAATCATTATAGCTAAGGCATGCAAACTACAAAAGTGAATAATCATTTGCTGATACTCCATGTCCTATCAACCCAGTACAATTTGTCACTTAGACATCTGTGGAGTTAAAAGTAAAGTTCATGTTTGTCATTATCTTGGCACATTATAGGGTCACATTAAGAATTGGGATCAAGTTTCTTTGTTACACTAAAACATGTTTAAACATTTATTAGATTACTGCAGTACTGAGGACTCCAAATAAAGTGTTTCCAACGTGCACTTGCTGTTAAGCAGAATAAGCTGTACTCCAGTCATGTAAAGAATGCAGACAGTGTACCTCAGCTTGTTTAAGACAGAGCGGCTCCGCTACCTCAGACAGGGAATGTTCCAACAACAAGACAGAGCAGTTAAGACAACATGTTTAAATGCTAGGGACGTCTCTACTGTCCGAGGGAGTCCAGCTCGGCTGGGGTTTGGCACCGACTAGTCCGCAGCTGTCAGACTCCAGGTTCCCAACGACCGTGTCACATGAGCTGTAACTTAACCTGGCATTCCTTTATGGCCCTGGGAACAACAGCGTGAAGAGTGTGTGCTCCTATCAACCTCAGCCCCTGCTCCACAAATACAGCCCAAGTTTTTAAATGCTGTTTTGCATATAATCATGGAAATACAGCATCAGTATTTTGAGCTTCTCTATCCATAATTGTCAATAAATAATTGACTTCACAAAAACGTTCTATAGTCAGTGAAAGCTAGCTGGCTTATGTTCAGTTTGATCAATAGATCTACACATGGCATAAAGTGCAAAGTAGAAGGTTAACTGGGTTCCATGTAAACATTAGCAAAGGTATATTTTAATTGACTGGAAACTGACAGAAGTGCATATGTGTTATGATACTCTTAAATTAATTCTGACTAACACTTGAACCAAGAGTTACAGAGTCAGCTGGAGGTGAAATCTTGACACAGTAGAAAAAACAAGGTTATGACATGAAGTCAAAGCTGTGAATTGGTATATCTTTATTATATTATCTTATACGGGTAACTGCATCTCAACAGTTTGATTCTGTTTAGTAAATATAACATGTTGAATGTAACCTAATTAAAATAACCTTTTAAGAGTCGAGTCCTTAGGGAAAAAAGTAGTTATTTTTTGTCTCGATACTCATTTTAAGCACACATATTATTTATTTAGCAAGGACCTGCTTAATCATACATTTAAATACATTCACAATCTAGAGGTTTGCAAAAGCCTCTACAGTGTCACATTATGCTACTGTGTTAAACAATTCTAAATAGACCTCACACTGTTCTGCTTTTGATGGAATCAACAGTATAATATAATAGTTAATGCTTAAACAGTAACCCGCTACGTTTCTTAATGCTATTTCATAGAAATAGCTTCCAATCTTTACTGACATATTTGTCAACTTTGGCTGAACTGTAACACCAGGGTTCCCTCTGCGTCGTAGTGGAACCTGTGATTGCCGTGTCATTTATCCTGGTACCTGCTTACATTGCGGTGTCAAGAGAATTGTGAGTCATGTAAGCTTGAAGTATTTTATGTCACTCTGGAGAACAACATCTGTGAATATCTGCCTGGCATTCTATTAGCCCGAATCCCCTGTTTACCTGGGTATTATAGGTAAAATGGAGATTATTATCCCTTTCCTGGGAACTTGGTTACAGTAGAGAGAGAGCTCTGGCTCCTGTTGCATCCAAAATTACTGTGATAAGGACACATAATCCAGTATCACAAGGGATTCACCACAATGCCTCGAAAAATATTCCACCTGACATTTAGTTCAGCCAGATCTTTGATTGGCACTTCATTATCAACTAATCCATGTCGTTCTCTCCTTCAGTGAAATTAGATGAGTGCAAAACGCTGTCATCAAAAATGGGGAATTGTGTACGGGCTTTGATCAGTGTACATCTTTGAAAAAAAGTACTGTGAGGAGAGAGGAAATATGTTGTTGCCATGGATACAAATAAAAAAGGTGAGAGGGAATATATAGTTTTAAACTAAATATGTTTGGTTGTGTGTCGAAACTGCTATTCCCATTTAGGGAGAGTATTGATAAAAGTTTAAGTTAACTGTCCCCCGGCCTGCCCGCAAGACGTTTCTGGGTTTGAGATCTCGGAGGATCAGCAGGCCATGTTCACAAGAGGTTAAGGTTTAGGCCTCTCTCTATGAATGACCATCTATTCCCCTCTTTTAAATTATGGATTGGTATTCAGACTACTCCACATCCTGCCAGGTAGAATCCAGCTCACCCCCCCTTTCCCTCCTGCCCAGCCCGCGCTGCCTCCTCTGGCTCCAGTCCTGAACCTAACCCTCAGAGGAGCGGAAAATAATTAGGAGAGAAAATTGCAGCTGACACTATTTCTGAAAAGCAGGGTATTGTAATGAGAGCAGAGCAGGTATTCATTGTATCTGAGGGAGCGATTGAAAGCCCTTAGTTTTCGGGCTGCCTGGGAGAAGCCCCGGGAGAGTAAGCAGAGCTTTGCTGAGTCCCTTAATGCATGTGGGAACGGAGCCTTGAGAGGACGAGGCAGAGGTGTCTCCAACAATGGCAGGAGCCAAGGTTACAGCTGAGTAACTAATTCAAACTGCTCTAGACTGACACGCACAGTGACACGCACACACAACCTCGTCTCCTTTGTCTCTCTCAATATGGCTCTTCCTCTGTCTCTTGCTCTCTCCTTGTTCCCATTATGAGTTCAGAGGGATGCCGTCCAGCCACCGCTCAAAGTTATCTTCATTAGCCGCGCGGACTTGCTGGAGTGGCTGCTCGGGGAAGCTTTCTCTGAGCAAGGCACTCAGAGAAGATGAATAAATGTTTTGTCCCACATAGTCCCAGCCTAAAGCGGTGGCAGGCTGCAAGGAGAGATAGATGAGGTATTAACTGTTATATTTTTCAACAGGGGCTGAGGAAGCCCAGCAGTGGGTTGGACAGAAGCAGATGCTGCCGCCTGAATATTAAGCCTGTTAAATGGAATGTCCTCCATAAAGAAGTCCTTACAGGAGTTGAAATATAGCACTGAGCACCGCTGATGTGCATCACATAACCGAAGAAGTTGTTTATCTTAGGGCTTCTGCTCCACATGTGATTCCCACTGAACGCTGGGAGATGAGAAATAAATCACTTTGATCACCTTTCAGTGCTTTCATGAAAGTGCATCCTCAAAAGGGGCGCAGTGTACTTTTTTTTGTTGCATTTGCATATGATTATTCCATGTCAGTATAATGGAAAAGGGGCACGGACATAATGGCGTTCTGGAGTCTTATTGCAACCACTGAAACACATTTAAATAATAGGAAGACACATGACACGAGGCTACTAACTGTGAGGTTTTACAGCGACTTCTCAGTTGTATAAGGTTTATCTGAAAATCGAATTTAATTTGCAGATAATCCAAACTATGGAACTTGTAATTAAATGTACAAAATGTAGAATTGTTTATGTTTGTAGAAACATTTGTATTGCGACCAACGGGCGAGTGACATCCTCCTTTCTGCAGTGAATGCAAGTGCTTAGTTAATGAGAACCTGAGGCTGTCTTTGTAATGCTGAAGGCATCCATAATGTAAAGCTCTTCAGGGAATAATGCTGGAATCCCACTTAAATGAGAAAATAAATTGCATGTGGGTCATAACTCCACTTACAGAAACTCCGATCTGCTTTAAGTTGCCTAAATAATGGAAACATGTATTCACAATTAAGTTTTGATTGCACCACAGCCCACTACGCACTTGCATTTGAAATAATGCATTACATTCTAAAACATTTTCCTACCCTTCCCTTTTCATACAGTTTATGTATCTCTTTTTTAAACACATAATACCCATTTTGCATCCGTGGCACTCCTCCCATTCCGTGAAGCAGGTAAATTAAATCTGGAGCTGGAGCATCCGGCAATCAGCCAGATCTTCTCCTCTATTTACGGGCACTGTGAACACATTTCCAGGCTTATAGGGACTCGCTGACATTAAATGCTCAGTGACACACTCAGTAGCATCAGAAAAAGAGTGTTCCACCCTAGCTATGCAACCATGAACGGGAGGAGTAGCAAAATGGAAGCTGAAACAATTATCTACAATCTTACTCTCCAGCTACTGAGATGAAACACAGAACCCTGTATGATTTGCTCCCTGAGTTCCCAAGGTGCTTATACTGTAGGTAAGAGATTTGCCATGCCTGGTAGTGATGAGAGGAGGTGCCTGGGGAGGATGGACTCCTGCGGGAACTCTGCAAACTGGAGGAGGGCCGTGTGCCCTTATGACCATGAAGAGTGCATATCTTCCTTGACAGCTGTTTTAGCAGGATCTTTTCCTGCTCTTGAACTGCCTGTCTTAAGGGAAACGCAAAAAGACTTTGAATAACGATAGTTAAAAAGAGACATACATATTTTATTTTCATTGGTGACTCTTTAGATGATGATCTACTTTTAATACAATGCTCTGTAAACACACTGTCATGTTTATGCAACCTTCAATGCCTAATTGTATTGAATAACTATCTCTTTCTTATCTTGTGTGCTTACACTTAGTGGCCAAAATATCATAGCTAACATACAAAATGTGCAACACTCTCTTTATGCTACTGCAGGATGGCCTTCATAATGTTTAAAAAGTTCTAAAACCCACAGAACCCATTATGACTTCGTCCTAGCCCTCATGTGAACCTTTTGTTAGTGCCTTGAGACTTTTTATGTTCATATCACCTCGAGAAACTGAAAATGCATTACTATTATACATCCAGGAGCACAACAAACTAAACTTGAATTGCCTTTCAATGCATATATTATATATTTTCCCCAAATATATATTATACATGTATTATGCAAAGGCTATATAACAAGACAGCTAGGAAAATGAAGTATTAATGCAATTTTTGTGAAGATTCAAATGATAACATTTCAGCCATATTAGAACTCCTTGTGATTTTTAAATAACTGAAGCCTGGGGGTAACGTTATTAATTTGAATCAATAGACACATGCTGAATATGACGCCTGTCAGTAGGAGTAGAAACATTAGAAACTAGAGAACATCTTGGAATGGGATCAGAACAGCTGTGACATCAAATCAGACCAAAGGTGTAATGTTTCTGTCTTTTTCTGTCTAAAGATTTGAATGCCAAAGGTATTTCTTGTTCTTATCAGGAGCGATTTGATGTGAATATAAATGATGAGCTTGTTTAGAGGCCCGTAGCTTTCAGTTTACCCTGCGCATTTAGCAATTCATGTTTCTGCCATGTTAAGTAGCAATTATGATGCAAATAAGTGTGGCTGATGATCATGGACAATCTTGTTTGCATTGTGAATATAATAAAAATGCCAAGCCTATAGCCGGCGCTACAGCTGCTCATTCTTGTGTTAAGTAGCTTTCATTGTCGTCAGAGCGATACCTCCTCGTATCCACATCACTGTCACACTCATGTTACTTTTCAAAAATCCATCAGGATTCGTCTCTGTCAACTGCCTGTCCCTCCGTCCATTAAAGATGATTGATAGAGCTAAACAATCTTCCGCCCAGCTGTTGTCGTTGACTCATCCCTAAGAAATTGAAAGGATCTCAGCAGAGGACCATCCCTCATCAAAAGACCTTTTGTCTGTGTTGAAGCAAAGTATATTTCAGAAGATAGGGTACAACTAATAATCTGCCTTTTTTCGCAGTTTTTTCCTGCCACCGTACATGAATAATTATTGCATTAGAGATTAAAATTGCGATAAGTGTCACGTTGTGCCTTTTATCAGGAATGTACATTCTGATTTTTTTTGTATCTGTTCGACAGTTATTTTCCTCTTCATCAGAACAGAATATGTAAACAGTGGTTATCCTGCAGGCAATCTTCACTCTACACAATGTTAAGCTTTGATGGATAAATCTATTCTGACAGATTTGTTCTCTCCATCCGCCAAAGAGAAACTTAAGAAAAGACACGTCTGCTTTTCCAAACGCTACTGTTCCTCCTCCTGGCCCTGTTATCCTCTAATGGCTTGTGAGGATTTTTACAGGACAACTTGAGGAGGATTTTATGATGTTTCAGTGTGATTGATAACATGCTCTTGGAGGGATGTCAGGCTTTCAGAGACGGATAATGTGGATTTCTATCCCTCTGCCTTCTTGTGTAAGACGTGCCATCAATCAAGTGTATCCCGGCCTTAACCCGGTACAATTAAAACCTTAGGGGGGCGGGGGCCCGGAGTCTTTGCGGAACCAGGACACACACATCAATGAGGAGCGCGACAGAATCAGAACACAGATCCACATCGTAACAGACTCACCACAGAGCACAGGACTGATATGAGATTCCCACCACAGGGCAGCAAATACAGTTAATGATCTGACTGTATATCGCTGTTGACAGTGGAGACGGATTACAGGAAGAACCGTCTCATTTTCACTGTGTGTGGAGGCGTTATTAGATTCTAGCCCGGCTAATTTCATTCTCAAGCTCGTCAATATTTACCAGCAATAGGCACTGCACACTATGGCAGACCCAGTAACCCTACAGAGAGGAGATTCAGAGCTGAGAATGTAGAGATTCAGAAATCAAGCTCATGTACATAATTTGCTACTTGTTCCTGTAAACGCTTGTTTGTTTTGACATGACGAAGCCCACACACTGCTAATTAGCATGGCTACTTTGAGATCTGTTGTGATCCTGCTTGTGTATGCTTCTCCTCAGTTAGGCCTTACCTTTCTCTGTATGTCTGTGTTTCAGTGGATGGCTGCATACACAAAGCGGCGGGGTCCTGTCTGTATGATGAGTGCAACTCACTAAATGGCTGTGAAACCAGCAAAGCCAAGATCACCTGCGGCTACGATCTCCCTGCAAAATGTGAGTACCAGTTCATTAATATATGTTTTTTTGTTTGTTCTGTAAAGTGTTGCACCAATGCCTTGCACGAATATTCTCTAATCAAGACTGCTGCCATTGAGGGCTGCGTCACCTGACAGTTAGTGAGCATTAAGATTTAGTGGAAAACATTAGTTCGGAGAAATTGTACAATGCAGCATTAATCTATATTGGTTTATAAAACAGCCTCATTTATAGAATCGTACGGCTGTTGACCCAGCTGGTGGAATTCACTGGTGCTGCATTGATGCAGAAAATCACCAGTGTGGTTTTGCATAGCTGATGGATTTAACACAGGATTTTGCAGTTCATGTGTGCACATGCATCATATTTTGAATTGAGGTCATAGTTTGTATAAAGTAGTGCAAATTAAATTCAAAGTACACACACACACACACACCAGTGTCCACTCCAAAGTATGGTAGGTCGATGCGTTTAATGTCCAAAATAAAAACTATTTGATCACAATTTATTAATTTTGAAGAACTAATTGGTAATAAATGGTGAGTTGTTTTTGGAGGATAATTAATATGATTGGTGCTTGTTGTTAGGCTGAATGGGAGTGTCATCTGCACACAAACAAAGACATTAAGGAAGCTATTAGTTGCTTAATTTGATAGATTTTTCATCCCTGATTTATTCTGTTAAAGGGTCACATAACTCTTACTGTCATGCCATAAATGATCAAACGAGGGACTGCAGTGTTTTCTTTGTGTTTATCTTTGTCATTAATGTAACGTTTTGTACTAAGTATGCAAACGTTTGTGTTGTGTATGTGGGTGCCGCCTCCTACACTTTTCCGAGCTAATTTCCTTTGATGATTGTCAGTAACACTTGTGTCGCTTTTGAAAGTTTGTCACACGATTCTCCCACTTGCAAACTTGAAATGGAAAACATGATGGGAAGGAAGAAATGTCACTTGGTGTAATTCGGTCGAGACAAACGTCCCAGCAGTCCTAACCTAACCCTGAAGGATTTCCAGGAGACAGCCAAGAGAAGACATTGAGGCCCAGATGAAATTAGGTTGTGTTAATACGGTATGTCGTAAAGATGTCAAACAAATGGAGCAGATAAACTGTGAGTCAGTCTTGTGGGCAGTCAGTTCAAGTGTCTCCAAAACAGGGTGCACCATGACAATCTAATAACCTGCAATATCCCCTGGGAGCAATCACAATGCCACTGGGTGCTGTTATTGTAATTATCTTTGGGCTAAACACTTTCTCTGTGCCGATAAACTATATAATTGTGAAGTTCTTTACCTGGGAATAGTCAGTTCTTTTTTGAACATGATGTTATTTTACATTAGAGCTATCTTTACTCGCAGCCGGAATCATCTTCTTATCTTCCAACTCTGATCACTGTCATCATCACCGTTGTCTCTCTCGTGTGTATTAGAATCTGACAAGCGCTTGACTTTTCTTTGTGAGTGCTCAGCTCTGACAAGACATCTCACTCCTTCTTAAAGTCTATCCACGGTTTGAATTTTGTTCTTTTTCCTGTAATTTCTATCACTGACTTATTTGTTCCACCTACACACACATTAAACAGCTGCCGTGACTGCAGTCAACAATCTTTTCAGTTTATGAAATCTCAAAATAAAAGTATTTCCTCCTCCTCAGCACTGAACAAAGTAAAAAAACATTTTTCACTTTTATTTTTTAATTTCCTGAATTCATGAATGTTACATGTAGGCTTAAGAAAGAAGGATTAAAAACCTGCAATCAATTATCATTTTTATTGAATGTTAATGTTATGTTAATGGTATTTTTATTGTCGCTAAACTAAATGCATTAAGTAATTAAAATGTTCCCAAATTAATTGTAATATTACGAAATTAACTGATTAACTTGAGCATCATGTCATTACTCAGAATGGTTGGCTCCTGGTGATAATTGGTTGCTATCGAATACATGCAAACATAGCGTTTCATTTAACAGAAATTGCACATGTTTTTAAGAGAAAATAATCCTTGTGGAATGAGTTTCTGCATCTCAGTGTTTTCTGTCAAAACTGTTATTCAGCTGAATTATTATGGCCATAGTCGGTGTTTGGAAAGCACTTGGCCTTGTTGTTAGTGCTTTCAAAGATTTATTGGTGTAGGCCGTCAGATTCAAAGACTTTTAAATCGTTAAATGATACCATCAGACACTGAAGTGACAAATATTCTTTCTGATTAAAAGTTGTATTCTTTCATTCATAAATGTATCGAAAATATCGAAATGAATGTGTGCCTGCCATCGCAAAATAGCTTCTGCTGACACTAATCTGCAGATGGATGCTCTTCTACTCGAGCGACAAGAGCCCAGACAAATGGAACATTTACCATTTACATCTTGGCAATGCCTATTATTTCCAATTTGGACATTCTCTTCCCAGTTTTGCCTCAACATTAGGGTTGCTTTTCAATTTTTTCTATAAACACATTAATCTCTCAGAAGATTGCTTTCTTCTTTGGGGGCCATTTTCAGAAATCCACACCACTGCATATCATTGGAAATAAGGAAATCTAAACTCAGACTAATACAAAACAAACTGTAAATCACTTTGCTTTTAATTACATTTGAGGAGATTTAGGCTTGCCTTTACTGTACGCTGAATTCCCAGCAGTCATCTCACCACTTTGCCAACAATGCATGGAAATAAGCAATCCATCATACTGTGAATTATGCTATTTCTCTTGATCTTACAGCACTTATTGAGTCTTATGCATCATTTGATAATATTACCCACGGTGTATTGTATTTCATGCAACAAAGGATTATGCAGGTCGATTTTGTAATTTTTTTAAGAAATGGAGAAATTGCAATTCAAACATAATACTCAAAATAACTAGCAAAGCAATAAAAGGCTTCCTCGTTTTCTGGAAAGCTACTTATTTCCCGCAGGGAGGATATCAGTTGATCTTAAATCAGAGTTGTCCTTGTTTGGAGATTTGATGTGATGAGGCTATGGAAAATGACCGGGCTCAACCACCCCATTTCATTTTTTTTTTTTTTTCATGACAAGAAAATTGCTCTCCATTACATCCCACTAAGCAGTTTAGGCTGTGAATCCCAGTGGCAAATAAGCCTTTCCTTAAAAGGACCAGGCACATGTGGGACAGATTATTATAGGGCTGGCCCAGGATTATTAATCAATGACAGTAATTACCCACCTACCATAGCGGAAAGACTAAAACAAAAGTGGCCTGTTACATCAATATGACAAGGACATTGTCTATTGTCTAGTTATTCATCTGTTCGTAGATTAATGATCAAATGAAAAAAGAATGTAGATTGTAACAAGCAAAGTCGCTTGACTTTTAGAGGATTTGTAGCAACATTGTCCAAAATGTTTTCATTATTAGCATTTAAGTTTAAAGTTTAGATGGTTTGTTGCCCAACATATGCAATGATTGGATATTCCCAAATAGTGGAGAAGGCTATACACTGGGCCCTACAGACGTTTGTCCAATTCAAGTTTGAAAATATTGTTTAAAAGTTTGAAATGAATAGAAATGTTGGTATTCAGAAGGGCTTCTGTTGTTGCGGCTTGTCTCTTTACTACCTGCAGTTGTTTTGTGCCACTTCAACGCTGAAAATCTTTATATTGAAATTCATTATGCTGTGTGTCTGTATCCTTGTCCTTGAAAATAGAGACATTATTAACTCAACCCCAAACATTTGCTTCAGGACATCTTTGTGAAGTGTTGTGAAGTGCATTAGCAGTGCAGTGTATGATAAGGAGATACTGAAAGGTTCAAATAAGGATAACACTGAATAACTCCTGGTGGGATGATACTGATACTGTACACTTTGGTGCTTTTTCTGGCTTAGGTCTGAGAGCAAGCATTTTGTTTATTTTGTATATGTGGCATGATTTTCATCATTTCCAGGCATTAGAGAATATTTGATAAACATGCAAAGTGGACACTAACGATGCTGATAGTGTTATGTCAAGAAAGTAAAGTATAATCAAACTTATATTTTACATAGTCTCCTGAAAATCAGCATAGATTTGCTTCATAACACATTAGAAACGTTGGTATTTAGTGGATGATACTAAACCCAGCTCTGATCACACACTATATTTATCTTTTTTTAAACCTATAATCAAAAAGCGGCATGTGAAATGTAATACCTAATTTATGAAGATTAACAGCAGATTACATCTGTTGCAAACAAAGGTAGTTGATGGCAGTTTGTCTGAAATTTGAATACATTTATAAACATTTGAATACCCTGATAACAATCTTCTTTGTGTACTTGATTGTGTACTGTTCAATGTAAAACCCTCTATTCACCGTGTGTGACACTGTAAATTAAATACGATCGGCATCTGAGCATGATCTACAATTCTGAATTTCCTCGATATAATGCTCGACCACAGGTCCACACTTAGAACGTTTAGGAAAGAACTTGTGGGTTGATCTGCACTTTCCCCACCTGTCAGTTAGACCTGGCAGTTATTAGAGTTCAAACTAGAGGTCTGATTGAGAAAGTTAATGTCCTAAAGGAACTTTTATATAGACCTCTGTTTTTTCACTCTTCAGTTTCATCCAGAATCTTTTACCCAGTTTAGTTTTCCCCCCTCGAGCTCCTTTAGATTGACAGTTCAAAACGGTTTACTGTTTATTGTTTTGCTTCTTCTCTCCCACTCCTCATTATTGTCTGAGCTCTAAGTAAATGCTTTAAATAATAAATAATATTTGGATTCAAGAAAGAAGGGCCAGCAATTCTTTATCACACTGCTGTCATAACAGCAGTGTGATAACAGTGATAACAGTGGCCTCTTTCTATTTCAGTCTTTGTCAATTATGTGAAAACTAGTTTCTTGAGCTTTAACCATACACTTATGTGGAAGAATAAGCTTCATGTTTACATTCATGCAACGATTTCTACAGCATGCTAAGTGTAAGTACTGATTTCATTTGTATCTCTATAATGGGTCTAATCTCATTGATCGAATAAATACTTTGGTCTGCTTTTTTACTAACTGGTCCCTGTAGAGAAATACTTATTGGGATTCATATGGAATAGCTTTCAACGTTTCAATTTATCAGTTGTAGGCTACGGTTATATTTTTCAGCCTTTGGAGTATTGCCTCCACGCAGCCCAATGTGATACACTATCACATTGGGCTGCGTGGAGGCAATACTCCAAAGGCTGAAAAATATAACCGTATAACTGATAAATTAAAGAGTTTGCCAGCGTGTCAATGTTTTATGGATACGGTTGAGTCTCGAGACTCAACCGTATCCATAAAACATTGACACGCTGGCAAACTCTTTAATCTAGAACTCGATGCTAACTGTATGCACACTCAGCCGGCTCTTTGTTTTATTCAATGGCGCATTCACACCGCAGTACTTTTCCCAAAGGTTCATGAGAATTTAGTTCATGAGAACTCTTTAGTTCTCATGAACTAAATACAGATCGCGTTCACACCGGAAAAAGTCCCTGAGGGAGGATTAGGCAAATGAAGCCGCTGACGTCACTTCTTCTTCTTCTGCTTTGGGTTTACTGGCAGGCCGCAAACCACTTCACGGCGTATACTGCCGCCCAAATTCCCCGGCCGGAAGTCTCCGGTGTTGGGGACTGGCTTCAGTAGAATCCGAGTAAATCGCCAGAACGCCGACACCTCCTCATCTCCACCGCTCCCATGTTTTATTTTGTGTTGCCATAAATTAGTCTCTCTGCATTTCTGCGCTGGGCTAATGCTAATGCTAATGCGAGGATAATAAAATGGCGGCTTCACAACACTTTTTGGGAGTTTTACGGGTCGTGGTTTGCAATCCGCCCAGCCAATCAGACATGGGAACCTTTTTCTCCCACGAAAGTGGGGTAAAAAAGTTCTCATGAACTAATTTTAGTACCGGCTCTTTTTGGTGTGAACGCGACAAAAGAGTTCTCATGAACCTTTGTGGGAAAAGTACTGCGCCTAATGCGCCTAATTGACAGGGCACTTCTCTGTATTTGTCCAATGTGCAGGCTTCAGTAGAACAACTAACAGGTCTGCCACTCCATTTTTTATTTTTTGCTGCCCTGCTGGCCCTTTGTATCCCGTGAATCCATACACTGTCTATAACTACTCATACAACACATGGTGTATTTTCCCTTCAATCACATCAGAAATATCGGCTTAACCTTGTTCCCACGACATTGTGAATCAGCAAATAATTTCCAATAAAACGTCCCTAAACTCAGTTTGAGCCATTAGATAGGCAGACAGATTAGATTTACAGATTGTTTCTTTCCATCTCTATAACCTTCCCTGTTATCGTTTGTGGTTATGCTCTGATTAAGAAGAAATATATTTAGATGGTACTCTTATTTCCTTTGGGACTTCAACATGTGTACTAAGTGTACATGATACATATTCTAAGTGGCAGTAGGCCTATACGTGACCCTGTTATAGATTATTGCATTAGTTTTCTTCAGATATTTTACATGAGCTGCTGAGACAGTCATCTGCTTATGACTATGCCGTTTGCTGGCCTTGCTAAGCTAAAAAAAAAAAAGACTAGGAGTGTAATCAATGAAGGTCATAGAGTACATACTACTCACAGCAAATGATGTATTAGTGATTCATGAGGCACATTATTTCGTGTAATATTTTTTTGAGAAGCAGAATGTTTTAAATGTGCTTGTTTGTGGAAATTATAACCTTTCAACCTCTCTTAAACTAAATAAACAACCAAGAACAAGTATGTATTTGTATGCTATTCCTCTGCCCCATTTTCATGATCAAAGTAGCTCAATGACAGAGTACTTACTTTAAAAGTATGACCACTACACACATGCAACAAACAGCCAGAGAGCTGTTGTTGTTGCCAGAAACCTTTTTGTAGCGGCTTTGAAAGTTTGTTTCAGCTTCGGTTTCTCAGATCCAGTATTTTTGGTAGCCTGCTTCAGTGGAACTCACAGGACCACAGTTAGAAAAAACACCTCTGGGAAACGCACCCCAGTTCAGATCACAGCCTTCTTTATCTTCTGCTCCCTTTCAGTACAACATTGGAGTCTCTGGTGTTTACTGTAACTGCACCTGTGCTAATAATACTAATCATCAGCCTGTGATAAATGTTCCTCCCTGATAGTGTGAGGAATCTTTCCCATGCCCTATTTAATCTGGGAGACCAGGCCGTCTGTTCCGTCTCTCTCCACTCAGCAAACACACATAAATCACAGCAAAGTACCTACTATTAGTAAGTGACATATAGCCCATTCTGATTAAATTACCACCTAGAACATTATCAGTCTGCCGAGCATGTTTATCAAAGCAGTCTCCGCCCCATCACATGCAGCGGGGCTGACACTTTCTGAGGGCCGTTGGACATTCCGTAATTTGTTAATTTGGGTTTGACTTGTTTACAAGAAAGAATTTAGTCAAGTTGAGGAGCCGCTTTGCTCAAAATGTCTAATTGTCTTCATTGTTTTAATGTGTCCTGCAGCACTAGCAACATAAATGTAATTTAAAAGTTAAAACTCATTCAGGTGGAGGTCATTTCAACTTCTTTGGTGCGTTATTGTTGTTTCTTATACTTTTAACTTCACTTTTTTAGGAAATGTAAAAACACATGGTTATTATATTGACCAGCATACATTTTTAACTTAATCCTTTGGGCTTTTAAAGGGTCCCATCATTTCAGGGGATAGTTGAATTTCTCCACCACAGAAGGGCTGTAATCCTTAACAGCTGAAATGTAAAAATAACACATTTTATGAGATTTGTATGCAACAGCAGTGCATTGTTAACGTTGTTAGTCTTGTTTTTCAAAATGAAATGGCTAACAGCAGACGGCTGAACAGACTGTACTTTATCTCTACATAATGGATCAAATAGATGCAGTGTGACTGTTCAAGGTGGGTTTTATTTTCTTCATTTTGGATTCAAGGCTAGAGTGAATGAAATCCTTTGTTGTGGCAGATACATTAGAGGGGCTTTACTCAACCCTGGTGGCCATCACAGCTCCAACCAGACACAGTGCTAAGTCAACATCTCCTCTGCTCACTGTTAGCACTCACATCATAAATGTCACCCCATCACGCACACTCCTTTTACCACGGACGGGTCTACCTTGGGTTTTCTCCGACACTTCGGATTATTTAGTCTGATACCTCATTCATGTCAGTTATTTGAGTATATAAGTATAAACTGTTTTTTAATGATAATCTTGCATCTACAATTTTAAATCTAATCAAACACTAATTAAATCAGTGGAACAAGTTAAGGTGAGCAATATTTCTGCAATCAACTTTTTTTTAATCTCCTATGCATAAAAAATAATGATTAGACCTTGCTGTGAGGATTACATTTTAAGCTGTTTGTGATTGTAATCTCCACATTTTTAAGATGAATTAATGATTGAATAAATTGCGTATGAAAAGAAAATATTGAAAATCAACGAGAGGCCAGATGTCTTTTTACTTTTATTGATGGCTGAAAAAAGTGCCTCAGCTTCTCCAGACTAATCAACCTGCTCTCTGGGGTCTCGATGGGTGTAATGGGTGCACTCTAATGTGCTGTTTACACGGGAACGAAACGGGTTGTATCCGCTACTTTTCTCTTCCGTATAGCCCGTTCGTTCACACGAGGCCGTAACGGAACCGCGGAAACGGACCCCTAAAACGATAACGGGTCCCAAGGTGGATATATCTGCGGACGGAACGCTCTGGGGGGCCAAACGGCTCCGTGTGTACGTCCTATACGATCATTTCCTGATAATGATGAAGCCATAGCCCCGCCTCTCCCCACCTCTGCTGCTCTCTGCTGTAGCATGGTCAGTAGACTGTCAGTAGCTACTGCTACTGCTACTGACCATGCTACAGATGTTAGTGCAAACTCTACAGCTAAAACCTAATTTCACTGCTTGTCTGTAAAGGCCCAAATAGTCCACCATGTCCCTCTATTTTCAGATATTTCTCTTTCCTTTGTTGGCTGGCTGTCAGTCTTCCAGATCTCTTGAGGACTGGAGTAATTTGGTAATTTTGCCTAAATGGTGATACTGTAATTATGTGGCATCAGCTGCCTTGCTGTCAATGAGACGGCCAACGGTCATTCATCACCAGGAAACAAGAAAGGGGGGTGAGTGGCATCTTGACTGATCGGGTAAACACTAGCAGAACGAAAGTGTCGTGGTCTCACCCAATGGCTGAAAACAGGAGGTGAGAGGCCTTTAGAGTAATGGGGTGCAAGAGCAGTTAGAGGCTGTGTGGCCGGGTGCTTGTTTAGCTGAGATAGGGGGTCAGCAAGGCATGCCTGAGCCCCAGAATGAAAGTGATGCATCAGGAGGGGGCTTGTGGGTGTCAGAAGAAGTGGGACCCACTGGAAGGTCAGGTTTGAAGTGGAATGTGACAGCAGCTCTAATGCAGTCCTGCCTTCCCATCTGTCCTCGAGTACGCCTGGTCTAATGAAGGCTGCGTTATAAAGGGCTCATAGTGGTGCCACATTTAGGCACACAGAACCGTCACTTTTGAAGGCTGCGAACGTCCATTCCATTTTGAAATTGTAATTTTTCGTTGAGTTTTTATCATCAGGA
The DNA here is from genome assembly GCF_902827175.1 of Gymnodraco acuticeps. NCBI lineage: Eukaryota > Metazoa > Chordata > Actinopteri > Perciformes > Bathydraconidae > Gymnodraco > Gymnodraco acuticeps. The sequence goes on along the minus strand of NW_022989803.1, from coordinate 740,160 downwards.
CATAGTGTAGTTGCAACATTTTGAAAATAAAATCCAGCTATTTTACACAAATGTTTGTGTAATGCTACCTCGTCAGATTACTGAGCCACATGCCTATGTTTTTTCCTGATTTTCTACCTAACTTTCCAAAAACGTTATTACTAATAAAGATGAAGTCCAGTAAGACGCAATGAAAACGGATGTTTGTCATTCAGGAACACAAAGGGAGAAAAACAGAGCAGACACAATAACATATTCCATACCTGGCTGGAGTGACTGAGAAACCCAGGAGCTTATTATTTCTTGATCATGTTTGTTGTTTTGAATTGTAACTCGAGTCTTCAATGTTTCACTGTCGCACTGTTCTATTTCTGTCAGGACAATAACTGGAATGGGTCTTTCTTCCCACTGCCCATGTTTGAATCATCAGGTGAAGGATTTTAAAGATTGTAGGGTAACGCAATATAATCTCTTTAGAAAACGCAGGGTATTTTGTAGCTCAATCTACAGAAAACATAATATAGCATTTTTATTTTATTTTATGAGTTCAACATTGCCCCATAGTTTTCTTGATGTACCTTATGGGTACTTATTTAACTCTAGTAATTTGCTTTCTCAACGGATGTGAAATATTCATTATCTAAACAGATGAGCTCCACCTACATCTCTCCAAATTCACCCAAAACATATAATTGGTCTGACCCTATTGTTTGTCCATTTTCATAACGTCATATGATACAGAAAGCTTTTTAATTCTTCCCATGAAATGTATTCTTAAATTGAACTAAGAAACTATTTGACAAAAGGCTGCCGAGTAAGAACGAATGATCTGACTTTTCACTACAAATTGACATTCAAACCAATGTGGTTGCTCAGTGTATTTAGTATAGATAGACAGTTGGAGAGTGGGACTACACAATGCTTGAACAAGTAATTGGTGCCTGAATTATATGTCTGGCAAGGTAAGGTTTTCTTTTAAATGTTACTATGATCCCTTTTAACAACTAGATGTCTTTATTTAAATGTAATGATATGCTCTATTTTAGAGATTGACTGTCTTGCTTCAACGACAGCGTTAATCAGGGCTTCAGGCCTCCTGATTTCGGCGTTGATAGATGTCGGGCCGTCGATGAGCGTTGTGTCGCCCTACTCAGATTGGTGTGTACTGCACCGTTGTGTCTTTTCGGCCGTGCCGACACCTTCCACCGCCGATTCAACATGTTGAATCGGGAGGCTGTCGGCCAAAGAAATCACTTTCATTGGCTGTTCAGCTTAGCGAATCAGTGCATGAGAAGCGAAACGGAAGTGAGGGACCCAAACAAACTATTAAGAAGGCAAATCTGAGATTTCATTTAACTCCAGCTCTCGACACATGTTCGGGAAAGCCCCGTGAGCTTCTCGCTGTAGGGTGAAAATGGAATGCACACGCTATTTGTTGTTTGTTTATATATCACACAGTCTGTTCTTCTTCTCTCGGTGTATCACGCAGTCTGTCTTCCGGTTGTTGCTTCTTTTGAATGACGAATACACACTACTACCGCCTGCTGGTAAGGAGAGTTATTGCCACTCACGCATGCGCAGTTCGCTGAAGTCTTTGAGGTATGTTCCAGTGCGACACATGGCCAAGACGCAGGAGACGTGAGGCGACGTTCCGTCGGGACGTGTTGTGTCAGTTTGTTGTGTAAGAGGCTTAAGACCAACACAGAACACTGCCACTTGTTCCCCACGGACAATAGTGCACGTTGATGGGTAACACTGCAACGACTCCAATGTTGACAGTGTTGTTGTCTCAGAAAGAAAAGCGAAGTTTTAATCTGATGGCTTTGTTTACCTCTCATCCAAGACTGAGGATAAAAACTAATTAAGAACAGGGAGTTACAGACTCCTGTAGTGCCATTTTCACAGCTAATTATGCATGAATACTGCCTGCCTAAATAGTTGCTCCCTCGACTTTGATGTTCTTTTTACTAAATTGCCATGGTTACTTCCGCTCATTAGTCTTTTAAGATTGTAAGCGTTGACAGGTTTTGTCTTCTTTTTGTTCACTTCACATCCCAGAATCCCTCTGCTGAAGTTATGGAGACATAAGTAGCCACTTAGTAAAGTATATGCTACCTTATTCTTGAATACAGTTGTGTGACCTGTGTCTAAATCTGAGGTTCCCATTCTTTGGTTTAATGCTATAGATTTAGGCCTGCACTGCGGCCCGTAACCGTTAACCTTCCCATAAAAGAACATATGGCTCTCTATAAACCCTAATGGGGAATGGGACCAATTCACAGGAGCCTATGTGTGCTTTCAGGGGCACCACTTATGAGAAATACGGAAATGAGTCTCCATAAAAAGGCAAATAAAACGTATTTTCGATAACATTATGGTGTTGGAGGTTTACCAGATTTGGGTGCACCTTGGTTTAAGTGCTGCCTGGATCAATATGTTCCCAGGAAATTAAAGTGTGTATACTTGTGTGAAGACTTTATGGCCCAAGGCTGTATGAAATGACATCCTAAAAATCATTATTTTTATTTCCTTGACCCTATTATTCACACAACACCATAAATGAATTGTTTTTATGTGTGTAGTTCTACTTAAATAATGCTATGATGATTTAGTGCTACACCTTAACTACAAAACACATAGGGGGAATAATCACACATGATAGGGACATTACCTGTAGAGTAAATGTGTAATATCCTACTTTCAAAGGCATATTAGTAACACTCAAAAACATTAAAGAGAACATTTCAAAAAGTGTGTATATATATTACAATATGTTTCAATTGCTTCAATGCCTAGAGCAATACAACATGCAATTGTGTTTTTATGTAATCACATAAATCATAGATTTATTTTGCAATGACTCTAAACTGACTATTGGCCGCAGTAAACCAGGACATGTTTGCTGTACGTTTTTATGACATATGTTGGCCCGAGGTGCTCGTGTTCTCACCACCATGCTGCCTCTGTTTCCCGGATTGTTTTAAAAGCATTGCAAGGTGAGAAACGGCTCTGTGGCATGTAGTTTTATGGTGATCACCTTGAGTCGTTGCTCAGGCCAGGAGACCAGTGAGCGTAATGGATCTGCTGGGAGCCCTCAGTATGGATTTATGAAAGTGCAGGGCTGGAGGAAAGGATCAGTCACATGACTCTGTTTTTCTCAGACCAGCAGACACCAATGAATAACCTCTGAGGTCTAATCCAAGAGTGCAAGGTTTTGACAAAAAAATCACAGGGACTGACTTTTTAGTGGTTTTTAATGACAAAGTTTACTTATCCAGCACTTCTAGGGAACTTTGACAAGTCTTAACCATAGGATTTATCATAATTGGGAAAATGCCACTGCTTCTGCAACAACATTGCCTTAGAAGTGATCCCTCTATGAACATTTGCAGTCTCTTTTCCAAATAATTGCGTACACATACACACACATACTGCAGCATGTGACGCAGCACGTGGCTGTGCTCTGTGGGGCACCGGGACGTGTCGGTAAAGGTCCCCTCCATGCGCGTGGTAGTCTGGTTGGCAGGGCAAGCAGGGGAGCGTCCGGATCAAGTTTCCCCCTCCTGCTGTCTAATTATTGACCCATCTGGTATTGTCTTTTCAATTGTTTCAATTATGATGGCACTGGTGTTGCTCAGCACCCTGGCGTCAAGATATGCATAATTCATGTGCAACACCCTGGACTCCACTCAGAGCGGTGGGTTTGAGCTGAATGTCAATACTGCCTCATGCCCCCACCGGAGCAGAGGGTTGTCTGTATTGACAGCAAGGCAGATAAGGAGAGCAGAAGCAAGTGCTGCCAAAGACATTGGATAGAGCTGCTATCATGGTGTGTGTGTGTGTGTGTGTGTGTGTGTGTGTGTGTGTGTGTGTGTGTGTGTGTGTGTGGTGTGTGTGTGTGTGTGTGTGTTGTGTGTGTGTGTGTGTGTGTGTGTGTGTGTGTGTGTGTGTGTGTGTGTGTGTGTGTGTGTTGTGTGTGTGTGTGTGTGTGTGTGTTGTGTGTTGTGTGTGTGTGTGTGTGTGTGTGGTGTGTGTGTGTGTGTGTGTGTGTGCTGTGTGTGTTGTGTGTGCTGTGTTGTGGTGTGTGTGTGTGTGTGTGTGTGTGTGTGTGGTGTGTGTGTCTGTGTGTGTGTGTGTGTGTGTGTGTGTGTGTGTGTGTGTGTGTGTGTGTGTGTGTGTGTGTGTGTGGTGTGTGTGTCCTCGCGCCGTCAGCTGTCTCCCAGCCCTGTGTTTACTGTCCACCTGATATGTGCCCTCTTATTGTCACCCCCCAGACCTTCAAATCAATAGTGTTCAATTACTCATGAACCACGACACAGCACTGTTTACCAGGAAATCAAAGCCAACCAAGGGTTAACTCTCATCAGGGATTTGACTCTAACACCCAAACCACAGATTCCATCATGATACACAGGCAGAGGAAAAAGATAAAAGTCAATGAAGATGAAAAAAAGTAGTGTGTTGTTCATTAAGGTGTGAAGATGAAAGAGAGAAGGGGTCACCATTGTGACACTGCTGTAATGGGGGTGCTTCTGGGAAGGCAGTATAGGATGACATCTGTAAAATGTCTTATTATCTGATGCCACTGGCAATTGTTTACCCACAGATAGGCAGCTCGGCAGATGATCAAAGGAGTCTCATATTGTTCACAGGAGCAGGCTTCTCCACCACTGTCTTTTGTTCATGCGATACATTTTGTTATGACACCTGAGACATAGGAATAATTCTTATTTATGCAGGATACATGTGCACTCAAGGGTACCTATACACCATCTGTATAGCTTGTAAAAACATTTAGAATTGTAAGGGTATTATTTTACCTTTTTTCCCCATATGACTTGAAGGTTGCTTTTGCATATGTATTTTTTGTTTCAATCATCATGGTCGGGAAAGCATAATGGATTTAGTACTGTGGACCCTTATGACTTATTCAGTATTCATACAGGGACCTCTCACAACAACTCACCTTCAATTGCAGAGGTGCTCTCTGTCACGGTGGCCTACTGGCCTTCAGCTCTGTCTCCGTTCCCCCTGCAGTCACGCTGGATGTATGCAGAATAAGCTGTCAGAGCCGTAACAAGACACATATTTCACTTTGCTAAAGACCTCAGCCTGCAAGAGCTAAATGATACTCTGCCTTTAGGGTAATATTAACCCCACCCCGTGACATTCAATGACATTGTTTAAGTGAAAAATTCAATTTTCTACCGTGCTGATGTCAACAGACACCAGTTTCATTGATAATGGGAATGAGGAATGTAGATGAATATACTTCAACTTATTGCAAGTCGCTTTGGATAAAAGCGTCAGCTAAATGAAATGTAATGTAATCTTGTTAAAAGGGTCCCCCTGTTGCAAATGCAACAATTGTTGTGGGAGTGAAGACATTTCTTTTAACAGCTGATCCTGGCTCGTGTGTTGATTATTTGTATCTCATCAGATGTTTTTGTTGTTGGTCTCACTAGCTGCCCATCTTGCCTTTTGGTGCTTTTTGTCTTTTGTACAGACAAGTCAGGGACCTGTTGCTCTGAATGAAATGTCTCCTTCAGCTCTTACTGCCATGCTGTTGGCCCCTTGATGCAACACACAGCCTGAGAGAAAGGGCTGCCTGGAATGCTCAACTCAGGGGAAACATTCTGTTTGTGTAGTGTACTGTCCAAGAAACACCCACGTTTGATAAGTGACCAACATCAGTGCCATGACAAGAAGATGGGTTATAAAGGTGACAGTTGGACATTTTTGTTCATCTTTTTTTTTTTAATGTATTCATCTTTTTTAAGACTTTGAAAGCCTTAAAAAGGCAGCGTTAGTTGTTGCAATCCTTTACATTTGAATTTGTAGTCTTTTTAAACATCTGTCAACCCAAACAGGAGAATATCCTCGTTTGACATAATTCTGAGGGATGTTGAAATCAGAGCTTTGTTTTTTGATTTCTACATAGTTGATGTGGGCAAGAGCTGATATGTGTAGATTTTTTAAAATACACTGACACTGGTTTGCCTCCAGCAACATTTTGTAGAAATTGTAGACATTTTTCTATCTTTCCCCAAGCCTGAACATTTATTTGTGATATTTAGAATGTCTTTTGTTTTGTTAGTTTCTTTGTCACAGATACAGTATGTGAAATACATAATAAAGCCGGTTTGACATTTAGTACATGGACTCATGTGTAAATGGAAGAAATGACAGGGAGGCTTTTAAGTATCCCCACCAGTGAAGACTCTCAATAAGCTTTACTTCAGTAGTTACAAATGACAGCCGGGCTCAGACTCGCCACAGGAAGGCAAACAACACAACCATTGCTCAAACCATTGTGCTCACTCCTGTGGAAACATAATTTTTCTGATGATGTAGGACACAATGCCAGGCTGTTGTCACCCTCTCCTGGCATGGGGACACACGCACAGCTGCACACCCCACCCCTCTGCTCACTCGCCTGCTGCTCCGGGGCCATCGATCGGGAGCTGTCATGCTCTCAGGGGGAGTTGTACGGGCTTCTCCCCTGGCACAGCCCTGCCCTTCCTAGGTAGAGTTGCAGAGCTACAGGGGGGCTTGGGGGATGGAGGTTGCAGCGGGTTGTGGTGGTGGGGGTTGGTGTGGCGAGCAGCTGCTTTCCTATGGATCACTTCATTAATATCCCAGAGTAGAAATTTGAGGGGCCGCTGCAGTCTAATTAGCCCTGTCTGACCCTCGCGTCTCCTTTCCAGATACTGCAGATGCAATTCAAAGCCCAGTAACCCCCCACTGCCTACCCTACACCCATTCACTGTCAATGTCAGTACTTTTTTTTTAAAATATGGTGCAGCTATAGAAAACTCTACCCCACCATTGTCTGCTACATTCTGAAGTGTTCAGAGTTTATCGCTTTTTGTTTCAAGTTGAAGCATTAAAGCGTGCTGTTAAACTGCCTCATGTCATTGCTTACCTGTCTTTGTCCATCCTTGTGTGTATGTTTGCGCGATGAGTGGTGTCTGTGACTCCGAGGGGGCATCAGGAACAGTGTAAGACAATGGGAGCAGTGTGTGTGTGTGTGTTTGGGGCCAAGAGACAAGGAGCCATCCCTCATTAGTATCATCTGCTTCCCCAGATGGCAGGGTCAGAGAAAGAGGGAGGCTTGAAGAAAATAATCGTCCTGCAGTGTGACACTCATTTTGCGACGCAACACACACTCACCGCGGCTCCTGGAGCCAAGTTCCCAGCTCTCACAGGTGATACTGGGGATTTAGTGGGATTCACAGTCAGAAAGAAAGAGAGCCTCATGTTCTAAATCCCGCTGCACAGAGGTGTACCCATGCTGCAACCTGATGAGTTTAACAGAGACAGAAAAAAAGTGAACTCAAGAAGGTGCCATTTTACGTTGTTATATAATGCAATTACTATTACACCTGCTATTCTCAAACACAACTCTACTTCGACCTTAACATATTCCCCTCCAACATGCTCGAATGCTTTCTCAATGGCTCATTAGAGTGGAGCCTGGATCCAAAATAATGCTAGGAAGCCTTATGTCATGGCCGACACTGTGAACAAAGGTGATAGCTACCTCTGCCGCGGCCTGCAAGGCGGCAGCAGCGTCTACCAGATGCAAAGGATAATGAGTGGTTCACATTTTACCTTGAAAACTCAACAAACGGCCCTCTTACCAATTAAGATCTTGTTTTTTACTGGAGTGGCCATTATCAAATCTGACCTTCCAATTATCTTTCTCATTTTCCTCCTGATTCTGTCACCCTGGTGTGACTGCTCGTCCCTCAGAGCCTGGACAAGGAGTGGGTAATGGTTATCCAAGCTGAGATCCAAAGACCGGAGACGCTGCTACTATATTGTCAACTGAGAAAAAAAAAACATTACACATATGTTGGATTTTTCCCATCAGTAATTTTTGATGAACTGAGCTTAACCCTATTTGGTTACAAGATCTTTAAAAGCTGCGTTATCCTCTTGAATGGAATAGTGGACAGTTTTTGATGGACAATGAAATATTCAACAAGAGAACCATGGCTAATTGTTACTTTAAGATCTGTGTTTTTCTACCTAACATGCATGTCTTGTGTCTAGAGTCCTGTGTGCTTACCTGATGGTGACGGTTGTTGAACAGCTGCAGCAGGGTCATAAATCCTTCTATCTGTCATCCGATACCCCTTCTCAGCCCCATAGCTCACCATGGAAAACACACACACACACACATTGAAAAACACATATGACTCTTCATATTTGCGTCCATGGAGAGTAGGGAGATACAATTGTTAAAAAATGGATAAGGGTTAGGGGTATGCTGTGCAGGGAATTAGATTATTTGGCAAAGATTTTGCTTCTCTAATATTCATTTGATTCAATATGGCACTGGTCAGTGTTCGAATTACCTATTTGCTTTCGGGGGAGCCCTATTTTCATTTTCAGGGCCCTTGGTGTGGAGCTGTCAAACTCGACCTTAACGCCGCTTACAGCCGGCCAACTAAAAGTTGTTCCGTTCACGTTGTCATTTTTAGACTCCTTCTCTTCTTTGCTTGTGAATTCAAAAGCTGCGAGGCTTGGCTGTTTTTGTTTCGCCATATGTTTTATTACAAAGCCAGAGTTAAACAAATATCAATATGAAAATGTCAAATACCGCACCGGCATCGCCACCGTAACCATAGCAACGTAGGTAGCGTAAAGATTGCAGCACCGCCACGTACAGATGGCAACACCCAGAAATATTCACAAATATGAAAAAAAATATTCAGAAACTACAATGAACAATGACTTATTTAATTCAAGAACTTTTATTTACAGAAACTCAACATTTGTAATCTGTGTGACACAAATATGCACGATTTTGTTGGGCTCCCCCTATTTATCTCAAAGTCGGCCTTCAGGGGAGCTCCCCCCTCTTTAGGGGAGCCAAGCTCCCCCTGGCTCTCCCCCATTTCGAACAGTGGCACTGATCGTAGCAGGATGTCCTGCAAATAGTCTGATGCCCTCTTTTCATCTCCAGTTAACAGTTCTGCCAATCGTATAATGACAGTTATTTATTTTTATTCTATAATCAGAAAAACTGAATATTTGACAACTATGATTTCAAATACATCTAAATGTCTAGTGGCTTTGACCCATACATAGTTAAATAGACCACAGACATACATCAGAGGAAAAATGATGAAATGCCATCATGAAATGAGATTAAATTGAAATGAATCAAATTCACAGTTCAACTGAAGAATAATAACACTGTAATCTCCTGAAACAAAGCTGGGAGAATTATATAGGAAATTACTGTAAGCCGATAATGAGCAGGTTTCCTTTGAAAAGCTGCAATTAAAACCAACTACAAAGCCATTTACAAAGCTAAACTAACCATCCCCTGTTTAAATAAGGTTGTGACACAGGCCTGTTAAATGTTTCTCTCACCCGGCTACGTGAAACAAAACGGTACATTTGAACTTAGATGAACAGTTGAACCCTGGCATTGTGTCTAATGCTTCAGAGGTTATCTCAATTCCCGCTACAAGAGAGGACATTGTTTAATTCATCATCCCTGGAACATTGTTTCTGTCAGACTGCAAGAAATTACTCCATTAGCATTTTCAGCAGAGCAGTGGGTACAACTTGGGAACAAAGGCATAAAACTGAGATTCCACAAAATGCTTCACATAATTATTAAGTCTACAAAACAGCATGTAAGTCGATGGAAACAGTCATTACAGTAAACAACTAAAAAGTGAACATGGGGATTGGAGTAATTGGATGTTTAACATTGTAGAAATGTATTAAACAGTATAGAGGTTTCACTGAGTACACTTTCAACATAGTTAGGATCACTGAAACAAATTGAATGATAAAGGACCTACAGTACTGTATGATGTACTGTAACCTAGGATGACATTTACTTTGCTAAAATAACAATTGACATCGTGATTTACATAATTCCACAAGGCATCATCAATTTGTTTATTGAAAACAGTTTGGTAGAAACCAAGAGGGTTGTGCTAAATACAATCAAACACAAGAAATTGTTAGGCGATTCAACATTTTACAATGTACTTTCATGAACTGAAAACAATGTGTAAAAGGTTTAAAGTGTTAACATAAAAAAAAGAAGATAAACAAAAACTGGAAAAAACTCTGATAGCTAACAGTCAGTCACAAGCTAATTACATCCTAAAGCATACGCTACTAGTAACATTTTCACTCTAATTAGAACCTTATTTTATCATGCTGTATTAAAGAAGACTGGAACTACCGTTTAGGACAAACAGCTTGTCCAGAAAATGTTAACTGATGAGTAATTTTCATAATCACAGCAGTCATCCCGCTACTGACCATTAGAGACAATGCACCCATAAGGCTCTTCCACATAGGCTTCACTTTTCAGAACTGTAGGTAGCAGCTTGTTTAAGACAATATATATGGTATATGTCCTAAGAAAATGCTGCTACAAATGCCACATGATTGATGCCAGTCATACATATAATCTACGTCTGCTTTATGGTTTCCCAAAAGTTAATGTTTTCTCCAAGATAGAATCAGCACTCTATCATGTCCAAGTTGCCCATCATTGAAAGTCCGAAAGTTGAGCCAGGTAATATAATGCATATATTGCAAAGATCAATCTCCTTCTTTTGAATATGAAAGGACTAAATGTACATTGGAAAGTAGTGTAGCAGCTGCTGGTGAGAAGAGAGTGCCTTTCTGATTGTATGTTTCGGGATGACGAGGAGATTACATGAGAAGATCCCAGGGTTTTGTCAGACATGTATACTTGCAGGTCTCCCTTGAAAAAGAGATTGATGATCTCAATGGAATTCACCTGGTTAAATAAAGGTTTGAAATTAAATGAATATTCTTGGAGGTTTCAATTGATTTATTTCCAAGTAAACCGAGCCATCTCATTGTGCATGGCTGATTTTAGGATAGTGAAGGAAATGTAGGATGGGAAAACTTTTATAAAAACTGACCACTGTGTTTATTTATCTATCTCTCCTTCTGCCTTTACAGTAGTCATTGAAATAACATTTTATAAAAACTTATCTCACCCCAGTCATGTTATTACTTGAACAGAACATGTGTTTGCCTACAATCCAAAAAACCAACGTAGGACTGAATAATATACCTAAGCCCTATGAGTGCATCATTTCACAGTATACTTTTCATAGTATAGAAACAAATGCAAATAGCAGTCAAAGATAATTTTCTTCAGATGGACTAACAACAGCTTGTCCTATTCTATTTTAAGTAATACACTAGCTCCTCATTATAAACCACTGCATGTGAACCATCTGCTGTAGGAAGACACCAAACAAGAAGAGGCATTTTAGATGTGTTCGTACGACAAAATAATCATCCCAGTTGGAAGGATGTTCATCACGTACACAACATATCTGCTTTTTTTTATTGTAGCATTTCGGAAACCCTTGTATTATTTTAGATTAACACTTAAAATATTTAAAGCTGAGCGCCCAGATTCAGCAGCTTCATTATCCTGTTGCATATGCAACAGAATTCCAATTCAGTGGAGTACATTATGAAACAGATGGTCCCTTAGCAACAACACACTGTGATGGTCTGGTCTCAGACTAGGGATGTCAGTTCAGTGAGTCTACCTCATTCAGACGGAGAGGAAGCAACTCAATGACACAGAGTAGATACAGTATGCACACTGCCCACCTTTACTCTTACATATATATTCAAAGTCAGGGCTGCTCATTTTTATGCATTTCTGGATGAAATAAATATAACAAATCCGGTCTTAATGTTAGACTTGTAGTTCTTGGGTTATAGGGATGATCCTGGTTTTTACAAGGAAAAAAAAAAAAAGGTGGAAATGTAAAAGCAGTCTTTGCAGGTTTAGTAAAAACTTAAAATGTGCAAATGAAAAGGTTATGGTGTTCTCTTCAAAGCATATTAGTTAGTTTGCTGTAAACATTTCACAGTATGGTGCCAGGATGGTGCGTGTTGAGAATGTGTTCCCCTCAAAGAAGCCATGTTTTTAATGAAACTTCAAAAAGCAGGTCCAAAATCCAGACTATTTTACTTGTGATATCTCCCAAGTGGATATATTGTGTCATTCAGCGGCCCCTTCGGGATGAATCACTCTTAGAAACCCCTGGTGGCTCTCAGCTTGTCACAAATGTAGCAGTGACATCCTTATCCCATTTAGTAAACCATGTGAATAGAAATCAACAGTATTGCTGGTCAAAGCACTTCTCAAGAACTTTGATTTGATTTCTGTTTAGTTTTATTGTGTTATCGATATAATTATATGAAAGCAATATCTCTCCCTGACTCCTTGTGCGGTCTTTGTGAAAGATGAGATTCTGTCATTAAAACCCACCTGTTTCGCCTCAAGTCAGCGGGTGTGTGTTCTTATCCTTACACACACACACACACACACACACACACACACACACACACACACACACACACACACACACACACACACACACACACACACATATATTTGTATGAGTTAGTAGACTTTAAAGCAGGCATGAGTGTGAAATTGACCTCAGCCTCAGGGAGCTCAGGCTGGATTATTTGCCCCTAGAGAGATGGAGTGGCCCCCCACATGTCAACTAATGTCTGAGAGTGTATTTAGCTGACAACAAAATTAGCTGTTAATATCAGTTTTTGACAATGCTATCATCTACTTACCTCTTTCCTTCTCATTGTTCTGGATTGCTATTGTTAGAATGGTTTACTTGTTCAGACTTTTTTCTTGTGTTTATTTTTAGATGTTATGTTTCTCTGTCTCTTCCACAGGCTTGTATTTGATGCATTGTTTTTCAATTACCTCCATTAATAAGTCATTTGTCGGCTGCTAAAAATGCAGCAATAAGGGGTGCGTTTGAAGGGAAAAAAATAACTCGTATCCCCATTCAATCTCACAGTATATTATTGTCCAATCAATAGACGCATACAAAACAGACAATGTCACAGCAGATTTGCCCTTTTACAAAAAAAATCTGTTCATGCTTCACCAGATGTGTGAAAGAAACAGGTGCTTATTGACCCTTGCCTTTGTTTTCTCACCGTTTTGTTGCACCGTCTCAAGGTGGAACGGCTTTATCTGTCGAAGACAAACCTGACATCAAATGGATTTCTTTCATGTATTAGCAGACTGCCTCAATCTGGATTGACAGATGGTGGAAGGCTTGATTACACGTTTGAAGCACTTCCTAAGTGGAATTAAAGGAATACTGTCTCATCTGCGACTTCTCCTCTCTACGCAAAAGGTCTCCAGTTTAAAGGCCTTTGAAGCCGGTCGGAATGATCAATGCACTGCAGTCAAATAACCCTGTTGTTGCTAATTATTGTTGTTGACGTGTATTGCTATCATACACGCTCTTTTAGATGATACTCGTAACTCATTAAATTGAAGTTGGTTTATCAAGACAGTCTGTGAAATCACTGCTGGCATGTGTGAATTACTGTGAGATGTGTTCAGTGAAGACAGTGTGTTCAGTCACAGGAGAGCACTGGAGGTCCTGTGTTGATTGCATGTGATATTTATCATCTGTTAATGACGTGGTGTTGACCTTTTATTAATCCCTGAAATACAACAGTTTACCTCAAGTGGTCTGTGTCGCTTTAACCAAATCATTGTAGATTTAATATGAATTTAAAGGGAAGCTGCTGTTATAGAATAGTAATACACACACACACCAGAGATCTGCCGACAGTTATAGTGAGTGATTTAATAATTAATCATGTGTTATATGCCTGAAGCAAAGTTTTATTCCCATTTAGAGGGCATTCATGTTCGCTTTATATTTATGTTTCTGTGTGCATGTTTTAAAAAAAACAGATGTACTGTAGTGCCCATGTTATCATAAAAAATAATTCCACTTCCTTTTCGTTGCATATGATTTCAGATGTGCAAATGTTGGTGGCTTCTAAGAGTTAACACGCTTTTTTACATTATTCATTGCATTTATTTTGCCTTTCATTGCCGTGTGAATGAAGTTGAAAGCAACCCATTTGGCCAACTTTGTATTAGTCTTTATAGTGAAATTTAAGGTCAGATTTCTTCATGAGTTTAAATCGAATTGCTGTACATGTTATTTCTCCAACTCTTACATTTCCTTTGGTTCATGTCTAACCCTGGTAATTCATCTTAATTCTCTATTTCAAGTGGTTCTTTATTGTGAGGCGCAGGGCATCAATCATCACCAATAGGAAGAGGCATTCAGCTCGCTATATTTCCAGAAGATTGCTGTGAAGATTATATATTTTTCATCAGCAGCTCTCATATTAAGGCAATATCCCAAAGGGGAGGAAGCGCTTATTTCTCTGATGCTATTTTGAACGCAGTAGGATTGGACGCGTGGCATATTTCTGGTTAAAGAGGCGGATTACCCGTGGAGGTATTTCTGTGTTGATTTCTCCTCCATGAGAAGCCATTAGCCTCCGGGGGCAGCGACGAGGTCTGCCCATTATTCAGGAACAAGGTGGTGGAAATGGAGAGGGATAAGACACAATGTGCTCAGGGCCAAGCCGCTCACTTCCCTGACCCTCTTCTCAGATGGCTTTTCCAGACTCTCATAAAAGCCATTGCACTGCATTTTAAAGAATAATAGAATCGCTACCTCCTCCCAGAGAAACTATTTTAGCTTTGTAATTCCTTGGCACCGGGGCATTTCTTTGAAGGTGACTTAACAGCAAGTTTTCTTTTTACGCCTCACAAACGCTTATAAGAAAAATCAAATGCTCCCTTAAACAAGGGCAGTGTGAGCATTGCTTCTTGAGACGCTGCCTCAAGCTATGAATTTGAGGCTGTGGAGAGAAGGAACTGTGTCGATGTCTTTGAAACACGGAGGTCTTTGAGGGGCATGTACAGTAGAGGTGTTCTGCATGTTTGTGATGCTTTCATCATTATTACGCTTGATCTTTGTCTCCTAGTATCCTGTGTGCTTCAACACCTTTAATTCTTGCCATTTTAACCAACCTTCACTCTACTGTAAGGGGCAGGAAGTACATGTGCTTTGGGATTTCCATCAGGTATTTTTTTATTTGGGGCTAGTGTGAGACACGGCTTCAGTCCCCCAGGTTACATTAAGGAGGTTCATACAGATCAGTAAGTATATCAACTAAAATAATAATAATTATAAGTACAGTTTATGCTTTATAAAGTATATTCATTCATTTGTATTACTTGGTGCTTTGTGTGTAAATAGTTTGGTCAAATCAGCAAACCTAATTCCCCACATGACTGTTTGACTTTGGTTAGAACAGTATATATAGCCTCCAGCCACATAAATGGTGAACAATTCCTGTTGGGAGGAACAATATTTGGTCTTTGACTTTTTCTGAACCCCCTCTGCTGCTGTCTGTTGACCTGAACTGGCCCTCATCAAAATCTTGCGACAGCTTTGGCTCAGAGTTGTTTTTTTGTGAGAGTCGACCGTTCGTTTCATTGTCACCACAGGACTCTGTGAGGGGAAAGAGTTTCGGAGAGCACTGACCATCAGGAGCAACCGGCAGAAGGCTGTCGGAACACTAGGTGCTGTTATTTTTGCGATACTGTAGCTCTGCAGTCTCACTTTCTTTCTCAGAAACAGTCAAGCTGATTCTTTCCCTTCTGGAAATTAATAATTGAGAAATGACACCGATATAAAAGTGGGGACATACATGAAAGGGCCACGGTTATGCCTATGCGCCGTGTCCAGAAATAGTCTGAAATCATGAATAAATTGTGGGATAAAGGTGTGAGATGCACATTTCATGACCCCTGAATACCATACCTGGAGGAACTTATGGTCAAATACAGCTTGATCTTGACCGGTTCTTGACCACTGAGATGTTTTTCTTATTTATTGAGAAATGATTGTGAAATCCTTGTCCCCTTAGAGCCCATTTACACGCAAACTAAACACAAACAAACCGAATACCATATCAAAAAAGTAGGGCTGTCAGTCGATTAAAATATTTAATCGCGATGATTGTCCATAGTTAATCGCAATTAATCGCACATTTTTTATCTGTTCTAAATGTACCTAAGAGGGATATTTTTCAAGTTTGTAATACTCTTATCAACATATGAGTGGACAAATATGCTTCCTGCAAATGTTTGTTTATCATTTGAACAAATATTCTCATGAATATTAAACCTTTCTCATACAATACAAAGTGTGTGTGTGTGTGTGTGTGTGTGTGTATATGTGGCATAGCATTACTATACTTGTGGGGACCTAAATCTGTTTACACAGTCACGTGTGGGGACTCGCCTCCCTTATGGGGACAAATTGGAGGTCCCCATAAGGGGAATCATTAATATTAGGGTGAAGACTTGGTTAGGTTTAGGGTTAGGATTAGGGTTAGGCATGTGTTGGTTATGGTTAAGGTTAAAAATACACATGCGTTAATCGCGTTAAAATATATTAATTTTTTTGCGTTAACGCGTTATTAACTCTCCAGAGCGCTGGACACGCTGTAGTACATAGTTCAGTAACAGGCGATCCGGACCCAGACACCGACCTATACGGACCCGGACTTATAATCAATACATTAATAGGAGATTTCAATTTTGACGGGGCGATTCTGTTTTAACTGCTGCTGGCAGGGGGCGAAAGAGACGAGTGAGCGATACAGGGAGAGAAACACAGAAGAAGAGACGAGAGAGCGGCAGAGAGAAGCGGAGAGGAAAGTGAGAGAAGAGAAGAGTTAGCGATAAAGGGAGAGAAGCGGAGAGGAGAGTGAACAGGCGTGTTGGCGGCAGGCAGGGAGAGACAAATAATTACACATGGCACTCTCCAAGAAGAGGAAAGTGGACAGTGAGAACAGAGCCTTTAACACTGAGTGGACAGACTCATTCATGTTCATCCTGCCCACTGGGAGCACAGAACCAGTGTGTCTCATTTGTTCAGAGACCGTGGCGCTCATTAAAAGTGCCAAAACAGCACTATGAGGCAAAACACAAAATGTTTGACCAAACATTCCCACTCAAGTCAGAACTGAGGTCACACAAAATAAGCAGTCTCAGAGCCCAATATGATCAGTCCACCAGGATCAAAAACTAAACTAAATATCGTTCCAGGCTAGCCAATGAGCACCTGCATGTGTGTATGAGAATGGCCCTGACACCATTTCAGCCCAGATTTAAACTCCTGGCAGGACAAGCTCGAGCTCAATTCTCGCACTGAACAGAACAAAGTGAGTGAGGGACTGCAATATAAGAGGGAAAGAAAGAGAAACTTTGAAACTGTTCATTGTTATGATGTGTAAAGACTGATATTGTTCTATAATCGGCTGAAACTGTTAAGTCATGATGTGAAACGGTTAACAAAGTAAAAGGGACACTCAAGCTGCTGCTACACTTTATTTTATTTATCTAAAATCAAGCACTTTTAAGATGCTGTGATGATGTGATGTAGTTCATGTAATTATCCATGTCCACTTGTTGCTGATGGTTGTGGAGGAGCTGTAGATTTTGCACTCACATCTGTAGCATGGTCAGTAGCAGTAGCAGTATGCTACAGCAGTGAGCATGAGAGGTGGGGCTATGGCTTCATCGTTTTCAGGAAATGATCGTATAGGGCGTACACACTGAGCCGTTTGGCCCCCCAGAGCGTTCCGTTTGCAGATCTATCCACCTTGGGACCCGTTATCGTTTGCGGGGTCCATTTCCGTGTTTCCGTTACGGCCTTGTGTGAACGAACGGGCTATACGAAAGAGAAAAGTAGCGGATACAACCGTTTGCGTTCTCGTGTAAACGGTACCTTAAGCTGTAGGCGTTGAGAAAAGGAGCTTAGGCAAATATCACCTGCTGCTTTCCCTCCTTCTTTCTATTCTAAGTAGCACACTCACTGTGTGTTTATAACAGAAAACACACCACTCCTTTTTTCCACTCTAATACCAGGGGACCCTGAAATTGCTCTTATTAATCAGAGAAGTGATAATGAGCAGTGAATAATAACCATGAGTGGAGGCCGACTGAATGCAATGAGATGAGAACAAAATAAAATGTTTTATTTGAGGATTTTAATGTTGCTTTATTCCCTGGAGACTCAGTATGGGTATTGCTGCCACTGACCTTCTCCCTCACAAGCGTAGTACTAGCTGTCATTTCCCACCTTACCAGGCCTTCCCCTTTTTCCTTTTGTAATATAATTTCTTTATTCCTGTGCAGGAAATTTAATTTAAAAGGTTTTTACTGCAATACCTGCATGCCTTTAACCTTTTGGCCTTAACAGAGCAGCAAAAGCCTGCATTATAAAAGCCCTGACAGGCAAGGTGTGGTGAATACAAATATCACATTTACTGTCCCATGTATGAGATTATAAATGATGCATACAACATATACATACTAATTTAATTAGTGCTGGTTAGCATTGTGCAATACAAAATGACACCGTTCAATACCAACCTTTTTAAAGGAAATGCTGTTGCCTCTATGTAGAATATATTTTGTGAGCTTCCTGTTTGTGAGCTTCCTGTTTGAATTATAGTCTGACATTAACTACTATGGGGTCTAACGTGTCCAAGACTGCACAGGGTGTATTAGTCAAACTTTGGCCTTTGCCAGATTTTTTCACCAAGAGATTCATGGTGCAGCATTTCCTTGGCTTCAGAGTTCAGTGTACTGTTGAAAAATATTGCAACTTAATGTAAGTATTTGTTTCCAACTCATCGGGTTTCAAAGCAAAACTAAATAATTTGTTCTCGATCGCCCATTCTGAGTCGGTTGGTGAACTTTTCAATTCCTTTTTTACTGTCGAGGCTTGTTTTTTCCTAATTTGAAATAACAGAATCCCAAATACAGAAAGTGCTGCCCACGATTGGTGTTTTCACATGATGGGAGTGATAAGGGTCAGAAAGACAGTGCTGCAGTGCTCTTGTCTAAACCATTATTGCAGACCTTTGCCTGGGCTTGCCTCCAATCTCCTTCAGAGTGGAGCTTCAGAGGTGGTAATTGTTATAATAGCCACTTTGAGCATCACTAGTGCTGAACTCGTTGCTCATCAACTAGATATTCAACCTTCTTCTACAAAAATGGAAATCATATATCACACATGCAGAAAATCATCTGAAAACACTATAATTAGCTTTTGACTGATTTTACTATCCATATATGCTGCACACTCAGTGGCCTCTTTCTTAATGACATCTGTACTTTCTAATGGAGCCCAATACGACAGTTCCACCATCACATCCACCTTTTCAAAGCTCATAATGTTCCTTTTGTGGTGACATTGATATAAGACGTGTTTCTAACATTCTGCCCCCCTAATGTATGTAAATCATGAGCGCAAAAATAGTTCTCAGTTTAATGCACTCAGATTGTGTCTGTCAGATGGTGGCACTAGCTTGTTGGAAAGGCTTGTATTTCATCCACCTGTTGCTTTTTCGCAAGGACAATTGAAACACAATACATTGACATCAATGCTGAGAGAATTCTGAAACATATTGTACGCCGACCAATTAAAACCGTGACACAACCAATTGTGTTTTATAACTCAGAAGTTTCACTTTGCCTATTCTCATTCATTTTGTTCAATCTATAAAGTGGCTTCTAAATCTTAAATTGCCCTCAGCTATTTCTGTTTTTTATTCATTATTGCCTGTATTGTTTGTTGGTTACGGTTGCTCTCTTCGTGATGCACCCCCCGCTGGTGTGAAGTGTGAAGAGGTAAACAAAACAAAGCTGCCGTCAAAGTTATATCTGCCAGCATATGTGCTTCTTGTACAGTCTGTTGAATGTGTGAAAAGCAACACATAAACACACATAAACACAACATTACTTCCCTGGTTTTACATTATACTTTTAATGAGCCTATTTTAATATCTTGTATAGGTCCAATTTTAAAATATATACATACAAACTATATTAAGTATTCTAAATTGAATTCTGAAGTTAAGTTTTAGCTTGTTAATATAGTTTGTATTTATTTGAGTTGGCATCAGCTTCTTTGGCTATTTCTCTCACCTATACATCGTAGTTCTGTGTATGACTGCATTTCATCAGTGTGTTTGCTTTTGATATCTTTTCTCCAGCGCCTTGTCCCTTCAAAAACTACAACTGAAAGTGTATTATAAATGTGTGAATCATACGCTCATTACCTTTCTGTTCTCCTCCTCCAATAGTTTGCCTTGATCTGCTGAACAGTCTCATTTAAATGAAGGCAATGATGAGGCTTATAGTAAATTGTGTTTTTTTATTTTTTCTGTGGAGTCTTTATCCTGGCAGCCTGCTTGTTTTTGATAGCACATGATTTCATTTAGTTCAGATTTGCACCAAGGCTCTCTCCTTTCACCTTTTTTACCACCAAGAACGGGAGTGTGTGAGGCTTTTTTAGATGCATACGGTGATTGATGAGCTTTTGATTGGAATCGGGAATGAGACACTTTCATTACTGTCTGTCGAAGTGCATCCTGTTAGGGGCAGTAAAGTATTTGGGCGTGTGTGTGTGTGTGTACGTGTCAAGCTTGTGTGAGAATAAGAGAGAGAAAGAGAACGGCATCACTTGATGATGAAACCCACTTAATTACATTTCTCATTTGGTTTCTTCCGAAGCCACGACTTTTCAGAGCCTGGGGACCTGCAGGCCCAGATCACTTCCCGTAAATGAGGTGCCTGATGAGTGAGTTCTGACTAGCTTATCCTGCAGACACAGACAGAAATCTGGCCAATAATCCACCCTTCAATCACATTTAATCAGTGGCGAACCGTCAGGGCCTTCAAGGTATTCAGAGAATACCCTGGAACACTCAGATAAAACAAACAAAACATAGATTTAATTATATAAATAAAATGTATATAAAAGGAATAAATGAGAATGGTATCTGTGTTGTTGATCTGTAATATTACAGTGTTACGTTGATTTGTTTGTCCTTCTCGGTCCATGCACTACGCATTTCAGTGATTTTGTGTTAGAAAAGAAAGCAACCAATCAGATCTTGTTCTGGGTCATATCCTTCAACCAAGGTATTCTACATCCTTGATCGAATGCCCTGGCCGTTGCACTGAATGAGAGCGTACGTTTGGACTGACAGTTTGATCAACCAATCATATGTTGATTTGTAGCCAATGGGCGTATTCTTCCAGAGTTTCCCTCGGTTCCAGGGTATTCTAGAAGGCCCGCTAGTTAACTGGCTCGAGACAGAGGATCTAGATGAATGCGACGAAGCAATTCATGCCGTTTTATTTTTTTTAACGTTGAAATGACAAGTGCAACAGGTGAAGATGAAGTTGTTGCGGAATTGTTGCGAGTACCATTTTCAAGACGACAATTCAGTGAAAAGACAGACATTATAACGCCGGGCGGCGGCGACGGGGGGTGTGTGTGTGTGTGTGTGTGTCTATAGAAGGTCCAGTTGTGATAGACACGGTTCGCCACTGCATTGAATAAAACCATTAGTCAAAATGGTGTAAACAGCAGGTGGAGGAATTGGGACCGGGCAGACGTGCTAACAAATATTGCATCATGGGTATTGTGAAGTATCAACATTTTGATCAGATATAACTGTATTGTTCTGGTGTTGCCTTAGCTGTATTTTATTGTATTAGTTTCTGACCTAAGTCAAGCTGCTTTCATAGGGATGAAGTACGTTTATTCTGACTTATAGGGAAACTTTAAGAAGTGTACACATTTGCATGACCAAAACATGGGGAGAAGACTGTAATAAGATAGGTTCTTCAGTAATTTCATTATGCTTTATAATTGAATTAAGCTATAATGCAAAGGTCCCTTGATATTTGTCTCATACTGTATGGTGTAACGTGTTTATAATGTGCCCTGCTGTGATCAATTAGGTTGTCAAGACAAGTTTTATGAGATGCCCTCACCTCATAATCACCTCAACGGGAAGCAGTTTGCTTGTGCTCGCTTATATATTCCCAGACCAGTCACTAGTTATCATTGACACAAATGCATTGTGGGAAAGCTATTGATTGTTTTCCACCTTTTTAATAGAAGTGGTTCCAGATTTATTTGCAAAATAGCACTCATCATTTCCTCGTGTTGAGAAAGCGTGACAGGCCATTTTGCTCCTGGCAGCGACCCTATTTCATGTCACATTATTGTGTGTTTTGTTCGGGTCACCTTGGCTCTAAACAGGGAAGCAGTGCCTGCAGCAGCTGTGATTAGAAAAATGTTTATCAGCCAATGATGTTTCTTCAACAGAAACAAACGGCACATCACGATTATTGCTCAATTAGTGGGAGCCAGCTCATTTATTTCCAAGTTTAGCCTGAGGTTTTCTCCTTCGTCTAAGTTGCTTATTAAAAGCAAAAGAAGAAAAGGCTACATCACCAGCTTGAGAAGACAATGACTGTGTCACAGATACACATTATAATCTCCAAAGTGTCATCATTCTCGGTTCAAACTCCATTGTGGCAGGTATAATCCAATACATTAACCTATAACCTTCCTATTTGTACCTACAGGACATTATACAAGGATGTGCTGCCAAACTCATTGAAACATCACAACAATATAACTTGTATAAATGTAACTTGGTAATTTAGTTAATTTGCTGTTGTCACATAGTGTGCTAACAAAGTCAAAAAGATACTGATTCTCAATTGTAGTGTGAAAAGTGCCTGGTAGAGAGTCTCTCTCCTTTAATTGTCACTCAGTTAATAATTGTCACAGTCTGATGTGACTCATCTCTGTTGTGAAAAGCCACTAATCTTTTCTTCAGAAGTAAAACAGAAAACACTAGTAGTCTTTTCAGTTTATGCAGTGTTGGGATTTGGTTTGAATCTGTTCCTCATATCAAAAGAAGATTGCACATAGCAAAGGCACACTGTCCTTATTGCTAAATGATACATGCTGCATGATTGGATCTGTCTATTTAGATTAGACTAATACTACTGTATGGTTCATATTACACACACACACATCCAGTCAATCACATCCACCCAGCCCTTCAAGGTGTATTCCTGTGTAATGTATGTGAAAATTAAAAAGTACAATAGTACAGACAATTTCACCTCCACATTCCCCTGGCCTGCTCTCACCCTCTTTCATTGATTATCTTTCTAGAAGCATCCTTTTCTTTGTGTTTTTTTGTATATGTTGTGTGTGTGAAAAATACATTCATTATTTTCTGAACCTGGCATCAATCCATATTTCTCTATCTATTCTCTATATGAATTTTGTCAAAGGGGCCATTGTATAACCTGCATCTGTGTCTTAAAAACACAAGCAGCCTCCCAGTGGCTCTGTCATCCCTGCACTGAAATATTAAAGCACATCTCTGCTGCTATCACTCCACAATGACAGAGCATAAGGTAATCCTTGTTCATGAATGCTAGATCCCCTAGTGTCATGTGCATAACAAAAAAAGCTTTCATTCTCCATTTCCCCCCCATATCTTCATGCTCTGATGAAATGCATGACTGCAGGCTTCTATATCTGCCTCTTGTCATGTTGGAGTGATGCAATTAGCTTTGTATTCTCTGTGGTCTCTGTTCTTTTGTAGAGGAGGATTGCCTTTAAAATACCTGTCTGTGCGAGCAGCTCGCTCCGTCTAATGAGCCGACACCGGTGTTGGTCTGAGATAGGTGGCGTTTTTAGCAAAGCAGACATCTCAGTAACGGATCTCTTTATTTAAAAATATAGAATAATACAGTGTCTGTATGTCTGATTTGTGTTGGATGGATAACAGATAATAACAAGACCACAAATACCTTTGCTTTGTGCAGCTGCTCCTATAAAACCCATCCTCACTAAAGTCTCAATATAGCTGTGTCTTTCTTACCTTCCTGCTGGCTGCCTTAACAATGTGTATAGTGGCTTCTAAACTAGCCTTATCACAAGAATCCTGCCAGGGGAGGTCAGGGCTGAGGGGCAGAGTGTCAGAGTTTAACTAGCTCATGTCCTAATGGGTCTTCTCTCTGACTTGACCTTAGAGTTTGAGTGTGTTTAGCATTCGCTGCATGTATGGGAGAAAGAAAATCCACCTCCAGAGCCAAAAAAGGCAGCGGCAGTTAAAAAGACTGAGTGCTCTGTCAGAGCGCTGCAGGGTCACTGACTACATTACTGTGCACAGATTACACGATTGCAGATTACTCTGTAAATAGCTGATGACATTGCTCCTGACAAGAAATGATATTAAGACTGAAAGACATATTTTTTTCTTCTTAACTGTCTTCAAAGGTATTGAGTCCCCCTGCGAAGTGGCTTTTTAGACATGCCTGCTTTGTTTCTGATCCGAGTCACTACAGCTATGTGACTTGAGTTTTCCCACTCCACCTGTACAAGAAAAAAACATGTTGTTCCTTCTTTTAACAAGTGGTGATATATTGTATAACGAGACCAGCATTTGTGCCCCTGCGGAGTTTTCCCTATGACTCTAATTCGTCACATCTACAGGAGGTTGATACCTACTGTGAACTCTCATGCATGTGAACTTTCTCTCACGTGTCCTCTGCCTCCCTCTCGCCTCTTTCCTTTCTCTATCCATCTCTTTAAATGGGTATTCTTCTCTTAACCTCTATGTGTCATGCTCACATTTGTCTTTGGAAGCGTTACAGAATGCGGTCAGATGAACTGAGCGCTGAGTCACTCCGGGTCATCAACTTATTTCCTGTCTATGTATAAACAGGTTCAATTTCTTAATCAGACCCAACTCTAGTATCACTTTAAATGAATCATTTCGTATCATCACTTCTGATCTACAACCAGATAATCTGTGTTATAGTTCACTGCCATCTTGATACTTCTTTCCACCCAGAATAAAAAAAATAAAGCTATGACTCATAACTCCTAAGCTGTCTTCTTCTTGTTATCTGCCAACACAGGGTCTTGCTCCAAAAGCCTCTCTTTGATAGTGTTGATTCCCCAAATCCTCTCAAAGATATCATTCTGACCGGCCCTCTTACAATCCTTTTCCCCTGGTCAGCACATTGCACTTTTCCCAGAGTGGAAGAAGCCATTCTGCCGGCTGTCACCACACGGACAGATTCTGTGCTGCTCTTGTCTGGATGATGGATCTGGAGTAGTCAAAGAGTGCTGACTCCTCACTGACCACCTCTCCCTCACCACCACATGTCGACTCCTTAGCCCACCAGCAAGGGCCGCCATGATGGATAGGGCATCCATCGCTCAGCCTATCCCCTCCCCCCTCCCCCTCTAACCCGGCAGGGCCTTTGTCATTCAGGCCCGCAGTGGCAGCTCACGGCTTGACACGGCAGGAAAAGACTGGCAGGTAAACACGACAGCCATATTGTTCTCAGCTTACGCTCCGTCATCAGTGAGGTCATTTACAGTTTACCAGCAGGTTCAGAAAGAGGATTTCAAATGCCTGCTGATGGATGCCGTTTTTCCTTCTCTTTTCCCATGCGTGTTTTTCATTAAGAGATAAGACTCTTGAAAGGATTTGTATTAGTTTTATAATATGGCGCAAATCAATGCCCATGTTTAGATAGCAGAAGGTTTAATGAATTAGAGTGCATCTTAGGTCTTCCGTCCTTAATTATTTGTTCCTCTTTCTTTCTATCACACCCAGCAACACATCTGTTTTGTTTTGTCCACTAACTTGAATCCTTGCTAGGTGGTTAATTGATTCAGGTTGTTTCAGTTTCCATCTGATATCGGAAGAGGCAAAACACAAAAGAGAGGCCTGGATGTAACAACCCCTGGAGCAATTAGCTGCTGCCTGTTGTCTGATAAACTTGTTGAAGTGGCTGATTCCCATTGGAATTGGAAAAGACCAGCTATCACCGTGT
Source organism: Gymnodraco acuticeps (assembly GCF_902827175.1). Lineage (NCBI taxonomy): Eukaryota > Metazoa > Chordata > Actinopteri > Perciformes > Bathydraconidae > Gymnodraco > Gymnodraco acuticeps. Next base: position 714,533 of record NW_022989803.1, on the reverse strand, counting down.
TCGTAACAAGTACGTAGATAATGTGTCTATTTTTTCTCACAGGCTGATGCTAGAGGGGGCTGTGATACAAAAGCTCTTTTAGCTTTTTTTTTTTTTTTTACAGTGCAAGCTTCTTTAACAATCATGTTCTCGACCATACAGAGAGCCTGGAATATATCTCAGTCCCAGACTACTTGCCTGTTGTTAAAGTGCACCAGACCAGACTACCTTATTACCAGTATTATTATTGTAGCCTCCTTTGTTATTTTTTCCTACCATTGCTTCAAAGATAATTAGTTTAAATGTGTGTGTGTTGCAGCTGTAGCCAGGTGAGGCTGCAAACGTGAACTGATTTGACATCAGTCTTTCTGAGCCACTGTACCTGCCAGAATTGGATGGAAACCTGAACCAGTATTTCAGCTACTTCTCTTGCTATTCCCAATAGTTAAGACGGATGAGACGCTTCATTTATTGCAAATTAACTTCAAGACATTAATTGTTTTGGAGAATTTGTATGTATAGAATAAATTATCTGATAGCCTCTGTTTTTTTAAGCAGTGTGGACAATTGCATAATATATGAGACAAACGGTATTCACATGTATGCATTTTCTTCTCCGTCTCATTCATACCATGTGACCTTGGCAGATAATAGACAGGTTTGCAGTCACATAGTCATCAATTTAGTTAAAGGTGGCTCTGTAATGACTACTGGTTGTTTGGGTGATACTTAACTGCAATTAAAGGATCAGAATCTATCCTCTGACCGGATCAGACATTTTAATCTTGGGAAGTATAAAGCACTGAGTTGTAATCATAAAAAGAAAATGTCCTTTTTCGATTTAGCTGGAGCCCCCCACGATGTCTCACCAGAGACGAGACTGCACAATAATTCTCACCTGTGTCTTGGTTTAATACAAGCAGCCTGTCACATTGGCTGTTCATTTCTTATCCCACTGAAATATTTAATGTGGAAGTTAAAGTGACACATTACATTGTTCTGTTTCCAATTTATGGTCTGCATCAATTACCAGGCAAGAATTAAGACTGACTGGAGCTGTCTTCGATTTTTCAAAAACTGACAGAAAGGTGAAACGGCCAATGACGGCTACATAGTTTATTTCTGAGATTTCTAAGATATCAGTCCAGTAGACATCCATGCAAAACATGTATATCATGTGTTGATCAAATACTTGCCACAGATAGCAGAGATCTTGCAAAAAGCAATAACAGAACTGAACACAAGTAGCTGACAAAAGGGGAAACAAATAAACCCTCAAAGTTTTAGTTATTTTAGAATAAATATTGGTGTTTTCAATCGGGCTGTATTGTCCTAGTTTTGGTAGTCATGCTAATGTTCAAAAATGTATTCAATTAATACACACTTCATAGCTTTGTAACTGTAGCCACTGCTGTGCTTCAGAGTAATGTCCACCTCAGCAGTGAGCTCCATACAAAGTTAGTGTCATCATTCTGAAGGCAGTATGGTGATGGCACGTTTTATCATAACAACTAGAAAATGGATCACTGTAATGTTAAAGTCACTAGTGACAGAGACTTTGAAAATCTATCATTCATTTTACATTTAGATTGAGCTTTTCTATGTTACCAGGCCATAGTTAATCTAGCCTGAAGCTCTGCAATGAGGAGGGAGTAGAGAGAGATAAGCAGAGCGAGACAGATAGAGGGAATGAGTTTGCAAACTCATCAGTATATATATTTTAAAAACAACTATACATCTATATATATTTGATAGCGACATCACTTTATTCATTGGTTTCAGTTTTTGAGAATCTCAGTTTTCTCTCTGAATGAAAACCACCTTCACATTTCATATTGAATAAATTACTCTTTTAATTAGACAATCCAGCAAAGTATTTTCATGGACAAGGAAACCCATTTATTGGCAGATAAAGAAAGGTCCTTCAAACTCATTCTGTATTCACTGCAGCGCTGTCTACATTTAACAAAGCTTTGTTGATGATATCCCAAAAAAGATAAATAATTAAAACACCATGTTGGTATTCTTAAGGTAGGCTTACCGATCCTTGAATAGTGACTAAATCATAAAATAATGTGAATAAATAAATAATAATGGCAACAACAACATATAATGCATTGGTTGAAAAAGCTTTCTGATGAAATTGGTATTCTACAAAAGCAATGTTTTTCTTGTGTGGTTTTTGAGTTACCCCAGTAATGTCAATCAGAGAAGGTAACATTGGAAGTTGAAAAAGTCTATTAAGTGTGTAATGAGGTGACACCTGATATTCTCTTGGGTCCGTGTTGCATCGGGCTGTAAGGTCTCCATCTGTCAGGGGCCACCAGTGGCTAATCTCCCTCTGCATACGAGGAACTGATCCCCCTCACCTCCAGCCTGAATTATTCATTATTCACAAACAGACTTTAGCCCACACTGAACTCTATTTAGTGCGAGGAAAATGTCCTGTTCTGCAAGACAAACAGGAAGGCTTACTTAAGTGTGAGGTAGCGGTTTTGTCCGTCCCTGTCTCACTGCCCTTCTTTACTCCTCTCTGATAATTCACACCTTCTGCTGCTCCTTTGTGCCGCCCAGATGACTAAGTGGGGAAATGGGCTGTGGAAAATGATCATCAATGCAGCTGGCCCGCTGACAAGAAAGAACATTTTTTTTTTTCTGCTCTTGAAAAAAGGAACATCCATTCAAACCCTACACGATTCATTGCACTCTTAGTGACTTCCTTCTCTCGACAATTGTTTGGATTTCCAAAGCTCTGATGCATTTGCTTGTTTCACGCCTTATTCAGAGAAATCTAAAATTAATTGTTTCATGGATCGTTGAACAAATACTAATTGTTTAGTTACTCTGTTATATAAATCATGTATTCTGTTACTCAGCTGGATTTTCCCGTCTGGCGCTTCACAAGACATTTCCCACAAATATACATCCTCTCATATTTAGCGCCAAATACTATAGCTGGTGATTGGTCAGTGGTGTTGAGGGAGTTTTGGAACCACAGTTTACTTTTCACTTACTGTGTATACTGCTGCTGCCGCTCGGTACCAGAAACAAAAGAAGCAATTTAAAATGATAATGAAGCGTTTATTGTCTTATGGGGATACGAAATGTGGCATGTGGCACGCGCTGGCTCGTAAATCTCTGGATGTCACCCGCGGCGTGTAGATGGATCTCCTCTCCTGTGGTTGTCTCCAGCCCCATAGAGCGCAGCTTCGGCAGACTAATGAACACAGAGAGCCTTGAGAATGGTAAACAAGTGCCTGATTAATTGGCCCTCTGCTTCCATTATTTTAGTACTGGAATACAAAATGTTCTACAATGGAGCATTCTGATCAGTTCTCATTTTTTTTGCTATGCACTGTATCTGCCGTGTGCTCCCCTGGAAATGAGGGTGGCCTTCCTATGAAGAATAGCGTGTCCCCGTACACTCTGTTCCACTCAAAGGATGGAAAACACACCATACTGTACCAATCAATTACATTACAAGACCAGCCTTGGCATTTTAAACTGTATGAAACTTGCTCCATTTAGAAAAACAGGCAATCTCGAAAAGCGCCAATTGATTGTAGTTAATTCATCAGGAGTCCTTTAATCAGTGCCAGACCTTTTTTCTTCTTCAAAGGCAGCACTTGTAACTAACTTAAGGAATGAAGAAATATTTAAACCCTTAACTGTCGGCGGTAGTTATTTAGTGTATCAGTCAGGCACAGCAACTTTGAAACAGTCAGCAGTGATCAAGAGATGAACCATGGCTGTTGTTTGCTGTCACAAGACTCATTTATTAAATTATCTTTTTTCATTTTTGTCCAATGGGAGGATGTGCAACCATCTTTTTGCTAAAAAATCCAGACTTTTTCATGCAGTGGATATGTGCCTGGACACAAATGCATATAAACACACAGCAGTAGCAAACTCAAACGTTTTGCACAGATATCTGTGTCTTGCTCCCTCATCAGTTTGAATGACTTGCGATACAGCGACGTGTTCATGAGATCAGTTTTGAGAGGTGAGGATAGTGAGAGTCTGCAAAAGCCCCGCTGCTCCAAATCCTGCTTTAGTTTACTGACATTTTAAAAAGGCCCAAAGAGCTCGAGCTCTTGGCTGCCTCTACTCACACTGCTTACTGAATCATTGAAGGACCATTGGATTATCAATGCATGAGAAAGTCCTCAGTACCAGCACTTTAGAGGAAGCCTTTATAAAGAAAAAAACATTCGACATCCAAACAAGTGCAACTCCAATGAATGTGTCTCCAAGAATACGAGTGTACTTCTGTGAGCTTTAAGGGTGCTTCTTTGTCACGGTGATCTGACAGCTCCTTTCAGCGTGAAGCCTTAAGCACACAGATATTATTAATCTAATGTCATTTGTTTGAAGTGCCTCTATTGCATTCGCTTTCGGTGATCTTTAAACATTTCTTTGTAGCTTACATCTTAGTTTTCCACAATCTTTGATGAGTAAAGTCATTATTTTTGATTATAATGTGAATGTTTTTGCAGGCGGCTGAGGTGAGTTGGCTTGAACTTTGATTAGCTGCTTGTTTTGCTGCAACAGGTGGTCAGAGTTGACCTTTCTGCACTACCTAATAAATGTTATGTCTTCATCTCTGATTGAAAGAGAATGTGAGCCCCTCCAGATAGATAATTTGTCAGCTTCACGGCTTGACACTCTAGAAAGTGAGTTATACGCTTTCATTTTGACATAACAACTCTACAATCTTTTTTCCCCTGTTTGTCAAAAGCAGCTAGATCATTGTAAAAACTTTTCAGTTTGTCTGTGGTCAAAAAAAGGTTTAAAATGAACAAAATGCAGGCTTGTGTTCAAACCTTTCGTATACACATTCCCAAGAAAATGTGGCACTAAGAAGCCATTGTATTTTGTTTTTCCCGCAAACATTATTACTAACTGCTACAAAATCCACACAATTTCACATGAAATGACACTATTACACTCATTTTCCATTTCCATTATTTGTGTAAGGATACAATGGGCTGTAAATGTCATGCTTTATCATGCTCTAGTTATTTCTGATTTGACATCTCACTGTGTCTGCTTGAAGTCTATGCTGTTGTTTTCTCACATACTATCTGTGTATTTTTGATGATTTCATAATAGTCCTCTCAATTTATAAAAAAGTCAGTAAAGCAAGAGTGGATTTCCAAGACTTCTAAATTTGTTTTTGAAAGAGTATTCTCTACTTTTTGATGACCTGATTTCTCGTCCATGCATAAGAAAGAATGAATGTGTGTTTGAATTTGACAAGAATCTTTTCATCACAGTGATCCACTGTGGCATGAAGCCGGCTTCTTTATCTCTCATACCTCTCATTGCAAAAGCACCGTTACATCAACATCACAGAAGACAAGCCATATATTTCAAATGTATCCGGCAAACCCTTAATGATAAAATCATAACACTCCTCAGGCTTGTAGATAGCCTAGTAAGACAACAGCTTGAATTCATTTTGTCTCGGATCTTGCTTCCACCTACCTAGCTGTGTCTCCTTTATACCAAACTCACAGTGAGTTAAACAAACTGTAAAACAGTGATTATTTTGTGAGTTCCTGGTGTGTCTGTGAGGATGAGGGGCCCTACACCGCTCGACAAAGCCAATAGAACAAGGCTTTCTTCTAATATGTAAGGTTGTTTTGATGGGATTTCTCTTATCTTTTGTTGAACCACAGAAAGGTTTTCCTCAGAGGATCTATCCTCCCCATGATCAGAACCACATCTGAACGTGACACTGAATGGAAACGTTAAGCCTGAATGTAATGTACCATTTTTTTGTAGAGGATATTTGCATTGGCTTTCTTTGAAAGCTTTGACTTCTGAAGGTCTCTGACAGATGGAGAACAGCAGGGATGGGCTTCTCTATTGCTTCCTCACTTCCCTAAAAGTTTGCAAACAATGTTTGTAATGCAAATAAGGCTTATTAGCATATTCAATAGGAAAACTGTCCTATTGTGTGGAAATTAGATGATTCTGTTTTTCCTCATTGTATATCAGAATAAGCCTACGTTTTCGGTTGCTTGTGAATCTGGCAGAGATAAACACTAGGTGACTTTGTTGAATGTTAAACACATGACCTTGTTAACTCTTATCTCTTTTTTCTGCTCAAGCATTAGTGCAGGAGGCATAATCGGCCATGTCTGATTTGGAAGCGGAGAGATTGATTGGTGTTGTGTTTTATTCAGTGTTGTTGCACCCCGGGCCATGTCTCTCCCTTTCAGCTGCCACGGCTTAGTATCATTATTTAGTTCTATATTAAGACTATTGATTACGCTGTAACTGAGGCAGTGAGGCTGAAGCAATATATGCTGGAGGTATTATTGTTTTCTTTTGGTCAGGGACAGTTGGTTTAAAAAGTCAGGCGGGTGAGTAAAGGACAACACCCCATGGTACTCCAGTGTGACATTTGTTTGACAAGATTGTATACAAATATGCAGTAATCCACACAACTGTCCCTCTCAAACCAACAAGAATGAGCCAAATAACTCAAACATGTTGCTGCATCCTGTATGGAATATATTGACAGCAATGCCTTGTCCGCCTGTGCTGAACAGATGTCTATATTCCCTGCAGCCCCGTTGATTATGACGGCCCATTGGTGGGTATCATAGTAATTTAGTTGCTGTCACACTGTTGTGTCTGTGCTGAACTGCACGGCCTGCCTTGAGCCCACCTCTGTCAGCGAGCCCTGGGCTGGGGAGGTGACAGCTAACAGATAATCCACAGCAGCACATCATAGAGCACCAATTGTGTCCTAATGACACATTTAAGATCCTTACTGCTCCATGGAAAAAGCCCCAAAAAACTCTTTAAATCCTCTCCACTGTATTTCTTCTTCCCCAAATGTAACCTGGCTGCAGCTTCCAGAGATCCTTCCAAAAAGATGTCACCTTACATCCAGGCTGCTCCTTCTCTCTCTTGTCCCTGGAACAGGTGCCTGTAAGTGCGTCACCCCTCTTGTGAGCCAGAACACACTTAAAGCGGGAAGTAATGGCGGTTAAGAGCTTCGCAAACATATGCAATGCAATTACGCTCAATTATGGGTGATCAACATTTGCATAATCTTTATCCCAGCTACTCCTTTAGAACCAATCAGATGCTGTTTTTCGGAAAGAAAGTCACATGAATAATTTATGTCGGTAAAATATATCTATTCCGTGGGTCCCAGCCATCTCAGTGGCTATTCAGCCTCCTCAGTCATCTATCATTTATGATGGAGAGTTAGGAAGGCTCCCTGATTGAGCTAATGAATGCAAATGCAGCGCGAGACTAGCATGGGTCAGTGGCCGCACTCCCTCCTCCCTGTACCTGTTTTCTTCACTATCAATTCACTCCAAGCCCATAAACAAATGTGGCATGTCATTTACTGTGGCCGTGAAACGATTAATTTTCATAAAGAAGGGAAGAAATGGCCGTCTCTTAGGTACTCGGGGCACCTGATTGTGTTTTGACAGTGATGATAAGCGTACATGGCAGCTCAATTACATTCTCAGCACTCGTTTTCTGTATAATTTAGGTGATGGGAATCCTCTCTGTGAGCAACTCTAAATACATGGGAAGCTGCATTTATGATGGCACCGGTGCTAATTATTTTATTTTTATTTGCCACCCTAGTGTGTCACATGATACTGTGGTTTTTTTCACATTTAGAACTTCTATAATAAATATACCCATGCATGCACGCACTGCACTGCAGGGTGCTTCACGCATAAATGCTGCCTTTTGTAATGTTTGTGTAGTTTCCATGGCTCATATTTACAGCATCAATCGTGTTTGTTTCACGCCAGCTGAATGTCACTGGGTTATGCTGTTTGAATGATGTAGCATCTGCAATGCATCAAACTCCTTCTGATGTAACGCTTTTCTTGATGAAGTTAGATGTCATGTCAGAGACTCAGTTATGTATTTCTTAAGGCTAATTATTTACAGCACATTATGGTTAACCAACATACTATATTGTGATACATGGCATCGTAGCAAAGCATAACTCTTCTTAAATTGGTATTTCTGTATTTGTGTTGCTTATTTTTGATCAAGCAAGCAAGATATCATCAAAGATTTATAATGCATAATTATGTTGCCACTAGGGTTCCCAAAGCAATAACAAAAGAGAGATTTCGGTGGCGTTGTGAAATAGCACAGGATCATGAAAGTTGTCATCTTATTATAGTCAGCTTCTTGCGATTAGGATTCCTTCATCAACAATTTGACCGGGAACTAAATGATCAGCACAGGGTCTCCTCCTCTCAGACAAACAAACCTGCTGATTACAAACGGTTAAAATAATTAATAAATACGTTTCACAATAAAACCAGTGTTACCAGTGGAGCAGCTAACGTCTAATGTTTGATCCAGACATCTGAGGATTCAAATCCTTTATCCAATTGAAATGTATAGTTACAAATGACTGAGATTTCAATAGTGAATCCTTAAAACACGGTTTCAAGCTTGATAAAATTAAATGTATGACCTTTTCTTTTACACAGCCACAACACGCACACATGCAAAAAGGGGATTTGACGCCATTACAGACACCCATATCAAACAGTCAGCTACAATTACACTGTGTCTAATTGTAATGGCAATAACACATTACCTAGATGATTGTGACATTAAACACTGTTCAGTTTGTGCCAGGTTTGTTTTGTTTTCTGCAAGTTAACCACTATAAATACATGTTATATATTCTGCTGTTGTTTCTCCAGCTTTTGCACTTTGTTTAGCTCTGAGTTGCCCTCTGTGTCACATAAAACAGAGGCTGAATGGAAGCCCAGATGCATGGATTGACCCAGGTCTTGTTGTGAAATTGCATCTCAGATTAGAGATCCTCTGTGGAATTCTGTCAGTGAGATACGACTCAGTTATGACCATTACCTCTCCCAGTGCTGTTATCACAGTAATAAGCCTCATGTCTGTTTATTTGGGGATGATCATCATGGATTCTGACTTGTTGTCTACCGTCTTGATGTTTGATCTAGATCAAAGAATACATGATCGGAGAACGAGAAGTTGGGTCTGTTAGAGAAAACAAACATCGAGAGGCTTCTTATGGACAGTGTGTTTTTGGTGCACAGCAGTGACTGGTTGTATTGTTCCTGCTTATTACTGAAAGAACACATAATGGACAACCCGTAGACATTATTCCCTCACTATACACTGCAGCGCTTATATCCATCATATTCATATATTTTAGCCAGCACTGTAACACACGGTCCTAGATACAAAGACTGAGTGACATTATCTGCTGGCAGTGGTTATACATTTTTTTCATCCCAAGCTTCCACAGCTTTGACAGCACAAAGCATCCCCGCTCAACAATGAACACACATACACACTCCATTTCCACACGTACAAATATGAAGCTCTTCCAGGGTTGTCAACTATTGCCAACATGCCCCCCGCCCCCCCTTTGCAGGCAGCCATCAAAGCCTGTCCCGACAGCTCCGCTTTTGATATTTATATTTCCTCCGAATTTTAATTACTTTGCGCTCCATCTTTCATTCTGCTTTGATTGTTCTTGCGCACATGGCCACGTGCAGTCGTGAGGCTTGACACTCTCAGATATTGACTTTTTTCCATACGACACATGCGTCCATCTCTAAGTGTTTTCGTGAGGGCATTAGCATATTGTTTTCACCTGGCTAACAACGGAGGGCATGGTGGATGATAGACATAACATGCACAGCTTGCTCTCTGACATTTTTGCTAATTTCCTGTCTCTCCATCTGGCATGCATGTAGAGCCTGGAGCTGATGTGCAGCGACAGTTTGAAGCCGGAATACATCCTATTATTACATCTATTTGTATTTATTTGTTCAATTTAGTTTTTTGTTTGTCATGGTCTGATTCAGAACTTTGATATGCATTTCTGCTTTAAGAAAGGGATAATCCAAAAGTGAATTCACAATGTAGAGAGGCAATCCAGTGTGAAGCAGAGAGTGGGTCTCTTAGCGTGCTGTAAAGTATTTAATTGTTGAGTGCATTAGTTAATCTTTTTAGAGCATGTTTCAGAATGGATTATCCGATTTACACTGTGGACACTTACAAATAAGCACCCTCACTTATTTGTGTTATTTTGGACTCAGAAGGTTATGAAACAAAATATTTGAAAGGTTTATTTTTTATGATTGCATCTTTATTTGCATCACATCAATGCACACGACATATCACAAGGCTTGTCATAGAGCTAAAGCAGAAGGGACATAACAAACTAAATTAGAAAATACATAACATAAACATGTATCACCGGACACATTTAACTCATTTACACTAACTATTCCTCAGCTACTATTGTGTACAGGATAACCCATTTCTTATGTGTTATACAGATATATCATAAACCCTTCAATTAGCTTGCCTCAGTTTTAAAAGATTGATTCAGCTTGAGCTAATCATAGTGATGACATGCCATACGCTCCCAGTATGAGCTGGATTGCCTAGTCCTTAACTGACCCAGGAGCAGCAATGACGCCACTTTTTCGATCTGAAATATTTGCCAAGATAAGCTTTTGTTTGCTTTATCTCCCCGGCCGACTCAGCCAATCAGGTCTTAGTGAGCTCCTGTATCACTGAGGTTGTATTCCTAAAATTGATGCTGCTTATTTTTTATGTTTCTCTGGACGGCAGTTGAGTTGGATTGCATGAATGTACAAGTGTGTCAGGCACTGGCAATGCAGACAGAAATGTGACTTTTGGATTTGGTCTCTTCAGGAGAGTTAATAACATTTAAAAAAAAAAGATAGAATAAAGTCAGTTCCTTTGTATGAATTCCCCTTAGTTTTACATTTATATTTATACAATTACACCAGTGTGTGATTACCTTAGGAACACTATAAGTATGACTAAACATTGGCAGGATATAAAACATATCCTTTGATTTTGGGTTTATTTTTACTCAACTGTTGATACGCACTTCAAAGTTTGTTGGATTCAGCACAGTGCTTTTAAGAATTGGAGCAATCTGTAATCAAAACAAGCCGTTTTATGATTTATTCCGGCTGCCTGTCTACCAATGAGTAAAACAGGAACATAATTCAACAGAAACTGAAAGAGCACATCAATCAGCTTCATATTCCTATGAAGGTTTCTTTTAGAATTCCTCTTAATCCTATTAGTCACTTTATACTGACTGGCTTTTATTCTTGGTACATTTCAGTTGGTAAAAATGTTTTCCCCGATCATAATTGCCACATCTTTGGTATTCGTGCATGCTATATCCATAGTCCTGAATGAGAAAATATTATAAAATCAGTCGCAATGATTATTTAAACTATATTTGTACCTTAGGATAAATGCTGTCTCCCGGGAGAAAGACTCATGCTTTACTAAATGCAAAACTGTACTGTGTTATATGCAGAATAGTGAAATTGCATTAAGTAATTATGTTTTAAAATTGTGAGAGGCATTTTGAAAGCAATGCAAATGTGCTCCATGGAAATTGTCGATTATGTAGTGTTTAATAAAACAACATTGCCTCTGTATGTCTCTATTTGTTAAGTGTGTGTGATTTAAGCTGTGTGAAGCCTTTCAAACAGCATGTATCTAATCGTATGCGTAGTTTAGAAATATAATATGTCTGTCAGTCAGTCATGGTGTGATGGTTTGTTTTTAGATACTACATTTACTGGCAGCCCTGCTGGTGGATGTAATAGGGCACTCAGGTTAGGCGTGCACAGTGTCAGGCCGGTCATGTCAGAGTACATTGTTTATGGCAGCTCAGAGACGGACTTCCACTGCACTTCCCCTCATGAACAAACTCAATCCTCCCCTCGGTCCCCGGTGAAATGTTCCTCCTGCTAGCTCCGGCTGCCTCCCATGGGAAAACCATCAGGAGAAAGTTCCATGGAGCTGCATTTTTGTCCTGATTGTGTTACTATACTTGTTTCTTTCTGCTTGTTTGTTTTGCATGTGAGCTGTGAAATTATGGAAATGCTAATAGAGGTTTTCCCAAGGAAGTCATTACTTTTTTGTTTTATTTAACTTTGTGCTCTTTAAACTGGAACTCTATCCAGCAAACTTTCATTATATGCACAACATGATTACAATGGACATTTAGCAGCAGACGGGACCAGTTCAGCCAGCAGGCATGTTAGTTGTGTGTTCAGTGTTTTAGGGAGGTCTCTGCTGGGGTGCTGGGCTCAAGGTAAAAAGAACAAAATGGCTAACCTTGGTCATGATTTGGGCTCAGCTTCCTGCAGAGAGGAGCAGTCGGTTTTACTACTTTAGCATCAGGAGGACAAGTGAAGCCATTTTCTCTTTTCCTGACAACTAAAGCAGAAACATTAAACATTCATTAACTACAGTGAACTTGCAGCTTATTTTAGAGTGGCACTGTGATGTCTCTCAATACAGCTTCATCCTGAAATGAATTCATTTTCTCCTTTGGTCGTCAGTGTTATATATTAAAAAGATATATGGTATCGGACTAAGAACCATATCCAGTACATTTTCAAAATGGTGATGAAAACGCAAATAAACTCAAATGTATTCTGTAAATCAAGTCCATTTAAATTGTACAGCAGTCAAATACCTGTGCATTTTAAATAAGAGGAGCTTTTTGATACGAGTTGCATTCAGAAACAAAACACTTCTGGTGTTGCATCTCCATAATCTCATGTCCTTCAAAAGTTATTAAGAAATTCAAAGCATGCATAAGCCCCTGTTTTTAATCACAGATCAGAAGTTTCTCTTTGATTCATGCATCCAGCGACAGTCAGAATCCTCTCATTATGCAGACAAACGAGGATTTGGATTCAGAGAGCCGTCGTATCTCTAGCCTGTTTACCTTCTGTGTAGATAATGCTTTTTGATCCTCTTCAAAGCCTTAACTTGCTTCTTCTTCTGCTGTTGTCCCTCGTATAGGTGTGATTTAAAGAAACTTTAATTTATTTAATTGTGTTGTGGATTAGAATCAGCTTTTTTTGTATCAGGCAATTAATCACAATGTACTTGAAATGGATGCAGGATCAGAGCATTTCATTTCCACAGACATTTGTGGGAATGAAACAGCTAAAAGGAATAGAGGAGATGACTAATAGTTACACATCATACCGCTGTTTAATGTTTTGTTTTACATTCAGTAAGCATCTCTGATCATCTTTATTTCTCTGGAAAACACATGGACCTCTCCCGCACCTCACTCATGGACCGCTAAGACACAATGTGAAAAAGGGAACATGGAAATACTTTTGCGGCAAATCATCTCATCAGCTGTGCTCTGTCATCCAAGTCATTTTGCATCTAGAGCCTCTTGGGTGCGCAGCAGAAGACACTTTGCATTATTTAGATCACTCGAGCGATCACTCTGAAATCCCTCTGTGTTTTTCCCAGTAGAGGACCACGGTCTAAAAATATCACCTCAGCAATGTGTGAATTTCTGTGTCGTATCAATGGGACCTCCAGGTATGTACATTTGTCTCTGAAGCCATATTTCAATGTGAAGGTGGAAAAGGGATAAATGTCTGTGTGCTGTGTGCAAGAGGACCCGTAGGTTTCCTCAGGAGGTGTCCTAGATTCCCCGCGCTATCGCAGTCGTTTGTTTGATGGACAGAGAGACGATTATCCGTGAAAGAATTGTCAAAATCGCTGATGCTGATAGACGGAATCATTTGTGTTAGGTCAGCATTATCATATTGGTACCGTCATTCAGTGTCAGTCTTTTGTGATGAAGATGAACAATAGTGTCTAAATATGTAAGCACAAGATTATTTTGACAAAAAAAATGATACGCAACAGCTAAACGTCAGCAGTGTATTCACTCAATAATTATCAGCATCATCATCAGAAAACCATTTTCCTGACATATTTGCATGCTCTTGTTATGCAACTACTAATAACTTGGCAAGGGTAGTCGCAAAAGTCTTCCAAAAATCATGTTTCCCAGTGTCATCTTTAATTCATTAACATAGCAACACTCACTAACAATAATCCAAACCCCTCAGGAACGAGAATTTCTAGCCGTTTGAGTTCAAATGGATGAAAGGACCTTATTTCTTAAAAGCTCTGAAAATGCTACCAAATGTTGAAAAAGACTGAACGTCTTAATGAGGATGAACTAATGAAATGGCAACCATATTTGGAATGTGAATTTCTTCCCATTTCTTTTGGTGTTCGAGACAAGGGAGGATGAGCAGAGCTCATTCAAGCAGAAATGTGCGTGGGTTTAGAAAGAGGCATGAAGCCCCTTCTGAGTTGTGTTTTTCTTCATGGATAACAAGCAACACAGCCGTGAGGACCACATCTCCCGACACTGTGGAGGCTTTCAGCAGCCATCTCCTTTCCCCCCTGAGCCCAATCTGGCCTTAGTCGTCAAGACATATTTTAGGAACATCCCCTCCGGCATGTTCCCCGCTGCGTTAGCCCCCCTGCTATCTTGAAGGAGCCATGGCTGCTTTCCTCCACAAGAAATGCAAAGGGATCGAATAAGAATGAATGGAAACGAAACATGAAATGAGCAACCGTCAGAGTGAAAGATGAAGTAAACAACATCATTACAACTCTGTGAACTGGTCCAAAGCGATTCTGCTGATGGTTGTTATGGTGGTTGCTGTAGTGTTTAGACAAGGTAATTATGCCGCAGAGCTACAAACTCAGTCAAGCAGTCTCCCACCGAGCGTGAAGTCCTTATGAGGGAAGAAGTTGATCGAAACACTAGCATGCATCGATGTCGCAGTTTACAATCATGTTTAATGCCTGAGCGGCCCGGCGGTTCTAATGAACACGTTTCAGCGCCCAGCCACCATCAGCAACAGCGGTGATAACTGTGCACTAAGACACGTTGAGTTCTTCCTTTGCTGCTCCAGTTTTTACAGTCTTGTTATCTGTCATTTGTCATCAACATAAAGTCTACAGAGACATATTTACTGACTCACAAACAAGGGGATGTGTCTACATGGCGTTGTTTTACAGAGAAACATGCTTTGACATTTCCCAGACAGAAGTAGGGCTGGAGAAAAAATGCCATTAATAAGAGAAGTCAGAGTGCAGAGGAGCGATAACCTCAGTTCATGAAGGGCTTGTATTTGTATTTTGTAAATATATTCAATTATTTCTAATGATTTAGGTTTTATTTATAATATAAAGTTGCAATCATTGGCCTGACATTGTTTTCATGAAAGAGCATTCTACGGGTGTTATAATGTAGCTTATTTTCTAAGCAGGGTAATAGAAGACACATGCAGAACAGATCCCCAACATAACTCGGGACTACACTAAGACTAACTTCTGTCCATGGGTCACATTTACCATTCTAACACTGCTCGAGTCCCTTGGCATGGGTGGGCCACTTTAATGAGACGTTTTAATTTACACAGGCTTTTCATGGCCCTGCAAAAAATGTAGGATGCACTGTTCGGGTGCTTCTTGGTGCCACTTTCTTACCCCTCATCCGCCAAACAGATGGTCAGTTATTAGCAGTAATTAAAACTCCATCATTGATCATGGTCTGTTTAATTTGAAATGTATTAATGATTAAAAGCTGCAGCTGCATGTTTTGCATCTTAATGGGGACGAGGACCGACACAGGGACAAAGTGTCAGTTTAACATCTCAGAGAGCTCAGCTTCTCTGTTACCAGCAGACGCTTCCAATTACACTCGCAGGATGTCCTGAACATAGCATTACCTCTGTTTCAGGCAACACAATTTTCATTAGCCGAGGCTTGTTTCATCAGTCCTCATTCGTTTATTTGGGTTGCTGATTTGAAATGAAGGTGGTAAACACATTGCAAACAAAGCTAATAATATTTGGAGGCAAACTGCATGCGATGACATTTTCTAGATCTAATGAAGACAAAATGGTGTCTTTGTTGTGGAGGGGTTCTTGGGGGGGCTGCGAGACCATACAGAGAATAAAGTAGGTCAGCCGGCTGACATAGGGTGCCTGTGGACATGTTCTTTATGCTGCTACTGCTTTGCACACAGCAGCACAGAGAGGAAGGAACCATAGTTAACTTTGCTAACAGCTTGTCATTAGAAGAAAACAGCCTGGAGGTATTTATTTGATCATCAGTGTGGTTCTTGTCCATCATATCATGGAGTAAAATAGATAAAGACGATGTGCTGGGATCAGAGTGGAGTTGCGTATGATTGTGTCTGTGTAATGGCCTGCTTCTTGGCATCTGATGCAATACATGATTTCTACTTATTTTAGTCAATTGGCTTTTTTTTTTTGATTGCTGAATATGTTTGATGGGTATTCTTGTATTGTATTATTACTGTATGTTTTACGTTTTTGAAAATAATCTATTACATCAGGACACAACTGTTGGCAAGATTTGGTTCTTAAAATAATTTCTTGTTATAATTATTCTTCAGATAATCCTGTTTTTCTTTGTTGAGGCTGTTGTTTATTTTTATTGCACATTTTATTTTCCATCAAAAGCGGTGCAAAACATCTTCTTGGTTGATTGGCTATGATTAGTCAAGTAGGTCCTGATCTGTTTCTCTGGAAAAACAAAACCAAAGATATCTAATTTGGGCTTGTGATGCTTATTTGTAACACATCTGTTCAGCATTTGAACATTTTGTAGAATAAGATACATGAGAAAATGGAATACGTAGCATTAAGCATATCCTTACATAGCCCTAGACCTCATTATTATTTATTGCATGTTGAGAAGTTTAAGCAAATCAATCAATCAATGTTTATTTATATAGCCCAATATCACAAATGTTACATTTGTCTCAGTAGTCTTCACAGTTTGTACAGAATATCAGAATGACAATACGACACCCTCTGTCCTTAGACCCTCACATCGTACAAGGAAAAACTTCCGGAGAAAACCCACAGTTTAAAGGGAAACATGGGAGAAACCTCAGGGAGAGCAACAGAGGAGGGATCCCTCTCCCAGGACGGACAGACGTGCAATAGATGCCGTGTGTAAATTGAAAAGATAATACATTTGCAACATAGGTAGTCCAAATGTTTGGAAATGCATGTGTGTATAATAGGAAGATGAATCCACAAGGATATCCATCCAGGACCTATGATCCAGGACCACAGCCACGACTCAAGATCCAGGGCTCGCGATCCAGGACACAGGAGCGCAGGATCATCCATGACTCCGGATCCCAGCGTATATAGACACCAAAAAGAAAGACATTTGGGGAAGCTGGGTTAATCGGAACATGAGAGTACACAGGTATAGACAGAGAGAAGGAAGAAGTAAGATGTCCCCCGACAAACTAAGCCTATATCAGCAAAACTAGGGGCTGAATCTAATCAGCCCTAACTATAAGCTTTATCAAAAAGGAAGGTCTTAAGCGCACTCTTAAAAACGGATAGGGTGTCTGCCGCCCGAACACAAACTGAAAGCTGATTCCACAAATGTGGAGCTTGATAAGAAAAGGCTCTGGCTCCCATTGTACTTTTAGAGACTCTAGGAACAACCAACAACCCTGCATTCTTGGAACGCAATGCCCTAGTAGGACAGTAGGGTATAATTAGTTATTTAAGGTAAGATGGCGCTTGCCCATTAAGGGCTTTGTAGGCGAGAAGAATACTTTTCAATTATATCCTGTGTTCTATAGGGAGCCAGTGTAAGGCAGCCAGAACAGGAGTAATGTGGTCCCTTTTCCTAACTCTGGTTAGTACACGAGCTGCAGCATTTTGAATCAGCTGAAGCGACTTGACTGACTTCTTGGTACACCCTGATAATAAAGAGTTACAATAATCCAGCCTTGAAGTAACAAATGCATGGACTAGTTTCTCTGCATCGTTTGAGGCAAGATATGCCTGATTTTTGCAATGTTAGGTAGATGGAAGTAGGCGGTCCTTGAAATTGATTTTATGTGGGCGTTAAAGGATAAATCCTGATCAAATATAACACCAAGATTCCTTACAGTCTCACTGGAGGCCAAATTAATGCCATCCATAGTTAGTATATCTTTAGATAATTTTTTTCGTAGATTCTTCGGGCCAAGTACAATAACTTCAGTTTTGGTCGTGTTTAACATCAAAAAATGTAAGGTCATCCATGTTTTTAAGTCCTTAAGGCAGTCTTGAATTTTATTTAGATGATTAATTTCATCAGGCTTGATTGATAAATATAGTTGAGTATCATCCGCATAACAATGAAAGATTACAGAATGATTCCTTATAATATTGCCTAACGGAAGCATATATAATGTGAACAAAATAGGTTCGAGCACTGAGCCCTGTGGCACTCCATGGCTAACTTTGGAAGGCGTGGAAGATTCATCGTTGACACGTACAAACTGAGAGCGTTCAGATAGATAGGACCTAAACCAGCCTAAAGCAGTTCCCTGTATGCCAACTAAGTGCTCTAGTCTTTGCAATAGGATATCATGGTCGATAGTATCAAATGCAGCACTGAGATCGAGCAAAACAAGAATAGAGACACGTCCCTTGTCTGAGGCTATTAGAATGTCATTTGTGACTTTAACCAGAGCTGTCTCTGTGCTATGATGTGTTCTAAAGCCAGACTGAACATCTTCAAATAAATCATTGTTTTTTAAGTAATCACACAGCTGTTTTGCGACCGCTTTCTCAAGAATTGTTGAGAGGAACGGAAGATTAGAAATAGGTCTATAGTTGGCTAAAACCTCTGGATCGAGGTTGTGCTTTTTAAGAAGAGGTTTTATCACTGCTACTTTGAATGCTTGTGGAACATAGCCTGATAATGGAAAAACTTCCTTCAACAGCTTAGTTGGAATTGGGTCTAACATGCACGTTGATGGTTTAGAAGAGAGAATCATTTAATGTAATTGTTCAAGGTTAATGGCTGAAAAGCATTCTAGTTTACTATCTAGTGTAATATTAGAACTTACGTTTCCGGGAGCTGTTGATAACACTATACTGGTCAAAGGCAAGAGGTCATTAATTTTGTTTCTAAGAGTAACAATTTTATCGTTAAAAAAGCACATAAAATCATTACTACTGAGTGCTATGGGAATAGAAGGCTCAATTGAGCTGTGGCTCTCTGTCAGCCTGGCTAAGCAAAGAGTCTAGCCACTTAGAATTCCACAACAGAATGTGTCTTTTTGGAATGGTGAGACTGGGCTAATTCTAAGAAGAGACAGCTTGACAGCTACAGTTAATGACAGGAAATCTCTCCTACTGCTCAGGCTCTTGTTTATTGATTTGTTGCCAAGAATATTATAATGGAATCTGCAAAATCCTAGTGTTACTGTTGACCGCACACTATGAGTGACAGTCAATTAAAATAGAAATGAGATCCTCGGAGCGACACTATCCAGATGAAGACTCTGCGTGCCAGGAGAGGCAGTCTCCAGAGTTAACAACAAAACAGATTCTTGGACTCTCTGACACGGTAAAAAGAAAAGAGCTTAATTCCTCAGCTTCTGTAGTACGGGGTATTTATACGTTTGTTCTTGTAATTTTGACTTACATTAAAGCCTGAGCTTAGAATAATTTTCCACCAGAGGATTGTTTAATGACATTTTCTCGTATTAGTTATTGCATGGTAAACACTGATTAGACTCAGTGTTATATTGTAGCCCCCTGTGCTCAAGCGGAAGTTTACATTTAGATAGAAAAATATCAGGGAAAGCTGTTCGGAAGTAATATCCTTATTTTCAGGAGGTGTTTTTTGCGTCAACATGCACTTAAAGTGTTCAGCAGTGGAGTTTTGTGGAAGAAGCTAAGTATGCTTCGCCCTTGTGCATTTCTGAGGAGAGGAAAAGCAAATGTAATGCAGGCCTTTTTTCTCCTCTTCTGATATCTCTAACGGCCACATGTTTGTATTGAAAATTATTCCAATTTTTTTTCTCTTTTTCTCAAAACACTTTCTTCTGAAAAGCTGAAAAACCCGTTTACAGCCTAGTTCTCCATGGTGCAGCACTAGTGCTTTTGTGTGTCGATAAGAGTTTGTGAGTGCATGCGTCTTTGATCTGCCCTACCGGAGAAGATGTTGACGGTTTAGCGGTGAGATGCCGGTGCTTACTGTTGAGCTTAGATATCCTTGCCTGCTTACTCCACATTGAGTGTCTCTGAATGCTGCTGTACTGTGGTTAGCCCCTTTTTCATGCTTTCTTCCAAATTCTGTCGACTAGCTTGTTCTCTTTAAAGAGAAGGCTTTAAACACAGGGAGGCACATCGCGAGTAAAATGATTCAATGCAGGGTAATACCCCTTGGTAATTGAAAAGTGATGAGCCCTTACCAGTGGGCTCTGTCGAATGCCGGTCAGTGAACTTAGAAAGCTGACACACATACACAAAAGTCATTTCACACAAGGATATGAATACATGTGTTTATGTTGTTTTTAATTATTCTGAGCCAGTAAATGTACAAGAACCCTTCTTATAGAGCATACAGCATTTAATTGATGAGAACAACAGGAGCTCACAGAGACCATTGTGGAGGCTTGGAAACATGGCTGTCTGATTTGTTCGCAGTTCAACCTACTGTCATTTGAATTTGACAGCCATTTCACCCAGTTACTCATAGGGGTTATACTGTATTGATCTCCATTGATGATTTCCTTGTGTTCCCTCGGCTTTGCAACCACGTGACCTTTGGATGAATCAGGCACGCGCAAAGACAAAAGGGCACATCACAGCAAATGAGATATAGATTATTTTTGCAAATGTGCAGAGCATAGTATGGATTGTTGTTGTGGATTGTGTTGTTATAATTTGCACGTCCATTTATGTGGGGCGATTACTGACCACCAGCTAATGTGACCTTCACAAGGATTACAGAATGAGGGGATCAATTCCAACAGTTTGACAAGTCAGTTAACTTATCATGATTAATATAGCCATGTGCCGACAGCCAAATATGTGGGATCTGAAAAGCTCTCATTACAGTCATGCCAAGGTCTCTTTGAAGTTACCAATAAGTAAATAATATTTCTGATGATGTAGCCACCATCTCCTATCTCCACCCTTAAACTACCGTAACCAATTAGTGGTTTTGAGTCTTACCCCCAGGTTTGATAATGTCCTAATTCTTGAGTTTAACAGATAAGGAAAAAGAGAGGATGCAGCAAACTTCCTTGTGCTTATTTTTGCTGTGCCAATGATAATCATTGCAAAGAAGCTTCAGTAGTTAAACAGTGTGCCCATCTGGTGAGGAAACTGGGACAAAGTGTACTTTAGAGGGAACAGAGGATAACTCTCATGGCCTTTAGGGCAGGAGCTTGGGAGAGCCAAGTGCTCAGAAATAGTAAGGTAAAGATGCTTATTTTTTCATTATTTTTTTATTTTTATATAATCCTTGGGGAAGGTGCATTTGTGTGGTTGCAAAGGTCATCAATTTAAGTTTCCTTTTCACTTGTTATTGGAGAGAGCTGTAACTTTACATATCTATGGTCAAGGCGCGGGGAACCTTCTAGAGAGGCTTTATATGATCCCAGTGGACTTCAACAGTGTTCAATAATAATGACACACCGGCATCAGGAGAGGAGTCCTCAAATTGACTTTTCAACTTCCAGCCCAGCCCCTCTTGCAATGCTTTTCCCTGCCCAATCTCCCAGGATTTGGGCCATCCCAGCTCAAGCGTACAGAGCATTATTATTCTCCCATCTCTTATCTAGAGATGGGATCAATAAATCCATGGATCCAACCCTGACCGGACTCTGGTGTCCACCAGCCTCCTATTTTTCCTCTTGTCAATCTAAGAGAACACTTAACTGCTGGAACACGCTGATGCATTGTGTGACGCCTTGGCGAATGTTCATTAAGTTGTTTTTCAATGAGAAGCTGGGATCAATAGCAGACCGTGGTGATTCATGCATACACACCCGGTTGCATCTGTGCTGATCTCTCCTAAGGATTAGCATGCCGGAAGACACGGATAATATGGAGGAGTCAATTAGTAGCTCATGAAATATAAATGTCTATGCAGGTAAAAGCTAAGATTGCTTTTAGGTTTTTGTTTTCAGACTGCAATTAAAAGACAATGTATCCTTATCATTACTCATTATAATCATGATATGACTGTGGAATTGAAATATATTTTTTATTGTGACTGTCTTATTATAAGATCCTAAACAAAATTCAGCTTGTGTCGCTGTCAAATGTACACACACAAATATGGAGGACAGCTATTTCACGGTCTTGGCAGGCTTTATTTCCCTATTGTTTCTTTCTTTTTTCATTCAAGATTACATTTGACATCTTACCAAGGTGAACCAATCAATACTTTGCCAACTCGGCTACAGCATTTTTGGTTTGAGGTTATAACCTTCTGAGAATCCACAGAAAAAAAATTCTCTTCTCATTTGATCAAATATTAAAACATATTCTTGTGTACCTGTATTCTGTTCACGCTGACACACCTCTATCATGGGTACATTGCCAGGACAAATTCAATTGTCGTCAAAGCAAACACCACTACAGCCTCATTACATCACCCTCAAAAGTACTTCCTTTCCCTCCCACAGTCATTCTTTAAACTCTAGATAAACACAATAAATGAAAGTATTCTAGTCTCTAGCTCTGACCAGCAGGTATTATAAGCCTCTCTTTCAGTTTGTGGCAGTTTCAGTTTTGGTTGGTTAATAAAGCACACATGATTGCAATAATTACATTTTCAAATTTGGCAGCAAGCTGGTTCAATGTTTGCATATCTATGGGCTTGATTGAAATTGGAACTGAAAATGAGTAACTAAAGTATCAAGAACTACATTGTGAATCTCTTTTATTTTTGCATTGAATGACAGTTATCTCAAATATAACACTCATAAGCTGCAGTTTTACAGTGTATTACTTTTATGGCAGCTAACTTAACACAGTAATGTCAATTTAATTGTTACTTAGTCACTGTAGGTAAGAAAAACACCAAACAAGTCAGTAAACATTTTTATGATAGGATTTATACCGAGCTGTTTTCAGTTGTTTTTTGCCTGATATAATTCCACACTCGGATGAAGTCGCACATGGTGCACAAGGTTTAAAATACCGTCATGATGGAGCCATGCCAGTTGCAATATGTGTATTTTTCAGAGTGGATGGTTTACTCCATCTGTCAAATCTGTTTGAATCTGGGACAAACTGCTTGCCCTGCAGTCTGAGGTGCATCCATGTCACTGTGAGGTGGACGGTTTGAATCAGGCCATGAACCTTTGGCATAATGTATGTCATCTCACTTTCTTCTCCATATTTCCAGTCCATCACCACTTTCCGCGAGGCAAAATGAAATGAAAATTATATTTACAAATGTAATAAATCTGAGTAACATTAGTTATATATGTCAAATTTAAATATCAGATATTTGTTGTGCATCAGGATTTATACTGTACTGGTACACTTGCATACAGTTTTTGCATATTTTTAAGTAAAGTCAGTTTAAGGTCACAAAGAATATTATCATAGTAATAATCGGGATATTTCTGGGAAATAGTTTGTTGACTTTCCTATTCAACTGTTAATGATAATAAATGAATGTTGCAGTCACTTGCACATATTGTTGAATTATTTTGTGAAATTATTAGAAAAAAATATACATACAGTAGAAACCAGTAGGAGAAGTAGTATTTAGTCCAATATGTTGTAAATTCTTACTGCACAGTGGTATTAATACAGCTAATGAAAATGTCTGATGTCTGAGATGTGGAAAACGATGTTGTACAAGCTTGGATATGATCATTTATTTAAGGACCACAATCCCTTATTTCTGACAGGAAACATATATTCTAGATACTTTTGTTTCCACTCAGTGAATATTTAGTTATTTTAAGCAGCATTGTTTCCCAACAGAAATGTGCTCAAAATGCAGCTGGACTTTGCTCCTCACTTAACCTTGGTGCTGTGATAGGCCAGGACGGGGGTGATGTATGGGGCCTGGGAGGCTGCTGGAACAGATGGGCTTCAGTACAGTCGTGGACCAGTGGAGGTGGAGATCCACAGATTTCTCTTTGTTGCTACATTGACGTGGTACTTCCTAATCTAGTGTACAGTAACTGATGACAGAGGACGTCTTCCTCAGCTGCTCTCTCCCAGGGGCTTATCATTCTCTCCTTCCTCGTATCAATCACCTCATGCCCCGGCCACACGAGGACGAAAACGGCTAAACGCATAGGATTAACGCAAACGCAATCGCAAAAAAGCTTCCGTCCACACGCAATAGTCATCCGGATAGTGTCTGTCCACACGAGACCGCTCCGTTTAGCTCCAACCGCTGGAGAAGCTGTAGTACATATGCAGGAGCCTGTACGTGGCGCTGTAACTTCTTCCACAAAAGCAGCGAAGAAGTATGGTTGTCATGGTTGCCCTTCTGTTTATTCTCCGCGGTGGGGGCCGAGGGAACCAGGCAGAGTTTTTCACCAGTCAACGTGTATTAAAGTTTAAATCTTCCGGACAAAATTATAAAAGTGCCGGTCAAAGGTCTTCTTTGTTATTTATTGAGCTTTAAAACAAATGAATAACGAATCTATATAATATAATAATAAAATACACGGAGCCTCTCTTTTTCCTCCCTCTCTTCGGACAGCGCCAGTGTCTGTTTCATGCAGCAGCTGATCCAGTAATGAGTGACCCGGACGACAGTAAAAATAAACATATTTATAACTAGTTTAGGTAGTTTGAGAGGTGTCTCCGTCCTGTCATGTCCATATAAGAAAGATAAATAATCTGAATTCAGTGTGCAGTTTACTTTGACGCGGGGGTGAGCAGCAGAGGTGGGGAGAGGCGGGGCTATTGCCTCATCATTATCAGAAAATGATCGTATAGGGCGCACACACGGAGCCGTTGGACCCCCCAGAGCGTTGCGTATGCCGTTCTATCCACCTTGAGACCCGTTATCGTTTCCGCAGTCGTTTAGTGCCGTATTCGGTCGTCCTCGTGTGGCCGAACGGTCTATATGACACTAAACAGTAACGCAAGACCGTTTTCGTCCTCGTGTGGCCGGGGCATAAGTCAGGCAATTTTGTCATGCTACACAGCCTTAGCTATACCTCCTATGGTGTCTCCAACTGTAACACATTATGTTGTATGCGGTCTTAATCAATCCCAAATCCCACTTCCACATGGTGAGTATAGATCCATGGTGTTTCATGCTGAATAGGACACATGACAGAATGGGAAGAAAGAGAACAGCAGGTGGAAAAAAAAAAAGTTAACTGTTAATATTAGTTTCACTTGTGTCCCCTCTAAACAATGAAGACTGGGAACAACCCATTGTCTGATCAACTCTGCTGTGGTCGTGTTTCCTATTCATGAGCTAATTTATACACCCCACTTACCTCTGGCTCAGTTTAGCAGGAACAGGAAATGATCGACCTCCCATTGCTCACCATGTGGGACACTGCTGACCACAGCACTCATCATTACAGACAACATATGTGTGACTGATGGAGACCAACTGCCTTTGCTTAAAAGAAACATCCGAATCGACAAAAGACAGCATCCTTTAAGCAACATTGTAGTCATGTGACATTTGCAAAGGCCCTTGGGGGAAGCTGAAAATGCTCTTAAGTAAAAAGTATGAAAAGAAGAGGGGGTGGGTTTGATTGAATGCTGTCAAAGAAGGGGGATAGACTGGCAGTATGATTGAATACCCTCCATTTATGGATCTGGCTCTAATGGAAAAACTCAATTGTTGTGATCTCACAGTCAGAGTAACCACACAAATAGCTGTTTTTAACTGTGATTACACTTGTGTATCAATGACATTTGTATGTGTGGCAGAGCAAAGGGAGGTTCTCTGAGGGCCTGCCATATGGAGTATAACCTTTGAATGAGAACCGTCTTGCATTTTGCAGGTGGCTGTTTAAGATTTATGAGGTCTCTCACCAATCGTGTTCATCACGGTAGATATTGACTCTCAGAGTGCTGAGTGAGTGGGGCTTTTAGAATACAGCCTGAAAGCTATCACTCTGTGAATAATTTGTAGTAGCTTACTGTACATCTGATTCAATCTATTATTAGGCCTTTCCCAAGTGAAAGAATAAGGTGTTCATTTTTCCATGTTTGTCGTTATGTGCTATAATATAAACAATGCTTACAATACTTAATATTGTTAAACTGAAACATACATGTTTATCTTATTTATATAAATATGTATGCTTTTTTTGTTTGTTTTACCTCACTCCACCTGGTCTCTCAAAAACACAATGCTATTAGAAAAATTAATATTTTATCTCAGTATAGTGTCCTGGGCTCAATCAATAAAATCTTTTTCTGGAATCACTCAGCGTATTGGAAATGCCAAATCCATCTTGGCGGCCTCTGTAATGAGCAGAGGGGTGCTGGCTTAAAGTCATTCATTTTGTTTTATTGACCATTGAATTCCATAAGGAAAATCACACTGTGAAGCCTCAGTCACATGTTAATGAAAACATGGTGGACCTTGAATATATTGCTGGATGTCCTTCCAGGGTCATAGCCAAAGAGCATATTTGGACATGGCTGAGCTAAATCACATCAACAGCGATGTCATGCACCGGCCGTGTAAAGTTGGTTTTCACAGAAATGATTTGAATATGTCCTGCAATTTTCCTCTTGGATTCCTGCTATGGTGTAACCATTCCTTTGGCTGGACCCCTGCTGGGACCTGCATTTGTACTCCTTTGCATCTAAGTCAGATAGCTCAAATGTTTAATAATAAGTAGTAATGGCACTACAGAATCTCTGCAATATTTCCTAAAGTAAAAAAAGAGAAATAAGGTATTTTATGGTGTATTTAAAGTGGACCTATCATGCTATATTTGAACAATATATTGTAGGGCCATATCTATATAAAGTATATAAATATAGTTTTCTTTTCAAAATACCAAACAGATCCTTTTATTCTTATATTCTTATATAGAGTCGTTATTCATTTGTTTTAAAGCTCAATAAACAACAAAGAAGACCTTTGACCGGCACTTTTCTAATTTTGTCCGGAAGATTTAAACTTTAACGGACGTGTTGACCAGCGGAAAAAAATCGAACTGAAACTCTGCCGCACGGTCCCCTCGTCCCTTGGAAGAGGCGGAGAGGTGGGTGTTTGTCATCTGCTGGTGGACTAACCGGAGAGAATTACAGTGCTTGCCTCGACGGGGAGGGATTGCATTGAATTACAGCAGCAGGAGCAAACGCTTGCCTCGGGGAGGGAGAAAAAGAGCCACAGCGGAGAATAAACAGAAGGGAAACCATGGCAAACATGCACGGGAAGTCTTCTTCGCTGCTTTTGTGGCAGACTACAGCGCCACTTACAGGCCTGGCATATGTACTACAGCGTCTCCAGCGCTTTTGAGCGGCAATGGCCGGCCGTGGCCCAACCCCACATTCCCCTGATACAGTAGGTGGAGAGTTGGCCATATAGGCGGAGCACCCCTTTTCTGACGTCAGAACAATTCAAATCTGTATCAGTCTGTATCAGATCCGTTGCAGCCCCGTTTTTAGAGATTTGGGTATGGAGGAAAAGAGAGAGGGTTGTGTTTTCTGACACTTGGTGAGTTCCCTGACACACCGGGGACACATATTCATGTATAAAAGACGTACACAAGTGCATTTTGCATGATAGGTCACCTTTAATATAGGTACTCGATTATCAGCAATTCACATGTGGGCCTTCTCTCCACAGAGGCATGATTAAAGGTAAACACACTAAAGTGCCCCTGGGCCAAGGACTTCATTGGTCAAAGGGGTACATTTTCTAAAGATCAGTGTTGGACCAGCATATGGTTTAGGTATGTGGAGAAACGAAAAGCTGCGCACATAATGAAAGAGACGGGTAATTCCATTTGCAATTGGATGTAACACTTTGCAACAAGATACATGGGCAGAGAGGGGATTGAGTGTGTATTCAGCAACAATCTTAAAGAGGGGGAGGGCAAGAGGACTCAAGCTGTGCAATTACCAGGAGAAAGAAACAACACAGGGCTCTCACATCTGCACTGAACAGCACAGTTATTTCTTAATTTACTAATTCAGCACAACTAGCAGAATCAATGTGCCCTGAAAGAAGACTCCCGTTCTAAATTAATCATTGCCGTATGTGCACTCTGCGATGCTTCTGCAGCTGTATACTAGAGAGATTATTTGATATGCATATTGACTGAGTTCTGCTTCATTTACTGCAAATCACACTTGTTTGAGGGAAGTTTGTGTAGCTTTTACTGCTTAGCCAGCTATGTGTTAGGTATTCATCTGTGTTGTCGTTTGCCTCTATCAGTGACCCTGTTTTCTGTTGCCTGGAGCTGTACCCAGGCTGTCCCTTAGATTTGATTTTGCCACAAAGGAGTCCAGTCAGGATCCTGTGTCCTGGAGGGGAAGTGGCAGCGAGGCCTAATGATGAGAGGAGGGGATTTGGGGCCAACAGTATCAACTCACCTCTATGTAGCAACACAGTGACGGTGGGAAGGCCCTGGAGTGTCAACCCAGTTGTCTCTGAAGTCTGTCTACAGATACTGTATACAGGTCAACATGGCGGCTGCAGCCTCACTCACAAGGCATGGTCTTCATCAACCAAAAACTCATTCTGAGTCAAAGACAGTGATTATAACACTCGGCCTACAACCACAAGCATCCATAAGCATCCATAAGCCTTACAAACACACATTAACGATATCCAATAGTCTTTATTTGTAGCCCGATCTACAAAACATCTAACAGATATCTAGAAGTATACTGTACATGTATGGTATATTTTTCAATATATCCAAGATTACATATTTATATGTAACCTCAATTGCCATGTTTTTTTGTTTTGGATTCACCACAAAAATCCGTCTTCCTAATACTAGCAAGTACAAAACATACATATTTATGTATTTATTTTGCAGTAAAAGGAGAGTGATTTAAATGCTTTAGCCTTTGCTTACCTTAGATGTAGGGTAGCAATAAACAGAAAAAGTATGCCATGTCTGATTTATTTAGTGGGATGATAGTAAAGCTCAGATTGAGGATGGTTTCATATAGAATACTGTATAAATAAAACAGACACAGCAACCTGAGTAATACGTATGTTAATCTTGTGTTGCAAAGAGGCAGAGTCTATTCATATTTATATAATCAAATTGTATAGGGCATTTCACCAACCCTCGCAGGGTTTAGGTGTTTCTTATGTGGCATATGTTGTGTAGGTTTTCCGTTTTTTTTCACTGAGCTCTTGTGTTCAAACATGAAAATACCATTATCCTTGTTGAGTGCATTTTTAAATTTGAGTATTCCGATGTTTAGCAAGTATTCCAATATACCCATGATAGAATTAAGCTTGACTTTCCCCCTGCAGCGGGACTGCACTAGTTTCCGACAAGAACGGGTGAGAATTCTTTGTTTCACATCACTGTCACTCTCATTTCTCCGGACAGCTTGACAGCATCTTAGTGTCAGGATTTCGAGAGTCCCATGGCTTTTAACCATCTTAGCTGACAATACGTCCATTTCTTGACAGCTTAAATTCATCCATTCCGTTGCCATGTGACAAAAGGAATTTTTCTCCTGCCTACGACTTCACTCTCACTTTGCTTTCCTTTTCTCCTCTAACATGGTTATGCTTTTCTGTATTCCACAATCAATTATCTTAAATGGCACTTGATGGGCAAAATGAGGCATTTCAGAAAATGTTGAGTCATTTCTAGTTTTTACTGTCATTCCATCTAATTCACAGTGAACTGAAAAGAGTTCAACTTTCTACTGTCACGAAGAAGACACAAGGAAGGATTCAGAGTATGGCAGGCGTGAAAGTATTAATAAGATTAAAGCCCAGAGGCTGCCATGCCTATCTGAGGACTACAGTCTTAATATAGTTAGCTCTTAGTGTTATGTTATCACAAAAGGAAAAATGACACGCTTGGCACTACAAACAAATAGCCATTGCTGTTAATGTGTAATGGTGAGAAAATATTCTTCGGCTCCCTCTTTTCACCTCAGCTAGCTTCAGCTGCTAACACCTCCCTAACCAACATTTAGAGCTCAGAGCCTCTCTTTCTTCCCCTGGCTCTGCAGGGGCCTAATACTCATTGAAGGTAGAGGAAAAGTGTTTTGAATATAGCCTGCAAAATGGAACGCCATCTGGTTTCAATAGTGCTTTGTCGGGTGCAGATGAGTGAGTGCGAGCTTCCCTGTAGATCCATGTCTAATTGGCTCGCTCCATAGGTTGTCGAGTCCTGTTCTGTGGCTGTTCTTCAGTGCCCATTCACACCTTTCCCTAGCATCTCTGCAGGTGGAGTGTGAAATCAATTTGTTCAAGGCAGGAACCAAAGCGTTCTCTGCCCTGTGAACAAACCATTTTGTCTGCAGTTCCAGTTACTATTGAGCTAAACAGGTATAACTCAACGGTGTAAGTCGGGCGGCTAATAGTGAGTCATTAGCAGCTTCAACCTCAACCCAAATTGAGTGTTTCTGCCTGGTTGCGATGGCTACCCATTGTTCTCACATTGTTCAGGTGATAAGCAGACAATTAGTGGTTCGACCAAGCATCAGCAGGGGTCATGAATCATGAAGTTGCATTATGTCAACCTGGTTTAACCTGGGCAGTACAAAAGTAACCCCTAAAGAAGCCAGTTTAATAGCAGTGCTTCTATTGTGTGTGTTAGCTTTCAGAGAGCTTAACCACTGGAAGTGACATAAAGAGGTCTTCACAACAGTGAAGACGGGGCACTTAAGGTGTGTTCTGTTCTTATGGCATAGTTAATGACTGACCTTTTGAAACTGTGCTCAGGGATAAAGCTGAGAAATGAGTCTGCCTCCCAGGCCGACTGATAACCTGCCAACTGACCTTGACTGCAGGTAAACACCGGGCTTGTTTGTGGCTTTTTTTTATAGCCCCACCATTAGCATGTTCTGAATCCATTTAGGATCTGCCAATCCTCAGAGACTCCATGTAGATATTTAGAGCCTAGTTCCACAAAGTTTACTTCCTGACTGAGGAACAAAACAAGCCTAATGAGAGCAAGGAATTTAAAATGCTAAATTGCCACAGTTAGGGCACCACCTGTCTCTGGCGTGCCCTGGTAATTATCTTGCATCACTACATTCTCATTTCTGCCCACCGAGATGACATTAGCATAGAACAGCAATGGCTCTGCATAAGCTAGATGAGGCACTTGGCTGATTGCATGCCTGTCCTGACCCCATGTCCAACACACAACTAGCGGAAGCTCTCTAGATCATAATGAACCCAAAGGATGTTTTCTGGCTTCTCACAAATAAACAAAGGGCTCAAATGTTAGACTTTGTATAAATTAGCATTAATGACTTCATTCTGGACACTGTTCTGTTCTCACAATCAGCACTTCATTAAGTGGTGTTGGACACTTAATTGAAGTTCCTGTTCTGTTAAAAAGGTAGTTTGACAAGTTGCACAAGTAAACACCTGGCCCCATTTAGAGCAGACATAGTGCATGAATGTGTATGAGCCACAAGTGTCAACTTAATCAGCTTGAACCAGGATAAAGTATTTTAGCTGAATTTGAAACGTGTTTTGCAATCTGATTATATTCTTTTAGATAATTAAGTATGGTGTATGTCTGGTTCACGTTATGCTTGGATGTGTTGTTTCATCCCAAGTATTCTTTAAATAGCCTAAGGCAAAATGAGTTGTGTGAGGACTGACTGAGAATGCGGAATAGATTTGATCTGTCCTTAAAAACACAAAATATTTGATCTGATTTTACAAGTTGATTAGAATTTCCTCAGTGCTGTATTTACTGCTTAATACCATAATCTCATGTATGTGTACACATTTGTTCTTTTTGTATTGATTCTCTGAATGGCTTTTCTCAGCTTTAGAATTCAAACATTACATCACATTACATGTCACTTGTTAGACGCTTTTATCCAAAGCGACTTACATACTCAATACTGTGGACAATCACCGGAGCAATTTGGAGTGAAGTGTCTTGCCCAGGGGACACAACGACATGCTGACTGCAGTGGGGTTTGAACCTGTGCTCCCCTGATCCGAACACTAACGCATAACCCACTGTGCCACACACCTCCGTAAACCCGCATGAATAAAGACCATGAAGAAGATATGAAGGCTTAGGGATTATCATGGAAGATATTTCAGTGCTGACTGCCATGTTTCACAGCCTGCCGATGCTGTTGGCATTAGCTGTCAACATTAGGAAGTTGTCAATCTCAAACCACTGTGAAACAAATCACCTTGTGATGGTGAGACACAGAGGAGTGAGGTGCAGATGAGACAGCTGATTATAGGAACACCTGTGATCAGAATACATTATTTGACAGGATGTATAAATTGGGTACTAGATCAGTAGTGGTACAGTATAGCACGCCAACATGTGTATATAAGGGAATCTTGTAAAAGAAAAGAAAGTATAGCTTTTGAGGTCTTATAAGTGTGCCTTATAAAATCAACTACTGTGTATATAGTCACATTTCTCTCACTGTATTTTTTCCATGTATTGCAAAATAAAAATAGTAGAGCAATGATGCCAAGGACACGGTATGTTTGGCTACTGTTTAGTAATGAAAGAAGAACAAGGACAACAGACACTGTTGATATCTGTAGCACCAAGACGATTATTATGTGTCTATTATTATTTATCCTGCGTTGACTCTGAATAAATAACCTGGACAGTTTCCCTCTTTAGCCTTTTCCAGCCCAGAGTTCTATCCGATGTGCCTTAGGGACCTGGACCTAATAGCCTTTATCGATTCAGGCAATGGCCATATGAAAACCTACTTTTCCCAGGTCTCATTTTAATGTGCCTTTTGCACCTATGCCATCCAAACTGTCAATTGGTTTCTGCATCTTTATGGAGCTGTAGGGGAGAGTTAGTTAATGATATTACCGCAGTGTGAAGATTAGAACTCAATTATCTGCCTGTGCAATGGACCTGGGTTCTGGCCCAACATATTAATCATATTTCTTGATTGAGTTGCAGTAAGGTGGAAAAGGAGCTCACATCCACATGAAAGAGGAACTACTCTGCAGGGAAGAATATGTGGTAGAGAAGAAAAACGTCTTCTTGTTAGAGCTTTTTTATTTTTTCTACAGTACTATATTTTGAATTTTTTTGCAACGTTGCACACAAACTGTCATTCATTAGTTCTTTGCAGTTTAAGCTCTAGGATCAAACGCTTTCAATTATTGTAAGTCTTCTCAAAAACCTGTGTGAACTAATTGAGCCCTGTAGTCCAGATATGAAGTTCCATTTTAATATTTAAATCACTAAACTGTCCTGAGGCTCCTCATATTGTTCATTCACATTAAAGTTGTGCTTTGAAAGTAGTCTGAGAATAGAAATGCATTACTTTTCAAAGCAGGCTTGAAAAGCACTTACTCGCATTTGCATTTGTTATGTGCTGGATACCAGAGGATGTAGCGGTTTCTGGGAACTGCAAAGTAATAATACACATTTTAACTACTTATTAACAGTTAGACTATTTTTGATTAAAATACGTTTCTAGTTTCTACATCAAATAAATATCTGTGCTAATGGGATTAAATAATGTTGTTAACCTTATCATTTTAAATGAACCTGTTTTGGGAATTTGGCAAAAAGAAATGTAACTTTTGACTTGCAGGACATTTTTTGATCCTGTTGTCCTTAAGATATTGGCCCTTATTTGTTAAAAAACTAATATGTTTTGTAGGAAATTCAGTTTAATATCAGGATATTGTATAGTGGCTTTTTCCGCTAATTGACAAGCCATTGTTATAAACAATATAAGTTGTTTTGTGTTGTTGCACCATTTAAATATTCAATATTGCAGAAATCAAAGCACAATATTTCTAATCTACCTATAATTGTCATTCTAACTGTATAGACCTTGATCAAGCATTTTAACTTCAATCACAAAAGATCATGTTAGAACCTTTACATCTCCTGAAGGTCATTATCTGGAGCTGTTTGCAGTCTGAGTCTGGCTAATAGAGGTGTGTTTCATCAGAAGACCCCTGTGCTTCCTGCAAGGCACATACAAGATGCACTTTTGATGTGGTTTTCTTTTGAGAAAAATACAAGACTGGCGATAGTAATGACATTGCCTTCAGTCGGGTGAAGACTCTGATTGAAGAGTCTATTTTGGCTTCAGGAGTTCTGTCAGTGAGACGCTCATGGAGCAGGTCACTGTGATCTTTCTGGCGCCCACTGGAGCTCACAAACAGCCCCCCCTCCCATTCCTGTGAGTCCCTAAGGGAGGCTTCTTCCCCGCCAGATGCCAGCCAACGCTGCCTCCTACTGCTGCAACACCTTCATTAACATACTGACATACTTGACAGGGATAAAGGCTTTATAAAGCAATCACCATACTCCAGGTACTAACAGAATTTATTTTGTTGAACCTCACTACTAGTGTAACATTTATTTCTGATGTTTTCTATCTAATGTCTCCGTCCGGCCTCCCTCCCTCCCTCTCTGGCTTTGATGAGATCAGACCGGAAAGTCAATAAAGAAAACATTGTGGTTTGACAGTGATGTGAAACACCCAAACTCCTGCCCGTTTGTAACAGTGCCAGTTGTCAGAGGAGCTTTGGTTGATAAAGTAGCATTCTTTATTTGTTTTTTGTAAGAGCAAGCCTCAGCGTGATCAGTCACGGATCTTCAATGACGTTTACTTTATGTCAAACTGTGATTGATTATATTTCAGATGTAATAAAGAAAATGCAGTGCTTTAAAACACGATAGTAGTACTATGTATGACAAAAACAATTATGTAATGCTTTGCATACATACTGCTTTCAACATCCAGGGCATTTCATTCATACGGTTCACATCTATGTGTTTCTGTATTTACAGATGTTTGTGCTCCTGCCAGTTTGTTAAATTAAACACCAGGGTCCAAAATGCTCTGACTGATTAGCATGTTTGTCTTGTACTAACAGGTGTGCAGTGCATTGCTGTGTTGCCAACAAATAAAGTAAAAGCTTGCCCACCCACACAACAGGGTGACTTTCAGCCCCACATTGCTTTGAAGTCGGTTTCAAAGCCTAATATTCAGAGGTTGGGAAAGGATAAGGGAGAGATGTCCCTTATTTTTCAACCATCCTTTCTCTTTTTGAGCAACTGCAAGCTCAGTCTCTTTGTGGTCACCTCAAGTTCACTTTTCCTCACAAAGACAGGCTTCCCTCTCTCATCTGACAGTGTACAAAAATATGGATTTGTACCAGCGGCATTTTATGCGTTTTGATTCAGGGTTAGATTTTTGTTCATATAATTGTGATTGCTTGCATGGATCTCCTCGGATAACTTACCTTTCCGAATGAAGTGTTGTGAGTGCTGCACACATGCTTTAACACAGTGTCCATCTTGCATTCTGTGTGTCCATCTAGCACTGGCATGGTGCTGGTTTATTCAGCTGAGTGCCTGTGTGCCAGGAGGTGAGGACAGTAAGAGGTTTGTCAGGAGGAGCACCCGTAAATAATTTAACTAGTCGGGGAGTGAAGGGTCAGGACTCCTGCCTACATCGTAAGATTCTGAAGACAATGTTGGGGCTGCTGGCAGGCTGCATACTTCCAAACTTGGCAGATAATTATTTCTTATCCGCACAAACCCACACATCCATTTGTGCTTTTGCTTTCTCCTAGTCCCAAAATAATCTCTAGATCCAACTCATGACTGAATCAGTCCGCCATGACCACTGTCAGGTGGAAGATTTCAATGTTACATCTTTACAATTTAATTTTCAATGTTAAAGCATACTGTTGTGACATCAAAGTGCCATCACGAGAGAAACACTCTTACAAACTAAATGATGGTTTGCATTGTGCATGCTGCATCCTAATGATGCTAAAGTACTGATGTCTCCATTATCCAAGTAATTACTTTAGATGTACAGATTTAATAAACACACTGCTGGTTTGTTAGAGTGTTGCAGAAAGCTTTTTGAAAGCTATTATTAGAGAGATATAGTCTACATTAGTGGCATCTGCTATTCCCATGCTCTCATGCTACTCTCTGTGCAGGCTAATAAATCACATAGCAGTCTACAGCATTGTGCCACAGGCGGGGGTTTAACAACACCACTGTTGATACAGACACACCTATGTAGCAAGCTCCAGCTCCCTATGATCTCTTTCATTTCACTCCAAACCTCTACCCTGCAGCACTCAGGCTTACACGGAGGACACTATCAAAGCATCAGACACAAAAAAAGGAGACGAGCGAAAGCACATATATTTAGGAAATGCTGCAGTGTTCAGAGCGGTGGCAAATTGGTATTGTTACTCCTCATTTGAGTCTGCTCTGCTTCACGCTGCCGTTGCATTGCCCTGATGGTGAAAAAGAAAGGATAAGGCTAGGATTAGTTTAATGCTACTAATTAACTAAAGACAGAGGAGAGGAACATACTATCTGGTGTTGGATGTTATGCGGCCCTTCAGCACCTCAGCTGCTGTTAATTACCTCAGGCGTCTCACTATCTCTCACAGGAACGGACAGGGCTTGCATCTCTTGAGCTGCTGTTGCCTGCGTGGTCATTTAGCCAGACCAACTGGTAGCACGTGCTGCTTTTATAAGGCATGTGTCAGTCCTATGGTGACCTCTTTTAAGCAGGAAGGGGGTCTGTAATGGTTATTTTTCCAAGACATTACAGAATCCTGTTAATAATATGCTGCAAGTAATTCCGACGGAGAAACTATCCACATGTTTTCATTATTACCACGTTTTGCTATTCTTAGTGCCAGACATGACAATTACTCTTATCAACGTCCCTCACATTTATTCAATGGATGGTCTATCATATGTTTGATCTCCAATTAAGATAGTAACTGCATGGGACTCTCCAGATGAATAGTGTTAAGAGGTGCAGCCTTTCCACTGTGCAATAAGTAGAAACAGCCGCAGCATAATGTGTATTGGGTCCAGCAGAGTGAAGTCCTGCTATGCAGTAGCTCTGCTATGCTGGAGGCTCTAATGCTACCTCTCCTCTCCTGCTGTTGACCAAATAGAACTATACTCCAATATCCCCCAAGTATCAGAACAACGCTATCATTTCCAAAAACAAAAGACAACAGCTTATATAGATCAGCAAAAAAATACATTCCTCGAGAAAGTTTCTATGACAAACTTTGGGCACAAAATATGCTTCTGTTTGTATCTCTTTAAGCATATGGTATCATAAAACAGATGTAGATTACTGGTAATTGTTAAAAGTGAAGACATAAATAGAGCGCCCTTGTTAATTGGTTTGTTGAATCATTTGCATATGTTGCTTATCCTCATCTGTTGTGCCAAAAACAGGAACATCTGAGTTTATATAATAAGTGCAAAACGTTCTAATTGCCACCTTCAGAAGTCTCCTTTGAAGGTGTAAAAACATCCTTGGCAGTAACGCGGCAGTGTTTCACAGCTTTGACTCATATTTCTGTGACAATGAATTCTCTGCATGCTGACCTCCAGAGAATACTGTATGGCCAGAGGACCTAATCCAGTTACAATGTGTGCACCAACCGTACTTTATCACAGGCAACAGTATCTACCTCTCCTCAGGCTGCGAGACCACACTCTTGAGAAAAGATACCTCCGAGCTCTGCTGTAGTCTTGCATCACATTGTCCTAATCCATTCCAAAGCGTAACCACTACATCCTAGGAAAACAAAACTTGCCCTTGGCCAGGGCTTAGGGGTAGCTCACACCTGTCTTCTTGCTATGGCCCATTATTGCATGTTTCCATAAGGGAAGACTAAATGAACAAAAGTTGAATCTCCCACTGCTAAATAAAGTTTTCAAACCTGGACTAATCTACCTTGTCCTTCTAATAAATTGAAACCAATGTTATTTATTTGAGTAACCCTTTTCTAAATGAAATACTGCTGTATGTCATCTGACATACAACAATGAAAATGTTAAATAGTAGTGTGATACTAACAAATAAAAGCTTTTTTACATTACATTACATTTAGCTGACACTTTTATCCAAAGCGACTTACAATAAATGCGTTCGACCAACAAGATACAAACTTGAGGAAAACAGAATCATATAAGTACATCAGGTTTCATAGAGCTAAAACATTTCAAGTGCTACTCCACTGGCTTTAGATAAGCCAGTCCTTTATTAGTATATAAGTGCTTTGTTAGTAATTCTATCGCTCGAAGTGGAGTCGAAAGAGATGAGTTTTCAGTCTGCACCGGAAGGTGTGTAAGCTTTCTGCTGTCCTGATGTCAATGGGGAGCTCATTCCACCATTTTGGAGCCAGGATAGCAAACCCACGTGTTTTTGCTGATGGGAACTTGGGTCCCCTTCGCAGTGCGGGTGCAGCGAGGTGTTTGGCTGATGCAGAGCGGAGTGCACGTGCTGGGGTGTACGGTTTAACCATGTCCTGGATGTAGGAAGGGCCAGATCCATTCGCAGCATGGTAAGCAAGTACCAGTGTCTTGAAGTGGATTCTAGCAGTTACCTTTTAGATTGATATGCTGCTACATTGATAGCAATTGTTTATATAATCTTCAAAGCTGCTATGATACATGACATCAGCAATTCGTTTTCTAAATCTCACGAGCTTGTTATTTCATAACCTTTAAGACATTAGCATAACCTCAAACCATATTTCATATAATATTACTAAATAAACACTTTCATAATAACATTTGTGCTGTATTACCGAACCATTTGTCTAATGTTCATTGATCACACTTCAACATATAGATGTTTTGATTGAATTGTGTTGCGGGTGTATCCCAGCAATCCGAGTGCATGATTCCCCAGTCCCTATTTTAAACCAAGGCTGGTTTCAGGTGACAGGAAACGATTGGAAATTAAGGGCAAACAGTCTGATTAGTCCTCCATCTGCGTTCAATTTAACGCTTATCACAGTGGACGTTGATCTCAGTGTCTGTGCAGGCCAGACATTGTTGGGTAGATGGTACTCAATCACATGGGCTCATTTTGGGATTTGTTTTTCCTCCCTCGGGCATCTGGTGCCAATTTTCAGAAGGGTTTGGAAGAAATTGGGGCCGGAATGTGGATCATCATTCAGCACACTTATCTGGTCATTCATGGCCTTAAAAAAAACAATCTGTACAGTAAATACTGAAAGATTTTCCCCCTGAGGTTTTTAACAAACTGCTCTGATGTTCAGTGCAGTTCACACTTTCTCTGAATACCTCACAGCCCACCTTTGAAAGCTTTATAGTAATGTGAAAAGTCAAAAGAGCATATCAGGAGAAAAACACTCCTCCACATTCTTCTTCATCTAATGTCTGCCTTTTTTCTCTTTTTTCTCATGCTTCCCATTTGACCTCAATCACCTCTGTCTGGCATAACCATACAGGTAAGTCACCCACCAGCTACAATTATTCTGTCTGTTATTTTGTTTTTACCGCAGATGAACATTATCTGAGGAACAGCTCATATCCTCTAGCTGTCTTTAGTAGGTTGAAGCAATCACTTCTGTTGCCTCCTTGTGGCTGCTTTTTATTGATCGTGTGTCCGTATGATTCCCTTCTCTGCACTCAGAAATTACCTGTGCTAGAAGATACAGATAAATTAAAGGCTAGGCTTTTTAAAGTAATGCAATTTCAGGAGAAAAGAGCTGCTGGGAATCTGAAATAGTTATCTTCTACATTCTCTCCTCTTCTTTCCTCTGCTCCAGTGAAGTTTTGTAATTAGATTGTCACAGACTGCTCTCAGGCTTGCTGCTGTTTTATATTCAGATTATTCAAATGATTTGTCTCATGATTTCATTGTCACTGTTTACTTGACTTTGACTCTGTTGATGTGACAGTGTTGTGGCTCAGGAGGTAAGAAAGGCTTAGGGGAAGTGCAAATCAGAGTGCTCCCGATGAATAATTAGTCCTTTTTGTGTTCTTAGAAGATAATCCAATTAGAGTATCCAATAATGATTAACTCTCTGTATATGAATCAGTCGCCGACACAATGGCACTCCCATTCTTGAATTGATAGCCAGTGAGACTCATAACCAGTGTTGGGCAAGTTACTTTTAAAAAGTAACTAGTAATAGTTATAGTTACTGCTCTCAAAAAAGTAACTAGTTACTTTATTAGTTACTAAATTATTAAAGTAACTTGTAACAAGTTACTTTACTTTAAAAATAATAACAATACAATTGAAAATGAAAGGCTTTCACTGGTATTTTGCTGACTAGTTCTCTGAAGGCAACAGACTCGACCGTTGCGATGGGCAGCATGTCCTCAACAACATACCTGGCAATCAATCTGTTTAGTTGACTCTGGGTGACATGTGGCAATTTAAAAATCGTTTTTTGGCTGTTTAGATGGTGTTGCTCCATCTGGGTCACTGCCGGTGGTTGAGACGGTGGGGTCTTTGGCGACTAGTTTTATAGCCCCATGCTACATTAGTTAGGTGCTTCAAGACATTGGCATTGCTGTTATTCGATGTGGACAATGCTTTCTGTCCTGCATACAGTTTACATTTGACCGTAATATGTGTTGTGTCCTTTATCCCCACAAATTGAAAATAGTGGTTATATTTCCAAGTTGCAAATGCGCTGCTGCTCTCGCTGATACTTGCATCTGCCATTGTGTGTGTGTGTGTGTGTGTGTGTTGGTGGTGAGCGTTGCCGTGTGTGTTGGTGGTGAGCGTTGCCGTGTGTTGGTGGTGAGCGTTGCCGTGTGTGTGTGTGCTGGTGGTGAGCGTTGCCGTGTGTGTTAGCATTAGCAAGTGTTCGTGTGTGTGTGACCCGCCCAACTCTGTCTCTGATTGGCTTACCCTGAAATGTTACCCCGCGTTAACCAACCATCACTCCTCTCTGGTTACTTTCACTTTTCCATGGTACTGTGAAAGGACATCGCTGTATTCGCCTGTAAGTTACATCCGCAGGGAGATTCGGTTCAATTGGATCACATAATGTAACGCAGTAACGCACCCATTTAAATCACAGTAACTATAACGGCGTTACGTAATGGGAATAGGTAACTAGTATTAGTTACCGCAAAAAGTAGTTGCGTTACTGTAACGCAACTACTTTTTTTAGTCCCAACACTGCTCATAACACATCACTGTGATGGAAGAATTGTGCATGAACTGTCTTCTTCGAGACCTACGTATGAGTCATTTCTTTTTATCTTTTATGTATGCTCAAATAAATGTCCTTACATGTACTTGCATGCTGGTCTTATATACTATTTTAGCAGAGCATCAGAAGAACACTGTTCTCAAGTGAAAGGTCATAAATGGAATTTGTTGGACTGTGTTATCGTGGGAATTATCTTTTCTCCCTGTTTAAACATCCCACTGTCCAAAGCCCAAACTTCCAGGTCCATTCCCACATTGAATTGCTGCCGACAGTACTTACAGAAAAGTCTTGTGTAAAGTGGTCTGGCTGCTGTACAAACGTGTTTACTAAAGCCTGGCCAGATCTGTGCTGTGGTCCAGAGCAGTGGGCCAAAACCAACAGATGGGTAGAGCAGAGGAAACGCTGCTGCAGTGTTTGTCCCGAGCACCATGCCGGGCGGGTGTCCCCCCTCAGAGAGGGACCACTTGGCCCTACATCCCCTGGGCTGACGCCAGGACAGAAGAGAAAGAGGGAGAAAGGGGGAAATAATGGGAAACTAAAATGAGAGGGGATCTCAAATAAGTCAAAACCGTTGTGGGGACCATTTTCCAACTGTCCATACCTGTAAAAAAATAGGCAGATGTATGCACACACACAGGCATATTCAGTCTAACGAATGTCAGATTTTGCTGATGTCATGATGCAGCCCCTGAAATACAGCCTTTTTAGTATGCCTCATTCTTGTTCAATCTAGCGCGGTCTGCTGTTAGCCGAGGTCTGCAGGTCGTTTGTCGAGCCAGGGGCATGCTGTCCTCTCAGCGTGTGGGTGGAAGTAGTGCAAGGGGAGTGCTAATGCTTAATATGAGCTGCCTCCCCTCTCCCTGTAAACAGGATATAATATCTGCTCTTCATTAATGATGCAGGGCCCAGCACCACGCAGCAGAATGCATTAGAGCTTTAATCAGCAGATATGATTGCTTTGTACTCCGTCTGACTGCACTAGGGGGCCTCACGGGGGTTTGGTGGCGGTTTATGACAACTAGCTGTCGACAGAAGAAAAGACAAATGAAAAGAAATAAAAGGTTTAATGATATTCAATCCGACAGTGCTTTGGAATGGTTTTAGAGCTATGCAGAGAATATAATCTCTTTTTCTTTTTTTTCTTCCCATATCTATTGGATTTGAAGCCAAGGGTGTGGAGAATTGCTTAGTCAGGACTGGTTTCTGTTTATACTCTTCGATATGTGTTCTATGGCCTGAGAAACCAAGATTCATTGTAAAAGCAATAAAAGCATGACAGAGAGACTGAGAGGATCCTTACTGATGGCCTCAAAACCTTTCCCCAACTTCTTCCATATGTCTCTGCTTGATTTTCAAACCATATTTAATTATTTGTCTTTTTCGTGCCAAAATAATCAAACGCAAATATTCCTCTACAGCTCCCAGGGACCGGCCTTGTCACTAATTAGAGACCGTTTCTGCGATGTTATGAATCCTACAAGGGACTGGATTTGTTTTCTTCCCTTTTGGGACTCATCTGGTTCCCACTGTTATTCTTGTATGTCATGCACACTGGAGGATGACTTTGATTTGTTTTTTTTCTGGCAAAAATGTAGTCCAGCTGTCTGTCTTTGCTACATACATTATACAGTATCCATATCATATGTTCTCTCTTCAACATTGTAACACTATACTATCCCTTGTTATAAGTTTTGACATCTGTTTCCAAAGCTCCTTTTATGTGAGAAAGGGATAAAATGCAATCTGTAAAGAAACTGGCCCCTAGGCACCATTATGTCTCTATAACACATCATCACCTAACACCTCATGTGGTTGATTTATTGTCTGCTGGGTAGCTGCAATTCTG
This sequence comes from Gymnodraco acuticeps, assembly GCF_902827175.1. NCBI lineage: Eukaryota > Metazoa > Chordata > Actinopteri > Perciformes > Bathydraconidae > Gymnodraco > Gymnodraco acuticeps. The sequence goes on along the minus strand of NW_022989803.1, from coordinate 671,887 downwards.
TAACATGCTAACTTCCCTACTGTTTCTCTTAAAAAAGGACTTCATTTTTATAATAGGTTTAAGTGGATTTATTTTAAAATGCAATTTATTCTGATACCAGTAAGGAGTTTTCATTATGTGACTTACATTTAGTTATAAGTGTGTTGTACAAACAAACCAGTTACTTTTGCATTACTTGCTCTAATTCTGCCTGTTTATTTAATTTGACTTAAAGGTCGCTTATATGCTCGTTCCAACAGTATATTATAGGTCTCAGATATACCAGATAAACCAAACAGATCATGCATGCCATATACTCCTCTGTTTCAGCCATGTTCCAAAAGTGCTGATTTCTGTATCTGTAGCTTTAAATGCAAATGAGCTGCTGCTGGCCACGCCCCTCTGCGAAAGTGTTCTGTTAAAAAAACACAGTTGCTCTAGGAGGAGATTCAGGTGATAAGGTGGGCGAGTGTTACCTTGGTTGGTTAGTGGCTTATGGATGCCCAACCCAAAAAACGGTGTTAATGTCACAACTTGGCCTACTGATTAGCTACTGCTCAGGTAGGTTTTCAAATATGTGGATCAGGAGAAAAAAATAGATCAGCTTTTTATTACAACTTTGTAAGTCTCTCAACACACTGAGGACAATTATTTATGTGTAGAGAATATGAATAGTGGATTTGGCATTATAGGTGACCTTTAAATGTTACTTGTTTTAGAAAATCCTACTGATATATTCCAAATAATGCATGAAATTACGAATATAATATGCTCAAACTGCTCCAGTGATAGTTGCAAACATCTTAGTATAGGTTCAATGTTGACATAGTGTCCTACACATATACACACAGGACTCTTGCTCTGCTCATGTGGTCCAAATGTTCTTTTATGACCTGTGGTTACATACGTGTCTGTCGTTTGCAACACATGTTTGGAATCACTTGCAATAGTAGTTTTGGCTTGTATGAATGAATATGCCATCTGCTGAATGTGCGGGGATACTCTCATCCTCACATGTTTGAATCCCAGTCAAAGGACTGGTTATTCATGCAGGCGTTTGGGCACACTTGAGTCTTGCAGTGAAAAAAACCCTGCTGAAACATTGAACTGAGAGAGAATACCTGGCCAGACTGGGCATAAAGCTCCGGTCCAGGGTGAAGGATAAGAGCTGCCAAACGCTTGAGCTTGTGTGCGCCTCATGTCTGTTTCATCACAGCTCAACCTCTCCTTAACCCCGTCAGTACTTCTCCCCCTCCCTTTACATTGTCTAGTACAGGGGTTCTCAAACTTTTTGTTTATGCGGACCACTAGTTATTATCAAGTGTTTTCGCGGACCAAACCATACAAATAAGTAGCTACATATATAAACGTAGTGTTAAAACGACGATATTTTTTTATAGTTAATCATAGACAATCAAAAGTAAATTGAAGCCTATCTGATACTTTTGTGACCGGTGTCTGTCTGCGTTGTGTATGTTTCTCAAAGACGACGGCGGACGGTATTTTAATTAGGTCATCCCAAACAATGCCACAAGTGCGCACGCACGCACGTGCACAAAACGGGCAGACAGGTCTACAAAAAAAACTACCGGTATGCTTTAGTTACTGTGCTGCAAAAAGCAGACGGTGCTGCGCTCAACACACACAGACTCAAAACAATGGACACACAGGCATATAAGTAACATAAACAATGTATAGGCCTAAATTGCATAAAGGCTTGAGCTACATTATTGCTACTAAGCAGACAGCGCTGTTTCTCTCTCTCTCTCTATCTCCACTTTCAAAATATATTTAAATCTCAAAACAAACTCCCAAATTCCCAAAGTTGTCCTGAAATTAACTTATTAAACGAAACGAAAAATATAGCCTACTCAGGGGTGGATATAGAAAAATATTCATGGGGTGGCAAGAGGGTGGCAGGAGATTTTGAGGGATGGCATCCCCTGGCAGAAGTATATGCTGATTTAATCGCGGTCATATCAATCAATGTTAACTTGGAAAGCCAAAATATTGATATTTTAACTGAATAACATTAGGTGACATTATTGTGGCACATCAGTAAAGCCTTAAATAGAAATATATAAGATGGCAGACATAATGTCATGCATTTTAACTGGACAATAACTGAGTTTGTTTCACTCTTAGACCAGGGGTACCAAATGTATGCAGACTGCTGCAATAAGTACATTAATTAACTGTCTCATCGATGTTTGTCTGAATTAATATGATAATATTAACAATCATATTATTCCTATCAGCTGTCAATCACTGTTATGATGCGGCGATTACCATTCTGTTCAGCAAAACGCCTCACAAACTGATTAAGATCCAAAGCTTTAGTGCGTTTTGATTCAATGCTGAGTACAGCCAAACATGACAGTCTCTTCTCTGTCATTGTAGATCGCAAATACCTCGTTCCTTCCGTCTACAGTACTTGGGTCCGGATGCTTCTCGTTTTGCGCCGTCCTGTTAAAATGAAATCGCCGCCAATCATATTTCCACGCTCGCGCCAGGGCCGGGGGAGGGGGAGGGGTTACAAGCACAAGGCTCGTGTCTTGTGGTGCATTCATTTGCACTCGGACATTAGAGATTTTCTCTCATAAATGTCCGATGAGCCCAACGACCACTACCCCACTGCCTGATATCATTAGAAAGCTAGGAATCTCCTCTTTCCTGACAGTGTATACAACTCAAAATGTGTCTTCAGGTCAATGCGACTGATTTTGATAGAGCTAGTCACATATGAGGTGGTCCCCGAAAATCCTTGATAATAAAAAGTGGATTTTATTTAGCTTTTTTCCACGGACCACCTGCAGTACCCTCGCGCTGGTCCGCGCACCACAGTTTGAGAAACACTGGTCTATTACACCTACCTCTTACTATAAACCCATTTTGCAGCCTTTTCTAAGAATTCAAAGGATTTGAAGATAATAGAATTCTGAGTCGATATGATGTAACTATTACACGTTTATTGATTCCAAGTCATGGGTGGAATAACATGTAATACAATATATAATTGTCTGTGTTCTGAAGGCTATGTAATGTGTGTGGCTTCTACCGTGACCGCAGCTTTTGATGAAGTACAGTATAATATATATATAAATATTCTTCTAAGATTTTGTAGCTATATACAAATATTAGAATAACTGCTGGAGTACAGTATCCATATTTAAGTACATTCTCCACAAAAAAGCATGTTAAAAAAAAGCAAATATACTGCATTTGTATTAAAGCTAAAGTTTTTGTTTTAAAGTATACTTTCAGCATTGCAAACTAAATGTTCATTGACTGTTATATTTTTAAATCAAATTCTGAAAATACATTTTTGCCATTTTACCACAGAAGGATTCTCACAAACATCCTTCATCTGTGAAGGGACTAAGTATCAACCGGATAAATAATTGTCCGGAGGGTGTGATTGTGTTTTTGTTCAATGTGGGGGTATTGGATGGCTCACAGAGTATCATTTTCAATCAGCTCGCTTAACTGAGAAAATATGTTTTCCATCTGCCGCTCCATCAGGACTTCTCACCTCATGTAGATAACAATATTTACCATAAGCATACTTCAGTGCTGACAGCTGAAGCTGTTGCAGGTGCAGCGCTTCTGTAGTTATGAAACTTTAGAAATCCTGTTTATCATATGTCTATTATAACTTTGCACTACAAAAAGAAGACGTTGTACCCACAACGTGCCTAATGCTTTGTATGTATGTCCGTTCTACCTGATACATTTGGGATAAGGTACAGGATGTCCTTTCCTTGATATTTTCTTATGATAAAAGTTATCTGGAGAGGCTTTTTTGATTCACCGCATAGGTCTTAAACCTTGTCAAGAAGCTGTATAGGTCAAGCCACTGATGTACCTTTCCCTATTGTGTAGTACATGCTGCTCATTGAGATATCACCCACAGGTGAGGTAATAGCCCCTCAAGGCTCCCCTCTTAAACCTCCCTGCTGTCAAGCCTGTGGCTTTAATAGCATTTCTCGACAAGATTCATAAAACACTTATGAAGATTTTTTTCATTGGAGCCATTCTTTTGTGGTGTCCTGACCTCACGGCGGTTGTCCTTTTTAGGTGGACACAGCAGGCATGAGGTGCAGGGTAAAAGTTAAATGCATTAATGACGCCTCCGTAAACCTCAAGGCTGAATTAATTTCAGTCATACACTTAGTGCATTGACTTAGCTCAATGATGTCAGTTAGCCTTTTGCAGCGGCGGCAATCTGCCTGGCTACATACCACTGTGTTTGCTCTAGAGCTCATCAGGGATTATTGTCTGTCATTATGTCTGTGGAAATCATCCGCCTAGTGTGAAAATTGCATAAATGGATTTCTTGCATTAGCCTTCATGAGGGATTTATGTAGTTGATATTTGATAGGTATAGTCAACATCATTTTAACCAAAGGGTGACTCTGACTTACAGTATAAGAGAGTAGCCTGCATGAGCTCAGATAACAGTTAACATGGAAATCCCTTACTTGTCCATGCTCCCCTATCCCTCTAGCTTGTTTGTTTTCATGTCTGAGCAGTCTTGTTGCCTTTTTTGCAGTCATGGATGTGCTGATACTGTTTGTTGTCATGGAAGGATCTTATTAGTTGTGACAGCTTGGGTCTGTCTGCAGTGTGTATGTGATGGAGATTTGTACCCGTGGAGGGTACAGTGTGCTTACTGCCCATGCCTTTCATTATTATGGCACCACCAGCCTCTTTGTTAGATATTTCTCCATCCTGAATGTGATGTAACACTTGCTTTCTAGCTTAATAGAAAGGCATGTTTTCCCCTGCACTTAGGGTGTAAACCCCCCTGCACCACGCAAGGCTCAAACTGTTTTCTACCACTGGTAAACGGCAGATTCTGTTGAAGGCTTGAACACTGAAATAGAGTTTATTGTATATGCCTGTGGCATCTTCTCACACCCTGCCAATCAAACTGAAGAAAATGCATTCATAAGTAGTCAACTGCATAGGTCACAAATAACAGGCGTTTATGAGTGGGTGTGGGGTCGGGTGGCGCCCTGTCCTCCCTGTAACTCCCCTGCAGAGGCCCGTTAGAGCTGACTCCTTCCCCCATGGAGGTGGAACTTTGACTGACAGGGAGATGTACTGATGTGGAGGTAGAGCCACAATAAACAGGCGCAGCCAACTGAACACTTGAAACCACACAGGGCTTTCCTGCCCTCGGGACATGGCTCTCTCTATATACAGGAGAATGAATGTCAATCATGCAATTTAAAATTCCCCGGCCTCAAAAATGTCCTTTGGAGCCCGCCTTCCTGTGTACTGTAATGCAATGCACACAAGCTTGCTATCTTTGTCTTCCCACGATGCAGAAACACAAGCATAAACACACACACACACACACACATACACACACAGCACTGAGTATTGTGTAGTGCAGTATTTTGTTTATTTGTGTTCATGAGACTCCACTGTCTTCCTGAATGCTAAATGTAGATAAGCTAATTTTCCTGAGCCGATTATCAGCTTCAGTAACAAGTGGGCTGACTAAATCGAACATTCAAACAGAGAATAAATTGAAAGAGCAGAAGAGAGGGGAAGAGGGCTGTTTAGTTCCCCTCCTACGTAGCTGGAAATGGATCTCGGCAGTGGCATTTCTCTGCGGCTCAGTCCTGAGCTCCCCGCGGCTTTAAGAGACGCTGCTGTTTGCCACACTAAATGCCCAGTAATGCATTTGTCCTGTAACTCAATAGGAACGCAGCAGATATGATGGCTTTTAGAGAATTTCATTGTAAACAAAAAGAAAGTCCTCTCTCTTTTGGATGGTAACTTCCGCTGCTTGGATCAACAGTGTCTTGTACATACTTTATGCTAGGTACTTTGTTTACAAATGTGAACCATTAGACTGTTGTTGTTGAGTTAATGCTTCTGTATACAGTATAATTTCCAGTGTGTAGAGTTTAAGACTTGTAAGGCAGCGCAAGAATATTTCCCCTAACTCACTTTATTAGATTAGGCCGACTTTACATTGGCTGTTTTCATAGTCTGTAAAGAGGCTCCAGTGCTCCTGGACTTATGTCAACTTCTCTGCCATTAAGCCTGTCTTTTCGATGCTCCCCCTGAACTTTGATGTTTTTCCCATTAAATAAGCATTGTCATATTATATTGTTTGTAGTAGGTCACCAAGCCCTTCTTTTTTTTTTTTATTCTTTCTTTTTTTTGTCACATTATAATACAAGTACAGTTTTTCAAATCATATATTTTTAGAGACCCGAAAGTGACAAATGAAATAGCAAACAAAATTAGTCAAAATAAAATAAAAACGAAAAAGTACACAGGGGTTGTTTGAAATAGCAAATGTCTACACATGTACATTACATATGCATACATATCAACATACATATATACATTCAATACACAGACACACATACATGTGACCATACATACACATCTGTACATATACATTCAATCGGTGTATAGAAACACAGTCAAACAAGGGATGGTCGTCTTTGGGATTTGTAAATTGTCCACTTTTTCCATATTTCTTCAAATGTGTTTTCCTGAAGCCTCATTGAGAAGGTGATTCTTTCCATAACATAGATTTCATGGATTTTGTCGTACCAGTTGTCAAGAGAAGGGATATCCGCTTTGAGCCATTTTCTAGTTATTGCTTTTTTTGCTGCAACAGTAAGAATTCCAAAAATGATTTTGTTTTGGAGTTTGTGGGGATTGAATGTACGAGCCTAAATAGAAATGTGTCCCAGTTTAAAGGGATTTTTTCCAGTAGTACTATTTCAATTTCGATATGGATCTTTTGCCAAAAAGTTACTATTAAAGGGCAAGCACAAAACAAATGGTAGTGATGTGCTAACTGAGAACCACATTTCCTCCAGCAGCTGGGGGGCCCGAGATGATGTGATGACTGAGCAGGGCTGAAAAAGTACCTGCTCAGCATCTTCCAACTAAACATTCTGTAGGTGCCTGAGCTAGAGATCTTCCATTGAAAAGTACAGTAATTTGTCCAGACTTCGTCAGGGATGGGTTTTTTTGTTTCGTTTTCCCATTTGTGTTTTATATAGAAAGTATTTTCCTTTTTAATATCTTGAAGAGCTTGGTAAAGTTTTGAGATTACTTTCATCCCTGTGTCTGATGTGTATGCACTGGTGAAAACTATTAATAAAGGGTTTTCAAGGGCCTTCTGGCTGTCTGACAGGGAACTATTGAAGTAATGGCGTACCTGTAGAAATCTAAAAGAATCACCGTTATTCAATCCATATAATTTTTTTAGTGTTTGAAAATCAGACATGGTTCCTTTGCTGAAAAATGTGCAATATGAAGTAAGACCATGTTTGGCCCAACATTTACATTTTGTATCTAGCTTGCTCGGGTGAAATCAAGATCATGTGAGCACCATCTTAATATCTTCATTTCCTCCAGCACGTCACTCCTGGTAAGGACCCTTAACCATCATTTTAAGGAGAGGTTTATCCAGCGGTTATCTTTTTCCAGTAAGTTTTTAACATGTCTTTTATCCCCTAACCTTGCCTCGATTGGTACTCCTCCTGATACATTATTCTCAATTTCTTTCCATATAACTCTGTAGTCTGGCTTGCACCAGCAGAACAAGCTTCTTAATTGGGCTGATGTATAGTAGTCATTCAAGCAGGGGAGCGCTACTCCTCCCTTGCTAGTTGAAGAGTACAGAATCTAATCCTTGGTTTCTTCCCTTGCCAAATGTACCTTGATATGGTTTTATCCCATTCGTTAAACTGCTTGTCTGTGATTTCAATTGGTAGATTCTGGAAAAGGTGTAAGAGTCTAGGTAGAATGTTCATGTTTACTGATTGTATTCGAGATTCAAAGCTCAGCACTGGGATCAAGTTCCATCTATTTATGTCTTCTTCTATTTTCTGACTTAGAGGGTTGAAATGTAGTGTATCCAATTCCTCTGAATCTTTAGAGATGCTTACTCCCAAATATTTTAAGTGGTTCAGATCCCAATTAAGATCAATGAGTGAGTTTATATGTTGGCTTGGCTTGTAATTAAAGCTCAGTATTTGGGTTTTTGTTATATTGAGTTTGTACCCTGAGACAGAACTATAAGTATCCAAAAAAGTCAGTAAACTCAAGAATGATTCATTTGGGTTTGACAGGTATATTAATATATCCTCAGCAAATAATGATAATTTATGTTCCTGACCATATACTTCTACACCGGTAATATTGTTATTTTGAGTAACCCCCAAACTCAGAGCTTCGATATAAATTGCGAATAACAGAGGGCTAATTGGACATCCCTGTCGTGTCCCTCTCTCAAGGTAGAAATAATTTGATATGGCTCCATTTATTTGTATTCTTGCATAAGGGTTGTCGTACAGTGCTTGAACAGTATTAATAAAGATCTTATGAAAGCCAAACTTTTCAAGAACTTGGTATAGGAATTTCCAATTAACTCGATCGAAGGCTTTCTCTGCATCAAGAGTACTGCCTGGAGTTTGTTTTTGGATATATGTTCAACTATATGTAGAGTTCTGCGGATATTATTATTATTTTTTTAATGTCGTTTGAGAGATTTTCATGGAGTTCGTTCTTTTTTTTTATCTATTTCCATTTTAGTTTTTGTATTTAGGGTTTTCTTATGTATATTTTCTAGATGTTTTAGTTCTGTTTGAAGCTGATTTGTTTTCTCTTTTATTTGCTTATTTATGTTTGAGGAATATCCAATTATTTTTCCTCTTAGGACAGCTTTGCATGCATCCCACAAGATTATTGGGGACACTTCTCCATTATCATTATCGTTCAGATAATCATTTATATCCGTCCTGATTTGAGGCCTAATTTGGTTAAGAATTCCTGTGTTCAGTCTCCAGATTGTGCTTTTCCTTTCTAGTCCTAGATATAATGCCATGGAGACCGGGGCATGGTCCGATAAGTCCATGGTCCCTATACTGCAATTTTGAACCCTATACAAATCTTTCTGATACATAAACAGATCATCAAGCCTTGAATATACTGAGTGTGGGTGTGAGTAAAAGGTAAAATCTTTCGTAGACGGATTTAGGTCTCGCCATACATCCGAGAGCCCTAGGTCTCCCAAGATCAATTTAATGTTCTTGGTGATTTGTTTCCCTCCTGAGGAAAGGGGTTTTGATGTATCTAAAGTTGGGTTAAGTCTAACATTGAAATCTCCCCCACAAATTAGAATTCCTTGGGCCTCCAATGTTATTATTTCAAAAATGTGTTTGTAAAATGACCATTCAGATCTGGTCACCAAGCCCTTCAACTACTTTTGCAGAGTATGTATTCAAATCTATGTAGCATGGACACAAATATGACTACAAATGGCTATGCTTGTCTGTTTTCTTGTCAAAGCAAGGGTATGCCTGGCGATGACTTCATTTGGGGGACATTTACATTAGTAAATAGCACAAAACTGACAGGCTCCACTATAAATGAGCGAGTATGCTGTCCTATCAAACGGCGGGACGGCTACTGGTGGGGAAATGGGACGTGTTAGGGGCATATGAACTGTATATGCATGCTGACAATGATGAATGTTGGCTCCAAAATACAGTATAAGTGATTTCCCCCAGCTTTATTTATTTATATATTCGTGGAAATTGGGGCCCGTGTTGGACCAGTCTGATTAGGAGGCTGCCGTATATGAGGAAAGGAGGTGAGAAAGTAGCACTGAAGGACGCTCACCCCATGTGATAGGTCTTTCACAAATGGATATTGGCTTCCATCAGAGTGCCTCTAACAGCAGAGTTAAAGTGTAAACAGTGACCCTTAGCATCATCTGGTAAACTCCTCCAGAGACGGGAAATGTAGAGTGAGGAGACACAGAATGAGAGGCTCTTTTTGTTCCCATGCAGGCACATTATCATACAGCCATGAACATTATCACACAACGCTATTGTATGTGTCTAACATTAAAGGCATGTGATGATCCGTTAGTGTTGATATTTAGACTCTTTCCTACACAAAAGTTCTACTGTGGAGTGTTCAAACTGAAGGTTGTCCTTGTCTTTTCTTCAAGTTGTTTTCATTCAGGCGGCAGCAATAGCAACAGCATACATTTTAGGAGCTGTGTCGCAAACCTGTAACGATGCGTCTTTACTCCATAAAAGTGTTTTATAGGCCCTGATGTTTTAATGGTGTTTACAAGGTTCAGATTAGCGAAAGCTTTTTTTGTCAGACTCATGACCGGTGCTTCGGAATACTTGCAGTCTGGTACACAACTTTCTTCAAACGTGTTTTATGCCTTGATATAACCTGCCAATTATTCACATATTGCACAGTTTGAAGTAGTTTGCAGCCAAGACAGAGCAGTGAGGAAGCTGCGCAATGGTACGGTGGGGGTGTGATGACTTGAAATATGTTCTTCCACAATGCATTCTCCTTTGTGCTCCATGGAGGCGTGTTATTTGCTCGTAAAACTGCCAAAGGGTTTCAGTCTCCCGTTGGAAAATCACGCTGTGTAATGTGTTATGTATTTCTTAAGGAGTAATTATTAGTAATTACATGTTTTGTTGTCTTCGTTTGTTTTGCCTAACATATAAAACAAACTTGAACATTGCATGCATCACATGTACTCACTCGCCATAATCCAGATGAGTAAAAGAGTCAAATGTACTGATTTGATGTGGAAAACATTTATGAATGTAGAGATTTTTAGCTAGTTTGTCATATACAATGTTTGAAGTGAAGAAGGTTTTCTGTCACTTCAAAGTGCAATATTCAAAGATAATACTTGATCTATGTATTAAACAAAAATAACTGTGGTTAACATGTCCTCCATGTTTTTACAGCTTTATTATGTGTACATTTTTATATTCTTTTTGTGGCCAAAGGAAAACCTGAGCAATTGTATAGAGCTCTGCTTTTGACAGCCCTTTTGCAAACTTGACCTAAGAGAAGCTGAATGTCCCCTAAAGTCTGCTGATTTAGTCAGGCAGAACAATCCTGCTTTGAAATCAGGTCATGTGTCTTTATTTTGCCTCTAGGGTTTGTTAAATGTTACTTCCTGTGTCCAGCTGCTCATTCACTTCTGATGCTTTTAACTTTTGTTGGATATTAATTCCTCTCAGTTTTCCTCATTTATTATAGCCAGTGGGAGGTCTTGTATCACGTGTGGAAATCCATACCTATTGTCTATAATTCAAGAATCTAAACTATTTTCATATTTATAAAGCCTGTGTTGTAGTACTCAATATCTGTTTTGGTCTCGAGACACCTTTTTGAAGGTCTTGGTCTCGTGCATAATTTCACTCGGCCTTGCCTCTGCCTCGGACCTAGAGCATTCAGGTTATTTGAATACCCCAACTGCTCACTTAATTGCATTGTCTCATTTATTTAACATCATTACTGTGATTGATTGTAAAACTTCCTGCTTTAAATGCAACCAATAACTTGACTCATAAAACATGAAAAGATAGCATTGAATAAAGAGGGTAAATACGGGTTGAGTTAATGTTAGCTCCTTAGGGTTGGTTTTTATTTGTTGGCTTATAGGAAATAAATGAAACTTCCCACACATGAAATTCACCTCTGCAATGACTTTTGATTAACTCAACACATTTCTAATGGAACACTTATATGCCTTCACACTTTCATTGCTATACACAGTATCAAGTAAGAGGTGAATGAAGAGGAATCGTATGTGTCTTCTGTGAGCGTTCTTATTTGAATTTGTAAAAGTTAAAATACATACATGTAGGTTGTTCTTAACCTTATTTTTCTTCTGTCTTCTCCTGGTGTGCTGAATTGATGTATTAGTTTGTGACGTGCATCAGCACTCTCCTATTCATCTTTAACAGAAGCCAACACTGGGCTCTGTGTTTATAGACATCCAAATGGCTGTCAGTCACTGCGATGATGTGTTGTGCTGCTCTGAGAGGAGACCGCGGAGCATATCCATCTCAGGTATGGGGCTCCATACCTGGGATGGATATGCTCCATAGGCCCAGTCCATTAACACATACACTACTGACCCATAAATCACTGTCCAAGGCCTCCTCAGACAGCCCCAGCTTGTTGGAACATTCTGGCCTCCACTCTTCACATATGAACCACTGCAGATAAATCAGCTCCTTCACCTCAACTACTTTCTTTTCCTCACCTCCAGTTTATCTCCTCTCCTCATCTCTTCTGACAGATTTGCATTTTCACAACGTACATGATACTACTTGAAAATGTAATTTCCTATGTTTTTTACTTTCAATATTTACACGTGTTTGCAAGAACAAGCTCAAGATATGAGTGGCTGTGGCACACAGACCATCATCTCAAGGAGGTCAGAAATGAAGGTATGAAGGGACTCGAGCATCTCTGCTTTGCTTTGTAAGCAAAGCAAGATGCAGTTAATTACCACACAAAGTTCACAGTGGTGTCAGCATGTCTCCTGAAGTGCTTCACATGCGGTTCTCAGACGCTGAGGATGCCAGGCCCTCTCCCACTCATGTAGAAACAGTCAGCCAGCCGTCCCCTGAAGTCTGCTGCTTCTGTCAAAGAAATGGAGTCGTTGTGGTCTGCGTGATGAAGCTTTATTCTATCCCCTCGACAAATTAACTCATTAATGATTGATTTAGATTGAACATGTATGAAGGAACCATTCATCTATTCATGGAATCTCATTTGTCCCGTTTTATGGACTGATGCTTTTGACAGGAAGTACTGTAGCAAAATGGAAAAACCCAATCGTCCAGGAAAGATAGGCTTTTTTTTTTATTAATGCCTTTCTCTCCATCTGCCTCACAATTCTAACACAAAGAATTCATTTAAGCTTTTTGCGGCACCAGCAGAGTACGATGATGGGTACTGATTAAAACTATTCTTGTACCCAAATTGAAATGCAAAATATGCCATTTTATGTGATTATCATTTTAACATGTGCGCAGGTCTGTGAACCCCAACTGCGGCACAGTTCTTAAGCTTTTATTCACCCCATTGTTACTCCCACTAAATATACTTGTTATTGCATACTTCATATCCTTGGGTTGGTAGCTGGAACCGTCAAAATCGGCAACAAGAATGTGAAGTACTTCATAGCAAAGAATGGTTATTTTCCACAGTCCCTTCTGGTGCGCTGTGAATTCCAACAGGAAGAACATTGGATGAAGAAGAAAAGAGAAACACTAAGAAGTGATGACATGGAAAGAAAGATGGAGTGGAGGAGTAGGGGGTGTTGTAAAACTGAAAGAAAAGACGCTAGCTCATTAAACATGTACAGTTGAGAGACGCGGAGTAAAGAAAGGAGTAAGAAATGGGAAAGAAACGTTTTTTTCTTGTGGGCTGAGATAAGTAGGCAGCTCGGGCATGGCCATACACATTGTGCCTCATACAGAGCAACAACCCTCAGTTCTGTCAACACAAGTACACAGTATGTCATCATTGGTAAACCCTCTGTGGGAACCAATAGAGTCTAGTTCACAGGGAAAATAGATAATGTGCTGTTAGCGAGATCAGAAAAAAAAGCTCAGCTTTTGAGCGTTTTCATGCGGCGGCACTGATTACTTTTCTCCTTTCATGTGTTTCTCAAACATACATTAACAAGAAATGCTGTAACGTGGATTTGGTCTTTAATGGAGAGGACCCCATTATTTCTCACTACAGAGGCAATGTGAGATAATATCAGCTATTACATTTTCTCAGAAGTCATAGTGGCCTCTGCACAAAGAAAAGTGCCTCCTTTTCTCAGGCTGTGAGTGTGTCTGTAAGGGTGCTGTTGTGCAGTTTTGTACGTCACAGCAGTAGTAATAGCCAATGGCTAAAATATTTGGTTTAAATGAAAGTGAGGGATTTAGAATAGTTTAGTAATGATTTTAGTTATTCATTCTCCTTCACTCTAAAATCAGTGTAGCATTAGTATTATGTGTTCTCTGATAGTTTGCAAGGACAAGTTAATCATGTTCAGGGTTTAGGCTTGATGGCTCTGACAGCCCGGAGCCTGTTTAATAGCTTATTCAGAGAATGGAACAGGATCTTTTTGAAGCAAAATGTGTTCTCATAAGTCTGGATGAACTGCCCTGATAGGACTGTAATTACATTACAAAGCCATTATTAGCTGGTATATTTCCTAAGCAACTGTCCAATGATGATGATTCAGTATGATGCCCTGTATTCCAGCAAGCACAACACTGTGAGGCAAACATTACATCATCAATGAATGATGCATTCTCGACAGACCAGTGTTGCAAGGTTCAAAAGTTGACAGCAGAATGAATGGCATTGATTGATTGATTTGCTGTCATTAGTTATCCATAAGGCAGTTTCAACTCCCCATCCAGTATTAATGGCTTACTGGAAGTAGTGACATAATGTTTAAAAGCTTGTGTGGTGTGTATGTTGGCAATGGTTGAGTGTTCTCTCTTTTTACATCTTGGTCAGGTGAATTAAAAAGAGTATGTGGAATTCAGTGTTCCCTGTATGACAGGGTGTTTTCCTAAAGTATTACCTTATTCATTTGAAATAGGCTCCTGTGACCCGTGATGAGCTTAAATCGCTGCCATGCTGCCTGCTTGCTATCATCTTTATCTGCATTTCTTTGGCACTGACGTCTCCCTCCTCTGGTGCGGTTGCTGTGGTTAACGTAATGAAGGAATGAGTAGAAGATAGGATTCCCTGTATCCTTGTTTAAGCATGATATGTGGCTGCAGGGGCTGAAGAATGTGTGTTTGAATGAGTTTTGACATTCACTTTGCTGCATGTCCAAACTGGTAGCACAGTGCATTATTCACTCATAATGCACTCTCTGTGTAATGCTAATGCCTTCTCCCTGTTCCAGATGCCAATGAAATGTTAGCGCACTTGTCACTGCATAACCCAATTTAATGCCAGTCTTCTTGCCCAACACTTGATGGCTGTCCAAATGTTGTTCACAAAAGACATTGTAGTTTATAGCATTACTCTGTGTGTGTGTGTGTGCACTTTTCTATGTGTATCTGGGATAGAAACTCTTAAAACTTCTAAGTAAATGTCTGTAAACATCCCTTTATAACATCTCCGGGAGAAGTAAACATCCTCTTCTGACACACCTTCCGAGTGTGATTTTTATTTATGCATTTGTTGATGTGAGCACCGAGCATCGATTCCTTTTATTACATCTGGTGCTGTTTCCAACTAAGAAATATTAACCACGAGCCATAACGTTTCCTTCCTCACTGTTGGCTAGGTCAATGAAAGCTATGCAGGGGGTTGCAAACAGATGCTTGGTCAAGAAAGTATCGCAGGATTTAGTGGCCAGAAAACGCATTGGGTCTCACATTGTGGGGAGAAGACTTGTTCTCACATTATCAGCGTTCACATTACAGGCTCATTAACAAGAATAATGGAGCTCAATAAAAGCAATCAGGCTCTGAAATAAACTACAATTAAACAACCTTATTTTTCCCCATTAGAGGGAGAGCACCCCTCTGGGCTGAAGAAGAACATTGCTTCAGTCTTCTTTTCCCATCTGCTGCAGACAGACATTATTACTGTGCACTCGCGACAGTCGCATACTGTTAACATCAGACGAAGACAAAGAGGATTTCTGAGTGTTCCTGTTGTTTGAAAGCTTTGTAATGCTTCTGCCATGCTAAACAAACACATCCCAAAGCTTTTAATATCTAGTTACACTGCACAAACACATTGTGTACTGTTGACTGTCGACAGAGTATCATTCCCTCCATAAATCCATCCAAAGCCGCGGCATGAAGTGCGGACTGTAGTGAGCAAACATGTCGCAGGGCTTTACTTTGGAAGCCGTAGCGCCAGGAAAGGTCTGTCTGCTTAGGGGCTATAATTTAATTGCCGGATTAGTATTACTGTGCAGGATATAATAAACTTCTTTCAGCACCTGCCATTTAACCTTGCTGGTGGTGAGCAGGACTTGCAGGAACAGAGAAAGGGGTTAGCTTTAATTGTCAACATGCTGCAGCCCTGAACGGCGGCTGGGGGTTTCAAGCCCCCCTTATTGATTCCAACAGATGGCAGAACCAGAGAGAGAGTTTTTCCGCTGACTCGATGCCCAGATGAACAGCAGTGGAGAGCTTGCCATGGCTTCATTAAATATTCACTCGCAGCTACAACACACCAAACATTAAGCACAGTCAAGACACAAAAGAACCACTATAAAAGTGCCACAGTGGATCTATCTACATTTACCTCATTCCTAAGCCTTTTGAAATATTGAACGGTCAATAGCAATGGATTCCATAGCTCAGCATGCTCGATAATAAAAGTCTGGATTATATTAAATATTCATTCACTTACAGTATTGGTTTTCCTTTAACATACTTTGTAACTTTCTTCCTGTTAAGAATCATACATTTGCCATCATATTTACGACAATGATCATTATCAATCAGTCTTTTTCAAATCGTGCTGCTTCAGAGAAACGGTAATTTAGCAGTTCATAAAGCAGCAATCGAACGAGTTGAGATGAATCTTGGAATAATGTATCATTGTGTAGTCGTGACTATGAGACTGCCGTTATGCATGCAAAACACTCACTTACCGGGACCACCTGAGGATTGTTTATGTTGGCAATTAACTGGAGGAAAGATGATTGTGGAGCAGGTCAGGAAAATAATAACAGGGCTTAGGCAATGTCAGACTTCCCATTAGGCCACATCAAGACCCGTCTCTGCTGTCCAGAATTAAATATGCAAATAAGGCATTGGAGCATTGAACGGATGCACTTCCTGTAGCACTGTTATAACGAGCTCATTGGGATGCAGCACAATGTCATATGATGTCATAGTTGCTATTTATTATTGCCCATTTTAGTATGTACAGAGATCTCCAGCTTATTCAGAAGTGACAAAATGGTGTTCAATCATAAGGATTTTAAAATTGCAGTAATTATATGAAAATGTAGGAGAATTGTTAGAGTTCAAAGAGACAAGGGTTAGCCTTTCCACGTCCATGTCCACGCATGTTAAGTATTTATGCAATTACAGTGTTATAATGCACTTAGGTGAGGAAAAACGCCATATTGAACCGTAGATTGTGAATATGTTTAATGTGTGGATAAACACCCAACATTAAAACTCACATAGTACTATTCTTCAAGAACAGTACCTCCTTGAACCACATTTTTCTATTAAGTGATCTTGAGGGGACAGGAGGATGTCAATGAAATGTTACGGGTATGGTTTCGTAATGTCTTTTATTTGGCAGAAGCGGTTAAACAGAGCTCGGAGCTAATTTAATTGTGCATATCTTTTTTTCACGTGTGCCTCAAAAAAGGAGAGGGAGAGGGAGCTTTGTAAACACACACAGCTGTTTCCTGTTTAAAGCAGGCCCTGTGGCTGCATCCTCATCTCTCTGTGTGGAAGCTATCATGTACTTATGTCATGATAGGGCAATGAAACTCAGGGCTGAAGCTGAAGTTATTAGTTATGTCTCTCTTTCTGACTCTATCCTCCACTGTGCTATATTTACTTTTCTCGGTTTGGTTGAAGGGGGATCACCATCAATGTGGTTGTTGCTGAATATGATTTGTTTCTGTTTTTACTTAACTATATTTTGTCTCTCCTGAAATGTATTACACCTAGGGAGCCAATAATACACCAGGAACCTCAAATCGATATCTTGAAATTCCCATTCGATGGTTATTGTTTGATGCTCATTATTTTGAGTTGTGTCTCTCCGTGTTTATTCAAAGCCAGGACTTTGTCATGCTGTACTGGATTCTTTACAAGCAGGTCTTAGGGTAGAGCTCGTCTCTATTTATTTCTCTTTGTTTGGACGTCTCTCTCTCCAGGATCATCAGACTGTGCAGCATAAATCTGATTGGCAATGCATCACTGCAGCAATGTGTTTTCTTTCACACAGAGATACTAAGTGTGAACTGCTAGCAGACACATTAAAATGAGGAAAGAGATTAAAAGAGATGTAAGAATTAGATTCTTTGAAAAAAGTTGGTCCCTTCACTGTGGGTAAATATTGGATCTTAGCTTTTTTTCTAAGTTCCTTCTCCATGGAGGGAAGCTTTACAACACAAGAGGCAGAGACCTAAAAGGTCAGCACTGTAACCACTGTTCCCACTGAGCCGTGGTTGAACACATTTGACAAGCCTCTGGTGAGTCATTGTTGAAGCTGTATTAAGAAAGAGTAGAAAAGACTCCAAAATACAAATGTGTCAAAATAACTTTTATAATAAAATGGATTTATTCAGTTATTACTAACATGTCAGCATAAACGGCATACTTCTATATTTGGAGGAAAGAGAGCAATTTGTTGTTAGCCCACTCTTTCTGAATGTAAGTGTAGTAATAACTTTTTGGAGTAGGTATTTCTGTAACAGATGAGTGACAACACATTTTTATTAAAATAAAGTTAAAATTCAAAATAATTGTTTTATTTACATTTAAATTCAGATCTTTAATAACCTTGAAAACATGAATTAATTTGTTATCAATGAGGGAACCCTTTCAATTATTTAATATAGTTATACAAGCAAACTTACAATAATGTCACTATAAACTCTTATTTATTATGTTTTACGTTGTGATACACTAAATCACTAAGACACAATTTTTGCCTGGATTGATTTTATTACTACGCAAAATAATATGTAATTACCATAAATGGCTTTACAATGAGTACAACATGTTATAGCACTATCTTTAGACCCTGAAATGTGTGTGTCCTGTAGTGACTTTAGCAGATTTAGTCTTGCAGAGACGTCCTCTGTGAAGGCTACCCTGGGCCTGTCCACTACAGATATTCTCCTGGGCAATACACTCCCAACAGAACGCAACAGAGCTTCCTTTTTTTTGGATGGGATACAATTGTCTAACACTACTCTTTTTTTCATGCTGGCTTAAATATAGAGATAGTGTCCCTTTTTTTTTTTTCAACGCTTCATTTGTCCTAATGCTTTTTTAAATGGGCTCCGGCTATAGAGATGGACAAGTATTCTTGTGGAACTGCTATGTGCGATAAGTCGCCCCTCATTTGACCGCCCTTGCAGGCCAATTATAAAGCTGTAACAGGGCAACACCTCCTCAGCCTTTCTGTTATTAAACCTCTCTGGTCTCTCCCTCCGTTTCTCTTTTTGTCTCTGTAATTTTGCCTGCTGTCCTTTCTCTCTCTCCCCCTGCGGCGCTGTGTAGAGAGGGCAGGTGTGGTGACGGCCAGCCCTAGTGTCCTTTAGTGTCCGATAACAGAGCCTTCCCATCAGATGCCTGCCTCGGCCAAGCAAGGCCTGGCTAATGGATTTGGCTGGCAGGCATACATCCCTTCATCCCAATTCAGCCACCCTGCTCTCTCCCACACCTCTCAATTATTCAGTCTCCACTTCTATGCAAATGGTTTCCTATTGAAGAAAAACCTGCCATCACTTTCATCTGGTTGTTATGTGTGCTGATGCGTGGGACTCTGGAGACTTGTCGGCTGTGACATATGGTATAGCCGGTGAGATGGAGCATGCTGCCTCCTTGCCGATCCCTCATCTCCTTCTAGGCGAAGCTCCATCAGACCTGAACCATTAGAGGCTGATCTATCGAAGTGCCGTTCACAAGTGGTAACACTCTCTAGCAGTTCCCTAGCAACCGCCGCAAGCGCTAGCCTCCTTCACTGTAATGCTCAGTTGCTTAGCTACAGAGACTGACAAAACTACACATGGCTGATCTCCCCATGGAATCAATGGCCAAAAACCAGTGGTATCATTCAGAAGCAGGATCAATGAATAGGAGCAGGCAGGGATAGACGTCGCAGCACACCATTCTCTGTGGAATCTCACTGTTGATATTCCACATTGCATGTTGGATACTCTCTGTAGTTGATATGCCACCGACTCTCTCACATCTCCCCTGTTTTACCAGCCATTCAAACTGAAACTATTAATTAGATGGTGGAAAGCTAGCATGTGCTTAGAATGTGTGTATGTTTGTTGATCCTTTGAGTCAGAGGGTGCATGAAGGACAGTGGGTGCAGGAGAAGACAGGCTGGGCGTGAAGGACTGTGTAATTAAGGAACATAAAACAGCCAGCCTCGCCGGCAGCAGGAAGGTGTGCTGCTGATTTAGCCCTTCCCCTACATGCTGGCCACCTGTTAAAGGATTTATTTCCCAGGTCAGTGGTGGTGGGCGCCTGCCATCATCAGGCAACCTGCTCCTTCTCTTGGCACAGGGGGAGGCCCGCAGAAGCGAGAGGGAGGAAAGGGGCTACTTACTGCAAGAAATCATAAAGCAATAACCTTTGTTTTCCCCTTTTCTCAATTGGGCCTTCCAAGGGATAGAAAGAAAAACAAACAATCTTGAGATACATTTTCAGAGGTGTTGTAGCTTCGAGGAAAGATATATTTTCAAACTGCTTTCCCACAGTGTGTGGAGACCAATGAGCAAGTGAGAGAAACTTCCTCCTTAAGTCATCTGGGAGATATTGTGCCCTTCCAGTAGCCTACCTCAGCAATGTCACACCCCACCTTAGCAGATGCTTAAAGAAAACACCAGCAAGCGCATTTACCCCCATTTCACACTCTCATATTTCATGTTCACGTCCACCGAGGTTACCTTTCATACTGCAAGGTGAAAATTGTATGTTATCTGTTTATTTATGAGAACTGCAGTGAGGCCAATGTATTTACCATAGCCACAGATCCGTGTGTATTTTAAAGTCGTCTCAGAGGTAATTTCATGAATCTAGTAGTTACAGTAGGTTTATGCTAACAAGGCCGGGTAGACACCCCCCCAGATGGCGGCATGTCTCTGCCCCCTGAGAGGCAGGCACCGCTGGGCACCAACAGGCAGAGGCAGGGCCTGCTACCGCCAAAAATAATTAAGCACGCTGTCACAGGCTTTTTGCTGTATTTGCACAAAATTCTCATCCAAGTCTCAACATGGGAGAAGGCCCCTGCCTCCAGTCTTTTCTTTTATCGAGACTCAGACACATGCACATACACAAACAGCAACACACACCCACTGCAGCTCTCACTGTTTGCACATGATGTCACTGCCAGAGCAGAATAAGTTGTCTTTGATTCACTGTCTCAGAGGAACAGTACTTTGGAAACAACCAATAAGCTTAGACCCTCATTTGGCCGTTATTCCTCATTTGTTATTGTGTACTTTATCAGCAGCTGCACAATAATATCAATTATATTCAAGCATATATTAATTTTAATGTGCAATATACATGATAGAATGTGTGCAGTTTCCTCCTGCAGATACATACAACTCTAAATGAGTGGTTACGCTGCATTGTGTAAATGAGGTATGAATCCATTATTAGCTTTATGTTTGCTTACTGTGATTTCTGGGGCCACTGTTTCTATGACAACATGGTAATAAGCGTTAGGTATATGATGCAGTTTAATCCTAAATTATACATTGACATGTACTATTTTTCCTGCTGCATATAAAAGATGTGAATTAAGAAACAGCCTCTGCCTCAAACATGCAGATCCATTTACATTGTCTACATGGTAAAGAGGCTATACAGTGCTCTGTATTACTATCAAAATGCTGTAGGCCAACATTCACAGTATTACAATTAAGCATGTGGTATAGGACCTTTTAAACAACTGCATATCTATGTGAAGGTCTGCTATATTTGCAAATCTACAAAGGTCTTCCAGGATTTTATCTGTAGACTGCAACTTGTACAAAATGCCGGCGGACTTTTAACATGTTCTAAGAGAAGTCACCACACCAATTCTGGCTGCCCTTTACTGGCTAGTTTTAGAGCTGATTTTCAGATTTGATTGCATGTTTTTTCTGTATCTTGCATGTTCAGGCTCCTGCTCATATCTATGTTCTGCTTATTCCCTCTGCCTTGGATTCTCCGGCCCCTGAATATTTCCACTGTCTTGACACTAAGGGGGGATCGGGCAGGCTAGCCCCGCCCCCAAGGAGCTTAGCTTGCCAAACCCAGTGTTCTCTTTAAAATATTTTTTTTAATCTCATGTTAGTCCTATGCAATTTTTTAACTGATGGCATTTATTGTAAATTGTAATTGTGTCATTATTATATCTTGTTTTATATTGGGCTTACATTGAACTACCACTTGAATACTAGTCACAGTGGGTCCTCATCGCTCATGACAATAAGAATATGTAACTTGGGCTATTCCCTATGCAGAGTAATAAAACATGATGACGCAAAGATAGTGGGTAAATCATGTGTCCGATAAGATACTGTACTGTAGGGAGACAGCAGCTTGAACAGTTCTGGGATATGCTTCAGGTATCCCACAGACGATTTACACTGGCAGTAAATCTCAGAGTTTATGGAGTTCTAAATGTATCTATATCTTACTCACATCATCTTTACCTCACTTTACTAATTCATATAATTGTCTTCTGTGGGGCTTTGGAGTGTAAAACTCATTTATCCTGAAGTGTACGGGCGGGCCAGCAGCAGCCTCCAATTGCTGTCCATTTTGTATATACTCTCTGTCTCTCCAGTCAGGTGTGGAGAACTATTTTCATCTCTTTCTGAGCGGCAACACTGATGTGTGCAATGTTTTTCACCTGCTATTCATCATTTCATTTCATACCCTGAGCGGGTTTGCTTTGAAGAAGTGCTATCTGGCTGATGTGTCTGTGTGTTTTTGGCTGCTTTGGGGGTGGATTTAAGAGGTTGTTTTTTATTTTTGCCTCTGTGCTAAAAGAGAATCCTCTCGGCTTTTACAAGCTTTCTGTTCCACACAGTCTGACTGCCCGGATGCACCTGAATGGAAAACAGTGTTTGTTCGAATGTTCTCTAATGCCTGAAAAACAAGTGTTTTATAAACTTCTATAGTACTGTTTGGAAGCAAAAGTGTTTGATAACATCAATCACAACACATGTTCTCTGGATAAGAGAATAAATGAATGCTATGGATAGCCTGGAGTGTTTTGTGAACTTTAAACATCTCTCTTATCATTTGTCTGTACTTTATGTATGTTGTACTCTATTGGTTGGGCTTAAAACATATATCAGAAAGAGAGAAATATGTGGTGGTGTTAGTAGTAGGCTTCTGCTGTATCTGGCAGAAAGGGAAACCTCTGTGTGAGATCATTCTTTAGGCTAAATGTTTTCTCTTACCTGGGGTATCAAGCTGATGGCTGGTTGCTCAGCTCACCTTGTAAAACTTGGGTGAACACATTTCCCCATTGTCCTATTGTGTCTTCCATCAGGCACAAAGGTCCCAGGGTGATTTTTCCCGCTCTCCATTGTGTGCGTCAGCTAAAAGAGCCAGCCTGTGCCATTTATTGCGCACAACTAACAAGTTGTCTTACCCCTGACCTGTACTCTGCCCGTGTAGAGACCACACATTGAAGCTCTTCTGCCACGTCAATCTAGCATAGTACCCCAAATTATCTCATTAAGCCCACATTTTTGTGTAAGTAAGATAAATGTTCATGCAGCATGTGGCTCTGATTGCCAAAATACCCTGAAGAACAAGAGACTGTTGTGCAAAAGGCTGGACTGCTATGAATTATGGGGTCTGGGGGAGGGAACAGGGATAGCTTCCCGTCCATCATGCTGCTGCACTCGGGGCCAACGCAGCTCACAGTACTTGTGTTTGACCCAGCTAAATGGGGCCTCCCGTGTTTGTTGAACATGTGAAAACGCCATGGAGAGCTCGCTGTAAAGTTCATTGTGCTATTAGCATCATTAATGCAGGCCTGCTGAGAGATCTAGCGTCACTCTGTTATCTCCGGTTTGCTTTTATTATCTGATGGCTGTGACCAGTGCAGCTGGAAGGCCAACAAGTCGTTGCTGTGCCACTTCTCTCTACCAAAAATAAACCTACTTCACAAAATCTTTCACTTTTCCATCTAAACTTTCCACCTAAACGACTTTTTGTGCTTAGTAAAAGAATAAATGATTTGTATATAAACTGTATTATATCTTGATGTACCCTGTCTGATGGCATGAGCAGATATCTAAACCCCTCCTATAGGAATTAGGAGACGAACCTTCATTATCCATTGTTTAAAACAGTCACCTTAGCATTCTTGAAAAGCCTGTGAAATGCAGTGGCAAAGTCAAACTCTGAGTTTAGTATAGCGCTCAGAAACAGACCCCATAAATGTATATATCCCAGCATTTCCCCTGCCACTAAAAGGCAGGAGTTTATATGGTCTTCTCCCTGGTGAGGCATTTCTGTCGGGGGTAACAAAGTGAGCGTATGCACAGCGTGGCACAGCCCCTCGCTGCAGGAATGGCTGCATCTGATAAATACCTACGGCAAAGGAATTGCACTAAAGCAGGTGGGGAGCGGACCGATGCTACACATGACCTTGC
The DNA here is from genome assembly GCF_902827175.1 of Gymnodraco acuticeps. Lineage (NCBI taxonomy): Eukaryota > Metazoa > Chordata > Actinopteri > Perciformes > Bathydraconidae > Gymnodraco > Gymnodraco acuticeps. The sequence goes on along the minus strand of NW_022989803.1, from coordinate 647,724 downwards.
TTCTTCTACCAGGGGCGGACTGGCCATTGGGAATACCGGGAGTTTCCCCGGTGGGCCGGTGCTGTGTGTGGGCCGGAGGGCCAAAAAAAACAAAGCCGGTAGGATTTTTTTTTGCCTAAATCCTACCGGCCCACATTTGTAAGTGTTCCGGCCCAGCCCAGCCCAGTGGGGTGTGGCCAGGGTTGGGTTGTAATGGAATACATGTAACGGTGTTACGTAATCAGAATACAAAAATCAAGTAACTGTATTCAGCTCGCGTTACATTTGAAAAACGAGTAATCTGATTACAGTTACTTTCGTAAACCTGAAGTGAATACATTTTGGATTACTTATTGGAATTATTGGTGGAAAGATTTCCTCATAACATTTAATATTCATTACTAAAGGTACAGCCGAATCATCACAGCCCACAAAACCGTGTGTGTGTGTGTGTGTGTGTGTGTGTGTGTGTGTGTGTGTGTGTGTGTGTGTGTGTGTGTGTGTGTGTGTGTGTGTGTGTGTGTGTGTGTGTGTGTGTGTGTGTGTGTGTGTGTGTGTGTGTGTGTGTGTGTGGTGTGTGTGTGTGTGTGTGTGTGTGTGTGTGTGTGTGTGTGTGTGTGTGTGTGTGTGTGTGTGTGTGTGTGTGTGTGTGTGTGTGTGTGTGTGTGTGTGTGTGTGTGTGTGTGTGTGTGTGTGTGTGTGTGTGTGTGTGTGTGTGTGTGTGTGTGTGTGTGTGGTTAAAACACATCAGCCACACCGCTCTTTAGCCTTTCTAATGATTCTGAAGGTAAACACAGTGAAGGCGGTGCGTGAAAGGCACTGCGCGCTCCTCTTCTCAGAGGCTGAGTTAACCCTCCCGCTGCCTCCTGGTGCTGCAGAGATTTCATGAAGTGAAGAAGGTTTTCCTTCTATAAAACAGCTGCGGGCAGCAGATACTGTGAGAGTCACAGACATGAATACATAGATCAAGGCAGACTGGTGCACACACTCTCCTGTTTTGCCAATCCGGTGTTTAAACACATATAGCTCTACACCCCTGGCCGAAATGTCCTTAAAATGAAGTCCGAGTTCGACATTTTAATTAATGTCCTGCCAACACTGGCAGGACAGAAGGCGACACGCCCTTTCTAAGCCATGTCCTCACATCCCAAGCTGCATCCCCAAAAAGATTATTATGTTGTTACAACAGGGTTCAGGGGGAGTGGCTGTACGGCTGTACCTGTAGGATAGAAAAGGGGGAAGTGATGTCTGACTCAGAGGTCGCGCGGCTGTGGAGAAGAACGTGTTGCCCACATTCTGTTACTGAGTTTAGGCTAGTTAGCTAGCAGGTTTATTGTTTTGGGTGCAGTCACTTTTGCCTCCACTTGCTGTTCACATAAATGTTGAAAGAAAAAGTTAATCTGTTTACAGTTCTGTTTTATATGGGTGTTGAAGAAGAAGAAGAATTGGGAGGGATGAAACCCTCTTTAATGGTCACACATGCAGAGCACACAGCACACACAGTGAAATGTGTTCTCTGCTTTTAACCCATCCTAGTACCAGGAGTCTAGTACTAGGAGCAGTGGGCAGCTATTGTACAGCGCCCGGGGAGCAATGGGAGTGAGGGGGGAAGGGGGATGTCCGGTGCCTTGCTCAAGGGCACCACGGCAGGAGGTGAACTGGGACCTCTCCAAGTAGAAGTCCACACTCCAAATAGGTCTGGTCGTGGACTTGAACCGGCGACCCTACGGCTCACAGTCCAAGCCCCTACTGACTGCCATAGATTTAGTCCCTAATTTTGCTCTCAAAATGGACCAGATTGATGCATTTAACTTCAACATTTAAAAAAAAATCTTCCCGGGGGAGCTTGCCCCCGGACCCCCCTAGAGGAGGTGAGGTCCACCACCGGCCCACACCCCCTGTTAAATTGTCTCACCCACATTGAGGATGCTTCCTACGACCATGTTTTATTCCATGTGTCAAGTCAGGCAAATTGGGTCAAAATGTTATTGCATCAATGATCTGTTAACATTAAAATCACTAAATATATGCCGTAACTATTTTGCTCTAGGCAACTCAAGGGCTCAGGTAATGTGATTACTATATGAATAATTGTCCAAAATAACATAAAATGCATAGGGTTTTTGTTAAGTAACATACTTTCGTCGCCGGCCGGCCGATGCATGCCGCGCATTAAGTGGGCCTGTCTGTCAATTAATCCCCGGGCCACTTTTTCCCCCCAGTCCGCCCCTGTCTTCTACACATAAACATTTAGCTAAATTTAGACGTTCAACAGATTTCATTTACAACACCGTTGAGAGACAGATGGACAAAGATAGAAGAAAAACAGGATAACATACATAAAGTAGGAGAGACTGCGGAGGCAAAGACAAAAACACAAAAAGGAAAGAGAATTGGAAAACAGACGTCACTGGGCCCAACTCCAACACCTAATGAGATTTTACTTTACCATCAATCTAAGGCATCAGCACCCAGTGCACGTGTTCCCGCTGTGTGGTAACTTCAACTGTTTTCCAACATGTTTGATCAGTACTGTGCCATGTGTTGTACTATGAGTAATGTATTCCCATAAGAGTATGTTTCTTATTTTGTCGCGTTGCACAAGCAGGCATTCAGCACACTGTGTATGTGCGTTCTTTGAAGAAGTATGTGGCAGGTGTACCACTGCTAGCTAGGTGCATTCTTTCCGTCGAGTCTCCCTGGAGAGCTTTGGTCACAGTTCTTCTACATCCACATGGGGCCCTGAAACTGTCTACGTGGGTGTTTGGAGAGAGGGGTGAGAATGACCTCTGTTTATTTCGAAGGGGCCCTCTCACAGAAGTTGTCAGTGATGCCTCACACTGATGGTCGAGTTTTGACGCTGTTATAGATAATCCGTCTTTGTATGCGAGTGCCGGCGGGAGTGTATTTTATAGGACCCCGGACCGGTCCTGAGAGACAGCACTGGCTGGATGGGCTCTTGTCAGAGATTGTTCAGAGGAGGAACCTGAAACAGGCACAGATAAGAGCCTGCTCCGGTGGCCTTCACACATGGAGCAGTAATGGGGCCATACCCCAGTTCCACTAGCTGAAGTCTTTTAGAAAAATAGGACCGCCGTAGTCATTCTTGTGTCATTTCAGGGAGGTCATCCTCTGAACAAGCAAAATGCCCACAGGTGAAGCAAAAAAAGACAGGAGATTTTCCTCAACGCTGCTATCATGGTGAGCTGGCAAAGTGGCTCGATGGTTTGCTACACCACTTTTTCTCCCAAAAAGAGCTCATGCTTGAATCCCAGCCATATAACATTTTAAGTTTTATGCTGTTATACCTGAATTTGGACTATTTCATCTGGCTCCCGCTGTTTCCCGGGAAGTGCACTCATTCTGAAAAGAAAAGTGTATTAATTAACTAGTGAAGCATCGACATTGTCGTGTTTCTGAAAATGCGTGAGTGTGTTATTGAACTGGTTGGTCCAAATAAGATAATGCGTAGTAGGTATTATGTAGCTGCAGTGGTAATCTTGAGGAAAACAGCGGACATGGAACTGATTAGCTGTGTAGAATCCCTCAGGCCCGCATTACCAAGGCAGCCGGTTCAGTGGTGAAGGAGATAGTTTGTTGTGATTAGTCTTGTAATTAAACTGCACAGGCTATGAATACATGAGTAATGAGTGGCAGTGTGGATGTGAAAGGAGTTGATAAGTGGGCTGTCGGTTCGGTGGAGCTATGGACTGAGAGTAACTTAAGTGTCACCCGTTCCTGCCAGACAGAGTGCAGGAAATAGAAAGAAAAGCGATGTCCTTTGGTTTTTACGAAAGGTTTATCCTAAAGGTCACTGCCCACTATTTCCATTTGACCCACACTTTGGATTATTTTTGTCGTGGAAGGACACACTTTTACAAAAGACTGTTTTGTGTGTAGAATAAGGAGACAGATATACTAACATATATAATTGATTCATAGATGTTATGGCTGCAAAATCTATGAATAAATGAATAGACCAATAAATGAATATCTCGAGAGCAGCTGATTTGTTATGTTCTTGATTTCTGTCTCTGCTGATTCACACAAAACGAATAAGTATAAAATACATTGTTATTTGTTTAGAGAAAAAAAGGTACAAGTGCTCTCCGTAACAGGACCGGATTAAATAACCATTTCACATTCACATGAAGACAGGCTTCAGTCCAGCCCCAGGGAGAGCGCGCGCTATCAGCATGAGATGATGCACCCCCCCGCAGTTTGTTCTTATTGCAGCCTCGTGAATGTCAGCATGTTAGCAACTGTCTGACAATTTTTTTGAAATGTAGTAACACTATTTTCAAAGGCCTCGTGGCATTATCATATTACTTTGAACTCCGAAAATAAGAGAGAGCGCAAAAAAAACGTCCTCCTACTCGGTGCTGCAGGGCCACATTTAGGTCCAAGATTGGAGAGTTCATCATTCATTTAAAAGAGCAGAAGGTCAAAAGTTATTATCTGATTAACAAAAATATTTATTTGCTTCAGGCTATAATCTGAAGTGACCCACTTTATCAAGTCGTTAAGAAGGAAATGGGAGCAAAGAAGCTGACGGAGTTGAAAGCACGAAGACAGTAGAAACTGATGGATTATTTTGGTAATTTTTAGCTCCATTTTGTATTTGTGAACAGATAAACAATCTGTTACGTTATTAATGTCTTAATATGAAGTGAAGGCCTGATAGTTGTTTCATACATTTGGGAACATTACGTTTTGTGTGCATGCTTTAGTTTTCCATTTAACGTCAATACGACTGGCTTTTCTGGAGAATTGGAAAATAATTTAGTTTGATTGTTAACTAGCCTCTTGTCTGTGAATACAATAAAGCCACAAACTACTATTTATTCCCATTCCCTAACCGTTACTTACCCAAACACAGAGTTGAATGCTCCTTTGTAATTAATGTCATTAAGATAATTTGGAGAGCGTTTGGCACATGTTGCTAGAATGAGAGTGTGCTTAATCTCTCCACCCGGAGTGTCTTCCTCCATCAAATCCACATTGGGCGCATATGTCTTAATTGAAATGACGGGTAATAGCATCTGTGAAGGCCACATCACTTTCCATTGCCCTGCAGCTGTGCCTCCACAACTGTGTGTATGTGTGTGTAAACTTTTCTGACATTTAAAAGATTCATGAAGCTCAACTCACAAGCTCAAGGACCTGTTTGCACAGACCCCTGTAGAATTATGATGGACTGCTCTGGCTGTTTGGTGCCCTAATCAGAGAAATGATGAGAGGCACTTGAAGAGAGGTAGCAACATCAATGTCTAATGTTCAGCTGCAGAGATGAAAGGCTGTATACTCATTTTCCATGTGGTTTGTTGTGTGCATTTGATACAAAGAAAACAGAGCTTTTAAAGACATGCCATGTTCCATGCTGCTGTGGAGCTGGCAGGTGAACATTACATATTGTAGATCCCTGCTGTATGCGATTGTATAGATTACGTTTGAATTCAAATGTAGCAGACCTGCCTGCAGTTTGGCAACCCCATCAGACTCCTCAACAGCTACCCTCAGAGGTGTTTCTGGGGGTCTATGTTGTACAGGAAAATACAGATTGTATTTTCCTCGCAACGTGAATGTGGTTGACCCAGCAGGGCGGCTTCCTCTTATGTTCAACAGTTTCACTGCACGCTGCTTGTGAGCTCCAACACCACAAAGCCATGCCGTGCCTGCAGAGACACTTCAAACAAACTGATGAGACACTATGGTGTAGCTGAAATGGAATACATTTCCTCTCAATTTACCCAACAAAGGTATGACTAAGTGTCAGTTATTGAAATAGCTTTCTTCCAATCTATTATGTTATGTGGATCATGTGTGTAATGTGTGCAGCCGTTATGTCTGGTATGCTCTTTAGTACCCTGCATTTATCCCTTTTCTTTGACATGCATATTTTTGCTCATACATAAATATATATATATACGCTGTTTAAATTGCTACATTTCAAATGGTATTTTCCCGGTGTAGTCAAGAAGTTTACAAATTGTGGTGACTTGATTTGTACATTGCCAGTCTTGCCTCATGCATGGCAAAACTACTCTTGTATTCACATTTTATTTAAAACATTCAGAAAATGCTTTGAAAAACTTGAAAAAAAGAGCAGGCAACTGAACTAGCGAGTGCTGTTGAGAGCGGTGTCACATGGCAGCTCATTCAAGCTTAGAGGAATGTTATAGGAAGCCCAGAGCAGTGAAACAGCTGGCAGTGCTGCTGGGTGACTTTCTCCCTCTGTCTTTACTCTGGGCCTGTCGTCCCTGTAGACACTACCGGGGCCCCCTTACAGCATGTGTACAGCAAAACAATCATCACCCCCCCAATGTTCTTGTCCTTCAGTATGCGGCCGATGCATACTCACTCACACACACACCTACCTTGCCTCCTGTTCAGTACAGTAAAGCAGTGACACATGTGCCAGCAGGCTGAGAGATGGCTTTCAAATTAAGTAGTCTTTTTTTGTTCACCTGAAAAGCTTCTTGACATTTGAAGGAAGACTGGATTGTATTATACGTGTCTGTATGTGCTGTATATGTATCTCCAGTGTAGAATAGAATTGGGAGGGATGAAACCTTAATGGTCACACATGCAGAGCACACAGCACACACAGTGACATTTGTTCTCTGTAACCCATCCTAGTACCAGGAGTCTAGTACTAGGAGCAGTGGGCAGCTATTGTACAGCGCCCAGGGAGCAATGGGAGTGAGGGGGGAAGGGGTTGTCCGGTGACTTGCTCAAGGGCACCACGGCAGGGCAGGAGGTGAACTGGGACCTCTCCAAGTAGCAGTCTACACTCCATATTTTAGGTCTGGTCGGGGACTTGAACCGGCGACCCTACAGCTCCCAGCCCCTACTGACTGAGCCACTTCCTGTGACTGGAAGATGGAAATACATGCATCTTGATTGACAGCGCTGATCAGTGCTTCATGAAAATGTCATGCGTCTTGAGTCACTCGGGGTCACCAGTGGAAAAAACTGGCACTGAAGGAGCCTCAGCATGTACCATTCAGTAAGTTCAATGCAGAAAAACACATTAGGGAAATCTCCTTGTTCTGTATGAACTCTTATCAAATAATGATTGTTCACAATCAGCAAAAACATTTCCGTGATAATGCATGATGCAGTGTGATCTTCCTCTAAAACTGCTTCTCTCTTGCTCTTCAGCCCTTTCCTCTCTTTTAAGTGTGACAGAATCTCAGTGACACTCACAATGGAGAAGCTCTTTGAAAGCCAAGGGTATGAATAATCACTGAGACACCCCTAATCCATTATTAAAGAAGGGAATATTAAGGCACTAACAACTGTGTCTGCTCGGCATGCGGCCGACGATTCCAGGTCTGCAAAAAGCCGCCTCTTTCCGACTGGAGCTTCCGCAAGCGTTAGGGGATCACACCGCACTCTCTGTCACCATGACAACGCCAGTTCCATGTCCGAGTGGGGTGTACACACTTCATTTAGTAATCCTCAGCGACCAACATGGGAACAGCTGTGTGCGTGCTGAGAGGGTCCAGACTAGCAATCAAGCCAAAATACACTTAATTACTTGAAATGTGGTCACTCTTGTGGGTATTATAAAATAAGAATTTAAGTGGTAGTGGCTGGCAGCGACTGTAAACAGTACGTGCATATATAGTGGGAGGTAACTGGGCATTTACCTGAACTGTTAGAGGTCTATTGGGTGTTGTTTGCCTTTTTAAGGTTAAGGAGTTGAGAAATACATTTACACTCACCTGATTATTGATGAAATATATTACAACATAACCATCAAAGAACCATCAGGGAGCCGTGTAACCTGCCCTAAGAGGCAAGGCTTCAACTCTGTCACACACACATCCCCTGGAAACAGACAATGTACACACACACTCTCTCTTCAATGCTAAGAACCACCCATCTCTGCCTGTTATTTAAGTTTTTGTGTAACTCCCAACATAAGAAGTTATCTTGTTTAATCGAGTTTTTGAGTGTGTGTTCGTGCCAATGTCATATTTATCTTTATAATTAAACGTCATGAAAAACTATTTTTTTCAAGTATGATAAAGTGAACAACAGGACAACCCAGTCATTTGTATTACAGGGGTTCCTATTTCAGAAAACATGGGATCCAATAAGCCAATCAGATTTGACATCCCTTCCTGTGTCAAATGCAGGTTCATAAGAGTATAATGATCCCATCTGAGTATTGCCACTACTGGCTTGAGAACTACCTTTTCAAAAGTGCAGAATTTATTTTTCACAAGCCAATCAGAGCAGAATGTTAGAAAAGCTGGCTGCAAGGAGAAAGATGAGAAAACAAGGGTTCACAAGGGTGAATCCAGCTATATTCAGACAGACAGTGTAACATTAAAGCATGTAAACATAGAGTAGAAACACAAAACACAAGTATATACAGTACATAAACATTTAAATAACACTGTATGTCACCCATTAGGCCTATATCTGGCTCAAATCTTTCACTGGTTAACAGCTAAGTTATGCTATTAAGTCAGACGTATCTTTAACCTTGCCCAACTCTTTGTTTATCTCTCTCTTACTATTGATACCGTCTTGTTTATTCAAGTGGCACAATAGGTTAAAAAGAAACCTAAACTGGGCACAGTGTGGCTCTGTGAATCCACACTATAGTCGTTACCCATGTTTACGGATGGTGATCCTCACCTGCCAAAACTCTAACATGTCGTGTAGCGCTCTGACACTCTGACAGTGAGTTACATATACAGATGAAGGCTTAGAGACAGCTTGGTGATTGACAGATAGACGTGTCCCCTCATTTCACAATCACTAGCACTTATTTGCTGTCATGTTTAGATGTGTGGAAGTAGTCATTAATTATACCCAGCATGTATAGAAACGTTAACGAAGTGATGCTTTATTTTGACTGCTTGCCTACGCTGAGCAATGTTTGAATAGAGCATGAAATTATAGAGCACTGAGTGTACTGTAGTGTACGGGATAATGACAATATTAATAATTACGTCTTCATCTTGTTATCAAATTAAATGAATGTTCTCTACTTGTATGCATTTCTAAATGAAAACGACTGCTGCACTTTTTTGTTATGAAACCGATGTCCAGCTTGTGTTGTCCATCAACTGTAAAGCAAAAATACCCATGTTACATCACAGATTAGGGTGTGGCTGTAAGTGAAACATTCTTTAAAAGTTTTGACCCAAAGAGAGCAGTTCAATTAAAGATGTATTCAATGTGTACTTTATCATTGAATTGCCCTTTAAATGACACTCACTCCTTTACTCTCCTGTGTTTTCCCCTTTTGTTTTCTTTATGTTTTAAGGGAAAAAAACAACAAAGAAATTCAATATTAATGGCACACAGACAGGAGATTTCAGCGAGTGCTGTGTTACTTTATTGATCTTCTTTCTTCAATTTGCTGTGATGCATTACACTGTAAAGCCTGTCTAAATCAAGTCTTATATAACACAAGACAGGCAGCGGTTGCACAACAACAAGCGACTTCTTCTAGATTTCACCAATCCTACGTTTTTATCAGCCGCGATTCACTTTCCTCAGAAGCAATTTTTATAATAGACCCATCATTTTTGGGAGATGCTGCTTTTTCTGATATTATTAGTATATATGTTATTTTTTATTTGTTATTATTTTAAAGATAAGTTCTGGTCTTTCTGCTTATTTAACAGCAATAGAGAGGCTATTTCAGCTTCAGCCTTTTCACTGTGCTGATCCACCCTTTACAATTCAAGTAAGTGATTCACTGAGCTACTGTACCTCTTGACTTTTAGATTATCCAACTGATTTTCAGCATCAGTCATAGAAATGTATAGAGACATTTTAATTATACCAGCAAGGCCTTCACGAACGTATATGTTCCACTCTCCATGCTAAATCTGGCTTACCCCATGAAAATTGGGACTGCAGTTAAATGAAATTTGGCTGAATTTCTTAATGGGCTTAAAGTCATTATGTGCTTTGTTGATTTTTAAGTGTGGAGGATAATTGCCATGGGCAGCACGAAAGTAGTTTGATTATTGTCTGCTGGCTCTTGTGAATTATAATAGATATAAATGAGGCTCACATATCCACATATCTCTTTGGTACTAACAGTTGTTGGCAAGAATTGTACCATTCAGGAGCAGTCACACTACAGTAAACGTGTCGAAGCCTTTTGGAATAGTTTTTATGTGGAATGGTAAAGCAGCCTCAAAGTCAGCTCAGGCACGTACAAATGAAAGATTGATTAGGCTGTGAAGTGCTGGTCCCTCTCGGAAAAAGCACAGCACTTCTCTTCTAAATTAAGTCTCGATCTTTCAAAAGATGTTTCAGTTGCTAAAAAAGTGGTGACTTTGAAGTAAGCATGTCCCTTTGGTAAGCAGAGGAATATTTGAGTAGGCTTGTACAAGATGTTCACACATGTGCTTCAAAGCTGGGATGGTGAAGGGTCACTTTGTGTCCAGCCCATCCCTTATAAAGCAGGCTTTTTCAGAAAAATCAATTACCACTAGGGATATCCTCCCCATTAGGATTTTTTTTTTTAATATTAGGATTCTTTTGCTGCTGATCTGAGACTTTTACTTTCACGAATGTGCTGAAATTGTTTCCCTGTCTGATATTTGTATTTACCAACATTATGCATCTGCACAGTAGCCTATGCAGTAAGGAATTTAAAGAAATATGTCAAGATGTGTTTCTCATCTGAATAGCTCTGCATAAAGAAAAAAATATCATGCATCACAGTTTTCTTTTTAATGACTTCCAGTAGTTTGCTTTAGTATTTGCTATATTTGTGTCAGTCTGGAACTAGTTCGAACTGGAATTAGAAGTCCAGCTAAGAGCAGTCCAGTTAAGAGCAGTTTAAAAAACAACAAAACCTACAAAATGTCACTGATCATTCAAAAGGGATTTTTACACTTTGCAGTTAATATTTAACATTATTGTTAAACATTAAATAATAAATTCCCTTTATACCTCACCCATTGATCTCCAGAGTAGTAGGAACATTACACTCTTTGCAAATACCTTAAGGGAATGGTCAAATACTCCTCTCACGTAATGCACCCTATAATCAGGGCTGCACATAACTGGTGCGCCGGTGCGCATGCGCACCTCCGCCAAAAAAAGAGCACCGGGTCATTTGAAACAAAGCGCATTTGCGTACCAACATTGAGAAAGGGAGAGAGAGAAGGGAGAAGAGAAAATAGAAAATAGAGGAGAGAGGAGAGATGAGAGAGAGAGAGAGAGAGAGAGAGAGAAAGATATTTGCGAGTTGCATACATGTATGAACCATGATATGAACTCAGGGTCGGCCCGTAGCATTGGCTAGATGTTCGCCTAGGGCGCCAGATCTGTGGAGGCGCTGCGCTGGCAGTTCTGGGAGGGAAAAAAACATTTTGACCGTTGGGGCTCATCCTAATTTTTGGCCTTGATGTAACAATATTCATAATTAAGTAAATGTAACACCCTTTTCACCCCGGTTACACGTTTCATTTGCCCTGTACGATGGACGCTGTAAGTGATGAAAATGGGGGATGTTGGCTTATCTGGCGCCCGCAGCTCACAGCCAAAATGCGAGTGAGCGAGGGAGGGTGCACCGGTACCAGCGCTGTTGTTATTAGAATCTGGTGCCGTGCTAGCTGCTCTAACGGATATAAGAAGAAGATGTTTCTACAATAATGTGGAGGGAGAGTCCTCTCCATTCAGACTGATAACTACAGCTCAGTGAGGTAAAGTCTAAGTTCAAACGGTTTGGTCGCAATTTATGTAAACACATATTTCCAAGGCACTCCTTTATAATTATTGGGATAAACAGGTTTTAAATCATTCCAATGTATACTATAGGACAGTAACCAAAAATATCCTTTAAAACTGGAGAGATAAAAAAAAATGCATAAATAAATTTTAAGGTAAAATAAGATATGAATGAACAACACAAATAAAATAAGTTACATTCATTTGTTATTGGCTATGGTAGGTTATTGGTTATGTTCACATACTTATTTGATTACATCCACTTGTCTAAGATGACAACAGAGACTTTCGACCCAAACCCAGCTGTTGACTTGTGGATGCAAGCAGCTAATCGCAGACTCAACCAGAGAGAAAGAAGTAGGCCTACATCATCAGCTACCATGTCTGACAGAGAGGAAGACAGTGAGGAGAACAGTCAGGAGGGAGTGATGACAGCTTGTAGGATTACTGCTCGTGCTAATGTTGTCTTGTGTTCACCTCTGCATGTGTGTTCTGTGTTCACCTCTGCATGTGTGTTCAGTGCCGTGTGTCTGGCAAATAAAGTCAAGACCCCCTCAAAAGTTACGGTTTATTTCATTTTAAGGATGAGTACCAAGCAACATCTCCAGGTGCTCCTTTGAGAACCAGGGCAAAAAAGTTATGTGCACCCCTGCCTATAATGCTCTTTTGCTGTGATTTCTTAACAACACAAGGCAGGAAAGTGCTAAACAAAAAAGATCTAAAAAACAAGAATTGTCTGTTGAATCTGCTTGTTTCCCCATTTCAGTGCTTTTTATATTGACCTTCAAGAATTTATGGGAGGAATGTGTGCTAATCACGGCACATTACAAGTCTAAAACTGGCCCCCATAATGCATGCACTGGGGGAAAATGACCAAGCAGCAATCTTAAAGACTGCACTGAATCAATGTTAGGGCAGTTTGCAGTCAGTGGAAAACCTGCTCATGCTGAGCGTTCACAGCAATAGAGGATACACATTTAGACATATACAGAGGAAAATAAAGCTCTCACTCGTGTGTTGCCATACAAAGTGTGTATCCTTATAAGGACTAATCAAAGCACAAAAGGCAATCAATCTTCAGCCTGGTTATGGTATTTAACTTGGTCCTTGGAGTTTAACACGCAATTATCTTTGACTCTATTAAAAAGAAGAACATATATTTTATTGTTCATTGTGTTTGTTTTTCTTCAGAAAGCCTGTAGGCTCATGGAAAAATAAAGCATGGTTTGAATGGCAATCATCAGTCTTTGCTGGTTCAATTGTGTTACTGACCTTGTAGCCCCCAGCAGGAGACCAAATGAACAATCTGTTGGAGATATTGGAAAAAAAAACCCTGCTAAAACATTGCTGGGATGGAAGCTCATTAACTCATGGTGGAACATGGCAAAGGCCTTGATGGAGGTGTGTGTAGTTGGGATTTTATTGTATGTGTGATAAATACGTGTTTTGTTAAATTCCTAAATGACTTGGCTGATTGTTGGTCCTACATGGTAATTATGTAGTTCTGTTTCTTAACAGTTTAAGGCTTTTTATTTCACTCTCCCTTTAGCATTTTTTTGTATCACTTATTAAGTGTAATCTTTTTAATAAGTTAAAGGTCAGGACTGCAGAGTACATCTTTTTAAAGATTTGAAATGTTCTGATATTGACTGATTAATTTGCCTTCAACATACTAAGCAAGAGCATCCCTTCTAATGTGTTTCATCTGGATGTCTCTTGATGTTTTTTACTGCATCCCTTATCATCCCCGCAATCAAGCCCAGCCCCCGCAAGAGCAAAAGGGCCGCTAGTAATCTTTTCAACCCTGCAAAGATAGAGATTTATGTGCCTTTTGTGCGAAGGTTGCACAGAGATAATGGTATACATGTGTCGCTATGTGCTTCTGAGGATCGCAGCAACACTGATACACTGAAATGTGTCTGTCAGCTAATGGATGCATATAATGATAAAAGCTGAGGCTTCCACCAGGAGAAAGGGAACAATAATGATGAAGACCCAGGTTGGATGGATTATCTGCCAGAGCTTTTCAAACTCTTATCACAAAGAGCATCTTTGGATAATTTATGTATTGAAAAACATTGCGGTCATAAATAACAATTTCCTGAGTCTTCATACACATTGGAAAAATCAAGTATTTTCCTAGAGTGCTCACCTTTTGGTAAGAGCATATTCAAGGTTAAATTGCTCACAGCTAATGCACACCACTTACATGCTTATTCTTTATTAATTTTACTTAACTAATCTGAATTTATTTTAATTTTTCGGTGTACATGCAGAAGACTGGACTATACAAATCAAACTAACAAGTTCTTTTTTGAATACATGTCCTACAATTTGCAGCAGATTAATGGCCAGTTACCACTTATTGCAAATTATAATAATGTTTTTGTTTGATTTATTGACTAGCTAACGGAGATACTAAAGCAGCCGCTGAGGGTTTTGAAGCTCTAAAGTTCCTCCTGTAATATCCCTTACAAAATGCAATGTGTCTTTTACCTTACAGTAACACAGCTGTATAAATATGTATTTGATGTGCAAGTGTTGAGTATACAAGTGGACTTCGGCACTGGTGAAATAAGAAATATTTACATGTTCCTGAATTCACCAGTAGTCTGGTCTTTGGCGCTTGCCCTCACTCTAATTGGCATGTTGCCGTTCTTGTAGTGAAGAATTTCATGAATTATGCACGGTAAACAACTTACCACGTGTCCTATTATAACCACATTGTGCTGTGCAAAATCAGCCTACTATTCTGAAAAAGACAACACTTGAGACAGCTCCATTCTCATTACAGCTCGTCGTCAGCTGAGCTGGGGATCGCCTTGTTTCTTACCTCTCCAACAGAAAATATCTCCCCTTTGCAACACCAGTGAAAGCCTCTTGATTATAGTGGTTCCCAATGTATTTCATCATCCTGACCTATTAAGCAACCAGACATACAACTGAGAACTACATTGAATCCATAAATGATTTATGGTCAAGTAGAGTAGTAATATAACTTACATTGACTCTGTGGGAAAGTTAAGCTAAGTGTTTTATATTATGAGTAAACGCCGAGGCTGCTGTGTTTTCCTCGTGTGCCCTCACCTGAACAGGGTTTCATTTATCAGTATTCATACTTCCACAGGGTTTAATATTTTAGTGCACTGAAATAGGGACTTAATGCCTTAAGTTGCAAAGATATGAGTAACATCTGATCTATATTTAATGTGCCACGAATTGAGATTCAACAGCCAATAACGCTGGATAAAGTAAAAGACAGATACTGTACTGTAGACTCTGAAACAGTCTGCTTCGAAACAAACACAACAACATTTATAAAGTCATAGCTCCATTTATCATAGTATACAAGGACTCGATATTACTTAACTAATGTATTTGGTAAAGTAACATTTAATTTTATATTTAAATTGAGTCTGTGTAAATACAACTTGTGTGCCCAACCTTTCTGGAATGCTGTGTGGGCGATGCAGGAGAGTAACTTCTGGTTTATTGATGTTGACCTGTCCTGCCTGTCCAGTGCTGAGAAGGCCAAGGGTAGTCAGGCAGAATGTGGAAGATTATGTTTCTGTCAAGTCACTGCTTAGATTCTCTTATTTTCCTGTCATCACCCCTATGATTCAATTAAGAAGCTGCATTCCTCAGTCTGGCCAGGCCAGACAAGGAGACCAGTGATTGACTGGTAAAGACATTACTATGCAGAGGGAAAGAGAGTACGGAGAGATATATGAATATGTGAGTAGATGGCATAAAATAATCTTGTAATTGATTTTTCCATCTAAGCTGCCATTTCATTTACTGAATAAATGAATTCATTTCGGGCAGTGGGTTGTTCATGCTGTCCCCATTGTGTCATTGTGAAGACAAATGTAATCGTGTTTGGTATTTGATGATGATTTTGCAGATTCTTTAAACTTTTGCCCGACTGCTCAGACAGCATTATCTCTACACTACAAGGCGCTGATGTAACCTTGATAGATGGCCTGTGCTGAAAAGCTTTGTGTTGTCTCCTCCCCACAGATGTGATCCACACCGTGGGCCCGGTGGCCAGAGGTCATGTGGGCCCTACCGAGTCCAACGACCTCACCTCCTGCTACCAGAACTCCCTCAGGCTGATGAAGGAGAATGACTTGAGCACTGTGGTGAGTACAGTACACTACCAGCACTCATCTGAGGAGAAATTAGTCCCTGTTCTGTGCAGCTTGAAAGAAGCAAATTATGGGCTTCTGTGTTTTTGCTTGACAGTAAATAAGCCTGCAGCGAGAAAAGCTGTGTTTGAAAATGTTTAGGAAATTTGGAAAAGGTACAAGAACAAAAGGATTTAGCATCTTTCATTTCAGATACAGTTCTGAAAAGCCTTAATCTTCTTTATTTAGACAATAGCAACAGAGAATACAACAAAATGGTAATGTTTCATGTTTGTCAAATGAAGGCTTTTCATGTCGACTACTTTGGCTTGTGATTAAATGAAAGGCAGGCCTTTGAATGCACCACTTAGTATTGCCACTGCACACAACTGCATAGTTTTTCCTCTTCATCTTTGTTTGGGAAGCCACTTTTGGGTTAGAGAACTGTGACCTTTCTTTAATTCTTTAAAGGTGTTGACGTACATGTTTGATTCATTATGTTTTGAGCTTTTAAACACAGCTTTTGAAAGCAGAGGGTTTAGTGAATGTGGCTGAATCAGAAGGGTTTTAGATGAGACAATGCCCACACAATCCACAGCTGGCAGCGGCCAATCCTTCACACACTAGCCCTGCTTCCCGCATGTTCTGGACCGTATGTTTCTGTCTGGTCCACGTGATATATGGATTTGCCCTGCCCACAGAGGGTAAACAAATCAGTATCACACCAAATAGCCACAAATCACATTTTCTGCACCAGCCTGCTGCCCCACAGCCTCATCAGAAGCCAATCAATGGAAGTACTCAACAACAGAGAGGATGCATAAATGAGTGCCAGTTTCATTAAAGATGATTGTGACAAATTCCTGCTCTGTTGATGACTTATAAGTGCAACAGACACCTCTAGGTAGCAATTAAATGGATTGTTAAGCATGATGACGGAAGTTGTTGTGGTAAGTGTTTTTGAAGTTTTATCAAAATCAGCAGCATGCCTGCTGAACAGCCGCATCCGTGAAGATAGGATGAGCCACAAGCATGACATTAAATTACAATGTCATTTGAACAATAGAATAATTGACTGTAGGGCACAGACGAGGCCTACTCTGCAGCCCTGGCCCCTCAGGCCTCATTGTAGGAACACAACACCAGCTTGTCTTCTTTCATACACAAACGTTCCAATCCTTTCTTTGCTCCTGGCACATTCCAAAGATGTATTTAGTAAAAGCCTATCTCTTGATTTATTTGTCCAATAATCCGTGTATTTATAAGAAACAGAGGTTCTGTTTTTACAATGAGTTGCCTGGATCCTGTCTAATGTATTTATACAGCTGCTCTGTGTTGAACTAGCTTCAATGAAAACACTGGTGTTGTGTGATTGACTGGCCTTGTAGGATGAACACAGTCATTACATGTTCTTAGCCACTGTGCATGTTGTATCTCCCTGCTGCAAGGACAACGGAAAGTTTACAAAAAGCAAAAGGGAAATAGCGTTTTGTTCTTGCAAAGATTTGGCCTTTATTTATTTTCCCCCCAGCCTGCCTTGATATGCAAGGCTTATTGCACAGAGGTGCTAGTTCTAATTCTTCCTTAACAGACAGTCCTGGGTCTCTCTAGGTGCAGAGTACAATGAGTCCACGTTTTTGGTTAGATGATCAGCACTAAGCTCAATTTGACTCCTCTGAAAGGGTCTCACCGTGAGTTTTGCTATTTGAGAGAAACAAGAGATCCCACCGAAGACGGGCACCCCGCCAAGTGGGTCTACAAAGTGGGGGGAAAAGGGGCGCTACATTTGGGAATCTAAGACGGCTGGCTCCCTAATGGGGATTCCAGGGCATTACAAAGGAATAGGAGTCAAAACAAAGCCTAACACAAAATAAACTTCAGCATGAAAGATTAAAAAGAAGCAGAGCTGGGTAGTTAATCCCTGTTACTTAGAGCTCAAGGCCACCCTTTAGGCCAGGTGTGGGGAACCGTTTTCCTCTCAAGGGCCATTTTAATTTTTACAATATCCTCAGAGGGCCGTACAAATTATTGACCTCTGCTTAAAAAAAACAAAATCACAGCCCATTCATTTCATTCTGTGCAAAGAAAGAGCAACCTCTTAATCCAGATATCTCACCATGACTCGCGTATTCATGCACGTGCACGGTGTGTCGTGACCACCAAAACAGAAAGATATGGACACAAGATGTGTACAAATATATTTAGTTTCCTATCCATGTGAACATGATTTAAGTGGGGGGCATCAATCTGGTGCACTTTGGGAGCAACATTAGGAGATCTATGGATACATCTCTCAACACCCAGATGAAACAGAACTGGAAGCAGATTTATTTTTCTTTATGAATATGACAAATCACTCCCCTTTCAAACTTTTTTTTACTGTCATATAGTATTTTATACCTGTTTACTTTATTCTCTTATTTTTTTATAACTATAATGATCATATAAAGATGTGCCTTTACCTCACTGGTTGGAGAAAAAGCTTCTTATATTCGTTAGCATAGCTAGCTAACCAGATGCTAATAACAACAAAGTTATTGACTGTATGATCAGTACAGTCAATAACTGAAGTGCTGGAGTGGCGTTCTGGTGCTCTCCGTCAGAACTGCACCCCTGTCAGTCGAGACATATACCACGTGATGACACGTTAGGCTCGTGTTGTGTTCAAGGACCCTGACCTTGGCCAGGAAAAACAGGCACTCGCTTGTTTAATTTTTTTGCGGTCTAGATTTCTTACATTTTTTTCTTTTTTGCGTGTGTTTATAAATTATCTCGAGGGCCGTATCAAATTGTCTCGCGGGCCGTATACGGCCCGGAGGCCGGAGGTTCCCCACCCCTGCTTTAGGCTATTAAACAGTCGGGCTACTACAGCCATCTCCTCAAACTCTGTGATTGTATCAAGACAGGGACAACACTGGGAATAGTACAGCATTTCACAACTGCAAATGCACTTCCTTTACCTTGAGGCAGATCAGTGTGTCTAACGGAACATTTACTAGAATCCCCAGAAGTCAAAAATGAGATGGAAGAGCTTTTCCTGTCCTTCAGTGATGTGCTGTTCCTGTCCCAGTGTACAGTGTCACACTGATCTACCAACCCAGTCTCATGGCATTTCGTGTTCACCAACACGATTTTTAATCTATTGATTCGTGTTCACCAACACGATTTTCCCATTTGTTTCGTGTTGCACAGCACGATTTTAAAAGCAATGTATTTCTACTGGTAATGTGTTTCGTGCCTGCAACACTTCTTTTTCTCCGGTCGGGTCGTGGAAGACCGGAAGCTGTGTGGTTCATAAAAACATGTTCTTACTCAATATCAAGCCACAATTATTGCTTTTATTTTAAATCGTATAATTTCTGACTTTTGTTTCCGTCTGTGAGGAAAATAAATGGGGCTCAGAGCCTCAGAATACTGAAATCTGTATTTTTTAAATCTTTTTTTCCTTCTAATTTGTTATTCTTTTCAAAATAACACACTGTTATTTACTCACCAATAACACACAATTATCCTTGCTTTTATTTATTGGTTTAATTCCATAATCTCGGGACTCTTTGAACATTTGCATAGGAGTTATAGTGACATCATATTTTATGGCGAGGGATGTGTTTCCATGGAAACGGCATATGGTGAGATCTCAGATTTGGCGTAGAGCTCTTGAGGCATGGACCGGTGATATACAAGTGAAGATTGGGGGACGATTGGACCGTGTCCATTGGACTTACAGCCTCATCGTGTTTCATGGCGAGTGGTCTGTCGCCATGGCAACGATATTTGATGACACCCCATACTACGCTTAGATGCATTGATGGCTGCATCGTTATCAAACCTGTGAAGTTCTGGGCTGTTTGGAGTATTTTCACTGAAGCTATGAGAAAACCGTGTTTCAAGGCGAGCATTGTGTTGCCATGGCAACGGCATTTGAAGAAATCTCAAAACTGTCCCAAATCGTCTTCACAGCTGGATTGTTGAAGTCTGCTGCATGTCAGTTGGAGTGATGACATCATCGTGTTCCATTACACAGGTGTTTATATTTCAACTAACGACGTGTGTGGAGATCACAGGTTTCCATTGTTCTGAATGAGAGATGAACCTCTTACATGTGAACGTTTTGTGGAAGAACCGTAACAGATATCTGTGAAATTTCAAAACGTGAAGCATGTCAAGGAAGTTGAGTATCTGAAGTGTAATTTTTGTGTAGTTTTGGGTTAATAATGTGGCCTTTTTGGCAGTTTAACAAAAGGTGTGTGGCTGCTACCGTGAGGAAATATCTGCCTGAAATTACAATGGGCTTCAATGGAGGAATGTTGAACGTTTTTGTCACTTCATGCCCTCAAGAGGCATTTTATTTAATATTTGTTCTTATTTTATTTTTATTTTTCAACCTAGGAGAGGTTTTCCTACGTTTTTCATGAAAAATATGTCTGAGGAGTGTAGGGTTTGGGAATTATGGCAAGTTTAAAACATTTTTGGGGGAGAATTTCAGGCACTGCTGCACTCTGTTTTGAGATCAAAGCACTCTAGACTCTAATCAAAGCACTCTAACGAGCTGCTCCCATCCACTCTAATGTTAAAATCTGAAAAAGGCCTCTCTACCAAGCTCCAAACTAAATTCAATATCTCAAAAAGTTTCAAAGATATCAAAAATAAAAGTCAATTTTGAATAGCTGAAGGTCTTGTGGTAATTTGAAAACGGGAATGAAGTGTCTAGCTGAAAGTATGTGGAAGGAGTAGCATTTGGTGCAAGGTGTAGGAAAACAGGATTTGAAGGCATGAATAGTTTAATATTTGAATGGTTTCTGTAGTTGAAAATAAGCTGAAGTTATGGAGAGCCAAAGTATTGGCTGAAATCAGTTTAAGAGGATTAGAGATTTGAAGTACTATAGTGGTGAGATTTGAAGTACTATAGTGGTGAATGCTGTAATCAGCATTCGCACTAATTAAGAACATTTTAAAAGTTATGTTAAGAGGTCAGAGAAGTACATTTTTAAGTTAATTTAGTTTGAGAACACTGAAAGCTCATCATTAACTGTTGCATAAAAATCTCTTCACCAAATGTTAGTGTCTCCAAAGGCTTTTATGCTCATGGATACTTTGCCAAGTCTGTATTGGCTGAAATGTGAAGGCAGATGTGCACATTTTGTTTATATGGCTTCCCTTGGCCCACAGGGTAAACTATAAGTATAGGATGCAGTTCCAAGCTGTATTGAGCAATGGCCTTCGCATGAAAAATGACGATCAACCTGCTGTTTAACCCCCACAGTGAAGTTCACAGCTATCTGGAGCGGTCCAGGCTTTAACACCCTCGCGCAGTCTAAGGCTCTAGATAAATATCGGATGACTGGATGGCCTATTGAGTTCTGTTTTCCAAATCATTTGGCTGCAGTTCCTGCTGGAAAGTGATACCGTGTATGTGTGCCCATGTGCATGTATATACTTACGCATGCTCTTTGACGTGCATCTTCCTGGGGCATATGTGCCTGTGTGGTGGCAATGCTCCTGCTGATTTCTTCCCTGCCTAGAGGACTCTTATGCTTTAGTGATTTTCTTTGCTCTTTGCTGCGGCTGAAAGAGCAGCACACTGTCACAGCTCCCTCGGCTCTGACTGACCGCAGCCACCATGCCAGAGTTGCTGTCTTGGCTCTGCAACATCACACAGGGGAGCTGTGCAGCCTGTGAGCAGAGTTAGGAGCAGCACGTTGTCAAACAGCCCCCTCCTCTGCTCACTGCTTGTTACACTACAGTATGTTATTCGCTTCCAAAGGAGGCTCAGGTGTGTCTAATTTTGGTGGATTGATTCTTGACATGAATTGTAATAATAACTCTGCCTCACCGATTAATCACTGAGTCCGGAGTTATAGAATTGAAATGGTCTCATCGCGGTTTTTCTGATGTATGCCATTGTCATGGTCCTTTTGAAAACAGCTGATATTGTTTCAGAAAATCACTCCGCAGCAGTACCCCGCTATTGCGTTACCGGAAAATTCAGAAGGTATTTGATGGGGGGAAAATAGTTTTCTGTAATTTGTTTGTGTGTTAAGATGCCATGCAGTGCATAAAACATGCAGATTTTCCACCACTGACTGAGACCTGCCAATCACATCATCTCCTTACTAAAAGAGAAATGCCTTGCAATCGAGAGTAGGCTGTTATTATCTGGTAAAAAAAAAGATCACCAGCATTTAAATAGGCAGTCGTGAGTATGAGTGTACTGTATCCGTGGACAGACAGACCCTGGGGTGCCTCTCCTCCAAAGAGTTGCTAAGCCATACAGTACATGGGACTGAGGAGACGGTTAATGCAGGTCCCCTGTCTTGGTTAGTCATGGAAGGCTGCTCAAATTCTTCCCTGGAAGCAAGCATAGCATCTGTCAGGCAAAAACAGACAGACTGTGTAGAGGGGGACGCCACCATCTGGAAGCCATCTAGCCTTAGACTCTGTTTTTGTTTTAGAGAGCGTATTAAACACCCCCTTGACTGTGGCCGTTATAGAATAAAAGTATAACTATGTTTACCCAAAACATCATTATTGTTTTATTTCATTTAGCCTTGATTTTCAGTCTTTGGGGAGTGTTCTGATAAATAACGGTGAATGTAGTCTTAACAGGCAACTAAGCCTCCTTTTTGTTCATAATTTGACGTTGACAGGCCGCAATTTGATGGTTTTTGAAAGTAACTGTCATTAAGCTATTTCTGGCAGTGTGCTGGCAGCTGTCAGTGTGGACAGTGACAGGGTCCCAGACTGCATTTAGTGGTCTCCTCTCTGACTCCCAGGCGGCCCTGGAAGTGTTTTGTAGTCATAACACACTGGCTTCGAGGAGATCCAGCAGGGAAGCCACAAATTGCCCGTTGAGAAAAATGCTGAAAGCCAAGTGGATTGGAGATGAATGGTGTAGAATGATAGGATTAGCCTCCCTTCTCTGTGGGCTCATTCCAAGGCTGCGAGGAGTATTAACTCCCATTCATTTTGGCCGACAGTGTTCCCAAAATGCATTCCTGCAAACGATATCTTATGGTGAAACATCAGCATGCACACCGTTCTTGAAGATGACAGCTGATAGCCCCTACTAGATAATCGGTTTAACACGACAGGGATAGCAAGCGAAGAACTAACAAACGCTGTATCACTGGGATAAGTGACCATGCCCCTAAGGTGTCTTTAATAAACACAACAGCTGGTGTTTGAGGGCAGGTTAACTTTATTTTGGCACACTAGAGTTAAAAGCATCTCCTCTGTTATGAATTGTAAAAAAAATAGCAGTAAAGAACTTTTACTGTTCAACCTTTTATTAATGTAGGTCACTGGTGGTATTTGAAAATTTGTTTTTTACTGCTCATTTAAGTGCACTGGAGAGTCTGTCATTATTTATGTTTCCAAATACTACCATATCAAACTTAACGACTTTGTACTCCACCCTATTCCATTTGGGTTTGCAGACGCCCCAAGTGATTAATTAATTTCCATTTATGCACTGAACAGATCACGCACAAACTTTTCCTCAATTCGCTTCTCTGCCCTTTCTCGTAAATTATTGTCCGCGAGTGCGAGCGACTACAGATTTAATTATATAATGGCTGAGACAAGTATAGAGGAATGATTGTGCACATTTGGCTTCTGATCACAGCAAAGTAAACTGTGCCATTAATTGGGATAGAAGAATGAGAGGTTTACTGCTGATCTGCTTACATAACGCAGTTGGTCTTTGTGTCAATATTGCCCAAAATCCAATGTACAGTAGTGCATGCCTTGAATTCCTCCAGAGTCAAATCCAAGCTCATTTTCTTTATGACAATATTTGCAGAACTTAATGTGCATATGGGCTGCCGACCATTTTCAGACCTTCACAGCCAGGTGAAATTATGTAGCAGAGTTTTCAAAGTATAGGAATAAAGGAGCCTTTCCCAACAGACCCCAGCTGCTTATCACATATTTTCAATATTCTACTAAATGTCAGTCTTTAGCAGTTTTCACACTTCTGTACCTTTTGATTGCTGTACTAGGCTCCATTCAGCTGCGTTTAATGAAGGTTAAGTCCCATATGTCACAGAGGAAGGCCAAATGCTAAAGAGACAATGCTCAAACCGTTTGCATCAAATGTCAGGTGAATAGGATTTTCTTCAACCCATTTTCTGTCTCATCTAATTGTTGGTATATTGGTAAACACTTTTGTAATTGCACTTCTCTAAACCAGCAGATATAGATGTTCGTTCTGTTGTACCTCAATATCATGCGTCGCTCCTTAGGTGCGTTTTAGTTCCTTTTGTAAAACCTGTAAGCATCCTAGCATTTATCCCAGTGTTAATCCATTTGAAAATCTTGAGTGGAAACCCAGCCTAAATAAGTAATATGTGCCACAGAGGAATGTGTGATTACAACACGTACCTCTCTGTGGCCACCAGTCAGCAGGCGTTGCGTCTAGCTCTAGCCCACTTCCACATACACTACCTGCTTGCAATGCAAAGGTTAATTAGACTGAAGCTTTCAAAAGGTCACGATGCCATTTAAATTAGCCACTGCTATTTATCTGATCCGAATCATTGGCAACACAGGGCCAATTAGGTCCAATTACACTGATAGTGGTCTGCCACCTAGTCAAAGTTAATGGCCATTGGAACCCCAATTACCCCATGCCCTGATTAAGAAGGAGACATTCACAGCAGGAGGCGCTTCATGTCTGGGTAAAGAGGACAGCCAGCCATATTACCTTCCCTTGACATTCCCGTCACTCCAGGGAAGACTGCAGAACTTTATGCGAGGTGAAATATTAGGATATGTAAAATGTGACATTTCCACACATCAAGAGGGGGGTAATCACAGTTGATGGGGATTGAAGAGGTAATCTTCAAAATGTCTATGTGGAGTGAGCTGATGTGAGCATGCTAGTGTCTTGATTACAAGCACAGGAGGCCCATGGCAATCATCACAGAGACTAAACCCTGTCTCCTACAGTACAAAGGCTACTCTACCTACAGGAGATGTTCTGTGAGGGAAATGACAGCGGTTCTGTTCTAGATTAATGTACTCTGACAATAATAAAGGCTCTTCAAATATTTTAAGTACTAAAGCACAGTCAAGCCGTATAAGACTCAAGCGCACAGGCTGGTTTCACTTGATGTTTTTCTATGCCGCTGTACCTCGCTGTGAGGAGCTCCTGGAGACGGTCTCCTGAATCTCTATGAGGCTCATCTCCCTCTGCAGTTTCTGAGAATAGAATCGACAGCCAGCACCCAGCTGCGGGGCTGTCGAAGAAAGTTGTTGATTAAACAGATGTCTTTCCCGCCGTATGCCATGGGATAAGAACACCACAATAAGCAATTTAAGCATGCATTAATTATACATACCTGAAGAACGTGGGCAATACAGGAGAACAAAGGCTATGTCTGTCTTTCTTTGTATCTGCTATGCCACAGGAAGGAGAAAAGTGTATGCCTTTTCATCCTCCTGTTTGACTCACAGAGAACAAACAGCAAAAAAGCGTGGAAATCTACCCAAGGAAAGAATAGTTAAGTGACAATTAGTTCGCAACACCTGATTCAGAGTCATTTGCAACAATGCTGGTTAACAAAGTAGGTCTCATGTCATTTTCCTGAGGAAGGATATCACATTGTTTCCGACAAGACAAATCTCTAGTAGACAGAATACGTGGACAGTGGCATCTTGTTTGCTTTGAAGGATCCTTTAACTATACACAATCTCAACAAAAATAACCTAGCCCTGGCAGAACACCTAAAAGCCAGTTATTTTTTTTTCCTTTAGTAGCCTTGGGTGATTGAGAGTTGTTGTGATGAAACACTAGTGTCATCAAACACTTCCTCCACTAGTTATAACCGTTTCTCCTTGGATCAAAGGAGCTGAACAGGAGAGAAGGATGTGAAATTGATCACATGCAAAGCATTTCTAATGCTCTCCAACTGAGCAAATCTCAGCAAATCTCCCAGATACTGTAACAGATTGCTGTTCATCCACAGCGGACCTTGGTGGCATGCGTTCTTGTTTACATCATTATGGTTAATTAGCATGCAGATACAGTCCAGCCAACAGCTCCTGCTCCGCTGTGCGTCACTGAAGCCGGACAGAGCTGTCACACTCTGTCATCTCATTACTGATGCAGCACTATCCCACAGGGAGACTTCGTGCTGCTTCAGTGTTTGGTCATCCTTGAGTCTATGACCATCCAAACAGGGTGTATAAATGAAAACCCAGGGAAGCCCCTTTGTATGTAGTCATGTACACACCATCCAGTCATCCTCTACCTCCAACTGGCCCACACATCTCAGCTTCTATTGTAATGCGCATGGCAACCTTTTCAATGTAACACTCACAGATGGACATTTTAATTATTATTGAGTGAATATTAATGAGAACGCTGAGTCTGTGCGTTCCTCTTAATGCACTTAATTAAAGTTACAATGAGAGATGTTTAACATGACTGCATCAGAAAATAAGCTCCTCGGATTGTTATGTATTAAGAAAGAAAGAACATGATGATGCAAGCAGTTATTGTGTACATGTACTGCATTAGCACTAATCTGGTTGGATTAGTCTGTGGGCTGTGTGTTACGGCGGTGATGATCATTTTTCTTTAAAGGCTCTTTCTCGCAGCCTTTCAGTCGTGGCTTTTGTGAAGCCAGGTGTTGAACCCAGAGTCGACCTTGCCAGAGCCGTGTCCATGAAACTGG
Organism: Gymnodraco acuticeps; assembly: GCF_902827175.1. Classification (NCBI taxonomy): domain Eukaryota; kingdom Metazoa; phylum Chordata; class Actinopteri; order Perciformes; family Bathydraconidae; genus Gymnodraco; species Gymnodraco acuticeps. The sequence goes on along the minus strand of NW_022989803.1, from coordinate 621,221 downwards.
AATTTCCTGGTCTATCACAGGGTTCTATTTCAACAAGCTTGCGCCCAATTATCCTTCAATCATAGTCCCCGGTCATACAGATGTGTTTGGTCCAAGTACAAGGTCTTTCTATCGTGGTTTGACACACAGGGGACATTTTCTCCGGTTCTGGCTGTACACATGAAATGGTGGAAATTAGATAGCGTCTTAGATACAGATGAATCACAGTTTTAGCTTTTACACTGAATAAGTAGCAGTAATGTCACCGAAAATTAAGATGAATCGGCGTACATTAACACCTTCAGACTTACAAATGAGTCGTCAGTCTGCTGAAGGGTTTGCTAACTCTTGTTTCTCTTTCTCCTTGTGTTTTGTTTAGCAAAATAGATATACAAGGACATACAAACATTAACATTGGCTCTTTTTTAAGACTCAAGTATGCACTGATATTAACTGCTACCAAAATTCTAATGAATGCAAGGTAGTAATTGCTTTTGTATTATTAAAAGCTCGGCATCAGACATAAATGATGTACAGACTGTGAAATATGTGTTATATATGTATTTGTGAGTGTTGTAAAAAAATGAAGGAACAAAGACACAGCCTTGTTTCTCTTTGGAAAGATAAACGGTCACATTTTGTTTTCAAATCACATCACCTTGAATATACTTTAAACTGTATGATGTAGTTTTCATTTTGTAGTTCCACTTTCTTTGTAATACGTATTTCTTCCTGAGCATAACATGAATCCCACTGCCACACAGCCAGTGCTAGTCGCATCAGGTTTTCTTCAGATCATTCATAGCTTGCCTTTTCCTAACCTTAAAATATACTGAGCACAACTCTTGCTTTGTTTTGATAATGCGTCGCATCGGTTCCTGTGTGTTTCATCAAAGACAATGCATAAAGCAGAGACCTGACAGGTATTGCGACCCCTGGGAATGTGTGTAGTTCTTTGTGCGTATCAGAAGTACACAATAGCATGTCTACATCCAGGGTATGTGTAAAGTCAGAAATTAATATTTATTGTAGTCCCCATCTGTTGGCACATATTTATCAGCATTGTTTGCTTTGACGACAGCAAACAGGGAACAGTGCATATTATGTTGACCAACTGGCCAGCCCATAGTGATGCATATTTATGAGAACTTTAGAACATACTCTAAACACAATCCTTAAGTTGTACCCACAAATTCTGTATACAAGTCTTGCCCTCTAAACATTTTGTTATCGAAACCACAGCAGTTTTTGCAGGCTCAGGTGAATGACTGAGTGCTTTGGCAGACACGCCAATGTTTATGCTCTCCTATATAATTCTTTAATCACGGCCCTATTACCCCACACACACACACACAGTTTAGTGCCATTATTATCTCCCAAGGTCACAGCTAACGAGGGCTGACGCACTGTGCCTGGCCTGTGCTGATTGACTCACCATTTTAAACTGGCTCAATCTAAGCCTACTCAGCAATTCAGGAGGCAATGCAGCCCCTTGCTCCGGTTTATGAGAGGGATATATTAGCTCTAACAGTGCAGGATTGTAGTGCTTTGACGCTATGGATTGCCACAGAGGTGTCCCATACTTTTTTCTGCCTAAACAAATGTTTTATCCAGTCTACTGGCAGTGACATTTGGGTTCTGTTAATATTTGAAAAACAGAAAAGTGTGGCCTTGTTGTTGACCCTGCACTGAGCAGTTTACCACAATAATCTGCAGAGTGAAATAAACTGGCCATCCTCTGTGGGTATGCAGTGCATTATTATTTATGTAATTTGATTTGATTTGTGAAGTAAAGCGGACACCTGATTTTAGATGTGCTGCTAACCCTTGAGTTACGTCCCTACCTTCCACATTTACTCCTGTTCCAAGTTAATTAAAAAGTATACGACATGTTAGCCTTATATCATTATGAAGTAGGCCTACCGAAGTAATAATTTCATAGGGTAATTTAGCAGATTAAACATTTCTTTCATTGTCAACCAGCGACCTTGCTATCGTAAATGTCACACTCGCCTTTTATGAACGATTTTGCGACTGTCAGGACCGTAGAACACATTTTAAATTTAAATCAGCTATCACTGTGCCTATATCCATCTTTTTCATTTCACGTACACATGGATCTAGGAAGCCCAAAGGTTTAGTCACCATGTCAGATGCTGAATGAAGTGGCTGCCAGAGCGAACAACGGGGTGAATCTTGTTTCATGGTTTGACTTTTCACTCCCAGCTTGGAATGCCAGATAACCTCCAAATCTCGCTCGGCTTAATATCTAATGTCACATCCATAAACCCCTGCTGATGACAATATGCATGGAATCAAATCTGGGGCACTTTATTGTTAAAGTGTAGGACCCCTCACAGGAGAGCAAAGAGCGTGAGATGGAGAACATCAAACAGAAATACGAGTGATATGTCTAGTACCCAAAGCCAATGTTCATACCCATTGTCTCTAGGTACTCTTATCACTATTATTGAAAGTTTTTATTTTATCTGCACAGAACGTTATTGAACAAATAAAACCACACCAAGACAACAGTGCTACAGTTAAGTATTTCCCATTAAGCAATGCAGTGAAGAGGTTCCATAATGCAATTGGAGTGCAGTTATTTTAGAGATATATACACATTAGATCGCTTTGGCTTTATAATGGCTGCAGATTTCCAACCCGAGGTATTATTGGCTCTGCACCTGATCCCGGTCCTGCAGAGTCCTTGGCTTTCCGGAAAGAAGGCTGAGTCATGAGGAAATGTGTTTGGCTTTGAGCTCAGTCAGGTATAACAATCATGACCTACATCACGGTCTCTTACCTAAGCATAATTATCTTCACCTCTAGATCAGGCCTGTTATTATTGATACAGAGACGTTGGACCGTTACAAGACAATACATTTCCTGATTGAAAAAAAAAGTTGTAATTATGTTTTGCAATGGAATGTGAATCCTTATTTCCATAAAGTGATGCAGTACATTTATGCCCCAAAAACATGTGATGTATTTTGTGCAGAGAAATTGGTTTTCCAATTTTAGTAACTAATTAATGCTTTATCAATATTCATGATGAACTCCACATTTAGAAAGCTGTAATTAGCTGTATTATCCTCTGGCCATTTGTGGGGGGGGGAGAAAGCAATCCATATAGTTCAAAGCACAGCAACAACTCTAGTTTCTGACCAATAGGTGCATTTAGATATTACCTTATGGGAATCATTCCAGAGGCGAGCAGCACAGGACACAATCACTTCAAAGCACCCTTTATTTCTGCATGGGAGATAGAAAGAGCTGGATGGACGGCTTCATAATTCACAGAAGCCACCTGGTGATTCCCTCAGTCACCTTCATGTTTCCTCTCAGCCAGCTGCTCCCTGTACTCCCAATCTATCTGCAGTGCCATTGCTCCTGCAATTCACCGTGACCTTGAATTGTGCGTCCCCTCTCTTTCGTTTGGGATGTTTGTCGGGCTCTGGGTCCCTCCTCATTCCTCCTCATTTAGAGATGCACCTGTGCTCAGACCAAGATAGCACCACTTTGCAGTGACGCGCTGGGATTTGACTGCATTTAACAAAAACACCATATACACAGTAGCAGAAGGCCTCAAATATATTTACAGTGAATCCAACATTTTCCATGTTTTTAAATGTCCTTTTTATATTCGTCAAATATCTCAAGATTCAATGGTTTTATTGTCTTGTGCATAGTAACTACAGTATAGTTATGGCAATGCAACATATTATATATAGAACAAACACAAAAATAAAACTATAAATAGTGTAGAATTAGAGTAGGATAGATTAGAATAAAATAGTGCGGTGTGCAAGTTGTGCAGATGAAGTTGACTATATAAATGTCCGGAAAATAAATAAATACAATAAGCTAAATGACGCAGAGAATGTTGAAAGTGACCAAGTAAATGCAGGATTCTATGTACATGTAAATAGAATAAGATATAAAAGAACCGAGTGTAACACTGAAATAAAATTAAATAATGTTTGATCTAGTGATAACTATTAAGATAATAAGTTAAATAAATTGTAGGAAGCAAGCAGATGAATGCTTTGGGTTATGGAGGCATTTAACAGAGGTCAGGCGTTTTGGCACTTTTCCCAGTCGTTTATTTGCAGTATATTATTTTACACGTCCAAATGAAAACACATAGATTTACTCAAGTAAGTTTACCTTCATATTCTAATAATAATGCTGGATAGGGAATTATGCAGCTACCTCACGAAGCAGCCTTGAAGTAGTATTTATATCTAGTGGCTGCATTCTCTCAGAGTCTGTTTCCTTTTAGTTTTTTTGTTGAAGTCTAGAGGAGGTGGGGGATTTGTTGTTCTGCTCGGTTGGTCACAGACATGTATAGTCTGGGCCAGGGTGGCAAAGTGGCTTCCTTCATGGCCCCGGTGTGACAGAGCTGTCTCTACATGAAGGTGACCCCCCCCCCCCCCTTATTGCCTTTCAGGTCCTACAGGTGATATGGTCTATTAAGTACCTTAATGATGACCACAGCCTCATGCACTCAAACAATTTACCTTTACTCCTTTATATCTCTGTGGATATTAGAATGCTGAATGTATGTGAGAGTATATTCCTTTTTTACCGCCATGGATGTATAAAGGAGTCTAACTTGTAACCAGCTAGTGTCTCAGAAGAGATTTTAATTAGGCCCTGACGCTTGGTGAAATAAATCTCCTTCGGGATTTAAAGGTGGGTACTTTGAACAAGCAATCCTTCAGAAGGCTTACACTCCATAAATCCACTAATGCCCAAATGTTTCAAAACACTCTCTACAGCTCCATGCTTTATATCCACATCCTGTGCTGTAGTGTAAAAGTGACAGGTCTACTTGAAGATGGCAACAAGCCTTGGGGAGTATTCCAAACCAAGTCTCACATCTGTTGATCCCCCACATCCCTGTACCTGCCATGAATAACGGAAGTTTCCTACGTGACAAGGCAAGTGTATTACGGCAAGACGAGAGGTTCACATGGCAGCTGCTGGGCTTGGTGTGTGCATTTCTAGACGAGTGGAAATTACAGGGGAAGAGATTAGGCATCCTCGCAGCAGTTCATCCCATCGTAATTACTTCTATGCTGTGTTTGCATCCGGTGACCACCAGGAAACTGTGTCCTTCTATAATAAACAGGGTGGATTAGGAGTAGGGGTGAGCAGGGCAACACTGTTACCGTGGAGATGTTGTAGGTCGTAAATCCGCATATCCCAACCAGTGGAATTCAATGTCAAAACCGATGATGTAACCAGTATAGCACAGCATAAACATTCACATAAAGGACTTTTTCTGTAGCATCTGTAGGGCATTTTGTGAGTGTCCTGGTGCTGTAGAATTGTATAGCTGCATATCTTGCAAACAGACATGTCTTTGCTGTCTTGTGACATCCATGCATCTCCATTTAGGAAACTTGGGAAATAAATATTATTTTTCAGTCCCTGCTAGAGAGCAGGTACTTTCCTGGGGAGAAAAAAGTTCCAATATCTGATTTGCTGGGCGAATTGCAAACCACGCCCCGTAAAACTCTGAAAAGTGTTGTGAAGCCGCCATTGTATTTGCTAGCATTATTAGCATTAGCCCAGCGCACCAACGGCGAGAGACTAACTTATGGCTGCAAAAAAAAAACATGGGAGTGATAAGGAGGTGTCGGCCTTCTGGCGATTTACTCGTAAGGCTTCAGTAGAAGCTGCTGTCCCCAACTCCGGGGACTTCCGGCCTGGGACTTCTGGTGGCAGTATACGCAGTGAAGTTGTTTGCGGCCTGCCAGTAAACCCAAAGCAGAAGAAGAAGAAGTGACGTCAGCGGCTTCATTTGCGTAATCTTTGTCACTACCCGATCTGCAGCTCTGCCCGATCTGCAGTGCGCATGTGCGAGATGGTCCGCCATATTGGACAACGCCGGACGGCAACCCAAGTAGGACAACATTGACACAGTGGCTTTTGGCAAAGCTCAAAAGGAAAACTCGAGAGAGATGAGTTATTGTTATTACAACGTGACTTCACTATTATTTAACAACTCTTTTTATTGGGTTCTGTTATTTGGGGTTAAGTACATTGTCAGAATAAGTGAGAAATTAATTTAACTTCTGTTAGACAGCTATCATACTGAATACATATTTACTGTGAATGTATGCAAAAATGTATGGCATATGGCTGTCCCCCCGATATAACATCAACCTATGTTTTGTAAAAGTTTATTAAATTAATCTGTAAAATGTTATCATATTGTGGATTTATTAAATTATGTATTTTCCTTTGTTATTTATGTGTGCGTTTGTTTTGAGGATATAATTCATTAGTACCTAAACATAGTATGGTATAACTGCGTTTTGTAATGAAATACACAATTGATTTGGGAGCAAGAAATCTTTTAATCGTTGTTGCCCAGGCTTGCCGAAATGAATGGAAACTTATCTCCCGATTATAACATTGTGTAACTTGCTGCTGTTAAATACCGTCAAACTATGTGCAATATGTGCTTTATGTGCAATATATACTTTATATACATATGCCATCTTTAATAACTGTAATATATATACCGGGCTGCTAAATCCTAAGAACTGCTTCAGGATTTGATTTGTAGATTTGATTTGTTTTTTATTTTTGAAAATTATGTAACTTTTTATCTTTTTTTTTAGCATATTGTTTATTATATTATAACTTAGTACTTTTTTAGCATATTGTTTATTATATTATAACTTAGTACTTTTTAACGCATAAGATATTCAACACTAAGCTGTCTGTGGCTCTTTCCTGCTTCAACGCTGCAAATGTCCCCTCTGTGGGACTAATAAAGGTATTCTGATTCTGATAACGGGACGAATTTGTACAAAGGGGCACACAGAAATGTAGTGCCGACTTTCTTACACGCTGGAAGGCCAATCGCTTTTCTTTACCCCGAAATCCGCTCATTCTTGCTCATGGTGTGACATAACAAACTGTCAAGCTGTCAAAACTCTGTACTCAAACCGGAAGTACTCAGCCGCACACCCAGCCGCCGGAAGTTGATAGACGCCATCTTGTGCACAGAGCCAATTCCGGTGTGAACGCGGTCTGCTCTTTAGTTCCATGGGGGAACTAAGTGCTGGGAACTAAGGTGCCGTTTACACAACGGCAAAACGGGTTGTACCTGCTACTTTTCTCTCGCGTATAGCCCGTTCGTTCACACGAGGCCGACAAATAAACGCGGAAACAGACCCTGCAAACGATAACGGGTCCCAAGGTGGATAGATCTGCAAACTGAACATTCTGGGGGGGCAAACAGCTCCGTGTGTATGCCCTATACCAGGGGTTCCCAACCCCCGGTCCGCGGACTGGTACCGGGCCGCGGAGGTGTTACTGCCGGGTCACGAAATAGCTGTGAGTTTATCGTAATATTTGCAGAATTATAAATATATAAAAATTATGGCTGTCAAACGATTACATTTTTTAATCAGATTAATCACAGCTTAAAAATTAATTAATCATGATTAATCACCATTCGAACTATGTCCAAAATATGCCATTTATTTATGTATATTGTTGTGGGAATGGAAAGATAAATGAAAGAAGGCGGATATATCCATTTAACATACAGTATGTTTATTATAACATTTTTCTGTGTGTCAAAATGAAAGACAGCCCACACACCTATCAATCATCAAACCGTGGGGTCTTCATTCATTACGTGTTGATTTCTATCAACGGGGGAGTACTTCAGGAAAGTCGACAGGGGGGGGGGGGCTAGTGGAGTACTTCGTGACCACAGAGTTTGAATGTTGTGATCAGCTGTTTTAGCGCAGTTCTCCAGTGAAGGGGGGGAGTCTCCCTCCGCAGCCGGTTGGTGTAGTTTTGGCACAATTCCGTTGTACAGACCGACGTTAACAGCAGCCCTGTCTGTGCACACGGAGACCGACTCTGTCGTCCGGTGATCTAACCGCCTTCTGGAAAAGCTTCACAAGTACGTCGGTACGCAAATGCGCTTTGTGACACAAGTGACGGTACGCATTTCAGATTACCACATAACCTGCGTACCAGTTATGTGCACCCCTGTACTACGGCAAAAGTATTCTCCGTCGGGACTTCCTGCAACAACACCACGCCGTTATCTTGATTCTGATTGGCCAGAAGACATTATCAAAGATGTTCTATTGAGAAAACGATCACTACGTGACAAAAGTTTTCAAAACCGTTTCTGGTCTTCGGTATTTCCAGACAACTGGCTACTGAAATCAATCTTACTAACTGCTGTCTGTGCAATTCTCGGCGCGAGTTGGCGGACTTTATTTAGCTTACTTTAACACAATTTTTCATGGTGGGGCTAAGCCATTTCTTGGTATGGGTGTAGCCTACCCCAGCCATACCCTGGCGCTGCCACTCGGTGGGACGTATGGGGCGGGCCATTCTGCACATATGCGTTAAATGCGTTAAATATTTTAACGTAATTAATTAAAAAAATTAATTACCGCCGTTAACGCGATAATTCTGACAGCATTAATAAAAATATTTTATCATATTTTTTTCAAAAAGTGTTTAATTTTCGCACCTATAACAGTGATATTATTTCATCCAGTAGCCTAGTTAATCTTTCACTAGAAAACCGTTGAAAATGGCTTTTATGATGTTCCCGAGGGATTCGGCGGCTCAGGTCTCAGCCTCTCGTGCGCACGAGAAAGTTACCGGTGCGCCAAGTAGGAAGAGGAGCGCACAGGAGACAACCGTTTAATTGCAGACTGTTATGTTTATGTGGGGAAATGGCAGTGCATACATTATTTGAGATATATTTCAAACTCGGACTTCATTTTAAGGACATGTTGGCCAGGGGTGCAGAGCAGGGCCGCCCCTCCCTACAGGCCAATCACGCAGGCTGCATGGGGCCCTGCCTTGCGCAGGGGGCCCCGCCCAGAGGGCCTCAGCTGCTGTGCGCAGTTCTCCGCTCAGTTCTCCGCGCACCCCCCGCGAGAGTCAGAGTGCGGCACACGCCGCTGTGTGGACGGGCCGTGAGAGGTGACAAGAGGAGCACGTTTGTAACCCGACACCGTTGCAATGAATCGACATCTGACCAATCACGGCTTTGATACGGCCACTAGTGCAGGTGAAGAGATGTCGGTGAAAAGACAGTTTCAGTCCGGCGCAAAAAACAAAACATGAAGAAACTAGCGCATCACTCGAAGGTGGGTTATTGTATGAGTCAAATGTACAACTTACGAATGTTGTATAAGTCAAATTGCCAATTGCCATCTTAAAACATCAGCTGCAATTCACGACATGAAGAAGGCAGTCTCTGCAGAGCATATAGGCTAATGGAGATGCAGTTATTTCCAGCATTCTTTATTTAACATTCATTCATTATGTTATGCCTTTTATCTGCTAATGTACAGGAGGAAGAGTGATACACTGTCTCTCTAGTTGGCTTACATAACAGTTAAAGTTTACAGCCTAAAAAACATGGAGCATTTTTTCCCCTTTTTTTCATTTTTATGTCAATTTGCACATTTCATGGTGATGCTCAGCCTCTCCCCTTAACTCCTAACAGTCATCATCATGTCAACCACAACACAGATAAATACTGATAGAAATGTGTGTGTAGTTGTTGACACATTGCTGACAGAGGGAACTAGAATACAGATTTAAGAAATATCAGTTTTTGAGCATGTCATAAGCATGTTTTGTCTTGACTATACAACTATATTATAATAAAACAATATAGTATTTGTATTATTGAATTGATTATGATTATCATTATTAGTAGAAGTAGTTTATTTGCATTAATTATGTTTTTATCTTTTTGAGGCTAGTATTTGGCAGGAAATGCAAAATTCACCTGTAAACCCATACTGAACGACATACATGCACATTTACCATTTACCTCACTGTATAAAAAAGTAACCGTTGATAATAATAATAAACAGGAATTATATTTGCAAAGTAGCCTACTTTGTTTCCAAAAAAAAAAGTTCACTCCTGTCGGTTGGGGGGGGGGGGCCTCATCTCACAATGTCGCTTGGGGCCCCAAGTTGGCCAGGGGCGGCCCTGGTGCAGAGCTATTTGTTTAAGCACCGAATTGGCAAAACAGGAGAGTAAACCAGTCTGCCTTGATCTATGAATTAATGTCTGGGACTCTCACGGTATCTGCTGCCCGCAGCTGTTTTATAGAAGGAAAGCCTCCTTCACTTCATGAAATGGCTGCAGCATCAGGAGGCAGCGGGACGTATACTCCGCCTCTGAGAAGTGCAGCACCAGCCAGCGGGTAAAGATGTGCCTTTTTACGCACCGCCTTCACTGTGTTTACCTTCATCAGAACAGCGAGTGACTGCAGGCTGCTACGTGTTAACCACATACACCTCTACACACATCTCTACACACATCGAACTGCCCGATTACTCCCCCTTTTATTAGTTTTTTAAGATGTCCAGTCACCAAGGCGCATGATGTGTGTATGTGCTCTGCTCAGCTCAGCTCTGTGTGTTCGGTGTTTGTGTCTGTCCGACACCGGCATTTGTTTTCAAATGACCATGAACAGTAATTTACACACATCTGGCTAACTCCATAGGTAGCCTATATCCGGGTGTTCCCAAAATAAATGTGTTTAATCTTAATCTCGATGTAGTGCGAAATGCTGTCGAACGTGCACCGGAACGAACGTCACTATCATAATATCTTCTGAAAATAAATGCCACACACACACACACACACACACACACACACACACACACACACACACACACACACACACACACACACACACACACACACACCTCCTTCATAATGCGCCTTCTCCTCGTTTTCCCAGCATTCACTGGATTATCCGTAAATCATACAAACAAAACCAAAACGTTGATTTATCTGTTTTCCCGTTTTGGTTTAAAAACCGAATAACGTCGGTTTTTTGGTTTTCAGTTTTTCCGAAAAAACAAAAAACGACACCGGTTCTTTTAAACGTTGTTAATATGTTTTGGATGCATATTGTTCTAGTATTTGTTCAGGATGTTAGCCTTTGTTGCTACCTGCTGGTGGTGAGTAAATATTAAAATCAGTTAAAATTGACAACCGGTCCCCGATTTTTTTTTAATGTATCTGCCCTATACGATAATTTTCTGATAACGATGAAATAGCAACGCCTCCCTCACCCCACCCCACGTCTAGGGAGGAAAAGAGAGGCTCCGTTTATTATTCTTATATTATTATATAGTCGTTATCAATTTGTTTTAAAGCTCAATAAATAACAAAGAAGACCTCTGACCAGCACTTTTCAAATTTTGTCCGGAAGATTTAAACTTTAATGGACATGTTGACCGGCAGAAAAAAACGTTAACGGAAACTCTGCCGCACAGTTGGAAGAGGCGGAGAGGTGGGTGTTTTTCATCTGCTGGTGGACTAACCGGAGAGATTTACAGCAGGAGCGCACGCCATCCAACGCGGAGAATAAACAGAAGGGAAACCATGGCAACCATACTCTGGGGTCTTCTTCATTGCTTTTGGTGTATTTTATGGTGGCAGCAGCGCCACTTACAGGCCCGGCATATGTACTACAGCGTTTCCAGCGGGTCAGGCGGTCTCGTGTGAACGGACACGTTAATTGAGCCGAATGCGTGTGAACGGAAGACTTTTTTGAATACGAATTTGGTGCGTAAACGCAAACGTACCCGTTTCGTCCTCGTGTAAATGGGGCCTAAGTGCTGGGAACTAAGTACGGCAAAGTACTTGGTGTGAAAGCAGCTAAAGAGACAAAAGGCCCTTTGTTTTTGCCGTAGGTGTGAATATCATTAGATCTACCATCAGTGCAATAAATGCGAGTAGGTGATGAAGCCTTTGCCCATGAGACAGAAAAACACACATGGTAATGAGCCGATAGCATGACTAATAGCTTGCAGTTTGAACCACGCGCCCATCTCAGAGAAAATGCCTGTTCTCTTTAAGTGAGCCATTATACAGTTATCAATGAGCCTGCTTCGCCTTTGATCTCTATTTTAAGAGTTGAGGATTTTACACCAAAAAAAATAAACGCCTTGGAGAAGTCATTGGTTTGCATGCTTTCTGCCGTTCTGCCCGAAATGAGGATAAAGCCAATACAAAGGGAGCTGTCACTCCCCGTGTCCCTCCTGTCCCTATAATCCCTCCTCTCCTGAGTCTGTGCCTGCACACCATCCTCAGAGCTCAGACCAAAGTGTGAGAGAAAGGCCCACAGGTCTGAGCAGAGGGAGAGCTGACCTCCTCAGAGCTTATGTGTCCTTGGACCAAAGTCCTTTAAAGGGCTAGATATATTCATTGAAAAACAATTTTCTGCAGTATGCCTGAATTGAGCTTAACTTTGGATCAGCAATCGTGCTTTATGAACATTCCCCGAAGCGCTCGTGGAATCTAAAGTGTCAGTTGTGTAAAGACGATTTAGGCATCTAATTTAAAAGCTTTTCATATAGCAAACTAAGGTCACAAACATGCATTATTGTATGTACATGAATATATTTTTATTCAAGCCCAAGGTACTGCGGGCTTTAATCTCTATTACTTGCAACGGACCAGACCAGTGTATAATGTAAATTGAAAAATAGTGTTTTCTCACGCTAATACGACACAGTCCTTGACCTCTCATCCGGCTACTGTTAATTAGTGTTGCTTGCTCTTACCTCTGGGCAGGCTTAGATTTATGGCTTTATGTTGTGGGGTGTTTTAAAGAGAAAGTGCTGCTATGGCCAAGTCTGCCCACAGACTACATGGACAAACTGACTTTACTCTGAACCAAAGCTCTGGTATTCATGTAGATTCACTTACTGCAGATAGCATGCACATCTACCTACAGCTTAGCAAGAAGTTCTCAAATAAGAACTTTGACATTAACTATGGGAGCAACAAGAGTAATTATACTCCTGTTGTAGTATAACAGAGTATAATTACTGTCCATCTTTTTTTGCCATTTTCTATTACACCCTTTACAGTTTAATCCATAGAATGATGCATTCAAACTTTAAAGGGATACTGTACTTGAACATTTTTGGATTATTTGCTGATTTACAGAGCATTACATAAGAAAATCAATATCCATTTCACCCCTGCTCATTCAGTACAGAGGCAGATCAGTCACGTGTTTAGCCTACCTTAGCACAATCATGGCAGCCGGGGGAAATCGCCCTCAGACGTTTAAAAAAGCCTTCAAGTTATTCAGGGTTTTTTCTGCCCACAGGTGCTGCAATGTTGGCTCATACACATGCTGCAGCCTGTCTCTTATTCCACCATAACGTTGCATCACAGGAGTCTGCACAGAAGTTGTGCAAATGGGATCAGTTATCCTCAGTGTTGCGGAACTGAGAGCAATGAAGACAACCGCAGAACACCCTGAGCTTCCGTTAACAAACAGTTCATTAAGTCCATTAAATTCCCAGTTGACAAAAACAACTATCCAGGCTAAAAAAAATTGGTATAATTATTCCTATAAAGCACAAGGCCAAAGAAGAGAGCAGAATAAAATACTGTATGTTTTGCCAAAAAGTACACAGGAAAAAGACGAACATTCATTCTTCTAATTGGAAACTGTGTTCCTACGGTTCAATAATAATTATGTACTAACCATGCTTCCGAGAGGTCACTGCTTCACCGGGACACAGAGCTCAATTCGATATGCAGTTAATGAGGTTGGGTCTCTTAACAAATGTTAGTTTTTATTTTGTATGTAGTGCTTTGGGAAATGTGGTTATGGGCAATTTTATCGTTTTTTTAATGCTTCTCTGCAGATCTCCCATCTACATTCAGGGCTGACATACTACTTAAATGTTCCATTAAATTAGGTAATAAAATAAAATAAAAGTTAAATAACTTAGCTGGTAAGGTAAATTAGCAACTTTATGTAATTAGTGAAGATCAATTTTAAGTAAACAAACTTATCTTATCGTCTGCAGAAATTATATGGTTGTTTTGCTAATAAAAATATGACTTTACCACTGTGCAGTTAGGTCCAAAGGCTTATGCTAAACAGATGAGATGTTGGGAATAGCATTGCATCTATATAGAATGAATCTGAATTTGTGCATGTTTATAAAAACTACTGTCCATTAGGCATAACCTTCAATAACGGCTTCTACTCTGTTCTGGGTGACCATTAGGCTGCAGTTAAGATTAATATGTACTCTCACATGAACCATATTATTCTAGCAACCCTGCTGTTCACATGCTACTGTATTGCCCTTTCTCTGTTTTACCTTGTTACTCTGACTCCTCTTTAACCCCCTATGCAATTAGTCCACCACATGTAGTGCCAAAATACTAGAACTCCCCTTACCACACAGGAGCTCATCAATAAATGCTATAAATAATGCATGGCACCAGATTAAAGGTCAGTTTAAATCATCAGTCATCCATGTTCCCTTTAGAAGTCAGTGTTGGCTTAGTAGCTCAGTTAAAAAATGTTTTGCTCCTTTTCCCGAATACTGGTGAGGCTTTTGACACTGAATACAGAAACAGCAGAGCCAAGCTTTTATTTTGTAGGTCTTCTGGTCTCAGTCATTTGTATGCAATATGCAGCAGGCATGATTTTTGTCTCATATTGGTCCTGCCGCAAAGATGGGGGCCATGCAGCAAGTCCTCATAAGTATGCTGTTCTGTCACCTCAAAATTCAGAGTGAGGTTTTGACTTTGAAGCCGCTTTGATATGGTGCTTTTGAAATATGTTGGACGCCTTGAAAGGAAAAACATGTCTAATTAGTAGCCTTACATTGGAATGGTACCATAGGCTGGCTTCACATTGCCAGACCAGAAAGCCCTTTTTTCCCCTTCTCTGATTAAATGTGCTGTTGAAGTTAGGTAAAAAATTAAAGTAGTGTCTCATGAAAAATGCTCCCTAATTATTATTTTACCCCCCTCATTTAGATCAACAGTTGGGACTACTGTGCTCTTGTGGTACAAATCATGAGCTATACTTTAGGATTACTGATCATTCTAGCCTCCGGGCTCCATATGCTGCTAATCTCTTCTGAGACTGTTTGACAAGACAAACGGATATTTGAGAACCCACATATACCCTGCTTTTACCTGCCATCGAGGGATATATGGCTTGTCATGCCTCTTTTCCTCCGTTTTATCTGAAGTATTTCAGAGGCTTTTTCACTTTTACATATATTATAAAAGCAGTTTGATAGATTCAGACAGAATCCTCAGATCGCCTGCTTTGATCATTTCTTTATGCCCACCTGTAATTTAGGCCTCCAAAATGCAAATGACTTATAATGCTAAACACCATGCTCTACATTTCTTAAGCACTCATTGGCATAATCACAGGCTTTGGACGCCCCGAGGCATATTGAATGATGTCTTCTACACTGCTGAGTGTAGAGCAGGGGTGGCCAACCCGCGGCTCTCGAGCCGCATGCGGCTCTTTGCCTAGTTTCATGCGGCTCTTCAGTTCATATCGAATTGTATATGTGTGAGTTTGGGGGAGAGACACTGACTCCTGACTAGTGTTGCACGGTGTACCGATACTTGAAAGGTACCGCGATACCCTGCCGTTAAAAACGTTACGATTCCTCCGTTTCATTAGTATCGGTACTTTAAGAATAACGGGGAAAAGTACTCCGGTGAGAAAGCGCCGTTTTAATAAGAGCCGTGTATGATCAGCGCTCTGCTTCCACTCCCTGCACTGCAGCCGTGCCTGCAGTCCCTCCCCTCTCAAGCACGCTCTAAGTCCCGCCCCTCTCTCGTGCACGCGCTAGCTGCCAGAGCATGTGAGAAAACGAGAAGCATGGCTGCAAGTGGGAGTGCAACTGCCGCTGCGCCTCGGCTTGTTGACAAAAAAGACGCCAGAAGCGAAATTTGGAAGTATTTTAGCTATATCTCTGACAGTGAGGGCAAGCCTACGGACACCACGAGGCCTGTCTGTAAGACATTTATTAATTTTATTTAATACGAATTCTTGTCATTTATTTTATTTATTGTTCTCATTGTTTAAAAGTTTGTGTTATGGTTCTGGTGTGAAATAAAGCACAATAATTACATTTAAGACCGTTTCCCTTTTTTTAAGAAAATATCGAAAAAGAATCGGAATCGCAATTCTTGACTTGGTATCAAAACCAAAATGTTGGTATCGTGACAACACTAGCTACTCCTGACAGTTAAACCTGATATTTAGTAGGTCTGTTAAGTATTGAATGCTGATAATTCTGACGTAATTTGGCCGGTCAAAGTTGTTTGGGCTCGGATAAAATCGCTCCGTTACTTTCGTCCCGTGTTATGTATGTGGTGTATGTGTGGTGTCAGTATGAGAGGATGACAGCGCGTATAATTTTGATGTGGCCCAAGAGCCAATCACAATAATACCTGCGATGCAGTGAACCAATCACCTTTTGAGGGGGGGAAAACCTATCGTTGATTAAACATTATCCAGTGTTTCCCCTACCATTGTCTTGGAGGGGCGCTGCGCCCCGCCAACGGAGCCCCGCGCCCCCCCTGAAATTCAAGGTGTTTAAAAAATATATATAATAATTTTTTTTAAATATATATATAGCACCAAATTGCAAATAATCTATAACTACTGTCACTTTTCACATTGAACATGTGCTCTTTTATTAAATAAACTAAACGCTTTCATTTTAAGTTGTGAGTTTAGTGTTTTTGACCCTAAGAAACACTGATGCATTAATCAATAACAATAATCCACAGCTCCTCTCTCTGCTCCAGAGGATTTAAAAAATATATATCCCAATGCCACAAAAATGCATCAGTGACGTGGTTGAAATCTTGTCTCCAGAAAACAAAAAACTGAAACAAGCGGTATCAGTGACTGTGTGTTTGATGTGGCTCTTTGCAGTAACATAGCATGTGGCTCTTAACCTCTGACTGGTTGGCCACCCCTGGTGTAGAGGATCAAATATTCAAATCAGACATTTTGTTCAGAATAACCACAGATACATTTTACTTCATTTACAATTTGTATTTGCTTCCATCTCACTAAAAATTCCTCCTACAGTTTATAAGGTCATGGCTCTTGCGAATACAATGAAAAAAATCACAAGACCGTTATAATCACGTAAGGATAAGGATTGTAATCAAAGTAAAGTTCAAAGCTTTAAAGGAAGCGGATGTTAGAAACCATAAATTGGGAAATAAAATCCAATATTCATAATAGTTGAGGCTGTGGTCTGTTGGAACAAATTCATTAAAAATGACCTGTACAATGAGGGGTAATGTGATAAATTCAGGATGGTATACTATTGTGCAGGATTATTCCCACCAGGTTTAATGTAATCACACCAATACTACTTTGTTCTCGGTTTAAGAAATATTTTACTTGATTGATAGATTAAATGTTGTTTCCATTTACAGCAATTTACCACAGCAAGCAGGAGACCAAACAAAAACACACAAAATGTGATAATAACAACCTGTCTCAAATAAAGTACTGGTTCCCTCTTCAGTTGAGGTAAATAAAGGCATGATGATGACGACGATAAAGCCACAGGTCTTTTAACCATACTGTCAGGCACTCTATTTATACTCCACAGTGTTTCAAACCGGCCTGCAGAGAAGTCTTTATATCGTTTTCTTAAGAGTACAGTGGAAGACCAATACATTTT
Organism: Gymnodraco acuticeps; assembly: GCF_902827175.1. Classification (NCBI taxonomy): domain Eukaryota; kingdom Metazoa; phylum Chordata; class Actinopteri; order Perciformes; family Bathydraconidae; genus Gymnodraco; species Gymnodraco acuticeps. The sequence continues at coordinate 603,705 of NW_022989803.1, read as the reverse complement.
GTTATTGAGTTTAGCTGACATGTTCCTCAGCTACTCATTTCCATTCTGTCAATCATGTGCGGGTTACGTTGAGGTCAGTCAGTTTGTCTCAGCGATATGAATTCCTTCCTTTTGTCTTTGCCTCTCTTTCGCTCGGTGCATGGTCAGCGATATCATTTTAACTGATACTGAGCAGAGGAACTCATACATAAAAATGAGCAGACGTCTGGTGGCATGTGCCCTCTGTTTAGAGTAGTATCGTTTGTTATGCCATTCTAAATGCTCCCTCTTTAACACTGAGGAAATCGGTGTCAGCAGCAAACCTCTGTGGGAAATCACGGTGTGTCCATCTGGTTGTTTTATTGCACAACAAAATCATGTAAACATATTATGTAAATAACCCAATTTGTGTTCTGTTAAACTGAAAAGGATATAATATATTATTTTGAAGGCAAGTTGACAGGAAGTTGTTGTTGCTATGGAAACAACATTACAGAGAAAACTTAATATCTTCTACATATAAAGATGGATAAAGTAAAGAACAAAGTCTGAAAATATCAGTACAGTATCATAGTAATTTAACATAATTTTGTTACTTTCGTTGCAGTTGTATGTCTTAAATGTAATGTAAATGTTGCCTTCGTGTGTGGTTCGGGAAATTCACAATTTCATATTCGGGTGTCAATTTCTGGACAGTGTGACGTGGGCTTTAAGAAATACCTGTGTGCTGCAGCTTCAGGATTCAGAGAGGATGGTGCTTGATTAACCATACAGCTGGTCATGGACCGATGGATCATGCAGCAGTCAGTTCAGTAGCTGCTTCTGCTTGCTTCACTGCTCTGCCCTATCCACACACTGCAGCATTTACAATTTTTTATACCCATTCTTCCCACCTCTGTCATACATTTGGCTGACGGACATGCTGCAGAGTGTCTCAACACATTGCTTGTGCAGATGGGATCAGTGCTGTGGAACTGAGTGTGATGGACACAATCGTAGAACACCGCGAGCCTCATTAAGGCTGAAGATAGTTCATTATGTCCAAATACTGCATCACTCTTTGGGCCAACAAAATGTCTGCCCAACCTGTCACTGTAGAAGTGGGAAGTGAATAAGAGCTGTCTTGTGAACTGTTAAGTCATATTAGGTAAGAGTTATATAAAATGCTTGCTCCGAGAACCATCAAAAATAAGTCTTTTAACAAACCCATCAGACTTTTATTATGTATTCATTACATTTTGGACATTGCCAATATATCTCAAGGTGTGTTTACAGTCACAGAGACATTTGATAATCCGTATTAAAGTAATCTTGCATTGAGATAATTGTACACTTCATGTTTGATTTCAATAACCCAATACACCTAACACTGTGACAATAAGACACCAGGTGAGGTGGCTAGCTTCCTCACTTTGATTCATTTTGCTCTGATGTTGGAAGATCTGACCCAAATGTGTGTTTTCATTGTGGACTTTGGATGTCAACAAAAACATGTGGTATGCAATATTTACAATTTCGATATTGTCATGTATTTCCTCTGCATCCGACGGTACCTACTGTTGCTTAGAGGATGTACTTGGAGGCGACACATTTCCATTCTTCATTGCTGACAGGACCCTAGAGGAGGACTCAACTCAACTTTATTTATAAAGCACTTTACACACAACAAAGTGCACACAGAGGAAAACAAAAGAACAAACAAACACAACAGAATAAAAGGAAAATCTGTCAAATAATAATTATATTATTAATAATAAAGGCACACGGGCACAGTTAAAAGCTAATGAATAAAGATGACTGCTGAGTATTTCAAAGTTTTGGGGCATTGATAGAGAAGGATGTGTCCCCACAGAACAGGGGCTGGACTGTGATGTAAGAGAGAGGGCAAAACCATTTATAAACAAAAATCACAATTTCAAAATCAATTCTGTAGCTTAGAGGCAGCCAGAGGCATGGAAGTACTGTCATGTTCTCCCTTTTCTGACCTTGTCAAAACACTTTTTGCGGTATTTCTAAACTGGTTGAAGAAAAAATAAACAAAAAATGGTTGATAATACAAAAATATGTTGCAGTAACCAAGGCAGGAGATTGTGCAGAGCTGCATGAAGCTTAGTTTTAAAACCCAGATGTATTTGTTTGAAACTTTTAAACCCCGATCGCATACCACCTCTGGTTCTTTTCTAACAGAAGGGGGGCATATGAGGAGAAATAATATTGATCAAATGATATGGTCCAAAACAATAACATCTGGTTTATTCTCATTTAGATAAGTTTGCAGCCATCCGGGATTTATTGTCTTGAGAGTTTTGAGGTCAGATAGTTTGTCGTAGTTATGAGGCTCAAGGTTGATCTTTGTACCATCCACATGAAAGTGAAATCAAACATTGTGGACAGGAATGTTCTGCTTTACTCATAGCTACACTGTGTCTCCTTAATAAACTGTTTTCCACAGTGTCATGGCCTGTAGGTCCACCCTGCATGTAAACACAGCCAGTGGTGCTGAGTCTAATGGACACTCAAATAGTATTGTGATAATAGTTTTACATGATCACAGCAGATATACAATGGGTGGTGGGACTCGGGCCATTAGGTTCCAGGTTTCTCACCCTCTGCATTTCTTCATCCTCCATTTAGCATAATGACTCTCAAACAATCAGCTCTCACATTAGAATATGGAGTGTGGTGTTATGCAGAATAAAAGGGTGTTAATGTGGAGTATTTTAATATCCTGATCTGTAACCGTGACAAGCTTCCCAGCAGCCTCAGCAGCAGGTAGCTGATTCAGACAGAGAGGCCAGGCATGACCTACATGCTTAAAGAATTACAGCAGTCAACAAAGAGGATTCTCTTGGATTCATGTTCTGATACTCGGATGTAAGCCCACACTGGGGCAACAGTGGTGAATAATAACATACTTGTGGATGCATTTGCACAAGGTCTCCCCTTGCTGCTGTGATTTATAAGCAGAGCTTCCATCTGCAAACAGACTAGGAGGCTTTAAGCTCCGGGGGCAGCACCCTGTGTCCACTGCTATTTACTCAGCCAGCCGAGACCAGGAGCTCCCCTGGCAGGGTCCTGCGCTCGCTGTGCCAATGCGTGCTTTTCTTACATTTACCTGTCTGCTCATGGCAAGGCGACAGCTACAGCAGGACGGCCACAATTTGCCACAGGTTGAGCCATCTCTACTGTGTCATTTCCCGCTGCTTAATAAATGAGTGAAAGCTGCAGGCTATCATGTTCTCAGTGGAATAACAGTGACTTAGTTTTATGAGCACTGTCTTTGCAAAACTCTAGTCACACTTTGAAGTCAATAAATCATTGTTTTAATAAGTGGTGAATGCATTAATTAAAGGAAAATCCTTGTGTAAATATTATAGTAAAAGCATGTAAATTATAATTAACACCATCTTCATTAAAAGAAGGCATGACTGTAACTTGTAATGTTTTCAAACTATAATCACAGAAGCCTCTCTGTGTCGTGCTTGATGTACTGTGAGCTGAATATGTGTGCAGAGACGCCGAGAGGAAAGGTGCTCCACTTTAAAGTGATGTGATAGATTAGGGAGGAGCCCTAGCAACAGAATAATTTCCCTGGTGACCCAACTGAACACTCCCTAAGAAAAGAAATCAGCAACAAGCCAACATGTCAGGCACAGCCTCACGCCAGAGTGCGAGCAAACATGCTGACTCACTTCTAATGAGCAGCCAGAGTTAGAAATAATAACCTAAACCACGAATCATAGGTCATATAGACCACTGACTGTCCTAATTAGCTCTGGACCTTATACACTGTAAGCAGATGTACAGGTTTGCACGCTAACAACTATCAAAATAGCTTCTGAGGTGGCCTAGGGTTGATGGGAAAGGAAAAGAGAACAGGCTTGCTGCGTCTGCTTCTGAAATCTGCTTTAGTTTTGCATTTAGTTTTAGGATTCCTGGCTTTGATGCAGTCAACTGCTTAAATTACTTTGGATTATTTGTTTTCTGTCCCTGTAAAGGCTCTGTTTTATTTATCATTTCTATTAGTCCTGACCGTCACGTCACTTCTCCTACCCTTTCTGTAAATGATTGCATTACTAAAGCAGGTGCTGTTGCAGTAAACAGCTACTGGTGTTCCCCTGCTCACCTTTACATAATATACATTTTATTTAACAGCTGAAGCTTTTAATTAAAGGGGACATATCATGCTATATTTGAACAATATATTGTAGGGCCATACCTATATAAAGTATATAAATATAGTTTTTTTTTCAAAATACCAAACAGATCCTGCATTTGAGCCATGCCTCATTTCGCTCTATTTGCTCTTTCCAGCGCTGTTTTTGCAGGGGGCTGATTCTGTGAGCTGCAGCTGACCACGCCCCCCTGCAGGAGAGGGGAGCATGCTTTGAGATCAGCTGCTGGGCTGTCAGAAGAGGGGGAGAAATAGAGATCTCCGTCCTCCGTGTTTTATTCTTATAGAAGTAAGAAGAGAAGTAACGGGGCAGAAACCCTCCTTTTTACGCAGCGGTCCAGACATAGACATCAAACGGCGACACATATTCAGTTGCCAGGTACTTTGGCATTAGCTCAGGGATATCTAGATACTTTCCAAGGTTTGACATAATGAATTGTGCTACTTTTAAAGCAAGCAACGATGTTTTCAAATCTGTAATCAAAAAGCTCCTCAAAAACGCTATTGAAGCAGTTCCTGCCGTTGCTACGTTAGTTCAAACAGTAACAACGGACTATTTTTCTTAGTGGATGCATGTCAATTTAAATCAATACAACTATTTTTTAAATCAATAAAATCATTTTCTAAATCCATAAAAGCATTTCAATTAATATTGGGAGTCATGTCGTTACTTTGTTGAGAATGTAATGTAATAAGCGGGATAGTGTGCAGCGACTTGGTCATTATGGGGAAAAGAACACCGACAGGCTGATCAGGAGCCCGACGCGAAGCGGAGGGATCTAGATCGGCATGAAGGTGACCGCGTCACTACACATTATCCCTTATTATGATTATATAGAGGCATTATTCATTTGTTTTAAAGCAGGAGGCGCAAACGCTTGCCTCGGTGAGGGAGAAAAAGAGCCACAGCGGAGAATAAACAGAAGGGCAACCATGCTTTTGTGGCAGACTACAGCGCCACTTACAGGCCTGGCATATGTACTACAGCGTCTCCAGCGCTTTCGAGCGGCCGGCCGTGGCCCAACCCCACATTCCCCTGATAGGTGGAGAGTTGACCACTAAGCGGAGCACCCCTTTTGTGACGTAGAAAATAATTCAAATCTGTATCAGTCTGTATCAGATCCGTTGCAGCCCCGTTTTTAGAGATTTGGGTATGGAGGAAAAGAGAGAGGGTTGTGTTTTCTGACACTTGGTGAGTTCCCTGACACACCGGGGACACATATTCATGTATAAAATACGTACAAGAGTGCATTTTGCATGATAGGTCCCCTTTAATTTAACAAAACTTGAAGCTTATATTTGTATATATAGCATGTGGGTATTTACTGAAATTGATTATCATTATTTCTGCATAACTTAGTGGTATTTATTGCAGTGCATTGTGTCTCTGATTTATAGATGAAAAGGAGTTGCGTCTGCCAAAATGCTCTCTGGGCTTTACAGGTTTTATTGAATATATACTTATCTTCGCTTTTTGCAATAACAGTCCTTTAAACAAGTAAATGACATCTGCGTTTGCCACAAAGGTGTCAGATCTTAACAGCATCCCGTTAAGTGATTACCTGATGCATTTCACACCCAAAGATCAATACTCTTTAATGGATCAGTCAGGAAACTAATAAAACAGGGTTTGATTGATTATCCTGAAGGTGTGTCATTGCCACAGCCTGTAATGTTTTAAGTTGTAGCTGCCATCCGAGCAGAGGTTCAAGTTGAAGAGACTGACATGGCGGCCTTTCAGCTCAGAGAAGATAACGAGGCTTCTGGCTCAGGATCAGTTTGGCAGCCGAGACTGGCTGGAGGCGCTGACAGGAAATAATACTCTTGTCTGCAGATTCAATTAATTTGACTTCATATTTATTATCACAAAGCCTCAAATAAAATCTTTCTTCTGAAGTTAATCTTAGTTCATGTAATGTAGCCAATTGTAGAATGTGCATAATTTAGTTAAGGTGTTAGGATTCTCAATATAATAATACTAATACATTACATGTATAAATAACTTTTCTGAGTATAATCAAAGTCGCTTGTTTCAAATATGCTGCCAATGAGTCCATGGACAATCAGTACACTTTTTGAAGCTCTGCATTTCTGTTGTGCAGTAATTAATTTAGACATCCTTTCGGGTTTTCAAATACAGAATTGTTTAAATCGGAAGTCCAACTTGCATATAGTTGTTATTTCTTTCTGTTAACATTGGTTTTGGTATAAGATCATTTAGTGTAATCAGTCTCAATATGACTGTGTGTGTGCCATGGGCAGGGCTTGGCATAGGACTAAAAATGGCCATGCTTTTCCACGCTTCATCATCTGTGGTTTGTGTCAGACCCAGACTGTCTTTCCAGTCAACCGGTAAAAGATTTAAATCATCCCAGAGAAGAAAGATTCACCTTGACAGGCGGAACCTGAAAACCGGTAAATAAGAATACAAACAGACTCATTCCTCTTGCATAAAGCAAGGACAAACAGACCATTTCATTTCAAGGCGGGTGTCTGAGATTGTGTTGCTTCAGAGGAAAAAGTCTAAATATTTTATTAGCCTTTATAGTCAATTATTAACTTTCACAATGTGTGAATTATGTTTCTTTCTTCTCTCAGTTGAAAGACTCACAAAGCCCTTGTTTGTACAATCATCATACTAGCAGACATGTTTTATCTTTCTCTTTCAGATCTATTAATTTAGTTTTTAGTTCTAAAACAAGGTGATCTTGGCAGGGCTGCTAGCAACAGAATGTTTCTAAATACAACTTGACAGGGTCAGCGGGGCAAAACAAACTGTTGGGCTTCGTTTTGGCACGGGGAGAATTAGACATATGCAGCATGTTAGTCTCTGATGAATCTCGGTAGTGTTTTGTTGTTCTATATTCATCCAGTTGTTTGCTGCTGGTGGAAATGTTTTCCCTTTTTTTTCATTTGTCATTTTAATATATTAATGCTGTAGCCACCCCTTTTGATGAATGCAGGAACTAAAGCACGTATTCAGCGGCTTTTGAGGACAACTGGGACCTTTGGAAAAAATCTTTCCTCTTTACTGTTTATTAATATACTAAAAAAGATGAATGTGAAATAGGTAATCTTACAGCAAGGCCTATGTATCATAATGTATTTGCTCACAGAAGGAAAGAATAATGAAACTATTTTCAGCTATAAAGTCATGCCTGAATAATATGTCTGCTGCAAAGTGCTACAAAGCAAGAACTATTACAAGGTGGTTACTTTTTATAATCATCCTGGAAAAGACAGCCATAAATATACGTAGTTTTTTGCTCTTCAGTTTCTGAAAATATATATATTTATAATAAGCATTATGATTCTCTGAATGTTGTTTTGTTTTCTGTATATGTCCCTAGTGGTTGTTGGGATATTATTGATTCCTGCTATTGATCCAAATGTGGCAACAATGACTTTGTTTTCTCTAGTTTTCTCATCATTTGAAAAAGCTGCCTCCTGCTGTTATGGCCTAGTTGTTTTCATATCCTGCTGAGTTTACACAGAATGAAAGCTGACTAGCTATCCAAATGAGTTAAATTAAAGACATATTTTAAAAGGCTGAAGGACATTTTTTTTTGTGAAGCCGCCTCAGTCCTTGGTTTGGATCATTGGAAGAGAAAGTCTGTGTGTAAGTTAGGGCTGACGGCGACAGACAGGATCAATCTACCTCAATGTATATTCATATGCTGGAGGTTATTAAACAGCGAGCGCTACCAATTCACATGAGTCTGATCCAACATTCCCTCAAGCAACATATGCAAACTACCAGTGTTATGGACATCAAGTATGGGCATTAAGTACTAATTGGCCGTCTCGCTCATTGCTGCAACAGTGAATGATAGGGTTTCATAACAGTCCAACAGCCTCTTTTATGCAGCAGTGTGATCGTGATAATCAATCTAATGTGCAGAGGGGTGTTCGAGTCTCAGGATGAATTGGATGAGACATTTTTGGAAGTCAAGAGAAGTACACTGTGTGTTAGGAGCTAGAGCATTGTTTTATAAAACAGTGGTACATTAGCATTGAAGGGATATGAACAAATGGCACTGTGAATTGCTCCCCTTGGGAATGAACAAGAGAAGCAGGGAAGTAAACACATATTTAAAGCAAACAATAGGTGTGCTTCAATGGTTACACTCTGTAGTGCTGTTATGTCGTACTTATTCAACGGAATATGTTTTTACTTCTATTTCTGTCTTTTTCTGCACAGGCCTTCCCATGTATATCCACAGGCATCTATGGTAAGCATAATCTATTTTACTTTGTTTAACTGACTTCTTATTAGGGCTGCTCAATTAATATAAATAATTATAATTGAAATAAAACGATAATCTTTTTATTATTATTATTTATTTATTTTCATATTATTATTTATTTTTTCAGTTGAATTATACTTAAAGTTCAGGGAAATCAACTGTTAAAAACATACTGTTCACATTTTTTTTCTCCAATAAATTGATGTTTTCAAAGTAAATGGATAATCGTTTTTAATAATCGTGATATCAATTATTGACCCAAATAATCGAGATTATGATTTTTGCCATAATCGAGCAGCCCTACCTACCTATCATCACATCATCCACACTCTGCAGACGTTAACTCTGTGTACACACACTGCTTGTTTCAAATATCCTCTCGGTGCCTGTGAATGCAACAATGAGCAAAACATAACAACAAATTCACCTTACACCATGATGCACACAGACACAAGCTTGTTTAGGTGAAGTAAATGTAGACCTGAACAATGCTTGTGCTCCCTCATGGGACCAGGCCTGATATGCAGCAAGGCATCGCTGGCAAGAAGTGAGTGTGCTAATTAGACAGTCACATTGAAAACATGCCAAACTTGGTGATGAAAACCAGCTTTGAAGTTATGATGGCAAAATATGTTGGATGCAGGGAGTTTATGGAATATAGTAAAACAGCATCTGCTGAGGAGAAATAATGATTTCCTCACCGTTCTGACATACTGCATACAGTATACACCATCCATTTAATAAGCTCTAATAATCACAGTCGGTGCCAAGTATGCAGGATTAATAAGTACATGCTAATTTGCATTTGCTGTCAATAAAACCCCGCCAGCAACAATATGGTCTAAATCTGAAGATGTGTTTTTATTTGAATATTTTCAAATTCCCAAGATGCCTATTATGTGCATTACAGAGCTGTTGCCATTGTTCCTTTAAAGCCATACCTGAGCCAGTAGGTGTTAAACATAAACAGGGATGTGTAAATGCAGTCATCTCGTGAGAGTCGTTAGGTGCTGTGATCACTCTCCATGACCATATTACAGCCAACATAATGAAGACCATTAACAAGACCAAGAGTTCCCTATAGTGCAAACATTGTTCCCACAAGATGTTCCTATGTACATATACAAGGTTGATAATGAACCTGGGCCTAATGGAAAACAATTCAAAAGTGGTTTACTAAACACAAAAGGTACTTCTAAAGGAACTGTTAATTCCCTATATGGGCTTATATCTCCATCTTCATGAAACAATGATAATATATCTCTAGAACACTGTGCTTCAGACAAAATATTTGAATATATCTTACAACAGTGTAATTGTGTTGTTTGTTATCAACATTCAGATACCCATGGGATCATTTACTCTTTCAAATGTAGCAGGTTACTTTGTAAAACTGATTACAGACACAGTTAAGTTATCTAAAAGACTGACACTGATGAAGAGAGAATGCTGGTCTGTTTACGACACATGCAGACATTTGCAGCTAAATTGCCAAATGCAGGTGAACTAAAATATATTAGGGGCCGTACAGGCCGTAATTCATACTGGTCCTCTCACACACATACCAGGGTTTCCCACATATTGACTTATACTTGGGCGGACCGCCCAGGTATATTAACGGCCGTCCAAGTATATTTTACGACCCATTTAGTTTTTTTAGTTTTTAGTTTTTTTTATCTGTCCGCGACCACGATCGATTAACTTGTGGACAATGATCCCTCACTCTATGCCTCCTGTACCCAGGCCCGGACTGGCCATCAGGAGGACCGGGGGGTTTCCCGATGGCCTGCTGGCCTGAGGATTTTGTTTATTTATTGTTGTATGTATTGTGAACGCAACGCTGCGCAAATGTGGGTCTGCCTCACACAGGGTGACTGGCTGTCTACATGATGTGGCCTGCCGACATGGCCACTGTCATACAGATCATAAATCAAAGCCCTTGATTGGTCTCTGTGTGTCATTCAAGCTCGGGATAACCTCAGCTCAAGGGCCTCATTTATAAAGGGATATACGCTCAAAAAATGGCGTACGCCAGTTTCTACGCAATGTTTGCGATTTATAAAATACTAACTTGACGGGAAAACATGCGGTCCTCCACGCAAACTCTAACCCATGCGTACGCACTAAGCACAACAACGGGAGAGACGAGAAACTGCGACACCGTTGGCAGAAGGAAGAATGGAGAGAAATGTGTGGAAATAATACCATAAATAAAATGTTACCTCTCATTTATCATATATGAAGAATTCATTTTCAAACATTGATTAAAGCCAATCTTAAAATGATTAAACAAACGCCTGTTTGAGACTCCTCAGTGCACACAAAAACATAACTTGGAGAAATAAATAAATACGGATATGTTATTTAAAACCACCTGGAATATGTTCTGTTAATGTTATTAAATGTTTTCTCATAAATGATGCGGTTTTGCATTTCTATAGGTTGTACGAGCATGGTTTTATATACTACCATGTTTAATCATGTTTTATGCCGTTTGCTAAGACTTGATAAGTCGCTCGTAAAACACAGGAGGTATGGAAACTAAGAACACCACATGTGGTAAATTGTACAGCTAATATAACACAACACATTAGTTGTATTTCCTTTAACTGGTGGATATGGAGTTGCTGCAGTGGAGACGCTGCGCACAGCTGATCGACAGCTGGGACACAAACCACCAAATACGAAAACATAATTCAGATCCAGTCGTCATGACTCCACTCCGGAGGGATTCCCCGATCATTTCTTACAGTTTCTCATCAAGGGGGGGTCTCCCGTCCCGGGTACAAACACACTGCCTGAGGAAGGCTATGTGTATTTTTTTTGTCATGAACCTTTTTCGGACCACTTATTTATTTATTTTGGTGACGATCCGACCTCCATGCTGCTACTCTGGTTCAAACGGCATCCACCAAACAATATGATTTATCTCGACCTCTCCAAAATAACCAAAATCTGACACGGTGTGAGATGTCTTTTTTAGCTGTTCTGTCGTCATTTCCTGCGATCTTCTTCATAAAGTCAGTCAAAATGAATGAATGAATGAATGGGCGTTTCTTTGACTATTTATAGGCAAATATGGGCGTTACGTGAAGCCCGCAAAAGCTGCACCGCATTTTGAGTCGATTGTGAATTATAAAAGGGAAACCGGCGTAGGAAGTGCTGTACGCACTTTCCTCGCCGGTACGCAATGTTTGGTGAATTGGAAAATGTCGGAACATTTCTGTACCTATTTTTTGGATTTCTACTACGTAAGCAACCTTCCCACGTGAATCCTACGCACGGCGTTACAAATGAGGCCCCAGGTGAGGATAAGGACTCTGAGTGTTTAGATAGTTAACTTAGTCTAAGTTCTCTGTGGGTCTCAAACGGTTTGGACCACCATTTATGTAAACACATATTTCCATTTGAGGGGGTAGTGATTTGTAAAATATGCATGAATAAAAAAAAATTGAACTAGGTGAAAAAAGGTAAAAATAAAAAATGCTGTGTTTTTTTATGTTGGAAATGGTATGTTATTGGTTATGGCCATGATTTTATGATTATTGAAATGTATACAGTTTTGTTTCATATGGGTGTTTCCATAGATCTAGTCTCTTTATTTTCCCCTCAAAGTGCACCAGATTGATGCATTTAACTCAAAAAAATAAATAAAAATCTTACTAGACAATTTAGTAAGGTAAAAAACAAAAAGCAAAAACGCCTCTCAGACGCTCTTTCGTTTACTTTTTTAATAAAGAAAAACAAATGGTCCGAAGATACACGGATTCATCTCCCTCTATCATGTTGATTTGAATCCGAAGTTCTGAACATGAGCTCGACCTTCTGAGCCAATCACAGCGCGATAATGACCTCCCTTCCGTTTCAACTACTTTCTCTCACACATACATGCATTCTTCTCTTGCATACATATATTGTCTTCAGACATGCATATATTATTTATAATATTAAATGTCAACATTGAATGAATGTGCATGAGAGCAAAATGTATAAATATGAGCGTTAAAATATATGAATATGAGAGCAAAGAAATATGATAATATGAGAGCAAAATGTATTAATGTGTGAGTGTACATATATATATATATATATATATATGTGTGTGTGAGAGTGAAAATGTATGTATGTGTGAGAGAACCAGTATGAATTACGGCCTCATAAAAATCTTCACTGGTGATTATTTGTATTTTGACAAACATCATGCATGATGTTCTACCTCTGTATGGTTACAAGTATGTCTCATTGTGTGATGCAACTACAGTAGCCAATCACAGCCTGACATGAATCAAAACTGTAAAAGTCAAAAATCAGTGGAGGTTGAGCACCTGGTTCTTTGTGCATTTCAGCTAGACATGTCTGCAGTGCCAAATGTGTCTTAGAGTGCAAAATAAAGTGTCATCTGCTGAAGATAATATATTGGTTATAGAACACATTTATAAATTCAATAATGCACTCTTTATACCACAAGTCAAAAAAGGCATTCAGCTTAAACAGTGCCTATCACAACACAACACAATCCCAGAACACAACAACTAGGCATATATGTGAATAGACAAGCCAGATGTCTCTTACTCTACTATTATATTATTAGATTCCTATTATGTAAATATATGTATTCGTTTTTCTCTCATTTGTTACTGCATGAGTATTCAAAATACAATAACTTATCAGCCATAAGGAAACAACAAAAAGAGTATTTTTTCATCTACCTTACAACAGTTTTTCTCTGAAATGTCACAACAAAGGATTCAATTTCCTTCCTAAGTTATTACACTTCTTTCTTTATCCACCCTGCTTCATGACTAACAGGCAGCTGTCCCAAAGTACACACTGTAACGTCCCCACACACTCACTGATTACCAAATGACATATTATAGATAAAGTCAAACCAACGCTATTGATGTGCTTATTAATTTATTCCAGCCATAAACATGCTGTAACAAGAAACTTCTTGGCATAAAATATCTATCACATTATTAAAATCCACGGTGCGGAATAAATAAATAGCTAATTATTGGAGGCTGTCCAATCAATAGATAAAACATACAGCTGGAAGCCTATACTATATGAAGACACCCACACTATATCAGTTAAACTGTACACCCCAGCACGTGCACTCCGCTCTGCATCAACCAAACGGCTCGCTGCCCATCAGCAAAAACACGTGGGTTTGCTATCCTGCCTCCAAAATGGTGGAATGAGCTCCCCATTGACATCAGGACAGCAGATAGCTTACACACTTTCCGGCGCAGACTGAACTCATCTCTTTCGACTCCACTTCGAGCGTTAGAACTATTAACAAAGCACTTATATACTAATAAAGGGCTGGCTTATCTAAAGCCAGTTGAGTAGCACTTGAAATGTTTTTGCTCTATGAAGCCTGATGTACTTATATGATTCTGTTTTCCTCAAGTTTGTATTTTGTTGGTCGAACGCACTTATTGTAAGTCGCTTTGGATAAAAGCGTCAGCTAAATGCAATGTAATGTAATATCACTATATGCATATAATCATACTCTGAGCTCAATAGAATAACTCTTCACTCTAGCAATATTTTACATTTTCCACCAATCACTTTTGTAATTCACACATTTGAATACATAACTCCTCATAATTTCCTCTCACTATCTCACCTGCAATATTTCTGCCACCTGTCTATGCACACATAACAAGATGGATATTACTGATGTATTAATGATAAGAGGGGCAAACATTTATTTCCCACTCTTCTCTTATTCTGTCTTATCTCTTCCATCCTTTCTGGTTATTTTATTGCGAATTTTAGAGAGAGTGATGATACATTTAGCAGTCATTTCTGCAAGACGCACTTCTCTTCATTTCCTGTTTTGCTTTGGAAATTCCTACCACACATTCTGCATACATCTGAACGGGCTTGTATGCTGCATTGCCTCTCGTTTCTGTTTGTTTCTGAGACAAAACTCTGTGTGGACCCATAGTCAAATCAAGTTACGTCAATTGAATTTGTTAAGCTAAATATGTCAAATCATACTTTTACTTTAAAGGACTGCAATCTTGACAGCATCTAACACCTTTCATTCCTAGACCCCTTACCTAGTTTTATAAAGAGAACATTAGGACTCAAAGGTTCAACAAAACACAATTTCAACGTGTTTCTAAAACAATAACTTATACTTTGACAGGTTGAAATAAAATATAATTTGAATTAAGTATTAATTGTAATTAATTAATTGATACATGCAGACACATTTAAACATGTATATGTGGCATTTTAGAGCAAAATGGCTCTAGTGAACTGACATAAGTGCAGGAGAGAGGGTCCCTGTTTAACACCATAACACCAGAGAGAACAGCAAAAAGCACCGTACAGTACGTACGGTGCTTTTTGCTGTTCTCTCTGGTGTTATGTGCTGCATTGCCAGTAGGAGCCCATTGTAGCACAGCCCCTCACATCAAAGAAGTATGCAGCAGAGGGGGGAATCGGGAGGGGGGGGATTAAAAAGCCTGTTCAATAAATGGCTTAGCGCTTAGAGCTTCCAATGACTGCATCTCCACAGAACAATACAGCTGATCTTCACACAGGAGAGGGCAAATAGAGGAGGGACTTTCAGAGGAGCTACAGTTTAGAACATCAGTGTGGTGTTACTCTGTACGACTCCTCCCTGTGCCCCTTGAGTACCTTGTCAACCGTTTTGACATGTTCTCTACATTTTAGATAACCTTTAAGGTCAACTTCCATTTCAGCAATGTAAACAACCGCTTTTTAGTGTGAAAGGCACATCTTCCTGATCTCTCTTTCTCTGTCTGTCTCTTTTGTATCTCTCTGTAGAATACACACAGATATAGCCTAGCATAGTTGTATGAGTGCACACGGTCATGTACCAAGGTGCTATACTTACAGTATGCACTTGACTTATTTCCACACTCAAAATGCAGTTTAGACAAATAAATCCTGTACTCCCAACATTGTGACAGAGAGGAATCAGGAACAAGTTATCCAAGGCCTTTGTGGAGAGAAAAATAGATTTGTCAGGGAAGCTAATGCTAATTGACACTCTCTCTCACGCCTCCATATTCCAGGAGACTCAGTCACCATTGACAGATGATGGCAGAACAGGGAGGTTGGGTGTAGCAGGGTTGCGCAGAGGGTACCTTAGACGCTTGGAAAGAAAAATGAGGGCTCACACTTCTCTGACAGTCCAATCCCTCAGTCCGACCCATTAGCCACAACAGAATTTCTGCTCGGATAGTGTATCGGAGGTACCACCCATAAACAAACTGGTGCCCACCATGGGCCACGAGGTCACCCGGCATGATAGAGGTTATTAAGTGCCGCTCCTGTTTGCACATCAATCACAGCCATGAGACCCGGGTTTAAATGGATTATTCCTTCCAAAGAGGAGGCACCTCTCAATGTCCCACAAGATCAGTGCCAAGAGTCCAACTACCTAGACCAAGAGAGGTCATATTGTCTTTTTATGTTTCCCTTTCTCCTCCTTCATCCCTTCCATAGATTCTCTTGTGGTCTTTTTTTCATCCCACAAGTCTGTTTCCATCTCATAGTATGCACTCACACAGGCTGAGCTACCTGTTAAACCTTGTGTAACCAAACACACATACATACAAATCCCATTCTTAGATGTACTGTGGACAATTCAGCCTTGTGCAGCATCTTATCTATTGCTGGAAGAGCACTTTTCTTGTAATGAGCTGTACAGTTTAGAGAGCGTCTGCTTTGATCAATCTTAGCATGGACCAAAGAACTCAATGAGACGACAAGGACATGAACATTACGTCTACAACTTACCTGCATTACAAGCATTTATATCAAAACAATCGTAGGCCCTGAACATGGCAATACCACTTCTCAGGATAAATATCTTCCTGTAGACCGCTCACCCTCAACCTTTGGCTCATCTGTCTCTGTGACAGATCTAAGGATTGTTGACAGAAGAGTATTTGGACCGACTGGTGGCTGTGTGAGATATGCGGATGTAATATGTAATCCACCCAAGCTCTGCTGGTATGTCCGTGCTGCCTTTCTACAGTACTGTCCAGATCAAAGGTGTCAAGCTGCTATTTTTTCTATTCCAGCCAGCATCATACTCTGGCTCTCTCATCCCTGTCTAGGATTAAGACGGTTGGAGACATTCATGGCACCTTATCTCTCGGCAGTGATGGCTCGCTGCTGGCTTGCCAGAGATGGCCGGGGCAATCCCCCCCTCTCTTAAAACCTCAGGTTTACTACAGGGAGCTTAGCCCAGCTGGGTTAGGAATTTCAAGGTACATAGGAGCACCGTGCTGTATCAGTGGGTAGCAGAGTGTGTGCTCAGAGGGAACCGGAGCTGCGTAGCCCATTTAACTGCAGTCACACAGCATGCATTGTACTCAACACTAGCCTTGCTCTACCATTTTCATGGATGATGAGCCAAATGTAAATACTTGTAACTCAAAGGACAATACATTTTTAGGCCTTTGAGAAACTTGTTTGATCATTAAACCTTCACATATCAAACACTCCTCAGGATGTTTTTAAAAACGTGTAATGGTAAATTTAGCATGTAGGACAAAGCATGGCCTCGCCTATATGGAATGTTTCCAAGAAAGGTCATCATCTGTTGTGCCACGGAGGCTGCTCTCTTTCTTCCCACCTCTTTTTCTGCCTGTCTTCCTCTCAAAGCACCCTCCCATCCCTCTTTGTCTCTGTCTCCTTCTGCGAGCTGCAAAGTCGGTCATGGTCACAGCACTGCCGTGTCCCAGTGTTGGCGTAGGAAGGAGCTCGGGGCCATTTGACACCCACGCTTTGGCGCCTAGAGTCCTGAGGCAGAACTCTGTCCTCCACCCCAGGTCACCTCACCTCTCCTCTGGGCACTGATGGGGTGACAACCCTCTTTCCCTCCTCACTTTCCAGATGAATACACAGGACTGCTGCCCTCAACTAGAGCAGCTCTCCACTGTGCTGCACTTAATGATTTCCTCCTGCTGCCTAAACCTCAATCAACTAATCTACTCTGTATTACATAGTGCGTAAATGATTCCTCTCTGCCTGCAAGTTATAGAAGGGCAGACGTATCTTTCTAGGCCATCACATTTTATTGTAAGGGACATGTCTTATGTATAATATATGTCCAAATGTAAAAGTAAATCTAATAACATTTGTAATACCTTTCACCGTCAGATAAACACAAATGTTTTTGTTGGTGCCCTTTTGTATTTTCTATGTTTACAGTATGTCATATCAACACCCATAAGGATTTTACTAGTGCCAGACAAACCCAGCCTCGGGCTCTATGCTGCTTCAAGGTGGACAGCTCATCAAAATGAATGACGAGTGTTGAAATGTGAACTTGACCAACAGAAGCTGAGGGACAGCAAAGTGGGAGCAACCGTACAATTCTTGCCTCAAGGGGAGAAAAGCTGTACTTTGTTGCTGTACAAAGAAAGTGCTATGTGCTGAAAAGAAAATATAAAAACAAGAACACTAGAAATTCTAAAGCCCTAAAATAACAGCATGTTGTGGAATCCTCTTCACAATATAAGCTCACTCAGGGAAAAAAAACTGGTGTGGTCTGCACTATGCTGGAGCCTACCCATATATTTGCCAACAAAGTATGGGGATGAATCATCGCACTGACGTGAATTCAACTTGTTGACTTGGCTCCACTCGTTTTATCAGGGGATGCAGCTTCTTCTCACTCCTTCTCACCAAAGCAAAACACCTGAGCTACACAGGTTTGTTGTGAAAGTTAACTCTGTGAATGTAGGATATGTAAATGTTGCATACTGGCAGAAGAGAGAGCAATGGGCTTGCTAGTTTTTAAAGCAATAAATCCATGCAAAGAATGCACAATTTTATTATTTAACCTGGTCGATAATTAAGGCAGAGCTGTATGTGATGCAACATGGGAGCTGTTTAATTATGAATTAAGTAACTATGTTAATTGTTCTACCTTTTTAACTTCCAAATCAGTTCCTTTCCTCTGGTTTCTAGTTTTTCATGAGTCTGATAAAACCAGGTTCCTCAAAAGTCACCTAGGTTCTTGCACAAGTGTTCATAAAAGTGTTTTACATATGCGTACGAGAAGGGCCAGAAACTCTGTCTCCTGGTTGCATCAGAGATTAGAGTCGGCTCTCTTTTTCTTCATATTAACAAAGGTCCTACATGCCCAAGATCATAGGAATAAAATATTTGAATTCTGTTTTAAGATGAAACTCCTCTCCCGCTTAAATCACTGGGCTGATGCAGGGACATGGATCAAAATGTACCTTTCATTTAAAAGGAAATGAAGCCAAGTCATCGTTCTCATAGAATTTGATCATGCTTTTTAATTGTGGCATAAAATGAGTCAAAAGATTAAATGAGGTGAAGAATACTAAAGGAAAAGACCTGCCTTGCAGTCTTCTCAGGTCAGATTCAGACTTTATCTTACTAAATGTACTATGCTCACTACATTTGTTGTGGTCACTGAACCTTTAACTACTGTATTCAACATCACTGGATGCAAATCGTGTGAGCCCACTGTTCCCCTGTTACCCTTTGTCCACATGGCACGTGCCGAAGTCCCTGTTCCCCGCTCTGTCTGGATGCTGCACTCTGTCCAGTGATGAAGTAGAGGAACCTTCAGCAGAAATAACAGTGCACCACCTGAGTCCTCATCAGCGGCGCTGCGCTGCACATTTCCCATCAGTGCGCCTCACTAAGACAAATCTCCCTGAGCCGGCCATATTCCCAGCATAGAAGAGAGCCGAGCCAAGCAGAGCAGGGACCCTGGAGGGCCCACCACCACTGCGCCTGACGCCAGCTCTCCACCTTCTGACAGATTAGCCTTCACTGAACCCTCCGCACAGCAAATGGAGCAAAAGAGAATGAGGAGGAGGCATTGAGGGGGGGAAGATGTAGAAGTAAAACACTGGACTTTTTCATTTTGTGTGTACTTGAGCATGACAAATAACCAGCCCACTCAATCCTACGTTTTCCAGCTAGTGGATTTTGCACTTCCAACTGAGACTCCTGTGGCCAAGAGATGTGATTGAAGTAATGTTTGAGGGTTTTTAAACATATAAACATACACTGAACAAAAATATAAATGCAACACTTTTGTTTTTGCTCCCATTTTTCATGAGATGAACTCAAAGATCTAAACTCAAAACTAAAAACTTGCGACATCTGTGGCATTGTGCTGTGTGATAAAACTGAACATTTTAGAGTGGCCTTTTATTGTGGCCAGCCTAAGGCACACCTGTGCAATAATCATGCTGTCTAGTAATCAGCATCTTGATATGACACACCTGTGAGGTGGGATGGATTATCTCGGCAAAGGAGAAGTGCTCACTATCACAGATTCTTTCAGATTTGTGAACAATATTTGAGAGAAATGGTTATTTTGTGTTTATAGAAAATGTTTTAGATCTTTGAGTTCATCTCATGAAAAATGGGAGCAAAAACAAAAGTGTTGCATTTATATTTTTGTTCAGTGTAGTTGGCCCAGCTGACAGGGACAGAGTGGCACAGAGAGGAGAGGTAAAGGTAGTGGATGCTGTGAAGGAGACACATGATGAGAGAGATCAGCCGATGCACTCAAACGGCTGCTGTTGACCTTGGGCCGATGATGTTCAAGACGAGCAGAGTTCCTCTGGCGGACTGCCCCGAGGTGCCCTTTTTCCAGCTTTCAATCTAGATCTCTTTATGTCATCTCTTTTCCAACATTTGTTTATCATCCTACTTTCCTGTTATCTTCTTCACTGGTTCTATAGCTCACCTCTTTTCACCTCTCTTCACCTCTCTCCCTCTTCGCTCAGCTCTGCTATGATTAATAGGAATAGCTTTCAAATCAATAGAGCATGTGTAGAAACTCCACACTGAATAGATTAAATGGACAAAGTCCACCCACTGCTTATGACCAGTTAGACCAGAATGTCCTAATATCATGTGTAAGGCCTGTTCTCATTCATAACACTCCGTTCGATGTCTCACTATGGGATGCGCCTCATCGCGGAGCAAACAGAAGCATCAATCTCATTACGCCAATCCTGATTGGCTGGAGATCTTGACGTCAGCGTCAGGGAAATCACCCCCTATAAGTAGCTTGCGCCACAACGCATGCGCCATTCAAACACCTCTTCTCGCTTCAGAGCACATCTCTATAGTAGCCGGACAAGCTTAACGGTCCACAGACTGAACCCAAATATAACCATTTCGGTCGACGGGTGCTCGCCGGCTACTCCTTCTGCTTCGCAAGAAGACGGTAATACTAACGCCAGTTAGTATTAAAATCGACCTTGCCGTTCTTTCCCCGGAAAGTAAGGTAAGGTTTTGATTTTTCTCAAGCTAGCTACGCACCCGTTGCTAGCTAGCTTCCCCTTACTACCGACACCACGGTAGCGAGGACGCTTTTCTTTTTCTCTCTCACGGAGGAGAAAAGGATTAGAAGTATATTGACACACCAGTCAATATTCTTTGAGAACAAAGGACCCACACCGTCCCCTTTTTCTCCGGATTAAGGACGGGTTGGTAACACTTTTTCTCTCAACGACGTACCTGTTACGAGCGGTTCCTCTCCACGCCACGAGGCGAACAAGATGGACGCCTCTCCCCCTCACACCAGAGGAGTCAGGGACTCGAAGGCTCGGTCATGCGGCTGCGGGTTGAAGATAGCAGGCACAGACTCACACCAGGTCTGCCCGTCCTGCCTCGGGCTGAAACACGCCCAGGAGGCTATCGACAACCCCGGCTCGTGCGGGCATTGCGCCCTTTTCACCCGAAAGAGCCTCCACCGACGGCTAGCACACCAAGCTAGCTTGTTGGAACAGGACTCCCTCATGTCCACTGATTCGCCGTTTGGCAATCAAGACACGGGGGCGTCTGCTGCAGAGACTGAGCCCCTCACTATGTCGGTCTGGGGCTCACTAACAGCGGCAGCTGCGGAACCGGGATCCCACGCCGTGTCAGGCCGGGACCCGGTGGCGGCAAGAGACGCGGGAACGGAGCCCCACGCCTCACCAGGTGGGAGCTCCCGGCGAGACCTCACCATGGTCTCACCCGCGGGGAATGTCCTGGAATTAGACTACATGGGGGACAAAGAGGACGCCTCTGAGTCCCTCCTGTCTGATTCGGATGAGCAAGAAGAATATATCTTCATGTCATCGGCTCAAACGGCAAAGCCGGGAGCGATGGCTGCTCTCCCGGGCGATAGCACACCAGCTTCGCCCTGTCTGAGCAGGGACCTGCAGGCCGCGTGTCAGCGCGCTGCGTCCAGGCTAGACATCCCGTAGCCCGAAAGGGCCAAGGAGACCGCCAGGTCCCGTTACGAGGGGAAACATTCTCCCCAAGCAACGAGGACAAGGAGGCAACTCCTCCCGGTCTTCCCGGAGATGTTGGATGAGGTGTCGGTCTCGTGGAGGGACCGACCCTTTACCAACAAGGCCCCAATCCAGGGTGCCTCCTCCCTAGGTATGGAGAGGCTCGGCCTGCTCCGCATACCGCCGATGGAACTGCTGGTGGCAACCCATCTCCTACCGAGGATGGGCCCGTCACCAGGCAGGAACCCAACGCTGCCAGCGAAGGTGGATCGTTTCCAGTCAACCGTGACGGAACGGTCCTACAGAGCAGCAGCGTTGTCCGCCAGGGCTCTGAACGTTTCCTCACTGCTAACCGCATACCAAGCGGAGCTCTGTGAGGATATGTCGAGTAATCCTGGACCGGCCGTTCTGGACGAGTTGGCCGCGGTCACAGACATTTGTCTCCGTGTCCAACGCTGCGCCGTCCAGGCCACGGGCAAAACAATGGGGATCATGGTGGTGCAGGAAAGAGCTAGATGGCTCAACCTCACCAATCTCCCAGACCGGGAAAAGGAGGATGTGCTTGACATACCCATCGTTCCCGTTCGGCTCCGCTCTTGCCTCCATGCAAAGCAGATGCGAGTCGAAAAAGAAGGAGGACGAGGCCCTCCACCTCTGCCTCCCTCGAAAGGCCCAGCCGCTGCCTTCGCAGCGGCAGCCCTTCGTCCAAGCTGCGAACCCTGCTCGGTTAAAAATACCGAAAGCGCAGAGGTCGCAGTCCGCCCCGAGTCCCCAGCCCAGGCAGGGGATGAGGGCGAGCTGGCCTAGAAAATCTCCAGTTCCGGCTGCAGCCCAGGCGCAGCCAACCCAGAATTTCGGCCAGCAGTCGAGGAAGAAGAAGCAAGCGGCGCGACAGCCCCTCCTTCTCCCCTCTGTGACAGAGCTGGAAGTCTACGGTTCCCCAGCTCTAAATGTGTTCCCGCCGCCTCGAGAGATGCCTCAACACCATCCTCAAGTCCGCATAAACACATGTCACACACTTATTGATTTTTCTGTCACAAATCATTTTCCGCTGACGCATCCAGGCTTCGAGCCAAGGGCGCAGCTCGGAAAAATGAAAAGAAAAATAATAAACAGCCAGTCAACTGTTCCCCTTCTGAGAGCAGCTACGGCATCTCTCAAAAGGCGGATTACAGGCGGGTCTGTGAAGGCACCACCGTCACGCGCATGCGCAGTGCCGGCTGGGGTTTTTAAAAGCACCGCCACGCGCATGCGCAGTGCCGGCTGGGGTTGTGAAGGCACCACCGTCATGCGCATGCGCAGTGTCGGTGGGGATTGTCGAAAGGGGGCACCACTGTGTTCAGACACTAGAGGGCCCCATAACACAACAAATAGAGACTCAGAGGGGAAGAGATGTGACATCTCCACTGGCTCTAAGGAGCATGCAGTGGAAGATGCTCACATCATCTGCTTGGGTTTTCAAGACAGTAACACGGGGCTACAGACTCCAATTCGCTGTCACCCCCCCTCGCTTCTCGGGCATTCTGCATTCGCAGGCCCGAGGAGAGTCAGCCCATATTCTGGAGAAAGAGATTCTCTCTCTCCTAGAAAAGAGGGCTATCTATTGTACCCGCCGAGCAGAGTCAGGGCGGCTTCTATTCCAAGTACTTCCTCGTTCCCAAACGGGGAGGGAACGGAATTCGGCCAATACTTGATTTGAGGGCTCTGAACAAATATCTAAGAAGATATAAGTTCAGAATGCTCACTCACACATCTCTGCTGCGGCTCGTGCGACAAGACGACTGGTTCACATCAGTCGACCTGAAAGATGCGTATTTTCACATCCCAGTATATTACCCACACAGGAAATATCTGAGATTCGCATTTCAGGGGATCTGTTATGAATACAGAGTACTCCCCTTCGGTCTGTCTCTCAGTCCAAGGGTGTTTGTACGATGTACGGAAGCCGCGATAGCCCCGTTAAGACAACAGGGTATTCGCCTGGCGACCTACCTGGACGACTGGCTGCTTCTCACACAGTCCTCCCCGCCACTGTATTCCTCCGGGGAACAGCGGCCGGATTTGCCGTGTCCAGCCCGTGCTTCACGCACGTACAGGGACAGATCAAGGGTGCTTTGTCATAATGACCAACCCCTTGTGTCCTGGGCTAACCCTTATAAGGGCAAGCCTGTTACTAAGCAACGGCTCTCCCACTGGTCTGTGGAAGCAATTGCTTTGGGGCTCATACGAGTCAGAGTTCGCAGGCACCCTCGGGTCCGCGAGCTCTTTCGACTCAGAGTCTGGCTGCATTCTGGACTCTGTCCAGGATGTCTCCCATCAAAGACATTGGTGCAGCGGCGAGCTGGTCCTCGCCGCTCACTTTTGTCTGCCTCCTAACAGGCTGGACGTTCTGCTCCCAGTGTGACTCAAGCAGTGCTGGGCACCTGGTTGAGTCAGAGCTCTACCTGTTAAGTTCTGGTTGGTTTGGTGATTTTCGAGATAAGCTCGTCTGGCAATACGGGAGCTACAATTTCCCATAGTGAGACATCGAACGGAGTGTTATGAATGAGAACTATAGGTTACTTACGTAACCCCAGTTCTCAGAGTAACATAAAGTGAGATGTCTCACCAGACGGCCCTCCTTGCTATGGTGAAGCGAGAAGAGGTGCTTATTTTGAATGGCGCATGCGTTGTGGCGCAAGCTACTTATAGGGGGTGATTTCCCTGACGCTGACGTCAAGATCTCCAGCCAATCAGGATTGGCGTAATGAGATTGATGCTTCTGTTTGCTCCGCGATGAGGCGCATCCCATAGTGAGACATCTCACTTCATATTACTCTGAGAACTGGGGTTACGTAAGTAACCTATAGTTTTCAGCTCACTTTAGGTGACACAGTAAGAGCACAAAGAAGGGTCCTGACTTCTTAAGATGATGTGCTCATCTATTCCATTTGTTTATGTGCTTACTTCCTGACACCTCTCCCGTTGTGTGTGCTCTTCCTAAACAGCTGGTGCTATCTCTGTGGATCTATATTTCTCAGCTTTCTCGTCTTCCGCACATCTGTTTGCCTATGGTACTTGACGTGTGAGTTGGAGTGTCGGTACACCTGCATACGTGTGGAAACGGATTTTAAAAAAGGAAACATCATCAGACAAAGTGATATCGCTGTAAAGGTTACGTGTGTTTGGGGAGACAAGAGGAGTCAGGTGACCTGCAAACTGATTTGACATGCTGGATTAGGTTCTGAGCACACAGCTCTGGGGGCAGCTTTTGAAGGGCAGGAGCCGTGAACGGGCCACGCACTGTCTTCAGACACTAACAGAGCACCATAGGAGCAGACTGGCTTTCACTGCTCGCTGGTATGCTCCTCACATCCCGCTCCACACAGGGCTTTAACAGTATCTCAGCCAGAGCTCGTCAGCACTTCAGCCCGTCTAACTCAACCACTCCTGTCAGGCTGAGAAGGGGGAGGAGAAGAAAACCAGAGAGAGAGAGAGACACATCAATGGCAGTCAGGTGAGGGTAGTGGGAGTAAAACTTCCTACAGTATATCTTGACTGTCAAGGCAGTTGATTCAAAGCATTTACAGAAAAGTTATTGAGAGGCTTTGACAGCGGGGGGTCTGGGTGAGAGATGAAAGAAATCAGGAAATGTAAGGCTTGATCTTGGTGGCTTTTCATTTTCTTTTCATCCTACTTAAAGGTTAGATGTCGTCACAGTGGTTGTAAGCCTGTTTCATAGGTCATAGAATGTTAAAGTCGTGTCAATGACCCAGGAAAAGAAAAATATTTGAGAATGTGACCCATGTAATAACCAACAGGCAACAAATATGGCATGGCCCTTGTATCAGTTGATGTGGGTTGAAATTGAGGTCTTGACCTCTGTCGTTAGAGGAAGACAGTGCCTGCTGCAACCTGCGGCCCCTTATGGAGTTCAGAGGTGAGAATATAGTGGAGATTGCCGTTTTAAATCATGAGCCAGGTCAATTTGGAGTCAGAACTCAAAAGTATGGGCTATGTTTGTTTGTTTGTCTTCCGGGCTTATCTTTGCACAGGACAGGCACTGTAAAGGTTGTAGCTGTGAAGCAACTTTAAACTAGCTCGACAGACCTGTGCACGCTTCAGAGTAAAATGCTTTCAGCAAGTTCGGTGAAAGGCCCAGAATAAGAAACTCAACAAATAATCACTTCAAAATGAAAACAACTGAAACACTACACGGTGACTGAGTAGAAGATTGTCAGTGCTTTCAGTAATGGCTTATATACTCTCCAGCTGAAGTAAAGCTGGCTGAAGGGCTTTTATAGTCAATAGCTCACTCTAAGTGTTGGCTCTTGGGAAGTTCTCTTCAGTGAAATGATCTTGAGATCAGCATCCAGCACAGTCCTCCCTCTGTTGGCCTTATTAAAAATTAACCCAATTGCAATGTGTGTTTAGATCGATACATTGTGTTAACAGTTTGTGGCCCTTCTCAGCAGGTACGAGTAATACATGCAATAGTAAGCCACATTGCTTTTCAGCCTCACTAGCTTTACTATATATTCCATCCGGCAAACTGCTAATATAGGATAGTGTGAATGATCACACGTGTGTAATTTTCCACCTAAAGACAAAACAAATCAATTGTACCTGAGGTAGTAATTAGTGAGGATGTGATGAATATATGTTGTACTTTGCATCTACAATTTTTAACCCTGGTATGAGTCTGTGTGTGTTTACCCATCACTGTGCATCACACGTCTTGAACAGTTTATCAGACAGCTGGTGTCATCTAGCAGAGACAAGCAGCTTGTGCTTCTTTCCATTGATTTGGTAGAAATACTGTTACCTGTGGAGATATCGGTTTGTCTGTCTGTTCGCCTGTCTGTTTTTGTCTCCCTCTTGTATTTGCATGTTGGATACTACTGGTATTGACACAGTGTTTCTCTCCTATAGGTTTTCCGAATGAGCCTGCAGCTGACATCGCTCTCAAAACAGTAAAGAGCTGGATCGACGAGAATCCTGATATGGTAGGGTAATGCATGTTCAAAACAAATGGCTGTCAATCTCAAGCCATCTATCCTTTTGTGCAGGGAATGCTTTCGCTGAATGCTTTGGTGTGAGGGGAGACGATTGGACCACATCAGAACACTAATGCATCCCATATCAGACAGACATCTCATCCACCTGTGCCGCTTGATCAGCCATTTAGTTTGTGGTCTGGCTGCATATAAAATTAAAAGCCAGTCTGAGACCAATCAGGCCTTAAATGGTCTGTTGACTGTTTAATTGGTCTATGCTTGGGAGATTAAACCCAGGAGAACATCTACACATCAGATCAAATAATCTGAAATTGGTTTTGTGTTAGATGAATCATAGTGATGCCATCACATTCAATTTGGTAGAAAAAAGGCATAAACAAAGTAATCACAAGTAAAATAACCACAGGTAATGCTATAATCTACAAAACAGATCATACTTTTCAGTTTGAGTTATTAGGTGAATAGCATAATAGTTATCATGATGTTGACATTTTAAATTCAAAGCAAATTGTGCTAAAGATTGAGCTTCATGCTGCCATTAGCACTTTACCTCAGAAAAGCCCACATTATTGTTTTATAATCCAGCCATGAGAAAAACCAATAATGTGTGTGCTTTACAAAACTACTGCTTTATTCTGATATCTGTGGCCTTGATGTTAGGCTACACCTAATGATCAAAGATAACTCTGAAGCCTTTTAAATTGTCTCATATGTTGTGCTTCACCCAGGGTGCTTAAACCGTTATATGTGCCTGTATTGAAACAAGTCAGCACTAATTAAGCAGGTGCAACTCCATGTGAAGCTGTTATTATGACCAAATTATAGCCCGAACTCATTTCAATACAAGCAATTATGAGGTGTATACACAGAGCATTTACAGCTTCATTATCACAAGTGAAAAACATTCACAATTAAAAAAGCGTATTTATCACCTTGTGTTGTTTTCATTAACAGTTTGTGATGATATAATTGTGTACAGGAGGCTGTTTGTGCATCAGTTTGTGTGTCAGAGAGTGATGGTAACCTTCGGGGGTCATTTCTGTTTACTGTGACCCTGGTTAAGTCTGTCACTGTGGATTGAGGTGTTTTATAAAGCTCACAGCTTGATGTGCAACAGCAACCCTCAGCTGGTGTTATGGATGTTTTCAGCCCAATGACTGTGAGCTGCTGGATAACTTTGCAGTCGAGGTGCTATGTTAGCGACACTTGTTCACTGCCTGATGATTTCTGTAACATTTCTGTGGGGAATCCATCAGCACTCTTCTGTAAAGAAGGTTGTATATCTTATTGCTCACTGTAAATAACCAGCTAATGTGAAAAGCTGACTTTTGTTGTTGTTTTGTTTCACATCAAGGATTGTTTTCTTGCCGTATGGAGTCTTCCCCTCACCGTTGCTCAGTGCGTAGTTGCTCTTGGCGCATCCCGAAACAGATTTTGTTTTGCAAGTAATTATCGCTGTTCAATTTCAACCAGACAGAAAACAAGATTCTAATATTTAAAGGTCCCATATTATGCAAAGTGTACTTTTTCATGTCTTGTAAACATACATATGTGTCCCTTCTGAGTTAAGAGATTAGGATAGTTTCTGGAAAAAAGATTATTTCTCTTTTTGTCCTGATCCATCTATTTAAAAACATGTCAGAAAATTAGCTGATCAGAATTTGGCCACTTTGTGATGTCACCATGTTTTTTGGGTTGTGCAACCATTAGGCCAAGGGTTGGCAATGTTTTTGATATGAAGTGCCATCTAAAAAAAATGTGATCAGTGTGCCAAATCCACATTAAGATCACTATGACTCGCGCATGCATGCACGTGCATGGTTGTGGCATGACCACCTAAACAGAAAGATATGGACACAAGATGTGTGCAAATGTAAATAGTATCCTATCCATGTGAACATGATTTAAGTGGGGGGGGGGACCTAACCTCCTCTAGGGGGGGTTTGGGTGCATGCACACCCGGGAAGATTTTTTTTTTTTATATTGAAGTTAAAAGCATCAATCTGGTGCACTTTGAGAGCAACATTAAGAGATCTCTGGATACATCTTTCAACACCCATATGAAACAGAACTGTAAACAGATTTTCTTTATGAATATTTTACAAATCACTCTCCTTTTAAAGTGTATTCTTGTTTGTTAATAACAACTTTTTTTACTGTCATATTCATTTCATTTCAAACCTTTATTTATCCAGGTGTATCCCATTGAGATCATTGCTCTCTTTTTCAAGGGAGACCTGCTCAAGTAGGTTCCACATGAAACATAAAAACATAAACAGAACAACAAAAAGGAAATTATACAGTATTACAGGGATTACAATTTACAATAACTATTCACATGTACAGGTACCAACAGCTTCCGATTGAGTAGCATCCAACCGAGCTTTCAAAACATTTAGTGGCACCAGATTGCTCAGTTTCCATTTAATTTGCCGACCGTTCCAAGACAGAGGAGCTGCGCATCTAAAAGCTATCTTCCCTAAGACAGTCCTAGCAGTTGGCACATTTAATAAAACCACAGCATGCGATCTCAGGCAGCATATAGTATTTTATACCTGTTTTTCATTAAATGAAAATACAATTTAAATATTTTGCACACTTATTCCACTTATTCCTAGTGTGCCACTGGTTACGGTACCACGTGCCAATGGTGGCATGCGTGCCTAGGGTTGCCGACCCCTGCATTAGGCAATAACCAACCAAGGTAACACCCATACCTTATCACCTGAATCTCCTCCTAGAGCAACATTGCGAGTTTTTTAAACCAAACAACTCGCAGAGGGGCGCTGGGAGTGGCAGCTCATTTGTATTTAAAGCTACAGACAAAGAATCAGCACTTTTGAAACAGGGCTGAAACAGAGGGGTTTATGGGATGCTACAATGCATGATCTGTTTGGTATTCCCGCCAAACACTTCAGAGGCATAGTTTGTATATATCTGAGACCTATAATATATTGTTGAAAAGAGTATAATAGGGGACCTTTTAGTAGAATTAAAACAAATGGCTGTTACAGTTTCATAGTGCCTAAAGTTACAGCATGTTGTTTTTTTATGTTTAGAGTGTTTTATTGCACATTCAATGTTAAGACGAATGCCACGTGCTTTGTCTGATATGTTTAGAAAAGCAATTCATCACCGCAGCATTTATTCGATTGACCAACCCAGTGTCAACATAATTGATCCATGGATCCATGCGTTTGTCACCTCCCGCTTGGACTACTGCAATGGTCTCCTGTTTGGGGTTCCCAACAAAACCCTGGACAGGCTCCAGTATGTCCAAAACTGTGCTGCTAGGGTACTCACAAATACAAAGCCGTGGCAGCACATCACTCCCACCCTCATCCACCTCCACTACTTGCCGGTCAAGTCCCGCATATCATTCAAAATCCTCCTCCTTACCTACAAGTCCCTCCATGCCCATACCCCCCAGTACCTATCGGACATCCTTCACCCACATGCCCCACCCCGGAACCTGCGGCCTTCAGACTCTGGCCTGCTTACCACCCCCCGCACCAAACTGCGAACCTTCGGGGACAGAGCCTTCAGTGTGGCAGCCCCCAACCTCTGGAACGCTCTCCCTGCGGAGATCCGCAACATCCCCACGCTTGACGCCTTCAAAAGGGCCCTCAAGACCCATCTGTTCACTAAGGCCTTTGGCCCCTAATCTATTTGTTGTTTTGTCTGTCTGAGTGGTTGTCTGACTGCCTTTTGTTTTGTTTTGTTATGTTTGTTTTGCCCTGTTCTTCCTTGTAAAGCGACCTTGGGTCTCATGAAAGGCGCTATATAAATCCAAGCTATTATTATTATTATTATTATAACTGACATGATTCTGTTTCAGGCTTCGTGTCAAAATTATGAGCCGACTGCATGTTTTATACAGAGCTTACACTCATTAAACACAGGGGGAATAGAAGCCTTGAATGTATTGCACAATATTGAGCAAGTTGTTGTACGTGTTGTTTTCTCTCTTCAAGGGCGGTGAAAGAGATGAGATATGGTGCGCTCCTCCATCAAAAGGCTCTCAGAAGTTCAGCATTGCTAAGGTGGCTCATATAACACAGATTGCAACCAGCTTTCCAAAGATAGAGGGAGAATGAGAGGTTTGAAGCCCAGTTTATCATGCATGGAACAATAGGCCTAGATTGCTCAGTGCGCTCACCTCCAGCTCTGCTCCCGGCCCCGAGGAGCCTGTGTTGTGGGCGTCCGCAGAGACGAGTAATTTCAGGGCCATGATAAGCGCTCTGTTTTGGGGAAGATACTGCGCAATTGTGGCTGAATTTTAGTACAATGGGCTGGCTGTGGATCTATCACACTGGGATGGTAGAGTACAGGCTGTAGCTTTTCCTGTGTTTCTGTGTTAGTTATTCACAAGGGTGGAAAGTAATCAACTACATTCCCTCAACTACTGTACTCGAGTATTTCCATGTTGTGCTACTGCATGATTCTACATGTCAGAGGCTTGTACTTTTTACCCTTAAAGGTCCCATGACATGCTTTTCTGGTTATTACCTGTCCCCTTGTGTGTTATGTAGCTTTTTATGCATGTAAACGGTCTGCGAAGTCACACACCCTCAAAGTACACCCTGTAGCGAGTACAACTCTAACACAGAAAAGACCTGTCTATGCTGCCCCAGAACGCGTCGTTGGAGATTTTTCTTTTTCCATTATTTTCTTCCTGGTCATAGTGATGTAACGGTCATAGTGACGTAACGGCTCCTCACACACACACACACACTCACTCATCCTTATATTTTCTCAGCCACAGCTCAGCGGATTTCCGCACACACTCACTCAGCCTTATCTTTTCTCAGCCGCGGCTCCGTGGATTTCCGTGTGTGCTCAGGTTAATTTCAGCGGTGTCTCGCAGACCCCACGCAGCAACCAGGAAACGACACCAGTAATACAGCTCACACTGTCCGCTCCTCGAGCCTCAAAGGGCCCCGCAACGTCCCGCCAACACGGCACCCAGACCCCACGCAGCATTCTCATCTGTTTGTCATTACTGGTGTCACTTTCTGGTTGCTAACAAACGCCATTGTAACACATACACACTGATGTTCCGCTGTAACGGTAGTGGACTCATCAGAACAGAGTGGGCGAGCTGACCAATCAGAGTACAGCAGGAGCTCCAACAAGCCGTGTAGGACAGAGAGTGAATACATATACTATACAGAGATGCTGTATGAGAAAACCAATGTGATTTTGGAACATTGAACAATGTAAATGTATTTTAGTAGATCTCAACAATGGAATTATGATCAGTAGAAATGGCCATGTCATGGGTCCTTTAACATTTATTTGATAACTTAAAGGTGGGGTATGTAATTTATTTCAGAAACACTTTTTGTTATATTCCATTGAATGCTCTTAACATCCCGATAGCAATGAATATATTAAATGCTTTGACAATAAATACATTAAAAAAATGTATCTGTGGAAGCCGTGGCGCTGTAAAAAGCACGACCAATCATCTGAGCCGGCCCGGCTAAAATAACTGGATGGCCTACCTGCCTATCAGCCTTCCATCTGTGCACAAACTTATCTCATGCCCTCATTTTCATTTCATTTCAAACCTTTATTTAACCAGATTGGTCCCATTGAGATCATAGATCTCTTTTTCAAGAGAGACCTGCAGCATATAGGTTCCACATGAAACATAAAACAATAAAGGACATCATACATTATATTTACAGGATACATTTACATAGTTAGACATTTACAAGTGGCCATAGTATCAACGAGCATTTCATTTAGCCTAGCTTTAAAAACATGCAGAGGAATGAGATTGCTCAGTTTCAATTCTTGCTGAAGATTGTTCCAAGCAAATGGAGCTGCGCACATAAAAGCTGTCTTACCTAAGACAGTCCTTGCTCTTGGCACATCTAACAATACTACATCATGCGATCTCAGACAATAGCTGCTTGCAACTCTCTGTGTTATCAGAGAGCAGATATAATATGGGAGTTTACCCAACAAAGCTTTATAAATAAACGTGTACCAATGACTGAGCCTCTTTACAGTAAGTGATGGCAAACCTGCCTTGGCATACAGGGTACAGTGATGAGTAAGTGCTTTACAATTTGTGACAAATCTCAGTGCGCTGTGATAGGCGGCATCTAACTTGTTCAGGCAATAGGCAGGTGCATTCATATAGATCAGATCACCATAGTCCAGCACAGGTAAAAAGTTCACAGTGACTAGCCTTTTCCTGGCTTCAAAAGAGAAACAGGACTTGTTTCTGAAAAAGAAACCTAGTCTAACCCTCAGCTTTTTAAGCAGGTTATTGACATGAAGTTTAAAAGTAAGACAATCATCAAGCCAGATACCAAGGTATTTATAACTGGTAACCACTTCAAGTACTTGTCCTTGCATAGTAACAATATCCAAAGCAGGCTCTGGTGTCTTTTTAGCTTTTGAAAATAGCATTACCTTGGTTTTATCAACATTTAAAATAAGCTTAAGCTCAGCAAGCTGAGTCTGAATATTGTTAAAAACAGCCTGTAATTTAACACCAGCCTCCTGAATGGAGGGACCTGCACAATACATCACGGTATCATCAGCATAAAAATGTAAAGTAGCTTCATCCACATTTTCACCTAAACTGTTGATATATATGGAGAATAAAAGTGGACCTAAAACAGAACCTTGAGAAACACCATTAGCAATGTTCAACCACTCAGAAGACAGCCCATCAAAGTGAACACATTGGGACCTTTCAGAGAGGTAGTTCACAAACCACCCTACTGCATGGCTGGATATGCCGATACTGAGTAGCCTCTGCTTTAAGATGCGATGATCGACGGTATCAAACGCTTTGGAAAGGTCAATAAATAGAGCTGCACAACTCTGCTTATTGTCTAAAATACTCGTAATGTCATTCACCACTTTCATTGTGGCAGTGATGGTGCTGTGTTGCTTTCTGAAGCCTGACTGATGTTTAGACAGGATATCATTTTTACATAAAAACACCTGTTCACTCACTAGGCGTTCGAGCACCTTCGCCAGAACTGACAATTTAGAGATTGGCCTATAGTTATTTAAAATAGTTGCCTCCCCTCCTTTTAGCAAAGGCAAGACATAAGCTGACTTCCATATTCTTGGAATTGCATTTGTGCTGAGGGAGAGGTTAAAAAGAGTAGTAAGAGGAAGAGCAATAAAATCTGCAGCTATCTTTAAAAAGAA
Source organism: Gymnodraco acuticeps (assembly GCF_902827175.1). Taxonomy (NCBI): domain Eukaryota; kingdom Metazoa; phylum Chordata; class Actinopteri; order Perciformes; family Bathydraconidae; genus Gymnodraco; species Gymnodraco acuticeps. Next base: position 569,849 of record NW_022989803.1, on the reverse strand, counting down.
AGGTTCTACGTTGTCCGGGCCAGCCGGTTTCTTAGGATCTAGCTTAGATAAGGCTTCATGAACAACATTGACAGTAAAAGGAGTAAAACTGAAAGGGTTTTCCAGACCACATTGTTCAGAGTCACGGATTGGGGTGTTCACAGAAGCAGAGTTAGTCACAGAATCAAACATAGAACCGCAGGACACAAAATGCTCATTAAAGCAATTTAACATAGTGGCCCTGTCCGATATAGTGCCAGATGCTGTGGTAAGGCACGGAGGTAGCTCATTACGGATCTCACCGGTGGATATCGATTTTATTGCTTTCCAAAATTTCCTAGGATTATTTAGGTTTTCTGTGGTAACTGACAAATAGTACTTCGACTTTGCACTTTTGACATTTGAAGTGAAGCTATTCCTTAGCTGCCTAAAACGCAGCCACTCTACCTCTGAGCCTGATTGCCTAGCCTTTGCCCAGGCCGTGTTTCTCTCATGAAGGAGACTAGACAGCTCAGCAGAAAACCAAGGATTGTCTCGTCCCTTTACTCTAAATTTACGCAGGGGTGCATGTCTATCAATGATCTCCATAAAACCAAGATAAAAATAAGACCATGCAGTTTCTACATCAGCACACAGATCGATTTTACCCCAATCAAAATCAAACAGATCATGAACAAAACCCTGCTCAACAAAATGTTTTTTTGTCTCTCTTAATGATAATGCAAGGTTTAACCTTTTGGACCTTAGTGTCCCTAATTGTGGCTACAACACAGTGATCGCTCAGATCATTTGCAAATACTCCCACAGATGAATATTTATGGGGATCATTAGTTAAAATGAGATCAATTAGGGAGGATTTATTAGGGGACTTAATATTTGGGCGAGTAGGACTGTCAACAATCTGAGTAACATTCAAAGAGATACAAAGGTTTTTTAAATCCTCTGACACTGCAGTTAACCAGTCCCAGTTAAAATCTCCAAGTAGCACTATTTCCTTGTAGTCTAGTTGTGATAAAAGATTTGCTAGTGAAGACAAGGAGTCTTTGACAGCTGAGGGGGGTCTGTAACAACTCACTACCATGACCTGTTGACCCTTTGCCACTTCTATATTTATGGCTAAAAATTCAAATTGCTTACTGATCGATTTGGAAACTAATGTGGTTACACTGAACTTATTCTTAACATAAATGGCAACGCCACCACCTTTATTAGGCCGGTCGGTACGATCGATACACATTAAAACCATTTAAGGCAATAGGCGCATTCACACTGCGGTACTTTTCCCACAAAGGTTCATGTGAACTTAGTTCATGTGAATTCTTTAGTTCGCATGAACTAAGTACAGATCGCGTTCACACTGGAAAAAGTCCCTGGGGGTGGATTAGGCAAATGAAGCCGCTGACGTCACTTGTTCTTCTTCTGCTTTGGGCTTACTGGCAGGCCGCAAACCACTTCACGGTGTATACTGCCGCCCAAAGTCCCCGGCCGGAAGTCCCCGGAGTTGGGGAAGGCTTCAGTAGAAGCTGCTGGGACTCCCAGCAGCTTCTACTGAAGCCTTCCGAGTAAATCGCCAGAACGCCGACACCTCCTCATCTCCACCGCTCCCATGTTTTATTTTGTGTTGCCATAAGTTAGTCTCTCTGCGTTTCTGCGCTGGGCTAATGCTAATGCTAATAATGCTAATGCGAGGATAATAAAATGGCGGCTTCACAAAACTTTTTGGGAGTTTTACGGGGCGTGGTTTGCAATCCGCCCAGCCAATCAGAAATATAGCTCTTTTCTCACAAGAGAGCCGCACGAAAGTCCCTGCTCTCTAGCAGGGACTTTCGTGGGGGTAAAAAGGTTCACATGAACTAATTTTAGTACCGGCTCTTTTTGGTGTGAACGCGATAAAAGAGTTCACATGAACTAAGTTCACATGAACCTTTGTGGGAAAAGTACCGCAGTGTGAATGCGCCTAATGTCAGAGGCCAAAATAGACTTGTTTAGCCATGTTTCTGATAAGACAATGACGTCAGCGTCAGTCGATTTTGCCCAGATACGGACAAAATCTAGTTTACCTAACAGACTGCGCACATTCAAGTGGATGAAACCCAAGCCAGAGCTAGCTTTAAAATCAGCAGGAGTAGCGATCTGACTACTACTACTGGGCGGACCAGGGTTAGGTTGTACATTTCCTGACAGTAATAACAACAACAAAAACCAGGCATCTTTTCCTCTTACACGACACAAATACATTGTCATCTAATTTAGAAACACCGGAAAAGTCTGCGAGAGTGTGATTAGAGCTTAAGAAGCAGTCCTGAAGAACCATCATCGCAGGAAAACAAAAAAGACAAACATATTTTGTCGAGCAGATTGTCTCATTGCCCTCATTGGACATGTGCGCGTTTGTGTGTGTTGGAGGAGGGGCTCTATAAGGAAGTCTGAAGGAAGAGGCCGATTTTTTCCGGTTGTATATTTTCAAATTCTAGCGCACTCGAGCTGGTTTCTCCAAAATTACATACCCCACCTTTAAGTCACCATTTACTTTGCTGATTAGTAATACAAACTTATCATCAACAAATAAATGATTATGTGTTGTTATAGGTTATGTAAAAACTACCCTACAGCTTTACATTAAAAACACTACATTACACAATTTATAATTATAATCAAAATATACATTAAACATTATTTTAATATGATTAATTCTGCTTGAGTATTTTAGATACTTAGTATTGTGTAATGCTAACACTTTTGTGCTTTTAGTAGTGACATTATGAGTTCAGGATTTTAAGAAAATTGTTTTTATTTGAGCTAAAGATGGCAGTATTTATTCCATTACTTATCCAAAGAGTTTGCCAGGTTGTAGTTATAAAAACAATTTGTTTTTCTTTAAATGTTCACTGATTGAAATGTACACACGTGTGGGTCTGAGGTGTTTCTGGTCGGAGCTGTTACATCCCATCGCAGAGGTGTGTACATTCATTGTTTGTGAGCAAGACAGAACAAGATGGAAAAAAGGAGGACACTGTGAGATTGATTAGCAGTGAGTTTATCTCTGAGGCAGGCACACAGTAGCCCTGATGCACTCAACAGCAAACAAAGGGCCCCAGTTCCAGCCTGAAATTCACTCTTCAAAGCATCTGGACTTCCATTGTGATAGAAAAAACAGCATCACTGTGGTCAAGGAGAGTATATCCTTTAATCTAGAATGACTTGAGAGCAAGAATGATTCTTCAGATCACAATAGATGAAAGAATAAGGAAGGTCACATGCTTCCCTGTGTTCTCCAGACCACTAAATTAAATAGAACATGTGGGCACCTCCATCTCCATATGGTATCGGTAGCGCACACGCATCTGGCTTTGGTTTATTTCTCATTTTCAGATCACATTTTTCCTTTAATTCAGCCTTACATAGGTTTAATCTGCAGATGAAAAACGTAGTCTGACATTTTATTTGGCTGCTGCGGATGTGCTTTGGATTGCCAAGCTTTTTAATGAAGCATTTCGAGGTCCCAGCAGCCCAGCATTACTGACACAGTCTGAACACTAGAGACAGATTGGGAGTCAGTAATAAGCTCTGCTGCGCTGTGCTGCTCAGGACAGAATTGACGTGTAGAGATTTCACCTTTCAACATCACTCTGGTTTGGGTTTTAAGCACACCACTGTGTCGAGGACGCTCCCAAAACAGGTGTTTACATCCCTTTCCCTGTTTTGCGAATGATCTGTTTACCTTCGTAACATTTGTCATTTAAGACACCTGATAATGAATTCCATCTCAAGGCAGGGGTGCAGACTTAACGGAGATTTGTGATAAATGTCAAGTGACTATTAGGAATAAATACAGTATATGTAGGTGTATGTTTTGTATGAATGTGTTTTTCTGTGAATTGATATCAGTTTGGAAAGCTGTCGGGGTTTTGGCAGATCGAGCTATAACATGAGGCATTCATTGTCATTCAGCTGAATAAGATGGATGGTTGCCGCTATCATGGCTATATTGTGCGCTTCACCTTTGGAAAATGTGAATTACATTTTTGAGTATTGTGACCAGATTTATCAAACAGGCATAGTAAGCAGACAGTTATCCACATGTGTATGTGCTCCAGGTGCCTGTTGATTACCCTCTATACATGTTGGTTAAAATGATGATGAATTGCCTCGAACACAAAGAAAATACAGAGCCAAAGTCCCACATTTTTTTTAAAGATAGCCTCAGTTCCATTAGCCTCATCCAGACATCCTGTTTTCAATACAGTTTTTTTTCATTAATGTTTGTAAAAGGCTGAAACATAATAATGCATATTGAAGTGATAACCTGTTCTGTAGGGAACACTCATATCGGAGCACCTCCTCATTATCTCTGAAATAAAAGTATTCAACAATACCTCTCGTGATGTAGCAGGCTGGGAAGATATGTGAAAAGCCCACTCGTGTTTCTGGTCGGAGGTTCTTAAACAGTCAGACACCATCTCTGAATGCTCCTATCAGAGGGGGGCTAAGATGTGTGTGCTGGTCATTAATGATGAGTTACCACAGAGTTTCAAAAGGCACATTTACGGCATATTTTATTGCACTGCGACCAGAAATGTAGGCCTATATTGAATCTTTGGGCTACAGATATAATTGTTGAGTCAATGGCTGGAAAATATTATTCTCATTGAGGCTTTTTATTTAGCTCTGAAAGAAAAACCTTTCTCATGTTTGCCTGAGCTACATGGGCACTGAAAAGGTGCCTGTAAAATTGTATAAAGAAAAATAATTACCTGGTTTATGTTTCAGCATACTGTAGCATGCATAATGTTGCAAGCATTCATTCAAATGTAGTTCTTTGATTAACCTTTAAATTGTTGTTTTATTAATCTATAACACATTTGATCCAAAAAAAAGTAAGAGTAATAAAAAAAGTTATAGGTGTACGGTGGCCCTGAAGTGCAAGACACCACAGCATTTCAGAAAACACAAGAGCATTTCACAAAACGCCGCAGCATTTCACAAAACGCCGCAGCATTTCAGAAAACACAACAGCATTTCAGAAAACACCACAGCATTTCAGAAAACACCACAGCATTTCAGAAAACACCACAGCATTTCAGAAAACACAACAGCATTTCAGAAAACACCACAGCATTTCACATTGAACGGAAAGGGTATTCCTTAGGGAGAACACTTCTTGTTTGTGATTGGACAGAGCCAGCCAGAGAAGCACTGCTGTGATTGTTTGTTTTTGCTGCCAGTCAAGAAATTACGCTGCGTGATTGGCCCAACACATCAGCCGTTAGCTGTTAGCACACACTCAGAGCTCACAGCTCCTCATATCTGTTCAGGAACTGGACAAAAGTTAAACATATACAAAACACAGACTGTCTGTCATTTCGAATACAGTCGCTGCTTTATTTATGTCTGTATGACGTTGTTGTGAGTGTGGACGGAGCAGCTACAGGTTAGTTTATCCTGATCGATCCGATTCCGATAGGATTTACATGGAGATACGGCCCGCCCCCTCTCCAGCGTCTTGTTTGAATGACAGGAGTAAACACAGAATTAATGCTTTATTAATTCATGGTTTTTAAGGGGCTTATCTCCATGTAAATACTATGGTAGACCACCCAATATTCGCATCACTCTAATTGCTCGAGTTTCACCGCGGCTGTCAGCTGTGTTTGTTCCTGTCATTCAAACAAGAGGCGCTGGAGAGGGGGCGGGGCGTATCTCCATGTAAATCCTATGCGAGATACCAACTACAACAAAATGAACATATTTGACCGTGATTTAATTGTAATACACGTTTCAAAGTGATGCCGAAGTAACTACACACTGATAACGGTTAGTAAAAACCATGAATTAACGCTTTGACAAGTCTGCAGATAAGACGGCAGGCGAAAAGCTTTTAAAATGCGTGTTTTCTGAATGGAATCGGACCCATCAGGCTAAACTAACCTGTTGCTGCTCCGTCCACACTCACAACAACGTCATACAGACATAAATAAAGCAGCGACTGTATTCACCATGACATAGACAGTCTGTGGTTTGTACTTGTTTAACTGGTGTCCAGTTTCTGTACAGATATGAGGAGCTGTGAGCTCTGAGTGTGTGTGCTAACGGCTGATGTGTTGGGACATATTTCGCTGTCGGGTGTTGACCAATCACGAAGCGTCATTTCTTGACTGGCAGCAAAAACAACCAATCATAGCAGTGCTTCTCTGGCTGGCTCTGTCCAATCACAAACAAGAAGTGTTCTCCCTAAAGGAATACCCTTTCCGTCCAATGTGAAATGCTGTGGTGTTTTCTGAAATGCTGTGGTGTTTTGTGAAATGCTGTGGCGTTTTGTGAAATGCTGTAGTGTTTTCTGAAATGCTGTTGTGTTTTCTGAAATGCTGTTGTGTTTTCTGAAATGCTGTGGCGTTTTGTGAAATGCTGTTGTGTTTTCTGAAATGCTGTTGTGTTTTCTGAAATGCTGTGGCGTTTTGTGAAATGCTGTGGTGTTTTCTGAAATGCTGTGGCGTTTTGTGAAATGCTGTGGTGTTTTCTGAAATGCTGCGGTGTCTTGCACTTCAGGGCCACCGTAAGTTTGAGATCATAGAAGACAAATAAATCCAGTAAATGTTAACAATTGAGAAGCAGGAAACAATGTTGTAAGGAAAGACTTTATTTATCCCGAAGGAAATTCCTGTGCCAGAGTTACAAAAGATACATAAACATAGATAAAAAGAGACACAACGTTACAGTACAGAGCAACTTCCTTACCTGTTTCACCTAGTGGCTTACAGTACAGTAAATATCTTTAGAAATGACTTGGTCATTTGACTGTCTATGATCATAGATCCTTACTTCCTAATTTATTTCTATTAGTAGTGTTTTTCTGTTTAGTCTTCCCTTCCTTTGTTAATGTCGAAAAGTTATTGAATTTGATTAAAAAATAAATTAAATAATAAAAGCTATCAAAACAATCATTGCTTTATCTTGATTTAATGATAATATGTGCATATGTTACCATCCTGTACAGTGGTAGACACCCCAGTAAATCAAGCACAAGCATTTCCTAACATTCGGTCTATATGCTGTAAAATGTATTATCTCTTCGATTTACACACGGCATCTATTGTACGTCTGTCCGTCCTGGGAGAGGGATCCCTCCTCTGTTGCTCTCCCTGAGGTTTCTCCCATTTTTTCCCCTTAAACTGTGGGATTTTCTCTGGAAGTTTTTCCTTGTACGATGTGAGGGTCTAAGGATAGAGGGTGTCGTTTTTCTCATACTGATATTCTGAACAATCTGTGCTGTTGTATTTGCTGTAAAGTGTCTCTACTGTAGGCTATTTTTATTATATGTACAGCACTTTGGCTCGACCAAAAATCGTTTATAAATGTGCTATATAAATAAAACTAGATTTGATTTGATTTGAAGCACAGAGCAATGAAATAAGGCCTCTATTAGAAAATACTTGGTTAACCCTGGGTTAACCCAAAGCTAGCGAGCAGAAGCTAACACTGAGTGGGACGGTAATTCAGCTCTCTGTGGCTGCATTGCCCCTTCATGGTGTTTTTATTGTCTAGTTTCCAATGAAAATACTTTGCCAACTGTCGCATCTGCAGCCGAACGAGGCACACATTTGCTGCGTGCATGCCTCGAGGAGGCCGATGGTGCTGCTGATGGTTTGTGCAAACTGGCATGGTGTTCAAAGGCAGCACTGGGCTTTTGAAGTCAGTGTCTCGCCCCTTTGAATCGTTTGCTGTGACTGAGAGCATCAGGGAGATATGGCCAGATCAGGAGCTGAGAGTATGACTAAACACGCATACTGTACCGTCTCTGATGGAGACACAGTGTGACCTGAGATAACTGTATTCTCTCCTCACAGTCTCTGTCAAACAACATTTGAAGAGTGTGTTTGAATGCCTTATTAGTTTTCTCTGTCAGATAATTACTTTTTTGGCACCAGTGCTAATGCATGCCATGTAGTCTAATACATTAGTGGCAGCCATTTGGCCTTAGGCAGTAGAATTGGGATTTTATGGCTTTTATGATCTGAAGATTTTATTATCTCGCTGACTCTGGATAGTAGGATGTGTGCTCTTTTTATCCCCTGACCTAAAGTTGGTGAAGTTAAAAACTACTAGTTTGAATAGATTACAAATTATATGGATCCAATTTCTGAACTGACACTAGTAAAAGTTATTTTCATAAATGTTTCACTTTTAGCACTTTGTGTTATCTGAAGAGGGAAATGCAGTTTTGATTAAGCGCTCCTGCTGTCAAAGATAAAGGGGAAAAAAATCACGAGCAGCAAACGCTACAGCATTTTCAATGTTTATCTGAGTGGTTTGATTGCCTTCAGAGAGAAATCCTCTCAGCACGAATGGGGATTAAGCCTATCATCTCTCTATCTTTTCCAAACGGCAAGGTGTTGCTTTACTCCTGGTAATTGCAGAATGAACACCGTATTCTCTGATGTGAGGTGACTTTGTGTCTTCTGTTCTGAGGGGGGTGAATATCGAGTGATCTGCTAATGTTCTGTCTCTACAAGAATGAAAATAATTCAATACATGAAACTCTTCTCATAGAATTGACATAATCTTTCTACTTCAGAAAACAGTAAATAATTGAATAGCTGTTTGTAATAACAGTTCTAACGGTACTAAAATCATAAGAAATATCAGGTATGCATAATGTATCCTAATGGGTAATATAACCATCGCAATATACCAGTATTGATATTGACCATCATTTTAAAAATCTTAAATATTGATGTGATGTGAATAATACACACATGATAATATGGTGTTGGCAGATGTTAGGCTTTGAGGATGTAACTGTTCATCTGGTTGCCTTTTCACTATCTATTAGTATAAGTATTCTTGTTATAGACTCTCTCTCGTTTCCTTCCTACGCATTTGCTAAAAAAAAGAAGGCAAAACGCGCAATAAACAAAGTTAAAGATGAACATGATGTGAAACTTTTCTTCTGTAGTTATTGCAAAAATACTGTTGTGATAATCTGATATTATTACAGTCCTAATCGGGACAATTTAAAATATGTTTTTGTAAGGGTGAGAGAGGGACTGATATATGATCCGCATACAGGTGCTCTAGTAGGCATGCACTGTGCCCACCAATAAACAGAACTGCACTCCAACACATGGGGCAGTGAGATATGATGCCCTCTGAGTTCAGCTCCTTCCGTCGGTGCAGATACTGTAGTCCCACATCCAAGCTTACTGTGCTGGAACAAGCTATCTTAATGACATGCTAATTGATTTAGCATAGCACAGATAGCGGTGGGCTGGCACAGCGTGATAAAGCAGGAGCGGTTCGAGTGTTGGTTCAAAAAAGGACAGGAGGCTCATCAAACTCCTGTTCATTCCCTCTTTTTGAACACAATTTTACAGTGCAGTACCCAATGCTGAAACATGGATACCTTTATTCTGGAGGTGTGTTTTGTGTTTGGATTGTTTAGTGTATACTCTTGTAAATTCAGTACATTACGACTGACACAAGTTCGGGCAACACAAAAAAAAGCCTCTGCTGTTTTGTCACGAGAAAACTCATCATCATAGCCATTAATTATGTTGTCTATCTCCGGCCTGCAGGAACAGATAGTGGATGGGAAACATTATGACCACTTCACTGTCCTCTCACTCACTAGTGCAGATATTAAGTCATAACGTTCTGGGACACACAAATAACCTTGGTTTGCTTATTGAAGTGTAAAGCAAAAGGAACTATTTGTGAATACGAACAGTTACAACAATATACAGTTGGTATAGTTTCACTAACATTAGTTTAATCTGAAACAAGTATCAAGTCTGAAAAATCATGCAACATACGCATAAGTAACACTAATAGTTTTAATTGACATAGTAAGTAACTTGATTCCTATCCGAAGTCCATATAATGTAAGGTTAAGTGACCAGAAAAACATGGACTCTGAAGTTTGGTCAACAAGCTTGTTTGCCGCAGCAGTCAGTTAATGTAATAAATATCGGTAATGTAATGCTAAAGATTGGTTACATCCTCCATGTTGTCAGAATATGGGTAAAAGTACTGTAACATATTGAAAGGCTATACCTTGCCAGCAGCAATATGCTCAGCAGCTTACCTGTTCAAACATTTGTCTCGGCATGTGGTTGACGTTATGCAGCGGCTGCCTCTTTTTCACCATTAACAGAAGGTCATTAGCGGCCACCTCATCAACAAACTTGCTTACAGTGTGAATATTGGACTACAGTGCCGCGGGCTACAGTGATTCTGTATGGGGAGCACATATGCAGGACTTCCCGGTGCTACACATGTAGAAGGGGTTGAGTCTCGGTTCAGGGAGGAAGGGGTGGAGACCACCGCGGTGATTACTTTAGCTGTTGCTGTGTGATTGCAGGGCCTCTGGCATGTGATTAGGGGGAATGGGCCGTATCTCTCACCATCTCAAAGGGGGATCAAATCAGCCTCAAAGCCTGGCTTCAGGCAGTAGTGCATTTGAAAGTCAATGTTTTATTTCTACGCATAAATTACTTGATCAGGGCACTTTTTTCCCCAAGGTTGTATTCAGAAGTAAGGGCTGGCACAGTTAAAAGGGCTCCAGTGTTTGCATATGTCCTGTGACACATATCCCCATTCATTTGTTTTTCTTTTGCATGAATAAAAAACATTGGCCAGAATTACACATGCAGAAACATTTTGCCTATTCAATTAGTTGGTTGTCTTTCCTTAGATATTCCATGTGTGCTCTACATTAAACCATGTGATAAGCAATTAAACGTGTCTTTGTAAGAACCACCAATATACTGAAAGCTTTTAAAGTGGAGATAGAGATGCTCATATTTCCAGTGACGCCCAATTGATTCAGTGAACCATAAATGGGTGTAAATGCTCTTCAAAGTTGTGTTAAAGGTTGAAGCTCCCGAGTCATGCTGAGTTCTGAAAAGCTAATCCCCCATGCTGGTTGTCTTTTCTACGAGAGAGCTTTCTATTGGGCTGCAGGAAGAGAGATGTTTAAAGCCTGGGGTCAGTGTGCGTCATTACCAGGTGTGATTACGGCCAGATGTAAGCAAGACTATCGCTTCCAACCTTTGCCTCACTAACTTGATACATTATGTCATTGTTTGACTGATACCTTACTGACTAATGATTTTAGCCGTGTTGATTGACAAGGGCATTTGTCTCTGTGGGACACAGCGAGCAAGGCTAGCACAGTAGGATTGGTACACGTTGTAACTCAACAGGACTTCGGAAATAAGGCTGGGCACTGAGGGTCGGCTCCATGGTGGAGAAGGGAAGATGGACAGAACAGAAAGCACTCGCTGTGAGAGGGCTGTAGAGCGAGAATTTGGGCAGTAGATGTTTTAGTGTTTATCATCTCTCCTCGCTATTCTTTTAGTCAGAGGGCTTAGTTATTGAAAAAAGGAAAAACACATCCAACTCACCTGCAGTGTAAAAAGTTGTAGCCCCTTTTCATCTCTGAATGGTAATAATACCTGTACATGTTGGTGAAGCTGTAGACGGGAGAGACGAGGCATAGAGACAACCGAGTGTTTACTCCACATTACTATGCAAATGCGAAAATGATAAAGCAAAGCGGCTTACTCTTTCTGATGTTTATAACGGCTGTGTATGTTAACAATGTGACCCAAGCTTGAACCTTCGTCAGAGCTGTCTTCTCCTCGCCTTGTGCAACGTTCCCGGACCAGACACTATCTGCTGTCCTGCTGTATGCCCAGGCTGTCTGAAGTAATCAAAGGAGGGCAGCATTAATTGCTTGACCCTGGCAGGAAGCCAGGTGGTCTAGCACGGGTCATCACCTGCCCGGGGAAAGGTCGCCCTTCATCCTCTCCGCCACCATCCTGCCTCTTCTTTCTTTCCCTTCACCTTCTGCCACATCCACCAGGAAGTTACTAGGGGGTGCTGCAAAGTCACCCCGGCCCAACGCACGTCTTATTTTCCAAGCAGTAATGCATCTAACCTTAACACGTAATAACATTCCATTTAAAATAATAGCTGGGATTGGAATTGGGCCTTCCTGCTTTCCATAAACCTATTTCAGACAATGGTCCCATTCCTATTACACAATGTCTGTCTCTATAAGCCAACATAAACATCTTAGAAGGTACTGTTCCAGGAAGGGCAGGGGTTTGTCTGACTTATGGCTGATACATTCATCAAGTTTGTACGAAGCCAATATCACACTGTCAGAAGGGAGCATGTGGCATTCTATCACCATGAAAGGCTGTGACAGAACAAGTCCTTTTCCATTACACTCTCTCAGGGCAATCTCTGATATTGCCTCTCTGCTCCTCCGTAATGCTGTTTATTTCAGTTGTTTGCACTAGTGGATTCCATATAGCTGGATCTCCCTCTCTGGGCCTTAATCCATGCGAACCTAACCACATTTCAGCATTACTTCAGTCAGAAATATATTGAATAGTGAGGAGGAGCTGCTCGCCTCAATGTTTTCTAAATGGCTGTGAGCCATACCTACAGTATGTTGCATATGTATTATTAAGCCTATATTTCAGTGTGAAATATTTAAATGAGGCCATAAACTGTATTTCAATTTAAAAATGATAAACAGGCAGACCTACATAAATCTCTACACTCACCTGATTTCTTGTTACAGCCACACTGCAGTGCAGAGCTCAAGGTTTTTCGATCTGCAACTGCCTACAATTCTTCTTTCTCATTTAAGAGGCTGACAAAAGTTTCTTCCTATTCGTCCAAGACATATTAAAGGAAGCTGTTGATGCGCCCTGCCTCTCCTATCCCTCTGTACTCTCTGCGTTTCCTATTTTTATTCAATAGAGGCCGTTATAAAGCTGCCGTCCTGTCAAGTGGTCTCTAGTACGCTCTTGTGTTCTCTCTGCCTGTAACACTGCATTACTATTTACGTAATAAACTTTGACGGTACATCAGTGTGTCCCTGTTCAACCAGCACGGCCACAACAGGGCTCCTCTGTTTTACCTTTCCTCTACTTTTATGATTTCCATTTGGCTGGGCAAATGGTAAAGAGGGAAAAGAGTATAAACAATGTGTGCTTATCAAAGGCTTGCCACAACTGCCCAATATTTATATATATATTTTCAACATTTCTCTTATAAACTCAGACAATCTCTAAATCCTATGTCCAGTACCAGCTTGTTTCATCAACTGAACAAATCAATGATATTTGGGCCTATTTTTGAGTCACTGTTAACAATCCCTCCTGAGTGCTAAAATGAAAATGTAGCCCCCTTTATGAAGTCATTGGATTAGATTTGTTCACAGTTATGGGATAAGAAGCACTCTCACTCTGTAATGTGCACACCACAGATAGAGTTTTTCATAAAAGCTTTGATGGACATCAAATCTAATCTGAAGGATACAAAGCCAAAGTATTCTGGCAAATCTGGTACGATTGTCTGCCTTTGATGCAGTAATTCAGCTTTCTCATCTGAAGAGGGCAAACCTCAAACTGAGCAGACAAGATTTTCTCAAGGAATGAGGTTATACTGCAGACATTCATTCTCCATTGGGAACTATTGATTATTTCACATGTCTGTCTGGCGAAAGGATTTTTCCACACTTTCACACCAGAATTCTCTGTTAGATATTTATCTCGTAAAACCCTGAAAGTTCATTTTGCAAGTTAAATGTCGATTGCCCTTTCCTTGTTGCTTGCTGCCATTAATGAAATATGGCCACATTTGTATCCAAATGTTCAAAGTTTGGAAATGTCAAAATAAAATGTAAATGAGATGAATTCCCCTCAGCTGTGTTAAAGAGATACAAAAAGACCCTTCAAATCTGATAAATCACAAACCTTCAAGAAAATATTGCCTTCTGAAGCTTTAGATGATGTTTGAATGTATTCATTAACATGCGTCCCATCCGGATTCCTGAAGACCCTTTATATTGATTGCTCGGAGTAATGTAGCATATTATCCAGATATCATTGTTGTGCTGTGATGAATTGTTGGCTTGTAGGGAAGCAGGATTGTGCCTTATTAAAAAAACATGCTTTAGATGAAACAGGTTCATCATATTGAACAGAGGCGGTTGAAATTAATGTATTCCACTGAGCCAAATGGGATAATGAGTTACCTTGGATATACTGATAATCACACTGATACGGAGAACTGAAATTATTTATTCATTTGAAGTGCCTGTAGCACCCGCAATCAGCAGGTACAAACCTATTGTCAAGCTGGCATGCTAATACAGTAATACCAGTAGTTATCAATGCTGCATTATAATGTGACTGCCATCAGTGTAGAGGTGTGTAATCAGCCATATGCCCATGTCTAACATTGTTATTGAAGTGTAATGAAGATTCCTGTCGACACCTACTGTTTGTGAGCATCCCGGTTTATTGGCTTTTTAATACTGTGCTTTCAAAATTGGCCATATATATACAATATGTTCGGTGTGTGTGTGTCAATGACACCAAGACCTATCTGCTGCACAGATTTGAGCTAAACATTTGTTTTGATTTTGTGGTTGGCTATACTGTATGTTCTTGTATGTATAAAATACATATATATCTTTTGTATCTTTTAAAGGGGCCCTATAGTGCTCATTTTCAGGTTGCATTGTTGTATTGTTCCCTCAACTGTAACATTTGTAAATGCTTTAATGTTACTCATACTGCCTGTGCTGCAGGACCTCTTCTGTTCTGATTGGTTAGCTGGCCGGCTCTGTTGTGTTGTGTCAACCGCTGAGAGATGTCCCGCCCCTTAGCCTATCACTTGTACAATTTGTTGGAACGCTAATCGATAGAAGCGTGAGTGTTACATATTGATGTCATTATGTCGCGGCAGTAACCAAAGTACTAAAATGTAGGCGTTTCAGTCAGGGAGGGGGAGGTGTGGGGGAGAGACTCCCTCTGAAGGGAATTTTGAGGTTTTAGCCTTTGCAGACCATTTACATGCAGAGGAACTTCAACATCACACTACACGAAAGGGAAAACCCCAAAAAGCAAAATAGGGCCCCTTTAAGTGGTTAGTCCTCTTGTTTTGTACATTAGTTTGTTTACATGACATGGCAGAACAGTATATGCACTTCTTTGTTGTTCAGGACAAACTGTTTCACCCTTTGGGGGTCCGAGTTCTCTTCAACCTTACCGTTGTTGGTTAAGAAATATGTCCTCGTTCAGCTTGACCTAACATTACATTTGATTTGTTATGTGAAAGTGACCAGTGCGAAAGGCAGGCAGTTGCTTTTCTTATTTATATTAAAATAATAAATTCATATCTGAATTATTTCAAATTAATATTCACATTTTGAATATTCGTTGACAGCTATATACCGTATGAGAATTTGCTTAGGTTGGTTTCTGGCAGGAGGGCTGAGTAAAGCCGGTGCTTTATTTCAATGCGTAACAACTATTAAATATGATGTCAGCGCGGCTCCCACACTCACAGCCAATCTCTGGGACTGAGATATTGTCCTGTATATCATAAAACAAGACGGGTTGTAATGAAGATAGACAGACTGTCTGAGCCATGACCTTCATAACACACTGAGTACACTCAAGCTCGCTTCACTCTCCAAACACAGTGTTTAGAGGGGCTCTTCTCTCCATCTCTGACACATCCTCTTTGCGTCTCGTATCCCTCAGATGTTTTCATAGCACGCTGTTTATGTAACGCTGGCTCCAGACTGCAGAGAAACTATTTACACAAGCCTTGTTAATAAAAAAAACTACAATGCAAAATAATTACCCACTCCGTGTTCGTCGCTGTCAAGACAAACTGAATGACATTAAAGGATGAGCACTGGGTAGCTTCAGCTTAGGCACTTTTCATCCTCGTCTGACTGACAGATTGGGAGAGATCTCAGGAAGGCTTTGAGCTTTTTTGCACGTTTGAGTTCTCTCAACACGACCTGATAAGAGCCCATTCATCCTCTCTCCCTTCATCAGCCAGCCAGGGGTTGTACCATAACCAAATCCAGCCTGTCACATCATCACCTAGCCTTCAGACATACTGTTGTCTACTTGCTGCTGACAGAGGGCTCAGTGGCAGCTCATGGCCTGGCTTTAGCAAGGAGATGATTTATTAATGGAGTTAACAAAGACATCTTTCAAAGATTAGGTTTTTAAGCCTGTGCCTGCATGTACAGTATTACCCTGAATATGTGCTTGTTTAAATCCATTACAGCAGGAAACTGCAAATAGCAAACTAGCAAAGCGTTTTTCCGGGTGCATGCTGGGCCTAATATTGTAGGCCTGGGAGGGCTGCATCATCTGACAGCTTTGTGGGTTTTATGTGACAGAGCAGACTTATTTATGTCTCTCATCCTATGTGCAGCTTCTCTGAAGGCCCATGCAACAAACCACAGAGAATGCACACTCTTGACAGGGTATCACACTACAAAGCCCTCACACTGGTTTTGACTGGCAGCAGCCAACCTCCAATTTCCGAGTTCCTGCCTCCATGAAATCTTACTCTGAGCAGGTTCTTCACGTGTTTGATGTAAGGATTTCATGGTGTATTATGAGTGTGCAACTAGTGGAGATTAATGCTTCACCCTGTGCCCTTGGATTTAGTAATGGGTCTTTGGATCAGCAGGGGATGTATCCCTCTAATTGAATCATTTGTAAATTTGCTTTTTAATTAGTTTTCTTCCAATGTTGACTTTACAGCAAGGAGAGAAACCGTAACATTGCAATGCTTCGGTGCATCAAAGTATTGTTATGTTTAAACCTATGTTTAGAAATATAATTATTTGCTGATAAGGGTATCAAAGGCCAATATTTGAGACAGAACATTGTATTTGTTAAATCAGTTTTATAGCTCACTAATAATGGTCTCACAAAAGGGCTTACGGACTGGATGATTTAAGAGTAATAAAATCCCTATCACAGTCATACTTCAGTCGACCGTTCATCTTGGAGTTGTAATTCCAGGAGGGGTTTGAGGATAAAATTAAAAAGAAAATTAAAATAATTTCAATTAAGTGATTTGCTGAATTGAAAGGGAAATGGCAGTGGTGTGGAAAAGGCTTTTAATCTTGGTGAGCCACCTCTTGTTCCATTACACTCATATCCCCTGCTTATCTCACTAATCATTCCTCCCAATGCCAGCAGTCTTGGCGATTTTTAATGAACCCATTATGTCCCGATTCAGTCCACCAGGGCCAGCAGACAACCATGGGCTCATGAAGTGGGCTGGAAACAATCAAAGCACAATCGGGCCCTGGTGATGATGACACGGCCCAGTTAGAAACGGAGTAAAAATGCTCACAAAATTCCCCAATGTGGCTTTTGGGAGGTCAAAAAGCCTACAGCCAGTACTGAAAAATAAATACTGTGTTAAGAAAAACTCTGCCTCTGCCTGCAAGTAGAGCCAGGGCCACAGAGTCTCTATGAGTCAAGCTGTTTGCATCATTACAATGTCGCCACTGGAGGGTTGTCAGTGCTAGGGAGGCATTAGTGGATGGTCTGTCTGAGTGTGAAAGACATGACTGTAAAACAGTAGCTCAGAAGCACAAAGAGAGACTCCAGCTGAATGTAGTCTTCAATGCAACACTACCCTTACCTGTATAACAATGGTGTCACACTACAGATATAACAGAATGGAGGCTGTGGTGGTGATAATAATAATAATACCGAATGACAGACATGAAAAATAGTGGCTGCTGTTACTGGTTGACAGATTATGAACAGAGAAAAGGATTCCTGTATTATAAATGTTGATAATGTAGGCAATTTGTTCACGGGATTAGTTGTTAAATGCTGAAATTCAATGTTGTGTTTGATGACAACAAACACTCACTCACTGTAGTACTTGTCAGCCTCCTGTTCTGATGTGAAGGCTATCACACTCCAGCAGTACAGCCTGCAGTAAATAGCTAAATACATTCTTTATTTCACTCATGCAGCTTTTGTCTCAGCAGACATTTGTTTGGGAATTTTTCTTTGTGGTTTTGGATGTGCATTCACATCCCCTCCTCTGATTTCAATAGATAAGTACGGCAAACTTCAAAAGACTTTAGATGATGCACACTGTCTTTCCAGCGGAAACACACAGGTTTTGGTTTTAGGGCTCAATAATGAAGTAGGTGCTTTATAAAATAAAAGCTGTGTGTTTTCTCAGGTCACACAGAGAAAGATGAAGCAGTCTGTGTGATGAAAGCAGTATTTCTCACCATGAATGTTCAGCAGCTATTTTAATAACTGCAAATATGCATGGATGCACACTGTGACCTTTACTGTATACCCATGCCTTTAATTGTATATGTGTTTACTTGTGGCATGGCCATGAACTGATGTAGACCCTGAAAAGTTTTTCATCCACCAGAAAGAGCTTAAATTAGAAGATTCTGGTCAGCATTGTTGAGATAAAATTACATTTAATTTAATTTTCTCTGGTTTGTCAACTGTGTTAAAGTCCTCTAGATTAATCATTCAACTCCTGGCTTCTGTTCGACATAAGCACCTCTTTTCCTCGTTAGTAAAATGACTTGAGACCACATTACATAGAATAATTTATTTGTAGATTCAAACATTATCTCTGATCATCTGCATTTGACAGGGCCATTACATTGCTACCAGGATACCAGGCAACAGAGTGCTTATTTTCTGTGCCACACCTTGAGATTGACATGGTTTTCGAGCTGTGATAAGAAGTGGTGCCGTGCCTTCTGTCATTATTCACGCTTCCCAATCGATTCTCCACTATCCCATCCAATCCAGTAACTTGACTTTTATTCATAATTAAAGCTATCTAGATGCAAATCAGGGAACGTCAGAGGGCAATTTGTGCTATATGCATATCAAATCTTACCATCAAAGATGCATTTAAAAAAATAATAATTGCAAACACGAAGTAATGTAACGTACACATGCCCATGCACACACATGCACTCAAAGT
The DNA here is from genome assembly GCF_902827175.1 of Gymnodraco acuticeps. Lineage (NCBI taxonomy): Eukaryota > Metazoa > Chordata > Actinopteri > Perciformes > Bathydraconidae > Gymnodraco > Gymnodraco acuticeps. The sequence goes on along the minus strand of NW_022989803.1, from coordinate 551,045 downwards.
CCATTATGTTATTGTCAGGAGATCGAACAATCATAGCACTAATCAAGACTTCATTTAAATTGCAAATGTTAATGTTCTATTTTGTATTGCCTATTTCCATGTTAAGTAGTGTTCATTTAAACATTCAATCGGTTGTTTTATCGTCAGTCTCTGGGGGTTTTCCTGTTTATCAACCCACAACTCCGTAATTGTAAATATTATTGGTGTTAAGTAGGTTTTTTGCTCTCTACATCTAAATAAATGAATAAAAGTTCAAGTAATTCAACAGATTTGTACAGCTGTTTTACGGAAAAGAGGATAATATCAAGATAGCATTAAATAACTATTTGTGTAATACAATATACATATTTTCTGAATGCTTGTAAAACTTTTAACAATAGGAGCTGCAATATCAACTTCAGCCATCTTTTAAATATTTGTACATCCGTGCTCAAATTCTGATTTCGTAATAGACACACATTGTATCTTCGGCTGGTAGCGGAGCTCACATCATTGGTTTGGAGACGCAAGATTGGGATGTGCACTGAAGAATGAACAAAACCCAACAAGCAGCCAAGTGAGATTGGCAAGTAATAACCACACGCTCCAAATCATGCGGTTCTGTCAATCCCGAGTGTGATTGATTATTTTCACAAGTGCATATTTTTCCCACTGTTTCACACCGAGATCATTCTGCCTGCCTAATGCATAAGGACACAGTTGTCATGCTACAAGTTCCAGCTTTGAAACACTGGCTATATCTTAATGTATTTTTCTTGTAAAACACGTCACCTTTTGTTACACCTCCTTGAAGCGACAGCCCGGTTTTCAGCCTCCACATTCTATACTGATCAAAATGTTGATGGGCGACTGTTGTGACATTACTCTTCTTATAGAAATGTACGGAGACGATTTTAGATATTTTAAAAGTTCAATTTGATACATTCATATTCTTGCACGAAAGACTATATTGGTATGAAGATAAGAGTAATTGATTTTCCTGCTCATGATCTAATAATGCAGCCTAGGGAACAGAAACCAGGTACCTTTGAAACCTCTCCAGTGTTCACAGTCCAATATAGTTACTGTGAATATGAGTTGGTAATGTTATCGGTATCCTCCCTGTTGTTTGTGTGTGCGCTCTTATATTTTAAGAGGCGGAAGTTTCTCTGTTTGTCTTAAAAGGTGTTTTTCAACATGGCCAAAATGTTACATTTTGCTTTTTCTGGTCCTTTTGTTATTGTGTGTAACCATGGCTTGCTAAAGGATGAGTCTTGTTCTGAAAGCTAGGCCTCATTTACACTATCAAACAATTCTGTGATGACATTGAGAAACTTTTCGTTAACACTAAGCTACGCTCTGTGTACTCCAACACAACAAACTCTTCTTGTCACTCCTCTCTCTAACTCTAACTCACAAAAATATGCTTTTGCAGGAAGCATATACTCTAAGCACTCTTCTTTAATTTTAAAGAAACATCGTGTGCTTGTGACAGCTGGATTTCTGTCCATACCACATCAGTGGTTCCACCCATCTGCAAAGCTAGTGTAAAGAAATGTTTTAGGAGGTCTCTGACCTGAGATGAATTTCGATGAGGTCGTAGAATTAACATGGCAAAGGTTAATGTTATTGTAATTATCAGCGCTAGGTCTTAGGGGAGATGATTTCCTCATCGCTGAAGAGCCTGAGTGTGATCACATCTAATGTATTAGATTAATAATTAGATTCAAACGCTGCCTTTTTCATACTTTATTAATACCGTCGCCACCCAGTTTGTTATTGCTATGCCTATTTCAAGGGTCAAATATGTCAGTCGCCAGCTAAATGGGAATTGAGTAATGACAGACACATCAACAGTTAGCACCAACATGCACAGGGAAGCAGCGCTTACTTAACAGCGGCCCTGCGGCTTGTTGAGTCAAGCGTGATTATCATGCATGGTTTGTCTCATCAGGCCAAGGTGTCGAGGTGTAAAAATGGCCTTTGGTGAGTCACCGCAGTGAGGCTGAGACTTTCTATTTGCCCCAGGGGAGATGGAAGGGAACAAGAATTATTGTCAAACACAATACATTATCTTGTTATGTTTACCTATCGCCCACAACCAGGCTGTACCACTCTGGGACAAGCCGGCCTCACATAGCAGTCAGGGATAATGGGATATTCTTGGACATATCTGCCAGTGTCACTGCAAAGAATTTATGGCAAGGAGTTGTTTTGGAGGTAGCTGTACGAGATGGAATTACACCTCAATATGTATTTGACAGTCTTTGGCCTAGCCAATCTTTTCTGAAGCAGGAACAATACCAGTGGTCCACATATATCAGTCTAGTCATAGAAGTGTGACTGGCCCCTCTGGCTCTGCTCTGACTACAGCCAGATGGGCCCAATGTGTTGGTGTGTCAGAGCGGTGCTGTCGGGCAGATCCACCCTGACTGGATGCCTCGCAGTGGTTTTGCTGCAGATGCTCTGACTGGTGCGTCCATCATCGCCTCCCCTCCTCCTGGGCAAATTCAAATGCAGAGTCTGCAGAAAAAGCCCTGCTGTGATCCAATGCATCAGACAGAAGCAGCTGTGATGAATGAGGCCTGGGGGCCAGACCTCAGTAGTGTCCATTGGCCGGATGTTTTGCTCTGGACCTGCTGCTGGGAATCTGGGACCGGCCCAGAAAATGTGTCCGTGTTTGCAAAATTCAAATCAGGATGTTACTTATGTGAGATGGAGTGTCTGAAAATGTGTGGTAATGTTGGCCATTAGACCCACAATCCTATTTAATGCGTCTCACCAATCATCTATCCTTACAGCTCAGTGCTGTTTTTATTAGGCTTAAATGATTACATCATAATTCACTGGAGGTTGTACACTATAGATAAAATAATCTCATACACTGTTTAATTTGCATCATTCTGGGATTTGTCACTGTTACAGATGATCCTGTGTGAAGTCACCAGAGTCTTGTTAGGTAGGGTTGTGTGAGGGCTGACATGATTTGCATTATTCAGAGCACGCTGCCTAAGTGTGTGTTTGCTCCTGTCACTCCGCGAGGCCCTAAGGTTCTCTCCCACAGTGCTCTTGGGGCTCCCCATGCAGAGCCTCTACGCAGACAATTAGCAATGGCTATTGTTGCTTGTAGAAGGGAAAGATCAATTCCTGTGCTTCTTACAGGTCTTTCACTTACTGAAATGTCTGTTGGTGAATACTCATGGATGCCTTCAGCACTGCTTTGTTTTCTATTTTACCTCAGTATTAGAAGTGATTTCCACCACCTCATTTAGACTCTGTTTAATATTAGAAGTGAAGCTAACTGCATAGGGCAATTGTTTCATCGCTTCACAATTAAATCTTTCTTCCAAAATAAAGGAGTCAAGGGGAATTTGGCATCAACCAGTCTGCCTTTTTCAATTGATTCACTGCATTAACATGACAGCTGGGTGATTAACCAATCCCAGCTTCTCATCAGCAATACCCAGAAGTCAGCGGGGGCACCGGGGAGGATCAGTCTTGAGTTAGTCACAAGATCGTGACAGAAGGTGCTGCCTCCATATCGCTGCCATTCACACCATCTTCCGCTCCACCTGTTCACACGCCTGGCCATAGCAGGAACATATGCCAAATCACATCGCTGCAAATTTGGTGAGAAACTGAACACAGCAGGGAGGGTGTGTGTGTGTGTGTGTGTGTGTGTGTGCGTGTGTGTGTACGTGTACATGTGTGAAATATTGGGTTGGTCCTTTTTCCACCATAATGCTTACCCACTTAGCGTGACTAAATAACTACTGGAGCCAGGGCAGAGTGCCCTCCTTGATGTGACTCACAACTGATAGTCATAATTACAACAACTAGAAATCAATTAACGTAAATGAAAGTGATTTGTTTCTACCTTTGCCGTGCTAATTGCATTGCTAAAAGGCAGCCAACAAAAACATTAACCCCTCTTTGTAGAAAATCCATACATCTATCAGAGGAAATAGGTTAAGGCAAACATGTCTTTCATCAATAGTGCGGCACCAGCTATTTTTTTCTCTCTGTGTTTAAGCGGAGGCATCTGTGTATGGACTCTCGAAGGACTCAACAACAGCTGCTAATGACATAATTTACAACGTAGTCTTCTGAACTTGCACTTGGTTCAAAACAGCCCATGATGTCTCTTGATGTGTCTGTAGATGGAACATAAAGAGCGGACCAAAGTCATTCCCACATCTGACAGTGTTGAGCATGTTTGTGTGCATGCATCCCAATAAGGAACTTACTCTATCAACCTGATATTGGCATCGTGGCTCTTTGTCTTTTCACTAGCCTTGAACTAACCTCAGACTATATCTTCGTCTTACCCTGTCACAACTGGGGGGAGGGAGAAGCCTTGGAGAAATGCTGTTTCTAATTGGGCCACTAATCGAATGTCACTCTGGTGAGCCACGAGGAGCTGGATGGATTAAAATGTCCAGGACACAGGTGAGACTAAGATAAAGAGAGGAGGGGGCTACCATCTCAGTAGGACCTCAGGCCTGCTCTTCTCTTGCTCCTCACTGTTCCTCGTGCCACCTTCAGCCCTACAGAATAATGCTTCCTGAGTGCTGGTATTATTTCTACATTTCACCTGCTGAAATCTCTCACCAAACCAACTTATGCCTCAGCGAATTGTGGATGACTGTAGAAATGAAAAACTCACATGCTACATACTTAGGAACAGTAATGAATACTTTGACAATTATAGACGTTGAATACAAAATATTTGGTTTTTCATTGATATTTGTATTTTGTATTATTGACCTTCTATGCATGTCTAAAATGTTTCAAAGGAAATTCACTGCTTGACATTCAAGGTCGCACAATATATGAGTCTACAACAAAGACTCAATATGATTCAATCACTCAATTGTTTTTCTTATTCTTAAATCACCAAAAGTGTTGTTACAGCAAATATAGTCAGAACAGTGGTTGAACATTCCGGAAATATTCATTGTGGAAACATTGCATGGGAAATAACTGGAATGTATTGTAACTAACAGGAAATAAAGAGAATCAAATGGAAAAATATAGGTTATTTTCTCAGTCTGCATATAACGTGTCATTTGTAACCAAAACATGACAAAAGAGTATTGACTTTTCTGTGCCTTAACAAATTAACTTTTACACTTTAAGATTTTCATATTGTAAAAAAAGAAAATTCTTCCATGTTTGCAAGCCTAGTACAAACCAATGCTACAGTGAACTGTTCAGTCAATTTCAAATTAAAATAGCACCTTGAGGAAAATGTGGCAATGTACAAGGAAAATCAAGGAAATGAAATGAAAAATGAAAATCGGCCTCCCTGCTAAGCACGTTGTTTGTAAAGAAATATATGCAGCACACACTACATTACTGCATCTGTTTTACATGTGTTTATGAAATTATGCACATGTTTAACAGTCAATTGCCACTGAATTTAAACAGATCATGTCTGTAAAACATTTCTCTTCTCAATCCTGTCATTTTACAACCCATAACAAAAAAAACTGAATTGTATTCCGTCTTCTCTGCATAAATGTGTAAATTGAGAAAGATTGAATGCATAGAAGAGTCAGTTAGTGAATGTCAAGAGTGACAAATGCGATTTAAAATATCATCTCCTGCCTTCATCACAGTAAATGCTTTTTTTCCAGTGAATGTCATTTAAGTTTGCCTTTCGCTCAGTTTGACCTGACCAAAAGCCATACATTTTGCACTGTTGTTGTTTTCCTCTCTGCCACTCTGTGTCGTGGCACAGAGTTAATGTAATGTCAGTTCCAATGCCTTGGGAGCCGAGCCACTCCATCAGAGTGCATTCGGCCCCGAGCTGGAGAGTGTGTTCAGCCTGCTACCAGCATTACGGCTGATAACTGTATCAGAGCAACAACACTGCTTAATCACAGCAATATCACAGATGGAGTGACAGAAGACATCTTTCACCGCTCCCCTTTATGTCTGTGGGAAGTCTGATATTAGTTTACGAGTCTCATCTGCAATAGCTGTCAGGATACAGTTGTTTTTCCCTTTCCATCTTGATAGAAATCATAAATGCCCCAAAAAATCACGAAAAAACCCTTTGGTTTGTGATGACATTTTAAAAGAAACACAATGTTTTAAGTGCAGCCTGGGCAAAGCCAATGCATCAAGTTTTTTTTGCTGTATTAGCCTTGACCAGTACATGTCATTCGAGGCGGCATCTGAGGACTTTTTAGAATTTATTTTGGTGCTTTTCCCAGAAAAAGTTGTTTTGTGGTGTTTTGCTAACAGGAAAAAAGGAGAGGGGCGTCTCTAGAGAACACATTTGAAATGTAAATGTTTCAGGACAAAGTCATTGTTCTCTGTTGTCTCAATGTCGAATGCTAAATGCAAACCCAGTAAAAAGTCTAACTAGTTAAACTGACTGCAAACTAATATATGACCTTTGTTTAGAGTTTATTGTAGTTACATAACATATACATATTAGAAACAATGAGGCGCTTTGAACTGAGAACTGTTATGTAACTTTAGTATTTCTGCAACAGCTTTTGGAGCTGACCCAGGGCATTGATTCTCCAACTATCCAGTTACAAGACATTTACACGCAATTCCCGTATCCTTAAAGCAAAAATATCCATTACAAACCCACAAACTGTGAAATAAGACACCACTTATTTTGTTGTGTGTGGTGTTGGTCAGGAAACACTTAATCTAACAAGCCAATCAGCTGGTCATCAGTAACCACTACCCCCCCCCCCCCTCAATATCTTAGCAATTTTCTCAAAAGCCAATCAGACTACACTAGGCTTAAAGAGACAAAGCTTAGCTTTTCAATATAATGTTGGATTTTATGAAATATAATGGTTTTCTTGAACATTTAGGCATGAATATATGTTTAAGTGACAACAAATTCAGAGTAAACCTGAAAATGACTAAATGTCCCCTTTAACTGATAACATCAAAGACCAGTAGACAATTTAAGTTTACCAGAATAAAGGAGCCGTGCTGTAATCAACTAATATGATACAAACATCTAAGTGTTTTTGTCACAGATGGTCAAATATATAAAAAAATGTCTACCAGCTAAATTATTATCTGGCAGGCCTCCATGTTAGTGGGGAGGCATGAGTAGTGTATTTGGCCCCAGCACAGTTACAGTTGAGCTTTTACCACAGCGATCAAGGGAGCAGCAAGCCGGTCCTGCTGCGGGGCCCGGGGCGACGTGGCAGTGAAGAGAGCCCCTTCAGCAGCAGCAGCCCAGCTGGAACCAGTCTGCACAACCCATACTAGTAGCTGGCGCTGCCCTCACCCCACAGGGTAAGGGGAGAAGAGAAAGAGGCTCCTCAGGCATATAAGCTCTGAGGAGCATTCGGTAGAAAAAGTGGGGCAACTCGGTCACATTTGCAAGAGTCACTCTTCCTGCTAATGTCTCATGTTCACCCTCTCCTGCAGTGCTCAGTATCAGAACAATAATTCAGCCGGAATGAATAAAATGGCAGCCATTCAATAGCAATTTGTGAAGAAAACTCAGAGACATTTCTTCCAGCTCTGTGGAAATACAATGCTCTCATATCCACTTCACTGAGGAAGTGAGGAGGGAAAGGTGGGGATGATTCATCCCTGTTGTGCTGCGTTGTTGTCGTCCTCTGGCGGGCAGTCCTGTCAGAGGGTTGTAAATCTGCGGAATGCAGGGAAGGTTATTTGTTTGGATTGTGTTCAGGCTGACCGGACAGGCCAGTGGACTGCCCTTGGGTGTTGATGTGTTTCTAAATGGTGGAGGCCTTATTGACAAAGTGCTGTGAGTGGGGCAGAAAGAAGTAAATCAGGAGGTCACCCTTACTGTGAGGAGGAAACACTGGACCATTGCATTATGGGAAGAAATACACTCTGAGGAACCTCTTTTGGGCATGCTTAATTAAACAGTCATTGTATTCTGTTATATAATGTTGTATTTGGCCTCCTGTGCAAAGTGGAGTTGATCCAAGCCCACAGACAAATAGAAATATCAAAATAATTAATTAAATGTATTATTGTGACGTGTGTACAGTCAGAGCCCCGAAAAAATGCTTCAATCCTCTGTTCCTTTCATGCCCCCCCTCACACACAAGACAGCAATGCTACAGAGGGAATTGCTCACTGTCACAGTCAGAGCTCCATGAAGGTCAGGGGAAATGGCACAGATGGCCTTTTGCACAAAATCAACAACTTTTTCAAACAGTAACACATGGAGTTGATTCACACACTAACCCACTTACATTTTGCTCCCCAACTGTCATGGACTGTACAACCATAAATATACATCAATAACCTATACTAACAAAACACACAAACACACACAGCCCACAGACACAGCATTGCAACCTCTGGCCTTCTGAATCTCATCATGACAAGAACATCAACATGTAAAAGTTGCTGAGAGAGATTGGTCAATTAATGAATTATTATTGCAGCTTTACCACATATGTGAAAAGCGGGTGCAGGATACATTTTGTCTTGCCTCGCCCATTCTGACACATGTTTGGGATTAAAAAACCCACTAAATTGCCTTTTTACGTGCTCGTCTCTCCTTCAACACATTGTTGTTTGTGTAAACATCTAACCTGTTGTGATTTTGCATGCTCAGGACCTGTGAGGCCTTCAGTAGGGTGCCCGCGTTGTGGTTTGAGTGCAGGGGGTGTTTCTCAATGTCGAGGATGCTTGCTTGGTAGCACATGTCTTCCGAGTCACTTGCTTCAGAAGCGGGGCAAGAATCCTTCCAACCTCGGAAAACGAGGAATTGTGGAACAGGCTAACAGGTGTGCAGGTGTGTGTCATATGCGAGGCCCCGCCTTAAATAGAGCGCGATTTCCGCCAAAGATTTGGAAATTGGTCCGTGCGCAAAGCATTGTGGGTTTTTAAGACCACGGAGTCTACACATGTGCAGCCTCGAAATTTCTCGCTACGAAGTACGCCGGCCTCGGTAGGATTCCTTCGGCGGCACTCGATGACGTAGTATGCTTGAAATAGTGGCTCTGGAGCAGCCTTCCTCGACATTGAGAAACACCCCAGGTGTCAGGGGAGGACGCGTAATGGCATCACGGTGGTGAAGTGAGGTGAAGAAATGAAGTGTGACTGGGCAGATATGACAGAAAGTCTAACTGTCACCTGAGGGTCTCTGAAGCCCAGCTGCTCCACAGCCGGAGTTTAGAAGATAGAAACAGTCATTAACCCTGTCACATTGATTCAGCGCTGTAAGCTTGTTTTCCTGACCCATACTGTGGCTTAAAGCAACTGAATGGCTGTAATGATACCCTCTTGCTATTGTTGCAGCGTCTACCCTGTCTTTTGGCTCAGTGTGCTTGTTTATTGTGTCGTCAAAAGTCCAATATATGTTGTTTTGTTATTAATGGGACATTTTGATTTGTTTCATCCCTGCACGGCTGCTCAACTGCCTTTTGATTTTCTGACAACAGCGATTGTTAGGAAATACTGATAGGAACCAGTGTTGTGTGATAATGAACGAGTCTGCTGTTAGACGGTTAGAGATCTTTCCTCTTTTTTCCTATAGGATGTCAGTCAGGATGCGCCAGACATACAGACGCACACACATTGGCTCTCCCTTTATCTGACGCAAACGATTTCCTATATTTTGTGGATTTTCTCCATCTCTCTGTTTGCATGCTGTTTGTTCATCAGACAAACCATCTGCTTAAGTTGTGTGTTTTTCTCTGCACACCATCCCCTTGGCGCATTGCTTCACATGGCAGTGCTCTACCAATTATCTGATGCATGCGGGACACCCAGCGTGAGCCCTGCACACTGCACAGGCATGAAGTGTGTGTGTTCACACCAGGTAGCCTCTCTGCATGTCGCTGGGTCATTAATGGGCAGAGCTGGAGGGAGTCCTCTCTGCAACACTCTGCTCATCATTCATTTGGCGAGCTGATTAGCTCCTCTCTGTGACCAGCAATAATCTTCAGTCCTGTGTATTTCATGGCCCATTTCAGAATTAGTGCATCCTTATATGTTCAAGCCAATCTACAGAGTGTTTGTACGGCGTAATAAGCGTTGCCCCTCTGTTTTTGTGCAGTGTACCATGTAAAACAATAAGACTGGAGCTGTGAGCAGTTGTAATTACACTCATTCCACGTTGTTTTATCGTGTAACATTTAGGTAGCCTCTGTAATTCTGTGAGATGAAGTGTGGCTGAATTAAATGATTCTGTGAGATGAAGTGTGGCTGAATTAAATGAGAATTAAGTATAAATTAGCAGAAAAAAAACAAACATGACCACTTAATTTTCACTCCGATTATTAAAGTCAAGTATATGAATGAAAGTGTGGGAAACTAGCACACCCAGATAGACAAAGAAAATATTAATTTCTTCATAAATAATTAATATGCAGAACTTTCCATCTGGCAGTCACGCGGCGCAGCAGGCTTTCATAGATTCCTTTGTATCAGAAGATGAAAAATGTCCCCTCCTTCATCATCTAAAGCCATACTTTCTTATGCCCTCTGTATATCTGTCACCCACACACCCTCAAAAACCCATTCCTTATCAATACTTCATCTAAATTGATTTGAATGTTGCTTTTAAAGTCGTGCAAGTGTGTTGTGTCAAGCCTGTCATACAGCATGTCAGTAATAATTTTTCGGATTGATCTTTTATTTAGTAATAATTGGGAGAATTGAGTGGAGAGATAAGCATGGCTGTGTTTTTCAGAGGCGTGCAGCCCCTGTCGGTGCACATGTGGTTAGAGTTAGAGGAGTGAACCCATGCCGCCGACTGAACACTGACTGAAACATACAAGTGTTCCTGCAGGGGATTGGGGGGATATTAGAAAAAAAGCATGAAATTGAGAAATGTGATATAGGGGGCTCTGTGGAAGAAAAACAAAGTTATTTAAGCCGCAAGCCTTTCCTCTTATTAAAACAGTATCAAGCTTTTATTGAATTTAACATGTTTATGGTAGGACCAACATTAACAGCCTGTGTGAGGGTGGATTTAGCCGCTGCGATAGTCATCTCTGTTCACATTTTCATGCAAAACCTGACTTACCTTGTGTGGGTGTGCATTTATGACTTTGCCCTTGTCTGATTGTGCGTGAACATATGAAAGCTTATTTTTTCCCCCTCACACAGAAAGCCATCCAGTTCAGTGTTCCTGTTATTTGTTGGCATTTTAAAAGTTGTTATCAGTGAGCCCTTTCTTTAGCACTCCATTACATTCTCGCTCAGTACCTAATAATCTTGTCATTTTCCTCTACTAAGCAGTCAATTAGTGATGCAATACTCAGCCACCTTCAAAATCCTCCAAAAATTGTTTCTAAAAGGGTTAATGTCATTTAAAAAAAAGAAGCATGAAGTGGATGGGATAGCCTGGATATAAGTGTCTCTTTAAAACATCCACACTGACTATCCTGGACTGAAATCTGATAGAAACAGGCATTGGAGGAGTGTGAACTAGATAGCATTTGCCCTATGCATAATTTATCTTCAGAGGAACAGTGATGTGGTAATTAAAAATATATGAATTTAAACTGCGGATTGTAAAAAAGCATGTAGCAGTACTTAAGTTGGCACCTTCTCATCTTGTCAGGATGTTCTGTTGTTTCAGAGCCTGAGCGACTGCAGCCATTATGTTCTACGCTGTTTATGTGACATTTATCCACATCATATCTGACAATAAACGTTAAGATGCTATTAGGGTATACAATTGAAAGGTTATGAAGTAACACACAAAGGAACCCGTGTCTCACATCTTATTTAGAAGTATCTATCAGATGTCTGATAGCCTTGCTGTGGCCATTACAGTTTACAGTAAAAGCTTTGTCTCCCTGTGGGCTCTGTGCCTGTATTTGTTATTTTTCAAATTGGCATAGTTGCATCAACCTAGACCTTAGATTCAGCCTTTCCTTTCTGTTGCAGCAGCTTTATTCTGTGCTGCAGTATTTCTAAATGCTGGCAGATTCAGTGTGATGTCAAGAATGAGTCTTCAAGTAGTCTTCATTGTCAAACATATTTTGACCCGTCACACAGGATTAGCCGCTACATTTAGAAAGTTACACTAGGTTTTAATTATATAAGTCCTATAAAGTGACACCCTGCACCCTTTTCTGTCACTTCATTTTGTCAAAGAGCACTTTTTAAAAGTTCATACAGGGAGCACTTTAATGCCTTTCAGATGGAGAATGCACTTTTCAAGAGGTTAACTTTCAAACTGAGGAAAAAAAAACTTTGAGGCCAGGTTATTTTCATAGAAATCCATACTGTACCTCTCAGCACAATACTCACGCACCGAGCTGCATGAACAAAACCACATGAGCTGCCAGCTGCACGTATTTACATCAGGTTTCCCCCACAATCCACTTCTAAGGACTGTGCTTGCGGCCATCTCTATAGGAACTGGTTTGTGATTCGTGGCATACAGGAGGGATCTAAGGGACAGCTAAAACATTTCAGTTCGGGGGCCGTGAACAGAGGCAGAGTCTACCCTTAATCTTTGGAGTCGCCGGTTTATGTCTGAATGTGACAGGTCACAAAGTCCAGGCTGATTCACAGCATCCAGCTCATGTTATCACCAGTATTGATTCATCTCCAATGTGAGTCTTTGTGCTGCTCCTCAAAGCCCATTGGCTCAAGGGTCCGAACTGTTATCCTTGGCTAGCAAGAGAATAAATATTTTCGTTGTCTGGGTTCCCATGTATATCCAAATGGTAAAGATAAAAGGAAAACATATTTGTTGTAGGTTTGTATAGCTTCAGACGAAAACCGATAACAAAACAAACTTGCATTTGGCACATTCAAAATTCATCATGAACCTTTGACTCATTGTAGCCCTCCTCCCACCTCCCTCACTGGAGACTAGAGATAAGATGTCTTATTTCCGTTCACCTTTCAGCATTATTCATGGTTGTTGAGGTAGTTTTGTTCCAATGCATCCTTAATATGTATGTACTAAAAGCTTTAGAGCCAGATGCCTTGACCTACCAAATAATAACTTGCTGATAAATAATGTATTTTTGCAATTATTTTTTAAATGTTACATTTTAGTTTTAACTAAGAGCAAGATTCTATGAACACACCATTTAAGTGAACACATCAAGTTATTACATCAGTCAGACATCACGTGATGAGATGGATACCAATTAACTTAGAAACCGTGGTTTCTGTGCATGGCATGGGTGGGGCTTGACTCATGGGTGTCAAATAGATTTCCCAGACTGGATAACAGAGATTTTGGTTTTCAGAAACCGGCATTCTAATGAGGTCCCTGATGTACTCGTGTCCAAGCAGATGAAAGTGCTGACACCTCGGGTTGTCTTGCAGAAGCACATTCCCAAATTGTAACTGGCACTGACAGTTTGGGCTTTATTATTCACCGCTCTGAAAATTGAGGGATATTCAGCTTATTAGTGATTTCTCTCAGATCGTAGAAAAAAAAATCAAAAATTAATTCCATTTTGATATCACGCCTACTACAGCGCGCCGGGGAAGAAGGTACATGGGAGTTGCTCTCTTCTCAACAGAGCAATAAAAACCTGTGTTACATCCATGAGGCATATAAACTGATTTGAGGAAGGAGCTTATCTCAGATAAATGAGTTACCAAATCAACCCATATAAGGGTTCACAGTAGACGTCGGATTGATGTGATGCCAGGTTTGACCTGTGACCCTCTAAGCCTGAAGCTGTTTTGGGGACTGTGGCTACAGATAGCAGGTCTACCTCTCATCAGTTGACAGCCAATCAGAGGGAAGGAGCGAGCTTCAGCCCCAGCCTGGCTCATCTAACGCTGAAACAGCATGATGGTGCTTTTATTAGCTTTTAACGGATTATAATTGTCTGCTAAGTACTCGTCTGTCCGTCACACAGACCTTAATCCTCATTCTGGAAGCTTTCCTGCAGTTTTAGGGTGAAGAGGTTTTCATGCACGTTTCCATGTATTTTCACAAAACTTCCAAATCCTCTTTTCCCTCACAAAGCCTCTAGGAGTGCAGTAAATGTCTCCTGACACCTGGAAAGCTGGGCATTTTTATAACAGGCCGTAACCTGGGATGTTGAAAGGACACTGTCAAAAGCACATCAACCATCGACTTTGGAAATGTCTTACATATGTGTGATTTTTTTCTTTTTCTTCTGAGTGTTGGCAAGCAAATCTACTAAGCGCCAAGGCTGAGCAACTATAAAGTGTAAAACATGTGAGACGATTTATTATTCCTACAAAACACACAGTCTCACATATGGGCTCGTAGCCTTGAGCCGATGGGACATCCACAGCTCTTTGCCCTTCATCTGATCCTCTCATATAAACCGCCTAATTAGAATTAGTTTGACTACACTTAAGCTCACGAAAAGCAAATCATGGGCGTTTATCCAATGCTTAATTGACACTGTAAAAGGAATACATATTCATAAACATACTCCACTGACTGCACAAAACTGCCTCTTACAGAATGTCAAATTTTAATTGGGACGTGCTGAAAGATAGATATGCCTGTTTATTTAAAATATGGTATATTCTACTATGGTGGCTTTGTTCATTCATATTCATACAGTTTCCACAGATTACTAAACTGTGCCAATTATAGCATACCATTGAGGAAAGATGAATTTCAATAAGTGAAAGAAATGTAAATCAGTGTTATCGCTATAGCTAGTGACAATTAATATTTCTTCAGCTGTAACGCATTTTCAAGTTTATGACAGTGTCATTTCTTTCTCTCTCAATCTTTGGAATACACACAGAGCCCCACATATAACATACTTTTATTATTTTTCTTTTGGTTAAACAAATACCACCCCAACCACTTTGTCAACATTGTGTGTTTCATAGGTGTTTTACTTCTTCAAAGTAAATATTCCAAAGAAAACAAGGGTTTTTCAATCTCTGCTGAGCGGCACAGAGGAAGACGTGAGACATTGTGTTTGTAGCTTTAAAGATCAATGAGAAACTGAATTCCTTCCTGATGGTTACCCTCCTATTCACAAAGCCTCAGTTTCATTTTGCAATAGGCTGCCACAAAAACAAGAGGATGTCAACACGTCAGACTGAAACTTAATTAGAAACAATACAATGAAAAACAAAGGGATGTTATCCACAAAAAAACATCAATCAAATGAAATGAGCAAGAGGCAAAAATGAAAGTGCTGTCAGGCTCAGAGCCTTATCTGAGTGAGCAGGAGAGATATACCTCTGGGGTCTGCGTTCCCCCTGTGCTGCTGTGATCTTTTCTCAGCTGCTTTTTCAATATGTCTTGGGGATAAAAGAGTGACCCACACTCTTCCTGTGTGCGCAGCATGGGCTGATGTTGACCCTGACGACCTACGGGCACCGCAAAGCAAGAAGTGAAGTCTCTTTTTGAAACTCTCACTTTCTACCATCTGCCTTGACATTTAAACACACCTCACCCAACCAGACTATCTCACACCTCCATACAAACCCCACACCCCCTTGACCCCAACACCACCCTGTCTGACAGGCAGCCATCGGCCAAAACGAGGCTAGGATCCAGTTACAGCGCATGAATTAAAGATTCAGTGGCAGGACATGATGCACACAGGAGGACAGCATGTTAGCGCTGTGTGAGCACTATTGTCAAGATGTGCCTGTGTATGTTTAGGTTGCAAAGACAGTAGGACACTGATACAGCATATGTCAAAACAGAGCCACAGCCACATTCCTGTGGAGAGAGACCTATCACAGCACACCGCTCCTACTCTCAGCTATAAATATCTGATAAAGAGCCATGCTGCCGGTATTTTGTGCTCGTCGGAGCTCCACTGTTTATTCAACCTACTTACGTTTTCAAGAAACCTTTATTTTTAATCATTAAAATGGAATTGTATTGTGTTCCTGTCTTTGAAGAATTAACAATGAGATTGGAGCAGGGTTGAGCAGATGAGATAGGGCAGGCGAAACAAAACCATTCAAGGAGAGAAAGGATATCAGACTTGAGATACATTTGTGGAAATAATTCGATTTTCCCAGCGCACAAGATAAAGCGCCAGAGTGTTTAGAGTACAAAAGTGTCATGGCCCTCTCATTAGCTTGCCATGGTTCCAGTAAGCATCTTAATTAGATTATTGGAGGAATTATGGGGAACGTGTTACTCTGTTTGCCTTGGGCTTCTCTACTCTTAGTTTCAGATTGTTTCCAGGAAATTGTTTTGTTGCTAAATCAAAACTGTCTGAAATAATATGACATCTTATGTGGTCAATTGGGAAAAATATATATAATTACTCAATATGTAAACGGTTGTATTTGAAACTGCTACTAATTTTGAAGGGAAGTTGTGTAGAACATGGAAACTAAGGCTTGATAGCACTTGTTTTGCTGAAAAAACGGATTTGTTTACAGCACACTGGGACAGAAGAAGTGCTTCCTGAATGACAACTACACATGTAAGGATAGATCACATACAGTCTGTATAATTATTCATGAATTGTTAAATCTGCTTTACTGCCTTTTCTGTTACTCCAAAGCATCTCCTGCCATCGTCAGTCGTACTCTGAAAATATGGTTAACCATTCATCCTCAGGCCTTTCCACTGGCTTTAGTAACAACCGTGTTGTCAGCACTCAGTTCTTTTTTAATGGAGGTTTTGAGTTAATACCTCCAAACCTGAGGCCATTGTTCTTTGATGGATACTGCTCCCTCCAGGTTTGAAGTAAGTTGCTACCCAAAGCGACGTGGTTCAGGTATCTTTGGGTAAAATGGAGGGATGGACAGACTGATAAAGTGGATACAAGCGGCTGAAATTAGATTAACTGACGTTTGATCATGATGCCTAATAGGCGCCACCTGATTGAGGTTTCCCAGCCACGCTGGTAGTTCACACTCGCAAATGATGAGCTAGTTCTCGGAAATGTTTTCTTTAGAACTTGTCTCATTCTTTCATACCTATTTTCAGCAAGTCCCGCACCACCAGGCCATAAAACGTTAAAGCTCTATAGCTCATGATCTCTCATAGCATTTACTGTCACTTTACCTTTTTATGCTTAACTCCAATACAAATCTTAACACCTCTGTATAAATGTTTTTTATTTAACGACTCATACATTTGGTTTACATCTACTATATTTCTGTTAACATTCAGTTCATTCATTTACAATCACTGTCTATCTCAAAGCTATTTTATTGTAGGGCTGTGCAATTAATCATATTTTAATCGCAATTACGATTTTGGCCTGCCACAATTACGAAAACAACATAATCGAAAAAAACTATTATTTTGCTTTGCTAGTAAAAATGTATTTTTGTTCTAATTTATTTGTATTTATCATATTTATATATCTTTAGTAGCTTGCGCTCCAGAATATTTGTTGATCTTGTTTATTGGTATTTATTATTTTTGATATTATTTATTTAAATTTTTAATTTATTTTTCAGTTGAATTATACGTTCAGGATAACCAACAGTTAAAAACATACTGTTCAAATTATTATTTGTATTTGTTTTAAAGTTCAATAAATTGATATTTTCAAAGTCAATGAATAATCGTATTTAATAATCGTGATATCAATTATTGACAAAAATAATCGTGATTATGATTTTTGCCATAATCATATTTGACCTTACTATTCCTGTCTTAGATTATGATTTCGTTTTTTCTAAATATAAGCCTAGGTATTTAATGAGCATTGTTGAATGGATCTTGATTTCTTGATTATCATTGCCTTCTTCAATTGATGTAAATGTCTGAATGATAGGCCAAATAAATCCTGAAACTAGTCTTAGGGCATGCACATGATACAAGCCCACAGAGGAGTATCGGTGAGCAAAAAGTTCTCAACGATGCCGGGAGTAGTGTTGCTTAGCTTAGGAGTCAACTATTTGGTCTTGCGTGAACGAAGTTGTGATGAGTGAGTGGTCATCGCAGACCAGCCCCTCCAATGGGCTCGAAAAACTTGCCTGGAACTTTGTTTCAATGACGTATGAGACTTTGGAGGCAATAGTTTGTTTTCCAAAAAGTTAGCGATGCTCACCTCCTGAGTTGCAAATGGAAATATTGAGTTATTTGTCAAAAATATGAGTATATTCAGCGCTCTTTAAACGTGTTAATGCACGATACTGTTGAGCATCTTTGGCCCTTTCTTGCTCAACCGTGTGTTTCAAGTGGCCCAGCACAGACATATCACAGACTGATTAAAGTTTCAGAGGCTCCTGAATACCATTTTCACCTCTGAAAGCATCCAAGCATTACGCTTCCTTTTCAGAGATCCCTCTAACCAATCGTGCCTAAAAAGCTTTTTCAAAGTGCTGAGTGGAGGAGCACTTGAGTTTAAGGAAGGGTTGTGTTCTCGGTGCAGTATAGGACAGAGTGGTGTAGAGAGAGGTAATAAATATGGGTTCTTTAATACAATAGCTTTGTAGGTCACTCTGTGGAGAGCGAGGTGCTCTCACTCAGCCGGCCGCTCCTGCAGAGCCTGCGCAGTCCACAGACACAGGAACATGCAACCTTTAAACAGGTATTTGAAAATGTCAAAGCACAGGCATGCAGAATGGTAATATAGGAGTGCTCTTCCAGAGGTCACAGGCTCAACGTGGGCTTTATTCCTCCACGCTTCTTTCATACTGGAGAGATGGCTTCATAGAGTTTGTGAAGATGTCAAAGATCCATTTTAGCACTGTTTACCGTTGCTGTTACATGAGCATTTCAGCATCTTTGTTGATTGAAGGACATTCTGTAGTTCCTTAAAGGTTTTTTTTTTTACCTGATGAGTTGACCCAGGTCTGGGGATCTGAAGAAGCAGTGAAAGTGTCCTTCTGGAGCTTGTAAGAGTCGTGGGCCTACCTGATGTTCTTCTTCTGTCGGTAAAGTCCCTACTCTTCACAGCTCGGATGTTGTATTAAGTGGTCGTTTGCCACAAAAAGACAAATTACATTTCATTATTTTGCCCCTGGTTGTTCTGTTGCTTGTTACTTATGGATCTCAAGGTATTATATTAGCCTGTGGTTTCCGGCTGGGTCGCAGGCGCATGACAGAGTGGGTGCTCTCCCTCTTTACTCCTCAGTCCCCTGTGATATCACGACATACTTAGTGACTCTTCTTCCGCCGATCTAATTAGTCCCTCGACAAATCTTTAACGGTCTGTATTTATCAGGACTATTAATTAGTACCCAGATTGGATATATTACATTGAAAAAAGTAGATGTCCTTGTTTATTAAAGTATTAACGACAGGGGGGAAATACTCTCTCTTATCCCCTGGTATTAGTCACTTAGTGAGCCTGCTCATTCATCATAGCCGTTTGGCAGCGTGTTTTCTTTTCCTACTTATCCTTGTTTGTCTTTTCTAAGCACACATATAAACTGATGTTGGATTAGCATTATTAATTACAGCAACACTCTGTGCCCCGTGTTACAAAGTCGTTGCCTTCACAAAGTGTCACCCATCCAGGTACGGCTTTGGGAGTTAACTAGCTTTTGCTTTAGCTCCAGTTAGGTTTAAGGAGGCTTACAAGAGAAAGTGTGGAAAACAGTGGTAGAAATGGAAAAGTCATTGATTTTCCTACGCGACAGCTAGACCGAAACAGATACTCTATTGATTGGGGACTTCCTTGGGATAGTTGTAGAACGCTGTAAAGGAGTTTGGAGGCTGGGAAACATCGCTGTGCAGTACGGCCGTCCATCATGCGTGACACGGACTACCTCAGCACCCTGAGCTAATGCAGCCGCTGCATAGAAATAAAGGGGGGGGGTTCTGTTGAATGTTTTTTTTGGGTGGGTATTAGTGTTTGAAAAGCAAAGCGCTGCCTATTTTCGTAACACTCTGATCAGTCAGAATAAATTGCGTCTCTACAGTCAATTGCCTGGAAGGCCCTTATGGGGTTCCCTCCTTGTCTTTGAGTGGCCGAATAAGTTGGTAGCATGTGGCTCTACCCTGAGGTTCAGCACTGCAAACATGCATAAGGACACTGACACTAATATAGATGCATTACAGACTCTCTGAGAGAAATCATGCAAATCGGGAAGAAACTGTGGAGGATTACCCTTCTCGCCCTTCCCCCACTGCACTGATGTGGCTGTGACGGACTGTAGGTGAAGACAACATCTTTCTTTCATATACTGTAGCTTTCTGCAGATACATTTTCCCAAGAGACTTCCTTTACATTACAGTTTAAACAAAACAAGCTATGTATTCCTCTGAGATATGTTTTGCCCCCAATTGTTCCATCACATCAATTGCTTTTTCAGTTGTATTGTCTTCTTTTATAACAAGGTGGTAATACCAGCCTGACAGCAATCCGGTCTTCTCTCAGCATATAACAAAACTGCTCACATAACAGGGCTAATGAGAATAGTTCTTCCTCCCACTACAAACTCTAATCCTGATTTAGATCGCCTCCCAACACATCATTTTGATCCTCGTTGCACCTAGCATCAACACCAAAAAAGGGTAATCAGATTATTTCTGAAAAGAGCAAAGACGCAGTAAATCCGATAGTGAATGAGATGAACGTTGAAATAATGGCTGCCTTTGACACATTCTGGTGGCATTAACACCCAACTACACATTCCAAGAATAACCAAATGACATTTAATAGCACCTATGTACAGGAACACAAATATGCTTTTGTGTGTAAATCAAGCAGGAGGCAGGTAGTGTGAATGGTAATGTTGTCAAACACTATGTAGAAGCAAAAGGTCATAAGTGGTAAATATTTTTCTGCAATCTTTCTTTTGTATAAGCAACATTATTGTATAATTGTACCTTTAAAAAAACCACTCCACTTGCCATGTCATGTGTCGTTTGACTTGGTAGATGTTTGGCTCTGATAGTTATCGACCCGCTATGGATTGATTAATTTGAACAGAACAAATACATGTGCTACATTACAGCTGCCCGTATTTCCGACAGCCAAGTATAAAGAACTGCACTCTGAAACTCTAGCGGCGTTAAATTGGCAAAACATTATGTTGCTTTAAGGGAACATATCAGGTTTTGGTGTGTGTATGCTGAAGTAGAATCTTTACATCAGGTTGACTGTAAATGGAGTCCAGATATCCAGATGTGGAGGTGCGTGTAAAGGCCAGCTGTAAAGGTAACAATTGTGTCATGATAATATAGCACCCCATAACCAGGCCTTTGAGTGATCTAATATCACACAGCTGTTCCTCGTCAAAAATATATTAAGACTTCAGTGGGAGACAGTCTTTCAAACACATTTTCTTTCTCTGCTGTAGTTGAGGATCCTGCGTTAAACCTTGTGAGCCACTTGCATGTACAATATGTAATCAGCCTCCCATCTCCAGAGCAAACATCTTCAGGCACCTCCTATCACTCTGCCAGTTACAGCAACACAGCGGAAACCAAAACCAGACAATTTCATCTTAATCGCTGTTTACAAAGACACTGATTTGGGTACTCTCCGTGAGAACTGTGTTTTGTTTACAAGCCAGCAACAACATCTGTGTCGATCTCCTTTGACATTAATATGTTTTTCCTGTCTTAACATTGAGTGAGTGATGATACTTTAAGTGTTAATATCCAGTAATATTATGCTACCCTGTCTCTGTTTATGACTGATTTCTCTGTCTTGTAACTGTTTCCTCTACACTCATGGTAATCCTAATCCACTGGCCCCTCAGAAAGCATTTTACCTTATGTCAGTCTGTCACTGTTAATAAATAGTGCTGACACTTTCTACAACTGCATTGAATGAGAGGTTGTAAATTAGCTTGACGCATCTGACAAAATCCAGATCAGATCTTCATTCCGCTTTGTAAATTATGTCAAACAGCACCTCAGCTTTGAGCCTTGCTTTCCTGTTTGATGTCGCCCACACAGCCATATGGTATCGCTCTCAGGATCTGTTTTTCTGTTTTTTATTTCCTGCCATTACACTCATCCTGTGCTCTATTCAGCAGTGTGTAAATCTGTCACAACCTCACTGCTATTGTGGCATTTTAATGTGAAAAAGGATCACCTTTGGTTGTAACACATGTTCACTAAACTTATAATTTAATTGTTGGGGTTTATCTGTATCCAAATGTATTCCCATGTAAAATACCTACAATCTCCAGCAACTATTAATTTCAGCACAGGATGGTTTTTGTAGCGTAATGAAAGAATTTGGATTTTCAGTGTGTCTCTAAGGATGGCAAATGTTAGACAGAAATAAATAGTATGTCTCTAAACTGAAGATGAAATAAGGAAAACTGCTCAGCCCATTGTCTCGGAAAGGGCTTAAATGATCCTTTTCTTTGAGGGACCTTTCAGGTCTAATGCAAACGCTGGATAAGAAGGAAGAAAAGAGAAAACGTATTATTATTTCTGCCTTAACATTGTGTTGGCATCTTGTATGGCCTCTGTGAAAAAAAATAAAGTAACAAAAGGGTAATAGCTTTAGCTAGAAGAAAGTGTATATGAATCAAAGTAATTTCTAATGAGTGCCCTTCCTGACCTTTTGGCATTAACCTCCACAGGAAAAGAATAACAGAAATAATGGCATGTGGGTTAAACCTTAGAGAACTGTCAAAGTGATTAGCATTTCTGTGTGGCAAGGATAGCAAAGCCTCACTCATGCATTATTATGTTCAAGTACTGACCAGGATTCAATGCCTAGTGTTATTAATATGAATGCACAGGACGTAGACAGCTTGACTGCTAGCGGCTATAGCACATGTGTTTTTGCCAAGGAAACGCGGATATGTTTGTACGATAAATTACAGGTCGCTGGTGCCTCTCCAGGTCCAGGCTTGTATGCCGTTCAGCCAATATTGCCATGGGGAGCTGTGATTGGATTCCCATCCGTCTGGGAGCTTTTGTGTAACATTCAAACCGGAGAGGACCTGGCTAGATCACACCACATATTTCCTCCCAGGAAACCCCCACAGAACCAGTCAGGCCCAGACAGGGCAAACAGCAGCTGAAAAGGAGAAGTCGGACGTGCCAAACAAGAGCACAGAGACACGCATTGACTGCTCCAAGTCCTGCATATGGGAAACATCAAAAATGATTTATCTGAGAAATAGAAAAAATACATTTGCATTGTTTTATTTTCCTTAGTGCACATCAATGGCTTTTATTGGTCTGTGATATACAGTCTGCTGGACCCACAGGGTTTGTTGTGTGGAAACTGTTTCCATTTGACAAGAAAAACACACATTGTGTAATGATGTCATCAACATGAGCTATGTGTAACAGATTGAGCTTAGAGGATGTCTAGACCTGGCTGCACACCACAGTCTCCCTCACTTGGCTCTTATTGGCCTCTTACCGGAGACTGAGCAGGTATTGACTTAATAGAAACAGGAAAAATGAAAATATGAGTGGATCTGACAACCAAGCCGGATAACCCCTGTGTGATCTTAGAGAGCAGATGAGCAGACACAGAGCCTGACACATCCTCACAAAGCACCAATCCTTCATCTAGGTTCTCAAAGTTTTGATGAGTGAGGGCTAATTTAGGTACCCAATATTGGATGGAGGGCCGCCCAAGAAAAAACGGAACACAAAATAATTCCAAAACAAATCCTTTCTTTATTGTACTAACCAATTATACATACAGTATACATTAAGATTAATCAAACATTAATTTGTCTCAAAAGTGCCTTGCAAACACACACACACAGAGAGAGAGAGAGTATTGTGCTGGAGTGAGTGATATGCTGTGGATTTCCTGTCTAATGTGATCGGTATCATAATGGCGTTTGATGTTATACTCCTTGAGCATTACATTCATCTGCTTGCAGATGAGGCATATCACTTTATCCGACCCCTGAGGTAAAACGAAGTAAGCGTTGCTCCATTTCTCCTGGAACTTCCTTTTCTCCTCACTGTACACAACGAAAACTTCCAACAACTTTTGTTGCGAAGGACTGATGGTTTGGGCCACGGGCTGTTCACGTGAACACAATGCCGCCTTTGGGACATGCTTCCAGTGCGGACTTTTGTGTGCGTTCATATACTTAACCACACACGCAAACACGCACACGCAAATAACCACAATCACACACACGCTTTTTTACATACCTATATATATGCTACAAACAAACACACATACATTTTGTGTACATATCTTGCCATTCACCTCCTATTTACAATAAACATCATTTGGAGTATACATCTTCTCTGGCATTTTAATCAGATGCACAGCGGCTTCTCATATAATTTCTTACCAGTCAACTAGTGACTCATCCAAAACAACTTTCGACTTTTGATCTAGCAAAAATGACAGTGTAGCATTTCCCTCCGAATAATGGTCGTAAAGTAAAGTAGGCTTTACTTTACTGATGAATCAGAATTTATTTGTAACTCCAGACCCAACGTAAGAGCTTGTGGCCTCTTCGGGGAGTGCTAAACATTTAAAACATACAGTCCGTTGTTCTCTTTCTCTGCCGTTACAAAGAAGACACTACTTTATCCGTCAAGTTGTCTCCAATGCCACCACAACTTCCTGTCAAATACGTTATCTCGCCTTCAAAATAAAAGCATGCAAATGAAACAGGAAGTTAACCTAAATTACTAGATACGAACCATGGAGGATTAAAATATAACGCATGCATTTCAGCGTGTCACATTAACTATCGCGGGCCGCCA
The DNA here is from genome assembly GCF_902827175.1 of Gymnodraco acuticeps. NCBI lineage: Eukaryota > Metazoa > Chordata > Actinopteri > Perciformes > Bathydraconidae > Gymnodraco > Gymnodraco acuticeps. Next base: position 526,576 of record NW_022989803.1, on the reverse strand, counting down.
GAAACATTTCCCAGGGCCGCCATTGGCCCGCGGGCCGCACTTTGAGAACCCCTGATCTAGGACATGCAATACTGCCTATTGCTGGTCAATATGGGAATTTGGAGCACAGCAAAGGTGCCAGAGGCCAGTCTTTGCTTTAAAAGGAGCTCAACTGGGTGGATGACCTGATGCAGAGGAAGTGGAAAACATGGCAGGGCATATTACACTTCTTCTATAATAATAATTTAGTTTAGAGTTACACAATAACAGTACGTTTCTAGACTTTGAGCAGTTTCCGAGAAATTGTACTTAGTTTTGTATTTACAGTGTGCGTGCCCAGTGCAAATTGTAGAACTGTACAGCATGTTTTGATGTGCTTGTATCTTGAATGTTCCTGCCGAATACAGGAGGACATAATGTATATTAACAGTTGGTGGGTCGTAAAAGCCAGCAATGATCCAATAAAAGTGCAGAAACTGAACACTCAAGCAAAGGTTTTATGGGGTAGGAAATGCATTCCACATGTTTATCTCCTTAGGGAGACAAAGTGTATTTTAGTGAGAACTGTAACAAAATTGTGTTTATTGAAATAAAACTCCACAATACCTTTAAGCAGAGGCAGTGGGCTCTGCATGCAGTTTGAAGATAGGTACAATCTGACAATAGCATAGCTCAGGTACTGCACAATCTATTTCATCACGTAGCAAGTTATGTTGAAGGTAAGGAAAAACAATTTCTCTACTGTTAGCAAGAAGAAAAATCCAATTTTTTTTTTAGGCCCACTATACTTATACTTTATTGGTTATCAGGAAAGTTATCACAGAAACCCCTCCTCCATCTTCCTTCATCCTCCTCCATGCACCACACACACACACACACACACACACACACACACACACACACACACACACACACACACACACACACACACACACTCATCAGCAGAGGTTGTTATAGGCCAGTGGCTGTCCAGAGATCAGATCATAGACACAGCCCTCATTTTAGCACTTCCTTCATCATTCCCCTCTGACCTCGTCTTCAGCTGCAACACATCTCATCTTCATGATTTGAAAATGGCCTAATCCTTCTCCTTCACACTCACAACATCCCCGATACGCTCCGCACAATTATTCCATCATTATCATTATGTGACCATGTCGATTGACCAATGTGTCAGTGGGGTCTATGGCACCTCTGGTCACATGCCAAAAAGATGCAATATCATCGTGGACCGCGAATCCCTGGAGGCACTTGTGCTACTGACATTTCCATGAGAGCTCCTATAATGTACTTACAAGTCCTCTTGTTGATGGGGAAGGATTTTCATTACCGTCGTTGGTTATGTACTACTAAACATTTAGTTGCAGTTAGGCAATGTTCCTGTGGGAGGTTATTGACATGTTACTTTACTCTGCTGGAACACGCTTGCAGAGGTAAAACAGCCACTTTGGAATCATTTCAGCCACTGTGTTTGGAGTTGTTATTGGCAAATTTTACTGGATGATTTAAAATCCATAAAGCCTGCCCTCCTCTTTCAGACAGATTAAATATGAGAAGAATATGAAATGAAGTGCAAGGAATTAATTCTGAGTATTTCCCTGAAATCGTGTCTGGCTTCTATTTTATTTGTATTTTAATCAGATAGCACAGTGCTTCTGCTGCAGGCAGCTGCTCAAAGCCTGTGAAAGTCAAATGCTGTCTCTTTCACTTTGAGAGAATGATTTTTTTGTTTAAATTTGAGCTAAAATGCTAGAAGCCTCAAGCATGCTGTTCTCCAATTGTTGTCTACAGTACCATGCAGCAATGAAGCCTGAATAATATAGTAGTAGGAACTATTTGTTCAGCTCTAATGTGTAAAAATGTGAGGCACAGGCAGCATTCATTGAATTAACATACAAATTGCTGATATATTATCTTATGGACTTTTCCGAATCTAGCAAGACAGCATTTCCTGTCCAAATGTTTTATATTCTGCACGGCATACAGCCTTAGCAGCAGCACGTTGATGTTTTACACTGATGAAATAACCAGGCAGCTAACCAGAATGTTATCACTCCTACTTAGTCACACTGTGCTGAGCACTCATGCATAATTGTGTACATAAGCATTTACAAAAATCTGTCGTCTGTTTAGCAATATTAAGATGACTCCATTGACTACCCTATTGCCCTTATCATGATATAGTGAGCATATAATATCGACTGGCTTTGGAAAGTAAGAATTTGAGCTCAGCACTTTCTTACTGGCTTTGGTCATTACCATGCCTTCTGAAAGCCCAATGTCAGGCTATTTTCTTTGATGTATGGATGGAGGCGTTTTGTTCAAAGGGATAACCTTTTCTGGGCACTTCTTTGAAATGATAATTTACCAGCTTGCTGCAGGTGGAGCTGCAGCTCTCCTGGCAGACGGGGTCAATCAAAGTCAAATGGAGGAGCTGCTAACAGCTTCACCCGGTATCTGGTGCCAGAGCCTGGCTGCGGCTGACAGATCCGCCACCTCCAGAATTCCTGCCGCTGGTAAAGGCAGTGGACATGAGAGGTGTCACAGTGACGAGCAGATTTTAAGCAGCAGGACTTGGTAGTTGTGCTGTCATGGTCACCAAGGATATAGGAAGGTCTATGTGTGTTTGATTGTTTACACAGCTATGCCTGTCAGACCCCAGCAGAGTTTTTCCAAAATGCAGCCTCGGTGTACCAGCGGTGAGAAGGGACGCAGGTGTGTGTAATTACATCGGTAATAGGATCTGGATATGGTCCACCTGCCTCAAAGTGAACCCTCTATCCAATACAGCGCCGCTGACAACAAAGGAGACGAGCACTCTCTGATTATGGCTTTGATGGTGCCGCTGGAAGGCTGTGTTTTATGGGGAGATATTTCTGGCTCAGGAATAATTTCGCTGGAATTATTAAATCTGTCCCGAACAATGACATGTACTATCACTGTATGATCACACGAACAACACTGGTATGTCATATCAGAGATAAATATATCCTAAACCAAACACAATGTGTTTTCACTGTGTGTATGTGTGAGTCTATGATAGGTACAGTTCATTATGACCAGTCACTGTGAAGGAATGGTGCCCAGTTATACTTCCATCCAGTGTGTGCTGGTGTTTACGCAATACGACCTTGATCATAAATAAACAAAGCCAATGAATTAATAATTTACTCATTGTTAATTTCAAATATCAGTCTCCTGTCGTTGGTGTCCATCTGGATGCAACCATTGAGGATCGTGCATGAGCCGCTGCCTCAGTAACGAGGTGCGCAGGACACATCGACACAGACTTCCCTCGGGTTGGGGCTCCAGCTGGAGCAGACATGCTAGGGCAACCTGTCCCTATTATTGTTTGTGACAGAATCAAGAAGGAAATGCAAGTAGCAAAAGTGCGTGCGTTGTGCCTGCACGTCAGATTATGTTGGCAGTGCCCCCGATGTAATTATGGGCATGGGTGGCCAGCTATGACAGCTCATCTGTCAGCCAGCCAATAGGAGTCTGGGGCACATGGTGAGCCCTGCGCAGAATGATGAGCCACAGAAACACAAATTAAAAATCACATACAGTATTTCAGGAAACAAAAAATGTGGTGAAAGGACACTTTCATATTGTTTCATGCTTCTCATTAACACTGTGGCACATGCAGCTGCCACAAACTGCCACTCCCAAATCTTGTTTTTCTGCAATTCATGTGCCATGCAAATGAGCTACAGAGGCGTAGGTTGCACCCCTGGCATTATCATTTTAATGAGTCGCAACATATCATATATTCAGAACCCAATTACAACAAAGAGGCATTGGTTTGGAATTGATTAGGGTAGATGAACAATGTGTTCTGCAGAGGGTTTAAATGAAATAATTGAAATGAGAGATTCAACCTGGATCATTACATATTCCGTGGTACAGCATTAGTGTTGACTAATAATGTCTGCACCATAAATTTAAGTCTTTACGGTGTAATAGAAAATAAATTATGCCCTCGCCGCACTGTTGAAGCTCACTCAACAATTTCACATATTGTCTAGGACTCATCAGGGATGAAATTGATATACATTTCTAAATATTACTTTGATTTGTACCAAATAAAGGAAAATCTAAAAAAAAAGGCAAGTAAACATTTGATGTTCTTGCCTTACTTTGACTCCATTGAATTTTTAGCTTTTCCCAAAATTGGCTCAGTCTCAAAGAGCGACAGGTCAGGCCAACTACACTGTCCCACACCTTATTGTGCAGAACACATTTCTGTCGAGGCGAGCATCCCGCACATGCAGCCGGGGGACCCAGTCATATTGTGCTCACCCTTTGGCAAAGGCCCTCCAATCAGGGATGAGTAATGACTAGGCAGGCTTGCATGCAGTGATCCCAGCTTTCTAATTAGTCTTCCATTAACTTTTTCAACCTTGGCGGCTGCGGGGTGCACATTTAAAAACACACACACACACATAGGCACACACACAACTCGCAGCCTCAGACCAAATGTTAAGCCTCTCTTCTAAAATCAGAAATTATGTATTTAGTTACATTTTATACTCTTCAGTGCTCATTTAAATCAGACTCACTTTCAACCTTATTGGCCAAAAGAGTAGGGTTTTTTTCTCCCTGTGGTGCTAATTTATATATTTCACATTTGAAAATAATTATACTCATTCAGTATAATTTGATTTTGTGTGTCATGTTTTCTCTTTTGCAATCTGAATGAAATATAGTTTTACATAATTATAAACCAACAGTTTTCTGAACTGTACATTATTAAAAAAATGTCAGACTAGTTTTCCGGATAATTCTCTCCACTTATTAATAGTTTCTCCATCTATGACTATAATGCGCTGTGCGTGTGCATGAAGGAGATAAGCCGTCTGGTTGACTTTGAAAGAACAAGCTTTTTTAAGTACAGACTGGTGGAATATACTTTAACAAAGAAAAGGTCAGAGATACATCTTCTCTGTTGGATTTGTTTCTTTAACACGGTTGAGAAACCTTGGCCAGCAGTGTGTGTATACACACAGAATCTCAATGAATTACTGGTTCTTATTTGGCAATCCGGTTTGACTGACAACTGTCAAAGACCCTACGATGTGTTTCTGATGTGTGGAATAAAAGAACGGGCCCAAGCCTTGCAGGATGAGACATGCAATAACAGAAAGCACACAAAGATTGACAGAGAGAAAGCCTGAGGGAAGAGTCTACATGACATGGATACTAAGATTTTCCATTTGGTTTTGTTTCAGGACAAGTTGTTCACTCAGTTATATTTCTCCTTTCCTTTATCACATCAAACAGAACATAAGTGAAATGTAATCAACTTCAATGATGTGTGTGTGTGTGTGTGTGTGTGTGTGTGTGTGTGTGTGTGTGTGTGTGTGTGTGTGTGTGTGTGTGTGTGTGTGGTGTGTGTGTGTGTGTGTGTGTGTGGTGTGTGTGTGTGTGTGTGTGTGTGTGTGTGTGTGTGTGTGTGTGTGTGTGTGTGTTGTGTGTGTTGTGGTGTGTGTGTGTGTGTGTGTGTGTGTGTGTGTGTGTGTGTGTGTGTGTGTGTGTGTGTGTGTGTGTGTGTGTGTGTGTGGACTATTCCGTGTGTTTCGATGAAAGGCATACATTCATTCTTCATCCTGTTTCACAGTGGGCAGTCAGTTTTAGAATGGAGCTCCATAAAAGAGTAATGGAAATTCCTGGGGAGCGGCTGTCCTGTGGCCTTCCAGCACCCAGTGGTATGCACTATCTTGGTGTATTATCACTTGTCTCACAATCTGTTTGTCAGCGAGCCCACAACTTCAAAGGAGACTTAAAGTTTTCTTTCATTTTTTATATCGGGGTTGAGAGAAGTGAGTCTACCATTTATGAACAAAGCCCCCCCAAGACATCTAGCAAAATAAAATGTTACCATCCTGGATGCAGCTCCTAACATTTACTCCAAAGAGCGGATCATAAACTATTTATAGATATATGCGTGTATGAGCACCAGAAGGGTGCCTCTTTGAATCAGATCCTTGTGTTGGGCAGGGTCAGGAATGGGGCTGAAGCTGGTGAGCTCCCTTTATTCCGCCATAACATCAATATCCTGCATGGAGGAGGATGGGGGACGGATAGCCGCCATTATGTCTGTTGTGTAAAATTGCCATTATTCAGTCAAGCGATTATCTGCTGCCGTGGTGTGTAATGCATCTCTGTGACTGTGACTGATGCCTGCACATCTAGAATCTCTGGAGAAGGGTGAAAGTGAAAGAGGTGACCTTGAGGTGATATGGCTAATTTTAGACATATTATCACAGTATGGAAAGTGTACACAGTCAGAGGATAGCTTTATACTAGCGCTAATAAACTGACCATTGTCTCCCTGTTCACAGCATGAGTTATAACACACGGTTGTTAAATTGTTGATTGAATAAATTGCATGACTAGTTATTCCGTAGTTATTGGCGTAAGCTGTGTCTGGGCTTCAGAAAGAACTAGAGAGCATGATGTGCGGGTGATAATGGAGCAATGGTTCCAAGTTGTCCGGTTGCTTTGAATTGCATGCCTCTTTGACTGTCCATTACTTTAATCCATGTTTTCTGACTTTAGTGTTGAACATGCACAGGACCTAATGCCATAAGTAAGCTATATCATGTTTGAGTTGTTTGAGACTTGATCCACGATGGAGAAAAATCAAGGGTCAAAAGAAGTTTGCTATATTTTCTCTGTGAATACTAAATGCTTTTTAACAAAACAATCCTGTTGAATTCAGCAGAAGAGCTGGTAACATTAGCTGGTGAAAAGCACAGTCCTTGGCAAAATAACAAAGCTAATGACTAATTACTTTCAATGGAGCGAGGTTCAATTGACTAACATTAGCTGCTTTCAAGCTCTTTTCAGTAAAATATGTATTGGGTAAAGGTACAGTATAATACAACGTGTTAATCATATATTCAATGCGTTATAAAAAATGTATACATCCTGTTGTATGAAGGATATGTTTCAACAGCAATATAAAATATATATTAAAGAGAATTACACAAGCTCGAAGCAAATTATTTTACTGAATGTGAATTACTAGTGCCAATAATGTTTTTAACTCAAAGCAAATATTTAAATACAAATTAAATCAAAACCTGTATGCTCCCTTTTTTCACTTCACAATTGTTCAGTATTTGGGAAAAATAAATCCTATTTATGCTAAACTGAATACTTGAATGATTTTGGCCCTGAGGGTGAAAAACAAAATGGTTATAAAATCTCTACTCAGCCAAAAGATTGAGGTAAAATAACTCAAGCATGCTGAAAATTAATTATTTTGTAACACTTTGTAATTATAAACTCCTTGTCATGTATAAGACCCAATAAGCTTGTTCAGCGATTTGTTTTACTGTTTGTTTTGTTCATCAAACAGAAAGAGACATATGTGCTTTCTAATCTGTTGAAGGTGTAATACATTCTAAATAAAATGTGTTTTAATTGTATGACTTAATTTACTCTGCTGCGTCAACAGCTAAGCTAACTTTGTGGTTAACAGTTACCACATCGAAAGGTTGGTTTTCAGAGAAATATAAAATACCAACACTGCAACAGTGTTTGGATGTGTAAAGCTGCAGCTTTCAGATAATCCAAAAATGATTCAGTGCACAGGGGGCTCTGGAGCATCAGCAGTGAGTAGAGAGCCAGGTCATCCTGGGAGATTAGAACGTTTGAAATCTCAGTCGACAGCGAGGAAACAGAGGGGTGACCAGCATTGATCCTCAACACCCACTGAGATACTGTATTAACGTTTTTATAACAGCCTTTACTGAATTTTATTGACCTTTCTTCACCAACTTACTGTAGCAGAAGAGTACTTTGTCTTAGCAGCCATCATACGCAGTACATAGATTTATTTTCAGCGTTGTTAAGAAGTCACCTCTGCATGTGATCAACCTAAACTTACAAAATGTAACAACTTGTACAGTATGATATTACAGTTGTTGGTGACAGCTTAACTGTTACAAAGCTTTAACTGACATTACTTTACATTTATAAGAAATACAGATCTAAGAAAGGGTTTTTTTTTAAGTTAGAGCTATTTTACCTTTTTATTAAAGCTACCCTTCTTCTCTGTTGTTTTAAATGTTGTTCAAACACTTTTGAGTCACCCATTAAAAGTTTCAATTTCACCGAATGTTTTCTCATGACATTTGTCTAATGTTTGATATGAAACGTATTAAACCCAATAATCTTCTCTTCAACATTTAATCATGTCTTCATGCGAGTAGTATACTTTACTTGCCGTTTTCTCCTGTAACTTTCCATTCGGGTGAGAGTATTCTCCATTGCCTATATTTCATTTTGCAATTTCATGTTGTTACAATTTATATACCTAGGCCCATTCATCAATAATGCTTATTCTGGAAATCTGTCTCAGAGGGTCTAGTTTGGGGGTCTCGATAGGGAGGGTAACTAATTAGACTTCTGGATGGTTATGATTATGTCCTGCTGCTGCATATTATCATCACATCAAAACATTTTCAGTTATTATTTCTGTCATGTAATTCACCAGAGTCTATTCTTGCAATGACACTTATTGCTTTCCTATCTCTTTTTTTTCCTCCTGTGCAGATCACAAGGGTCATTTTCTGTGTCTTCCTCGAGACCGACTTTGCCATCTACAAGAAGAAGATGTCTGTCATTTTCCCAGGTATGTGTGTTTACTTCCTATCGACTGGATTGCAGAACAATAAAACCATATCTTCTCTTACCATATTGATGTATTGGGTTTAACTAGCTATTGAATAGATGAAAGATTTGTATGTTGTGTTTCTACAAGGTATTCCTAATATATGATGTCATCACCTATACCTCATTGACCATCTGTATAGACCCAGGCGGCTTTGCCACCTTATTTTTCCAAGAACACATCTGGAGAGAGAGATGTGTTGTTTCTGGAAGCAGTAGAATAGCGACCCGTCAGGCTCGGTTGACACCTTCAAATGTAAACAAAGTCAATGCACCCGCACGGCCATTTGGGAGATTAACAGTGAGAATTTATGCTGACAGTTGGTAAAACACACGTCAGGTTCTCTATGGATTGCCTTAATAGGATTAGAATAGTTAGACTTCTTGCCAGCGAACAAGCAAGCTGATATTTTACATAACTGTTGATATTCTGATGAGACTTTAATGTCAGATTTGATTGACTATAATAATAGTCCTCGGCACAGAACGTCTCCTGCGAGGACTTACAATTCAGGGATGCATAGCAACCAATGATTGTCCTTGGTTACTGCCCCTCAATTGTGCATGTGAAATAAACAAACATCCATTATCTTCTACTCCCACTCTCTTTTCTGTCCCTCTGACAATTCCCTCCCCCCATTCACGCCATCATCTTTTTTTCGGGGGGCCAGGAGCAGTCACCGGCCTTGATGGGGGCTCCATGGAGAATTGGGTTTAATGGCTGGGAATCTGAAAGAGGCCTAGCATTACCTCCCATTTACCTCACTTTTCTCTCCCCATCTCCCCGAAGGAATACCGGCTCTCAGGCCTTCATCTCGCTGCTCCCAGATGGAGAGTGTTTTGTTCCCCCTGCGCTGCCGTCATCTATCCCGCTCCACGCCCAGCCTCTACCCTAACAGATTACATTCTGGGGACAGACCTTAATTATAATGCCTGCCCCTGTGCACCCAGCACCCGTCTCATCATATTAGTGCTCTGAGATGAGAATCTGGAGCTGTTGTTCTCCAGTTATCACTCCTGCCATTTACAAGTGCTGTCAGTGGACACATGCCCTATATCTCTCCACGACTGAACAGAGAGGAGACAAAACAACAGGCTCTCCAACAAAGGGGAATTGGAAAAGTTCTGAGCACTCTATTATTATTATTATTATTATTATAAGATAACTCTTTAAAAACTATTGTTTACCATCATGTGATGAGTTGCTAATGAGGGAGGAAGGAGTCAGTCTGTGATTAAAAGTGGGGTCGCACCATGATGCCAGCCCGGCGCTTCTCCTCATCACATCCCCGCGCCTGTCACATGCCCTTTGACCTCCAGGGTCTGAGACACCTTTGTCACTGCTCCTTTGTGTCCGTGTGGGCTAGTATATTAATTCCACTATAGTCTAAGTGGCTTGATAACAGTACCATCCCACTCAGGGTCATTGTCTGAAGTGAGGCAGATGCGTCTTCTTTTTTTTTTAAGCCATGCTCGCCTACACCTGCTCCGTCTTTCACCTCATGTGCTTCAAAGCTCCAACCATCCTCTCTCTAGGAAAACAAAAGCTCTTTTAAGATGCTGCATGAGGAATATTCAAACTAAAATACCGCTGCTTTGACTCGACTCACAAATAAGGGAGTGAATTCATAGATTTTATCCAGCCAGGCTGCACCACTTGAATGGGTTCACTGGAGTTGATAGGTGTGCTTTAAAGAATGAAATGCTGATTGGTATGATTGCACCATGCAGGGAATGCATAGCGCCGTAGTGTGAGAAGACTTGAATTTAGCCGGCGCAGAGTGGCAGTGGTGAATCAGAGGCTGTGAATTAGCTCTGCAGGTGTGCTCGTACGCTTTCTGAACATCCCATCATCCTCTCTGCTAGAGACAGACAGTCATGCAGATCTTGCGGCAACACTGAAGGCATCACACAGAGGCTGGAGACATTTCTGTCTCTCTAGACCCTCCATATTCCCTCTTTCTCTCTTATAAATCTCCTTGTGCCCATGCCACTATCCCATTATGTCATCACTCTACTTTTTTTGTCATTCTTCCTCATTATATCAAGGAGGAGCCTCTCCACGGCCTCCTATCAGCGCGCTGTTATGGAGCTGTTGTGAATAGTGCCTTTGATCTTTCTATCATTTGAAACACAGGATCTTCCCCGTGACATCAGCTTCCAGCATGTCTTGTGGCTGAGAGTCGGCACAAAATAGTTTTTTTGATTGAAGTCTTACTATTCTCATTTTTCATTGTATAGCTTTTCTCATATTCAAGCAATCTGTCAAGTGACAATGACTGGAGCAGGAACGTGTAAACGGGACATTTGCATACAGGAAATTGCTTTATTACAATGTGCATTCCCACAAGCTGTCACTATGAGAGAGCCACAATATGGTTACATCTCTGCAGAAGGAGGAAACTTAAAAATGGCCGCTGCTGACAGGAATACTCATGCACACCTACATGAAAAGGCACATTGACGTGCAAACATACATATAAAACAAGAAGTTTGACCTAGTCGAGTGCAAAATATTAGAACAGGGCGTTTTGTGCCAAGTCCCAACAGAACGGAGCTGCTGTATGGTGAGTACTAATGGAGTTCTCACAAACAGACAAAGGGCTTTTTAACGTACGCCAGCTGAGGGAGCACTTCTGTTATTATACGTCTTCATATATTGTGCGAAATAGGCCTCTAAGGCACTAATAATGAAATATGCAAATAAACAAACAAGCCTATACACACAGCAACTATAGGTAAAGGTTTAGCCTCTGTTGTACCATACACCATTAATTACCCACCTCGCCAACTGAGCTCATAACAAGTGATAAAATGACCTATTCATTACCCTGAGAAGCCATAAACTGTACATATCTCAAAGGTCTGGTTAAGAGGACCATCAGAGGTTGCATACTTTTTGGAGAATACACGCACTGCAACAAGCTGCCTCAAAATGTCATGTCATTATTATTAATAATATTAATTACCACGGTTGTATTTTTAGAAAAGGTTTAACCATTAATCGACAGAGCTTAATCATTGCAATTAATCACATGGCATGATTCGATTAAGTATTCAGATTGGTTTCATAGATTGTGATTGACCACATGCTTGCCTTGGCACGTATTATTTGCGAGCATGGAAGCAGTGAGGCAGCTGTGGTTGTAGAGGGTAAAAGCGTGTTTAAATTGATTCTGGGTACACTCCTTCACTAATATGATCCGGGTGGCTGCCCACAAGCTGGGCTCCATCTCTTCTTCTCCTCAATCAGCCACAGTGCTGACAATATTAACAGCCCACAGATCTGCAGGGCCCGTTACAATCTCCACTTTTTCACTGACTCTCAAATTGACATTGGTTTATTGGCGCTTTATACACTTTATACTCAAAACCCCACAACCCACACACCCATCCCCACATTTCCATAACAGCAGTACCCCCACAACCCTCCCCAATGCTTTAGAAAAAGTAAAGCTGTGATATTCACACGCTTCTATCACACATGTAATATGTGGACGAAGGATCTGAAGGGCTTCAGGACTTGCTTTCACGAGGCTATCCCTCAGGGCTGGGAAATGAGGAGGCCATGGTGTGTTAGTGATGTGATTCTGAAAAAGCACAGTGGCTCAGTCAGCTTTGGCAGATATGAGGATTCAGTTGAGCTCATCATATGGGAAAATGGTCACATGCTTGTGCATGCTTGTACATTACATGTTCAAAATGTACAAGTGCATGTCCTGCTAACTGCTTATCGGCGTGGCCAGACATAGTTACATTCAGATAATATATCAATTAGAACATGCTTCGCTGTTATACCTTTTTTAAAGGAGCGCTATGCAGAATTTAGAGTGTCGGCAGGGATTGCATTCAGACGGCTCTCAACATGGAGGCAACTGAGCCGGCAGCTACAGTAAGAACCTTTTCAACATACTGTCCCCACACAAGGGCAATAAAGCCCAACATGAGATGGAAAAATGTAACTTAGAGGAATAGTTATTTCACTTTCTTGTCAAGATTTTGATGAAAACATGAGTACATCTTTCCGAGAGTTAAATATGAGGATTGGTACAATTTCTAGCTTAGCAAAGCATATACTTGAATAACAAGGAAACGTAGCCTGGCTGTCTTAAGACGAAACAAAACGTGCCTTTAAGTGCTCCTAAATCTCACTAAATACATGTTAATCCAGACATTAGCGAAGTGTACAAACAAGTTGTAGTTTGATTTTGTTTTGTTGGGATGTAGTGATTCTTGAAGTTCAGTACTCACAGCGAGGTAACCAGGCAACCAGTGGATCAGCCAGGCCATGTAACGTGTTCATTACAGAGCTTTTGAGCTAGTGATGCTAAAGTTGTGTTTTAGCACGCAGAAATGACAGAGGCGCATCGACCTAACCCTCAGAAAGAAAGCAAATTATCTTCTTTCCCTGAATGTCAAACTATTGAAAAAGCGTATCACCTGTTTCATAACATAATAGCTGTTGTTCATCCAAAGATAGAGCATGCCATCTAGTAAGAATCATTTGTCTGAATGTGTTGTCTTAACCCCTAGAGAGAAATGACAGTGTCATACATTATTATTCTAGACATAGTCACATACATTTCCTGTGTTGACAGCAGTGTTGAGCAGTGGTAATAATGTTGTAGCATGTGGCAGTAGCCGAGACACCCTATGTTTCATTTCTTGCACTATTGTTATAGTATATCAGTGGGCCGTCCTTTGTTTCCCCAAGCAGGGTTAGATTAATGCACTGTACCCTTTTATTCAGTGTTATACAAAAGAAAGGTCTGTCGCCGGATCCACAGGGAGCTCTGATGGTTACACTTCTACAGACCAGATGACAACAGCCTTTCATCAAAGCTAACACTTGCTTGTGCTTGTTAACCACAGCGCAATCATTGCTCAGGCTCTTACACTGCCATAAAAACACAAATACAGTCGTAAATATACAGTCACACATCCAACAATGCATATACTAACACAAGCACACACATACTGTATATACAGTGGCTTGAATCAAAGAAAGCTGAGGCATGCTGAGATTTGTGTATGATCCGGGAGCAGGACTCTCTAGCTCTCCTCACTTCTCTCTTACACCGCAGTTCCTCCTAAGGTAGCATCCAACGCCTGCTTCTCATCTCCCACTGTGCACCTCAACTCATCCACCCAGAAACACCTTCACTTCACTCAGTCTGTCTCACACAATAGATGTACAGAGAAAGGAAGGAAAAAATCTAAGGTTTTTTTTTTTTTGGGCGCAGTTATCCACCCCAGCCTGAAGTCCTTGTAATTTGAGGAAATGGGAGCTTTTGGGAAATGTATGCTGAGCCTAACAGTATAGGTTTAATTGAAAAAGAATGTCTCATGAATGTGACCCCCTTTCAAACACACGCACCCACATTCACAGTCATTTGGTGTAATAACTCACCAGATCCAAGTCCAAGGCCGTCTGCTGGGGGAATTTAGGTAGTCTGTGATGGTGGTTGTTAAGATTTCAGAGTATAGCAGCTGGTGTGGAACGAGGAAATGTGAGAGTTTAAACTGCGAGCTTTTTTGTGTTTGTGACAGAACAGTTCTATCTTTTTGTACCATATTTCAATCGCATTGTGAGGAAACACTGCATGATTTATTGGTTGACATGTTTAAGCAAGGTACACAGCAGTATGGCATCAAAATACTGTGCTCCAACATTATAATCAGGGCAAAGAGTTGTGATGACTCGCTGTATCGTACATTATAAAATAGCATGCTTTGACACGCTATCTTTTTCCCCCTCAACCAGACAATGACATGGAGGTTACAGAGGAGCAGCTGAAGGAAGGTGAGTGACAGAACATTTCATGGATGCCTTTTCACCTTAACACCTCCATTAAAGCACACATGAGTGAGTGGCGTAGCTTCAGCAGGCGACAGTGATTCGCTAGGTTTTATGCAGCAGATGAAATTGAATGTTTATTCATTCGGTGACAAGTTATATCCTGGGCCTGACACATTGCAGTTAAAAATACTTCATGTCAGGTACATTACATTACAAGAGCTTATATCCACGGCTAATTCCCAACACCATTCTCTTCATCTGGCTTACATGCACAATAGCTTTAGACCACCTGCTGTAAAGCGCGTGACAAAAAAACAGCAGAGCAGCATCTCTCCGCAGCATGCGCCAGGCGACGGCAGAAACACAACTGCCAGTACATAATGCTGTTATCACTGCACCATCTTGGCACACGGCCTGAAACTCCCAGATACTGCTTATCGGGATAAACTATTGACATTTGTCTGTTCACTGATGTCCTGAATAAGCAATTACTTGCAACAGAAAACCTCATGAAAGTGTAAATATATTGTTCTATAGCGAGAGCAATAGATCCGATAGGCAGCAGTTGCTCATATTTTTCCTTGGTAGACAAAATAAACTGTATATAATGTTTGAGAATATGTACAGTGCTCCCTCTAGCAGTTTTCTCCGAGGTACAGTAGGTCTTATAAAGCACCTGTTGGCAAGTTTTCTTTACGAGAACGTGGGGATTCAGAGCATGGTCTTGCCAGGTCTGAATGCTGTGTCTCTGGAAGACGTCATTGTACACGTGCAACCAACCAAGCAGAGAGCAATGTTAGTTTTACTGTCTGTCCAAGGAAGTGTTCAGATTACGGTAGATGTAGAACCCAGGGTGCTATGAAAATGTTTTCCCTCCAAAAGTTACCCCCGTGATTTGCCAATTACACGCATCTGTGTTTTCAATGAGATTCCATTTTGGGTGAACATAAAAGGGCTGTTTTATAAGTGCACTGTAAAATGTGATATTTCAGAGTGAAACAATGTGCACCACGTAATGGCCAAATCATAAAGACTTGGCTGAGAGGAACTGCATTTAAGAGTTTGTCCAAATTCTTAGCGCATGACAGACTATGTTGTTATCTGTCGCGTTGTTCTCCAGCTATTTCACATGGCATACTCTATAATAACATAGCACCAGACCATATCAAGCCAACTGAAATAACCCCTGATAATTCCTCGCTCTGTTGTATCATCTGCCCCGGTCCAGTTTGGCCTTGTTTGATGGGCCTTCACACCGGTGCCAAGCGCTGGCCTTTTATTCTGCTCCATCAGCCAGAGTTTGAATCAGTGCAGCCTGGAGCTCATTCAAAGGTTCGAATGACTGCCATTCTCACATGGAATGGTGCTTTTGTCTCAGACAGCTCTCTGGAGTTGGTCTCAAAGCCTCACAATCTTTCCCTCTCTCCCACAGGAGTCACGATTTCTTTGTTAGGCATGTATAAAACAGAAAAGAGCAGGAGCTATTGAGTTCTCCCAAAGGCTCTTGTGTTCGCGGTCAGCCCGAGGCAGGATGGCCAAGTTAGAATAATCTCTGCTGCAAAGTCTTTTATTCACACCATCTCTCATCTAACTGTTCCAATTGACATGATGTCACGCCCTTCACATCCTGATGGTGTGCGGGGATAACGACGTATCACTCCCCCTCTGTAAATCACCATTTATTTTTGTTTATTAATAGATAACACTTCACAATCCACAAAATCCACAACCAAGGAAGAGAGTGAAGACAATAACAGAGATAAGACTCTTTGTGAGAGTGTGTGTGTTTGCAGGCATGTGTGTTTGTTTTGAATTGCAACTTTATTAATGATGACTGCATGTTCGGACATGCCCAGGAAAAGGTCTGTTAAAGGATATATCGTGCATTGATATTTATTCACACAAGTTATTTGTTTTGTGTGTGTAAAGTAATGGAGTGTTTTCTTGGTCGGTAATGTCTTGCTCTCTCATGCCAAAATGCTCTTTGGGGAAATGAATAGAGGAGGAAGCTTGGTCATTTTTTAAAAGAATGTTTTCTTAGAGGCAAACTTGTTTAAGAAGCCATTATCTGGCTATTCTGCCGTTTCAGCCCGTTTGGATGTGTAATATTGAAACAGTTATAGGCTTCTTACGATACGATGGACCAAAGATAATTAGATTCTTACACTGGAGGGTGTTAGTAGGCAATTAAAATCGTACACCATCCATTTGTCTTCAAGCCTTAAGGTTGTGGGGGATTTTTGAAGATAGCAGTCATGTTTTTTTCTTTGGGGAAATGGGCGCTCGGCTGATCGTGAAAGGCTGGACTACATAACGCAGACACTTCAAGGGCGTCAATACACTCTGTGTTGTTAGACAAAACACAATAAGTCGTTTTTCCTGTTCAACATACCTTCCCATAATCCACAGCAGTAATTCAATATGATTCACAAATTCAATCACCAGCATTAGGAGGGCATAAGTATTTTGTAATAATCTTTATAAATCCTAATTTATCAGGCCTGGCAGCTTAATAGTAACTAATCCATTCACAAAAGGCCTTGGCACAGCTTTCTAGCATGGGAACACTCAGTCCTTGAGACAACCTCTCTCACAGGAAAGGAATGAAATGATTGTGTACTGCCTGCACTGTAAAGGTTAGGTCTGGTTCGATGTAGCACATAGAAAAGATTAATCATAGGAAACACTCAGATGGCGAATATAGCACAAAGCAGAGGAATAGTGAGCTGGAAAAACAGACGGTCAGCTCAGTGTGACAGACATTATAAGACTCTCCTAATACCACCTCTGTTTTCCCAAACACACTATATTTCACCATTCTGTCTATAGAGCTGGGGAAGCAGGTCACCTATTTGCTATAGTGAATATGTGGAGCACTTTTTAGAATAAATTACACTGCAGCACAGCCGGGTGGAGTGTCTGTCAATATGCCTCAGTGTGATCCATCTCACTCCGCGGGGGATTCACTCTCCCCAGTCCATGGGTCAGACATGAGGGGGTTTTAGCCACAGTACTGATGAAGAGGAAGCATTAAGGCTTTCTCCAACGCTGTCCCATGATAAATACACTGGTTGTTGGACTGCAGGTAATTATAGGGTTGCTTTGTCCAACAACTGCTACTGCTGCAACTTTGCAACAGCTAAATGCTTCTTCAGCCTCAGTGGACTGAAGGAATACAAACGGTAAAAAGCCTACAATTAACACAAACAGTCAACTGTGATAATGTGTATACTCTATTTTAACACCACGTCTCATATCATATTTAATGTGACGGTTTTAGATGTATTTTTATCTTATCCTATAAGTGTTGATTTGATTTGATATTGCTTTTGTCATAGCTATTTAAAGTGCTATATAAATTCAAATAAAAAATCCTCTATTTGTTACAACAGCAAAAGGGCAGTACAGATGAAAGACATACACATGAAGAGTAACATATTTGATAAAATATGCAAACACACAGTTAAATCAAATAAGTAAACAACCATGGTAAATAATAAGAAGCCAGTATATTACAAAAGTAATTAAACTAGCATTTTAATTATATTTACTTTTAGACCAACCCAACAGGGGAGTTATTCCAATATGAGAAACAGTAGTTCAGAGAGACCTTGTCAACTACAAATAACCCCCTGAAGTGTATTTGCAAAGGAGCGTCACAGATTAACTCTGTGTGTGAGTGTGTGTGTGTGTGTGTGTGTGTGTGTGTGTGTGTGTGTGTGTGTGTGTGTGTGTGTGTGTGTGTGTGTGTGTGTGTGTGTGTGTGTGTGTGTGTGTGTGTGTGTGTGTGTGTGTGTGTGTGTGTGTGTGTGTGTGTGTGTGTGTGTGTGTGTGTGTGTGTGTGTGTGTGTGTGTGTGTGTGTGTGTGTGTGTGTTGTGATGTAATCCACATGAAACACAGGCACAGCATGCAGATGCTGCGAACTATAGGAGGGAAAAAAAGGCGGAGAGGGTGGGTGAGCCACAGAGGCGGGGTCTGGCACAGAAGTCAAGGGCGGAGGCTATCCTCTTCAGAGCACACCTGAGTTGGCAAGCAGCCCCCACGGTGTCTATTATTTGATATCAGATTGGTATTAGTGAGATTAGTGGATGTCACAGGGCACAGTCAAATGTGAACACTGAGCCAGAAATCAATGCCTGGCTGGGTCTGTTTGCCTTGCATGCTGGAGATTTCTGGGAGAGACCCAAAGAAGAGAGGGGGAGACGGTGAGAGATGGCACGGAGCGTGGATGGACATGCAGATTAATAACGGCACGTGTGGACAGACAGTGAGCCTCTCCATGGGACGCCATCTTTTACACCCCGGCCCCCCGTCGAGCAGCGCTCACAGGCACACTTGCACACACACTTTTCACGTGCAAGAGATCTTTGAAGGATAGCTGTTGGTTATCTCAGAGCCATTTTTCTCCTTTACACATGTCTCATGAATCTTTCAAGGCCCCCTTTTTTTCAACCTTTTTTTTCTTCTTTTTTGTCCTTTGCTCCAGTTCACATTTCTCAATATGAGATGCTTTCATCAGGACATATCTTCTGTAGTCGATGTTTACTCTACGGTCATGCAAGTAGGACACACTGGGAAGGTTGCATATCAGCATCTAAATAGTTTATGTACTTGTGATACTTCACTCCTGAATGTGATGTTGTCATGAATAAATCATTTAAGTGTGTGTGAGACTAACATTGTATTCAAGAAAACACTACAGCGCTGTTGACTCAAGACTCCCGCTCAACACGAGTGCAAGCGACTGCCTTTTATTTACTATATTTCTCAAAGTTGAATTCAGGGGAGCATTGAGGTGTGTACTTGAACTGGAGCCTTTCTATGTAGAGTATGTTAGACCCTCACAGTGAAGACCCTTATACATTGAGGATGGGGAAGGAAAGCTGGGACAATGCTGCCACCTGCTGTTTGGAGAACATGAGTGAGCCGCCTGCTGGAGCTGCTGCTTTGGATTTTACTCTGAGAGGAACCGTTCTAATTGAATCTTAACTTGAAGATATTATAAATCACTTTTGCCCTAGACAGAATCCATTGTTGTCTTGTTTGTGTGTGTATCCACAATCTGTCCCTTAGCATCCTTTATCACAAATTGAATGCTGTTGCATTCAATAAGTCAAATACGAATGATCAAATAACAGGGAGGAAATTACATTCAGCCTTTTGTCGTTTCTGATATATAGTTGTTTGGGATCACTTTGGACAGATACAACAGCCATGCATCATTTAAAAATACGCAGAAGTAAGGGTGACCTCGTGGCCAGCGAGGCATTCATCTTAACCTGCTTTTCCCAACGGAGTATTCTTCCCAGCCCTCTGTCTGTGGCTCCATCTCAAAATGCCTGTCATGATTAATAGAAAGGATTGCCATCTACTGTGTGTCACCGGCTTCTGTGTGATGGACAGAGGCACTTGACTAAAACACGCAGCACTGGTAGAACTGGCCTTTTCCCCGTTTAATAGAAGCTGGCATTTGTATTGTTCTGAGTGCACGGCAAAATTGCATAATATGAAAAAATGGTTTCTCTCTACAGCTTGTTAAAAAAGCAATTATAGAAGCTGCACAATAGCCATTGTAGAGCATGTTCCCTTATTGGTGTCATGGCTTTCATTTACTCAATTTGTCCCAAATGTCATTGGTTTGTGTGTGTGTGTGTGTGTGTGTGTGCGCGTGTGTGCGTTTGTGTGTGTGTGTGTGTGTGTGTGTGTGTAAGGGTGAGTGTGAGAGCTAGAACAGGGGGTTATGGGGAAACAGATATGATGCAGGAATTAAAGTTGTTTTATGTCACTACAATAATCTTTCTTTTGTGCACACATTGGACGTATTTTGTAAATGTGTGTTACTGTAGGTAGGTAGCAGTTGGGCAGATGCTCAACTGACGACAATAAGAGATGGATTAGCAGCAAGTATAATGTATAATGAGCACAACCATGTTTCTTCATAGACTCTTGTGGGAGGTTTTTGCATGCATGATGCAAGTCAATCAGATGATTCTTTGAGTGCCGCATTTAAGTTAATGTTACTGCAGTTTCATGCGTTACTGCTATAACAGTCACCTAAGATTCTATCTAATATCGGAAGTGAAACATTATTTAAAGAACAATTGGTACCAAAAGTAAGGTGCAAGCCTGTGGAATAGTTGGCTTGAATTAGTACCAACTGAACCCATCTGATCATTCCACAATTGAAGTTAAAAGCTGGTTATAACAAAGTCTAGATCAGCTAAAAAAAGTGTCAGGAGTTGTTCATCGCAAGTGCAGTATTAGGTTTCCTTACAGATAACCTAGACCATGCTAAGAAAACCCATTCCTAACCCAGTATGTAAAAACACATTGTGAAAGTGAAGCTGGTGAACAAGGACGTTTTAAATGTCTCACAAGATGAATACTCTGTCTGGAGACGAACAGTTTGTGATCATTAGTGTGTCTGGTAGCTTTGTTTTTCAAACTTGAACGACCGGCATCATTCCTGTTCAGGCTGATTATTCCTTTCCCTCCCTTTTCAGGTAAAGAAGAAATAGATGATGAAGAAGAGGGTGACAATGGTATGTAGCTCCACAGACCATTAACACATGTTCGCAGCCCCTTCGGCTCTTCCATTGCTTCTTGATGTCATTTGTCATCAAAAATGAATGTTATATTTGCTCCAATTCAGTCTTTCCATTCTCTGTGCCTCCACTCTAACAAAAAAAAAGTTCTCTTATCATTGAAGCTTGGAACAAAGAAATCCCTCAATTATGTATGGTTTTAGAAGTGACATTTTTTCTCACTTAATTTATGCATGTCTTTGTGGTTCCATTGCTCTCATACTGCAGTACAAAGACAAAGCTACACAAAGACAGGGAATGAAAAGGCTGTTTTGAGATGATATTAAGAGCTGAGTCAATTCGACTCCAGGCACAAGCACTGAACTCGAATGTTTCCCACCTTTTCTAGATGCTGCGGGAAATGAAGACGTGGAAATGGAGAGTCAAAACCCAGGTATGGTACAGTGACAAGCCGAGGCTGCAGCACGGGCGGGGGGGGTGATTACCAGTTATTTTATTACCCTACATATCCCTCACTGAGAGGGAAGGCGCACACATTGATCTGACTAGACTCTAGAGGAGATGGGAATTGTACGAGCTGACCAATGGTGTTCACTTCAGCTCCGAGTTTGATTAAATATCCAACCTGATCAGTCTTGTTAGCAGCAGAGGATTAACTACTATACAAAAGTCTAAAATGCATCTGTGCAACCTGGACAACTAGACCTTGAGACCCTGATGTGTTTTGTTTAGCTGACAGCGAAAAGCCTTAAGTGAATTGAGAGTGTGTATGTGTGTGTGTGTGAGAGGAAAGCATTAACTTTGAGCCAGAACCATTCCTCTTTCTCCGAATATCCTCTGCGCTGCTGGTATATAATTAAAATTCTGCATTTGCATACTGGCAGTGAACAGTGCCTCGCCTCTCTCTCCTGTTTTTGTTTTATTCAAATCCCATTCCATTGACGAAGATTTGACAGATAGAGCCTCTCTGAACATGAATTTTGTAGATATTCTATGAGAGAGCTATAGCAAATGCAGCATCGGGATGCTATTGAAAACCTGAGCTATGTAATTACTTTCTCATGAGACACAAACAGAGAGGGAGGAGGAGGAGCAGAGATATAGAGCTTTGGGCAACACCTGCAGTCTAATTTAGCCAAACATACAGCAGAGGTATCCTTCACGCCTATGTGTGTGTTTATTGCAGGTGGAAACCAGAGACCACAGATCAATATCTTATTTAATAATGTGGTCTTGGTTACTTTGTAAAATATAACCTTTGCTCACAGACCTTTATTAGCACATGTATATACCGCAAGTACGCTGTTCCTTCACATTTAGTTCTGTATTATTCCCTTTTAACGCAGATGATGTTCTTTATTTACTAGCACTTATTGTTTTGTTTGAGATGTTAGAAACCGCACCCTGGCAAACACCAGTGATGCAATTCTAACACAAACCATTACATGCTTTATATCCAGCAGTATTGTAAATCAGCTATTTTAGAAATCTCCATTTAAACGAGCTTTTACATCGAGCACTTTCTCTTCAGGAAATGTTTTCACTTCTTTCGTTGCCTTTCAAACTGAAAAAGAGCAATCTGTTGGTGTGAAAATGGGTTTTTTTAGTGATCAGCAATCAAGTTTTATGGTCTTATTTTCTGCTGTTGCAGGATGTAATGTGAACACTTTGATTCCCTATGTCTGAATTCACCTTTGCAAAATGTACTTATTTATATATTACGTCTGTGTGCCTCCAGATGGAAATTCAGGAAACCAGGAGCCAAATCAAGAAAAGGATAAGGATGAAAAGGAAACCCAGGAGAAAGATGAAGACGTAGGAATAGATAACGACGAAGAGAAAGATGAAGACAAAGGCATTGAAAACAATAAAGAGGAAGATAAAGGCAAAGGTATGTACTTAAGGGAGCAATTGTTTGTTTTTTATCATTTTAAATGTAAAAATGGTCAGTCACAAATATTTACTCCAAATTGAAACAACATATCCAGCAACATATCCACAGGGCAGTGAGGCAGACAGATATGAATCAGTCAGTTCAAAGCATGAAACCCTGATGGCTGACATAATGACAGCATGGAAACATAGATGTTTACATTTGTTGGTTTTCCAGCAGTCTGAAATTACAGGGCTGGGAGATGGAACACTACAGATAAACAATATGTTGTTATGTAGCTGTCAGTGTTTAAATCAATGCAGATTGAGCTCTCAGCACAGAATGAGGAGGATTTGACTGCAGCATTAGCGATTGGACATACAATATTCTATTACTGAAATGGAACATCATAATACTAGTACATACACACATAACCAAAGCTGATCACTTTGAAGACATTGCATCATGTTTGCGGACACTTGTGTGTGATCACCTGTCTGCAACAACACTGACGTTGTGTGAAAGCGTAACAAACATCAGAGCTGTGCCTCCTTTTTCCAGCAGAGGAAGAGCAGCCTGCTGCAAAGGCAGAAGATGACGACACAGCAAAGCCCACTGTGGAGATGGAAGGTAAGGGATTTGCTATGATTTGATCTGATTGACAGTCCGACTTTCTACCAATGTCAATATCTTGTCCACTCTGGCATATTTGTATTCTTATGTATTGAATTATTAGGGCCAGTGTTGTTTTTGCTGTCTGCTGTTTATCAGAAAAAGTTTTCCGTAAGAATCAATCTCAGCCTGTCTAAGATCTACTTCACCCATGTAAAATCACTTTGTATGGAAAGTACTAGGCATTGCAGGGGGCCTCAGGTGGTGTAACACATCTCTGGAAGCCATGATGGAGCTGCTGGGAACAATCAATCACCACAGATGAAAAAATTGAATACTCGCGAGACGGAAAAGACAAGAGCTCTTAATATGGATATGTATATGCTCTAGAAAGATCCGCAAGTGTGGTGCTTCAGGAAACCTTTACCTGTTACAAGTAGCGTGCGGCTCAGAAAATGTGCTGAGGATAGCAACTAACTTTAGATGCAACAAAACAATTGGAGAAGTCATAGACACATCATACATTGGCAAATAACTGAGGTGCAACTCATTGAAACAAACTTTAAAGCTTATTGTGGCTTGTTGCCTTTTGGGCAGTGTTCGTAGAGTGAAATATTTTTGTACTGTTTTTTATTTCTGTAATGTAAATAGTTCAAGTAAGTTGCAAAATGTTATTCAGGCTCCAGCAGGAGGATTGTCAAAGGCCCCAATTTGGCCAGGGGCAGCACTGCTTCTCATGGATACATGGGTGCCTTTGAGAGGGATACAATGCGTGGAATACCCTTTACCTTTTTCACCCCTGATGAGTTTTTATGTCTGACCGATGACCCGGGTGACCTGTTCCTTCATGAACATTCCACATTCACCAACCTGCTGTTGTTATACTCATTACATCTGTGCTAAGACTAAGATGCCCAGCTGTTCAATATATTAAGTTGCCTTTTTATTATAAAAAATACCCTATATATTTATCACCTGTTTTTAAATATTTCCATTTTCAGTAAGAACATGGTTCTAGGCTCAGTGGCACAGACAAGTAGTCAGAACGTTTTGAGAGACTTACTTGCACATTGTTGGTTTTGGTTTTGTTGACAATGAGTAATATATCAGATAGTATGATTAGAGATATATATAGCTTTTATTTTCATTCAGAAACTCCAATTGAGTCCCATGATAGGGAGGCCATTTAGTTTGGATCAAACTTCTCTATGTGTGTAGCCCGTCCTTTTTGGTCTCTTGCCAAAGGGGATAATCTGTCTTTATTTATCCACATCTTTTCTCCAGCCCACATTGTCACTGATTAAGGCTATTCTCTGGAGAGTTTAAGGGGTTAGATTTGGGAGAACTACCCGCCCCTCTCCCACCACTTCACTCACACAAAGGGGTTGAGTCACTCCCCCACCTTCATTTCACTTTCTCTTTGACTGACATCCAATTAATTTGGGTGAGCGAACATCACGGATAGATCTATCTGTGATGGCCTTCTCCATGCTCTCTGAAAAGCCATCGCAGTTTGTCCCACAAACACTGCAGGCTCTCCATCACTGGAAGACTTCACCCCGCCTGTTGATTGTGTCTGCCCGGCCCACCAGTGCCTGTCACTGTCCGAGGTTACCTGGGGTTGGGTACTGTGTGGTGGCACTGTCGAGCAGTAAACAGTGGTGTCATTCATGATTGCAGGCAGATTGCATTTTGTATAGAGGGCCTTGGACATATTGAATCTAATGCGGGCCAGCCCGGCTTAGCCACGCGTAACCTGCTATTCACAGGCCAGGACCAACGATTCCCAGGCCAATACCCTTTATTAAAATTAATAACTGTAATCAGGCTGCCTGCTCGTGGCCATGGAGTTTAAATCTGCTTCATTGAAAGGAATAATACATGATACAAGGAGGAGTATTGAATTGAACAATTTTAAGGAAGATTACCACACACACACAGGCACCCACAGGCACACCTGTAATTATGTGTGTGCGTGTGGTCTTTTTCACCAAGTCTCACCCTTTTATCTTATTTTTTGTGTTTTTGACATTGTCTTAAAATGACAATCAATGAGTTATTTGCAAGCACAAAAAACATGTTCTGTTAGCTGTTATGTTCCTCGTGTCCAAATGCAATCAGTGGCTCAAAGAAAAATAAATCTAATGCTCTTAAAGGACAAGCAATTATCTGCCTCTAAAGAGATGCTTTCTCATTTGTTTTTAGGTTATTTGAACATTGATTCATCTCAACAATAATGTATCTAAATCAAATCAGCTGTACTAAACATTTGGCTTTTTATGCATTTGATCTCACATTTACCAGCTAGTCCTTTGTTGGGCTCATTCTAGCGTTCGTCATTCAGCCTCTAAAGCAAATGTTCACATATATAACTGATTTGAGAACATGTACAAGGCAGACATATATATACAGCATTCTCAAATACCTTTCTTTGTCTCTGTACATTTATTTCCAGGTGCTCACAGTTATCGGAAATGTCTGCTGACAGCCTGCTGTTGGCACAAAGCTCTATATTGCACATAGGGAAGTGTTTATCACAGCTCGGTGTCTCAGTCCCAGCTCAGCCGCACTAAATATTACAAAGCTTTTTGTTTTATCCATTCTCACTCTCGTCCTCATTATGACTCGGTAAAAACCAGTCAGTCTACCCCATTTTTCTTTCACTGGGTAAAGATGTAGGATATGGCACAGGTTATTTGCTGATGTCTTAACAGTTCATATTACCAAACTGTAGCATCTGTTGTTTACGTTGCAGGTCTATTCGTGAAGTTATGTTTGAGCACTTAGTCTTGTTTTTTCTAAGCTCTAACAATGACTTTAATGTAATGGCATTTTCTAAGCCACCAAGAGCCACACAGTACATAACACATATTATATTGTGAGGATTTCAGCTCCATGTGTGTGCAGTAGAGATATCTAAGGGGGTAGGCTGAGGAGAGATTCTGTATCTCCACAATATGGCTCATATGTATTAGATTTCTCCCTGCACAGGCAATACGATTCTCAGTCTGATATCTGGGATTTTATAAAGGCTCCCCAAATTGAATCAGAAGCCAAGCAGCCTTTATTTATGAATATTCATAACACGCTTTTAAATGGTAACTGAGGCTATATTGTTATTGTGTTTGAAATATCTATCCAGCGAGCCTTAGTGACTTGTGAGAGTGGGCACCCGCTTCAGTAAGCCCATGGAACATACATCAATTAAAATGAGACTTTGCCTAAAGCTAGGTAATAACAAATCTGAGGTATGAACAGAAATTGTTTTTCTTTCATGCATGTGTGATTCTCCTACTGGAGTCGATAGCTATCGTCTTAGCTTCCAAAGGTAAGATGTAATGGCTGCGCAGATTCAAAGACACCGAGCGAACAGAAGCTCATCCTATTTTTACAATCAAACTTTGAGCAAGTTCCCCCTGTAAAGCATTTGCATGCAATGCGCCAACACAAACCTGAATAAGGTGTGCGGCGCTGTTCTGTGATAGTATCTCCTATTACACTGCCAGTCGCGTTAGTATGTGCCTATTATCGGCACAGCCTGAATATAAAGCACAGACAGCCTTGCAATCATGGGAGCCTGAATGTATTTTTCATTCTTTGATAAAGGTGGCTTCTGCTAGAGGCTTGACTTTGGGAGGACACTACAGAGAATACTTTAAGGATGAGGTCCCTTCCAAAGAAAAGCTGGGTTCAGACTAGTGGTAGAGTAGGGCACAGACTCTAATGGCACACTAAGGCCAGCTGGCAGGGGGGATCCTGCGGGGGAGACAGAGACAGACAGACTCAGCAGGCCATCACAACAATCTAAGTCTGAACACAGCAGAGACAAGGCACCATTACACGAGCCCAGAGGCACCGGAGCTCACATTCCCTCCGCTCATCCCTCCCTCGATATTTATTTTTCTCTCCTTAGACCTGTTGTGTTGTTACAAAAAAAACATCACAGCAATTCCAGTTCACACTCATTATCAAAGTTTTCACTTGTTGTTTGTTACTTTAGTGTCATGACTTTCTTTCTCCTAACGCTTGCCAGGAGGTTTTAAGTATAGATGGGTGAGTTGTTTTTTTTTTAACGCTGGGACTCTGCCACAACCGCTCGCAGCTCACTATATGTGTGGCTCTGTGCAGAAAGCCCAGCTGTATCCACAAGTGCCATATGGTGCCCAAAAAACCCTGCTGCACATCATGTACCCTCGACAGAACCCCTTGAAAAATGAGACTGCAACAAATCCCCTTCTAATAACTGTTATGAGAATTGGTTTTATTCTCTTTTTTGAGATGTTATTGATTTCTTTGTATTTTACTCCCTCAGTGGTAGGGCTTGTGTAACAGAACAACAAGCCGACACAAATGTCTCTCCTGTAATCCAGCAGACTTGCCATTGGCAATATCAAGGTGCAACACAACCATCGCAGCACGGCGACCCTTTGTGCTCTCTTTTATGTTAGAGCATACAAACATACAAAAGCTTACAAAAAGTGGATTTTCTTAATAATCCTCTGCAAGTAAAAATATATTTTCCTGCTTTTTAGCAGCGTGAATAATTTATCCCAGGACTCATTGGTTTATTCCTCTCTGTGTTGCTGAAATGCACTTTGCATTTACGTCCCTTCGTCTCAGCAAAAGGATTTCAAGCTTTGCCTAATTGGTTGTTTTGTGCCCTTTTGTCATTGCCTTTTGTGAACAATGGGATACTAGTGATGTAAATCTAATTCTGGAGAGCAATGCAGCCTTTCCTGTGGCAAAGAGTTGTCGGAACATAATTAACTTTTGGCATTACACTGTATACTGTAAAAGTGAGTGGCTCCTCAGGGAGCAAGCTGCCACTGGCTGAAGACTTTAGGCTATGCTTGTGTTTTAAAGCATTTTGCACCGACTGTGAAGGGACACAGCTACACCAATGGAAGCCCTGCAGAGGCATTGTGTGTGATGAAATTATTTATTTTATCCGTATTAATGCAGCCTTGAATTCTATTTGACTTTGCTTCTCTTGTTATAACTACATTCGACTTTTAGTTTTGACCGTTTCCTGGAGATTTCAATATGAAAAAGAGTTTTTATCACCATTCTACAGCATGACAGTACCCTCCATCACATTGCTTATTGATGAGAACTGGACTCTGGTCATTTAGCTGGCGATAGCGCAGAGACAAACAACGTGCACTATGTTCATTATGTTGCTCACCTCTGGCCCACAAGCCTACCTCAAAGAGAGAGGGGCCTCATCTAACAAGCTACAAGGGACACTGTTTTTCTGTCCTCCTTTGAAGCTCCTCTTTTGATCAGCTCTCCTGTCCCCTAACCTCTGTTGGGTTCACAAAGATGGCAAATGAATCAACTCGGAGCAGAGTGAGAATTTGTCAGCCAGCACAGATTGAAAAGTCTAGAACACATTTTAGTCTCCATCACATACACATCCTTTAAAAACACACACATAAAGGCACGAAGTGATCAGTGATCTCTGAAACTGTTGCCTGTCTCCTGCAGGCAGCCGGGGAGATTTGATGGTAGAGCTACTTCAGTTAGACCCAAAGTAAACCCAAAGGAGATGCCGACAATCGTCTGTGAAACTCAAACATAACAGCAGGGATTTGAAGTCTTTAACGCACTGAAATGCAAATATCACTAGTATTTTATTCACTAGTATTTTCAGACATTGACACCTTTCTCTAATTTATCTTCACAGAAGAGAGATGAAGATACTAGATAAGACAAGATACTACATGACATTATAGACATCTCTAGACTGAGGTATATTTGTTATTTATACAGTATTTTTGTGAATGTATTTTCTTTAAAAAACCTTTACTGAACCACAATAACACCTTTTTAAGAAAAATTAATGAATTACAAATATAGCTGTTAGTTGAAGACTTAATGACATTATACAGTTCAGTATGTTATGTCATATGGCTTTTGTTAAGCTTTGATAAGGAGGAAATTCATTAAAATAACTCATCATAGAAACTACTTAAATCATTTAAAATGAATTATTTAGTAGTACCTTGGTGCTGTGGTATATTCAGTTCATTAAGTTAGTATTTCAGTATTTATTATATACCTCTCTGTCAGTCCCTCACTTTGTGCTGACTCTTGGTTCCCCTGCTGAGGTTTAGCTGTTCTCTTGCTGACCTTTCAGTGACAGACAGCTGCTCTGCCAGGGCTTCCTGGTTCTCGCTGCAGTCTAGACTCACGCTTTGATTATATTGACCAGACAGATCCATGATCTCCGGCAGAAAACCTTGAGCTGCCCAGAAGAGGCATCACTTCATTACTGCAGATCAGTCAGCTGGCCCGATCTGTTTCCTCAGCGGCACAAACGTCACGGCGCCTGATGCTGCTCTGCCCGCGGGTGACGCGTGTCACTTTTCATTGTGTCGCGGGGTTTAGCCAGATCACCTTTGTGTCAGGTTAGCACATCCCCTGAAAACGATCTGTCTGCGCCTTGATATCGTAAACCACAATAAGAACTGAAGACAGAGGTGGGCAGCTTCCTGCAGGAGAGTCTAAAGATTATGTAAAGTAATTCAGCGAGTGATGAGAGAGGAGCAGGCCACCACTGACAGCAGGTTTAGCAGGTATGTAGGTCACACAGGGGGAGGCCTCTTTTGCATTATTTTTTTCCCTGCCATGTCTATTTTTGTTTTGTCTCCCTCTCACTTCTTCTCCTTCTTCTCTTAATCAGTTATTCACTTACTCCTTTCATCTCAGGGTGTCTCGGTGCTCTCGCTCTTACTTATCTCGTGACTATTTTTCCCTAACTTGGACAGAGTGGGGAATAGAACAAATAAAAAGAGAGATCAAGAGTGAGAGACATTGCCAGTGGAGACATTCTTTACTGGCTTTCGTGGTTCTTTCAACGTGTCGCTTCAATGAGTGGCCAGGGGTCCTTTTCCAATCGCTTTTTTTGGCAACACATATTGTGAACCGTGCCCCCCCCCTCTTATTCTTGCCATCTCTCCTGCCCTCTAATCATCTTCTCTTTCTCTGAGCTGTAGCTTAACCTTGGAGCAGATGGTGTCCTGTTCTCTTTTCACTCATTCGGAGTACTCTGTTTTCTCATCTTGTCAAGCATGGCCCAGGCCTGTGTAATGAGCGTGGGCCCTTTCAGCCTGTTTAGGGGACCCTGACCCAAGTTGGTGCCGCCCCTCAACATCCACCACTGCAAGGTTACCTAAACCCGCAGGGGAGCACAATGCTACTTATAGTGTCCACAACCCCTTGGCCTTTTCTTAGCGAGAAGAAAGGCGGAATATTAATAAGGACTCTTGGCTTTTCAGGAGAAAAGCAGCGGAGAGGGGCGGTCAGAGTGTTTATTGAGCAGACTTGTTTTCGTCTCCTTAGCCTGCAGGTCACAGCCCGGTGCACTTTAATTGGCTCGGATCTCATAGCAAAGAAAACTCCCGCTATCAAACGCTGACCCCGCCTCCTTACAATATCCTCTTTTTTCCTGTTGTGAGAACGGCAACTCATCGCTAAGCTTTCTCTACAGACTTAACATTAACATATGAAAATGGGCTGCTTTCCACATTTACCAGCTCCTTAGTTCTTTTGGTTGGGCACTTGTTGAGTTCCACCCGCTCTTGTTTTGCTCGAGCGGGGAGATGTCTTTCATTATCTTTGCAGTAGACATATTAGCCTCAAAGCTATTAGTCCATGCAAAGTTCAACGAGGGGCTCTTTGATACTTGTTTAATATACATGGCTCAATGCAGACAAGGCACAGGTCCCTCAAAGACCACCCGGTCGACATGCTGAAATGAATTCTGCTCAATAGATACTGAAATTGACCTTGACATTTTGCTGTGTTATTCTCTCAAGATAAAATGCTATTGAGCGAGCAGCAGCCCTCCGCCTGTTCCATAAAAGCCACAGAAACAAAAAGACCTTTACTAGAAATGTGATTCACTCAAGCAAAATAGAAATACTTGCTATCAGTTAAAGACATTTTGTCAGAAGTGTTTTTTCAATTTTATTTGTGCATACTCGAGAGGCCACTTAGAACAAAGAAACGGAGAGAGAAGCTGGGAAATGAAATACGGTTTGAATGGGTTTCAGAAGCTCCCACGCTGAGATAGCGACGGGTCGTGTCCGTTGTTCTGTGGCAGCAGCTGGACACCTGTGGGAGGGGATCAAAGCTGCAGGACCTGTTCAGAAACAGCAGACCGGCCAACCGCGCCATGCTCCGGGGATCAAATGCACGGAAGAAATTCTCCTGGGGAACTGACTCTGTAGGGACACTTCTACACCTCCATCGATTTCTATTCTTCTCCCGCTCAAGAAGAGAGGATTTGAATTAAAAGACAGTGAGTGTCCTGTGGCTGAGAGACAAAAGGATCCTCCTGTTCCGCCCCAGGCTCCTGTCTGCAACATTAAGCAGAGACGGCTTCCCATGATGCCATGTGGGAGACCCACAGGGACAGCTTCCCTGTCGGCTGACTGAGCCACAATGACAAGAACATTAAAAGTAGTGTGAAAGCAGAACTGCTGCTGAGGGGGACAAATGCTCTTCGAGGATGATGCAAAACACTGAAAAAGGTGTATCATATTAAAGCTACATCAAATAAAAAGTCCATTTCATTTAATAATGTCATGCTTTAATATCTTAACTTGCCACTGCTGTCCAGCTCAAACTCATTTTCCATCATGGTGGAATGCTGTGGGGCAGTTTACTAATGCTGACCAACAAAACGACAACCACCTCTTGTCTAATAAATGAATGGAAGGTAGGGGGATGTAATTTTCTGCTTGTCTGCATACGAGGCTGACTTATGCCTAACTCTCTTCCTTCCTCTCATCTGTGCAGATGTGAGCACACACACACACATCCTCCCTCTTGAGCTACTGAGCGTTTTTCTCTGCGGGATATTATCACTGAACCTCTGAAAGGCTGAAGTGACAAGAAAATAAATTAAGTTGAAGAATTTTTTTAAAGTTAAGGAGTGTAAAAGTTTGGCAGATGTTTTCAATATATTTGATCTCCTGAGGGGTCACTTTTCACTAATATGTCATGGAAACTTCACGTCACGATGTTTCAGAGAGGAAAAATAAACAGATTATAATGTGTGTGAAATGCAGATCAGATACCCTTTTGAGGTTGATCTTCATGGAGCAAGGTCATGCATGTTTCAGTGTTATCCTGGAGAAACAATAGAGTTTGATTATTGTATGCCCTCTTTCTCTAGACATCCACATCACCCATGCAGTATACAAATACAGTTTGCATGCAAACTGGTCATTTACATACCAAAATGGAGGGTGGGAGGCACCCTCAGGGTCCCGGCTTTAAGGACCACTGATGTAAGCTGTCTAGTTTCCTGCTGAGGGAGTCAATTCAGTCGACTGTTTTTCTGTTTTCCTTATCAGCCCTCTGTGGACCGACCCTCTCCTTCACCAGAAATCTTGACAGAGGCCCGTTTTTCTCTCTCCCCCATCTTGTTTATGTGTTTACCACAGCACACTCACATCCTCCCTAAATGATAGCCCCTCCACTGACAGCACACAGGAGTGAAATTAGAGAGCAGACATCCCCGCTCTGCTGTTCCTTCAAGCCTCAGGCAGCCAGGGGAGGCTGGGGCAGCAATCAATTGAAATTCTGAGCTTTTTGGCTTCGTCTTGATCAGTGCTGGATATTAGAGGAAGAGGATGTTACCGTAGCACCCAGACTTTGTTGTTATATCACCTGAGAGACGGGAAGAAAGCAGCATCTGGAATGAGGCCAGTGCTTCAGTGAGCTGCGGCATATACATGCTAAAGGCAGACATGATGGAGGGTCTGTTCCTGTCACAACATCAGGCACATCCCTAACAGCTTTAATATCCACAACATGTGGAAAAGTGATAATTCATGGCATATCATTTTATGCCTATGCATATTTTAGCACATCCCTCTTGATGCCATACGCCTGGATCACAAGCACATGTGCTACATCGTATGTGTTCCTGTAAATGTATTCCATTACCGTGATGATCTGAATCTGGTGGTAAATCTGCTTTGTTCATTAATGTATAATGAAGCAGGAAAAGATTAAAGGATATCTCAGGGTTGGGACAACATGCTTCCTGTTCTCCTGAGCTTGGCCATGTCTGTCATCTGTGATAACATTGTACTCAAAGTAATTGCTGACACCTGGGAACACAATGACATGACTTCAAAAGCAGGGGGTGATACAGAAAGTTGTCATAAAAAGTACGGTACATAAGTTTCAAGATAAAAAAAGACATAGTATACATGTCATAACAAAATGTCATCCTATATAGTAAAAAAAAAATGAAAACAGAAAAACAGGCTAGCTCAGCTGGTAGAGCGGCCATCACATGTACATCTTACATGTCAACCCCTCTAGTTTAATAAAAGATCTAAATGTCATAAAAAGTCCTATAAAACCGTTTTTCAATAAGATAAAACATAAAACCTTTTTCTATGTAGTAGGGCATAAAAATATCCTTACTATAGTATTTTATAGTATTTCATAAGAAACTAAAAAGAAAAAAAGTAGTTTAATAAGTCATAAAAAGTCATAAAGAATGTCCTGGTATACATTTAAAAAACAATATAGTCATTAAAAGAAATGATATAGCACACTATACCAGTAGTTCCTTAACTCTTTGGGCCAGGAACCCTCAGCCCTAAACAGTAGGGCTGGAGCTGTAGACATGCAATTGTTAATGATAGAGCACAGTTTACTGAATAATGGAAGATTATTTCACTGACCTACAGTATGGACCCCACTTTCAGGTCCCCTTCTTTGTTAATTAAGATGTTAATTCCTGTGTGAACAGTTCTGCCTCAGATCAAACGTTTAAAAAATAAATGAATACAGAGTGACATTTGTGTAGCTAGATCCTTCATGCTTTTTAGCAGTCCCTAAATCCCAGTAGGTCTCAGAGAGGAGACATTTCCTGCCAAAGTGTTGCAACAGATGAAATCACTTCTCTGTTGAAGGAGCAGTGTAGTGTACGTTACCCGTGGCTGGCAGCACATTTCCAGCAAGGCAAAGGTGGTATGCCCAAGCTGTCTACAACTCAACACAATGTAAATGCACCCTGTTAGCCAATACTCTTTAGAGTGGAAGCAAATGTTGCATAGTGCCACATAAAAGATTACAGTCACCTATCACCATTTATTTTTGGTCCTTACTATTGTTGTCTTGGTCTTCAAATCATATCTTTCTGACAGCCATAATGAACTACTGTGTTACTTCACATATAAATATTATGCAAAATTAATTAATTATCTCTTCTACATTAAACCCATATAACACTGTTATTAGAAACCCATATGACACCCCTATTAAAGCCTGATTACACCATTATTACACCTGTATTGCACCCATAATATACCGATGTTTAGACTCATGTTGCCCTGTTAATACATCCATATTACACCCATGTTACACCATTATTACACCTGTATCGCACCCGTATTACACCTATAATATACCCATGTTAGAACCATGTTACACTGTTACATCCATATTACACGCATGTAACAGCATTATTACACGCATGTAACACTGTTGTTACACCTCTATTACACATGGACACAGCCTGTAAATGAATATCTCCAACAATACAGACATCATTTAAAAGTCAAATGTCCTCTTTCATCTGTTATATCTGTGTGCTATTGTCATGTGTGTGTAGGGGATTGGGGGGGTTAATTGAGTGTATCTAATATTTGATGTCTTCTTATGGCTGACTGTGAGCCTTCTGTTTTAAAATAAAATACAATATATGTTGAAAAACAAACAAACAATAACCTCTTCCATGGTACACATGAACCCAAACCTGCAATTACAATCAAGAAACCAGCGTTTCTACAAGGAATTGAATTAGCTTGACCGCAGAGTGGTTAATAAACATACCGAACATTGATAAAACTTTGGATTCTCTACGTTCCTCTATCACGCTTAAGCAGTTGTATTTGTTTACATCATCTCCGGTCCGCCTGGGGAGAGCAGTTATTTTTATGGCGTGCTTTGTTTGGATGATTGTTGTTGCAAAGAGGGGAAGCGGCACGGTTTGCCCAGGGAGTGACGAGGAAGAAGGAGTCGTGCGACTTGAGATGTAACGGGGAGGATGGGTGGGGGAGGATGTGTGTGAGGGGGAGTCTCAGGCTGCCTTACAGGGATGGCAGTCTGTAATTAATTTTGCATGCGTCTTTCTCCCTCCTCGCATTTGTTTTCTTCTTTTGTGAAGAATAACTCTTTAGGAAGGCGCTACATTTCCAGGGACGAGAGACTGTTAAACATCACGACACATTTCAATGCAAGGCCATGAGGATGAAGTTGCTCATAAAATAGAAATTCTCAATGTTTTTGGGATTATCTACTTTTTCTCGAGCAGAAAGTAATTTGATTAAAATATATAAATATATATATGAAGCAGAATAATCTTGCACAGGTGATTACTTTGACTAATACCTAAGATTTGTATCAACAACATCTGCATGCATGAGTGGACATTGGAGATGAGTTACATGTCTGTATCTGTGTGCTCCACATTGCAGATGAATCTGAGACGAACAGCACTGAAACCAGCAATGGAGGTGAGTACAGGTCACGTTTCTCCTCATGAACCCTCCAGTCTGTGCTGTGACAAATCGCTGAAATCCTGCCACTGAACAGAAACCTCCCTGCCGTCTGCTCACACATCCCTTCCTCCATTTCTTGCTTTCCTGCCTCTGCTACACTCGGCTGGATATTTCTGTCAACATAGCTGCCTGCATTCATAAATATATCACAGTGCTTGTTAGCGTTCTGATTATATGTCAGTGGCGAACCGTGTCTATCACAACTGGACCTTCTGTAGACACACACACACCCCCCGCCGCCTGACGGTTCGCCACTGTTATATGTATAGATGCTCCAAAAAAGTCTGTCTGAAAAAGTTGTTGCTAGTTACATTATAACTATAATCCCACTCGCCTTGATGGGCAGAGAGTTTGTTGATTGGTCAATTGAGGCTTTCTGCACAAGAAGAGGCCAGCAGCTTGATTATCAAAGCCTCTCCTCACATTTCTCCCTCTCTCTTTCTGTTCTCTACTCTTCCCTAGAGGAGATGAAAGATCCTGTGGAGAGCTCAGAAGAACCTGATTCCATTCTTACTGACAGCATTCAGTCCAAAGGTAATGGCGCTCTTATCTCGCACACAATCTATTTAGGAACGACTTGTTGTGAGCGGCCACAGCTGCTGATTTAGAAATCCCTTTATCCAGAGGGCCCTAAGCGCTGAGCAGCTGAGTGCTACCCAGTTCCACCCTCCTCGTCTCCTCTCCCTCTGTAGGGGCCATATTGTAGGATATTTTGGTATAAACGTGTCAGCACGTCTTTGGAGATTGAGTGTGATAAATGGCCTGCAAACTATACTATCAGACATTTAATAAATCAAGTGTGCAATGCATATTATTTTAACATGCAGCCTACACAGGCTGTAGGGGCAATAATCATGCCAATAAATCATATTTGATAAGGATACCACACTGTTGTTATTCTCAGGTCTCCGCTGAGATATAGGGCAATAAGACAGCGTGTCATTTGTATTTGTTCTGTGTGTGGCTCTATAGAGTTGTTCAGCCAAAGAATGGGATTCAGACTTTGGCGCTGTAGTTCCCAGGTAGAAAAAAAAATCATTAAGCAACTGTTGTGAACAGATTGTCAGGGTTGAATAAATAGGACGGACAAGCAGCATATGAAATAACTTGGCAGAGCGGGTGGGGTGGTGGGGAAAGGAGAGAGCTTAAACAATGCCAGACAGAGCGCCAGATTAAAAAAAAGCTTGTTGTTGAACAAGCGTGTGGATCAGGGTGTTCTGCCATATAGAGAGCTGGGTGGCCCATAATGTGCAGTTAAAATGAGCCGTGGTGTAGCATCCAAACACTACAGACGTCCTGTTTTCTGAACAGAGATGCAGGGTTGTTTTTATCTTAAAAAGACTCACATTAGAACAGGATTAGCCTCGGTGACCAAAAGTCTGTGTATCCATCTGTCTGTCACACACGGTATCAAGATTATCACAGATACAATTTTGACAAAACGTTGCCCTTTATGGCCTTTTATAGATACATGCTACAACATTCTGTGTACTGTTATTTACTAACTGGTAGTTTGGTACCCATTTTGGGGTCGATGAAAGTGTCCTATAACCAATCACTGTAGTTAAGGGACATTTGCTGGAGATAATTATTGCTTCAAAAAGTGAAGAAAAGCAGGATGCTTTCGGCAATCCCCCTTAACTTTCCGAAATAAACATTTTCTTTCCACTACCTTAGGCCCCACTCGCGCAAAAAAGGACACAATTGCATTTGTCCCATACATAGACAGATCATCACTATGAAATATCCTTTTTGATTGAAAGGATACCATGGGCTATAAAGCCAACGTATACATCTTGACATTTTACCATTGTTTCTAGTAAGGCTTTGAGAAGCAAAGTCATTCATTGCCATTTCTTCTTAGCCAAAATGATAAATCTATAAAATCTCACAACTAAGAAACTCGAAACATGGAATATTTTGCCAGTTTTGCTTGGAAAATTACTTCAAATTAATCAACTATTTCCATATTTGCATGATTGTTGATTTTGGGTTATTGCCGCTCTAATTCCAGTTCATTCTGTGGTGTGCAATCATCACTTCTAGCAAAGATTGTTCATTAAAGTCCTCAATCACTTCCCAAGTATAAGAAATGGTAATACGATAATATTGCAAAGAGTAATATTAAAGAAAAAGTATTGTGTATTTAATGTAAGAACCAGAAATCCAGCCGTGCAAAATCTAAATTCAGACTTGTTCTCCTTCCAGACACTGTTGAGAAGAAAGAATAAGCAGCCGAAGGAAGGACAATCGACCTCATCTGACAGCCAGCAAAACTGTGCGAAGGCCCCCCCCCCCCGGCGTCAGGAGGCTCATGTCAGCATGGCCCCGGACAACCAGTCACTCACAAGATGCTCACATCCCCAACTTTATTTAGCTTCTTCCCTCCCTCTTAAGAAACTACTCATCCCTGAAGTATGTGTGTACTATATGTATGTATGTACAAAAACCTTACCATAGGACTTGAACATATCAACCCGATAAGATGAGCCATATCTCACTGTGTGTCAGAGTCATGTATCATTTAGAGATAAAGCAGGTTCAAGTCTCTTTCTGTGATCCCCCCCCCCCTCTGTGGGAGCATGGTGAGTCTGTCAGAGGACCCCCCCCACCACACAGCTCCTTATATCCAGGCTGGGTGATGCTTAACATCTACCGTCCTTTTGTTCTCACAATGCCAAACAGTCATGATGACATTCAGCAGTGGAATACCTGACAACACGCTGACACCTGCCATGTCTCCTCACACACTTCTGCAGCCCCATTGTTTAGTCAAATCAGACCCTTGATTCTGACCACAGTCTGTAAGGCGGCAGTCATTCCCCGGCCGTTATCTGTAAACATCACTGATCGATCTGATCTGCGCCGCCGCTGTTACTGCAGCTTGACTCGTATAACCAAGAAACTTCATCAAGGCCAACGTACACTAACCAGGAATTGAGTGTCTGTTAACAAATCAATTGGTTCTTTTCCCTCTTTTTCTTTGCAGTTTCCAGTGCATGCCAGAACAAATTGCTTTGAACTTCATCCCACATTAACAGGAATTACAGTCCTCTTCGCTTTTGCTTGTCTACTTATCAGATTGTCTATAATTGTATTGAAGGAATCTGCCTTATTTCATATCAAACTATTGAAATCACAATCACAGACCGAAGGAGGTGGTCAGAGTATGGATTCTTGGTTGTGTATTGCTTGCAGATGATTTGTAATTTTAAGTACGTCATGCGATGGCTAATGCCTGTTAAAGGTCTCTTGTGTTTCCCTCAGTTGATTTTAAAACATGCTTTTGGTTTCTTTTTAATGTTGGTATGATTCATGAATATTCTTTCAGTGGAGCCATACTAAAGATCCGATTCATTGAAGTTCTACGAAATGATGCCTTCATACTTTCGATGTTTGCTTTGCTAAACTATAACTGAAACAACTAATAAAATGTAAAGGTGGAAGCCATGTCTCAGCTTTTAATGTTCCTTGTCATGTGTCTTGTTTCATATAAGATTTTATTGATTTTGTACTCATAGCGGGTAGAATTAATGTTCCCTTTGTTCTTACATGTTACATGGAACCACTGTGTGTGAAGGAGTGATCACTCGTGTGTCTCTGGGCAGACAAACAATTAGTCTGTCCTGTGATCTGAAGCCTGCTGCCTCTCTGGCCCTCAGGCTCTCTTCTGTAACAAATGAGAAGAGATGTCTCTCACCCCAGAGCACCCCCCCCCCACCCTGCCTGCTCCCTCTGGGATGCTCACTAATGGCCAGAGACCTCACAAGGAGTTTATCAAAGACTCTCCAGAGCAGAACAATTTATCAATCACCTCTCTAATCTTGAAAATAATGTTAGCTTAGCAACTTTTCAAATATTAGGTAAATGTTTATTTATCCTCTGAATCTCTAAACTCACATGTCATTGGCTGGACGGTCTTAGGTTGCATCACTATTGTATATGTTTTAATAATTAGACATATTATCCAATATATACTTTAAAAAGTGCGAATATTGGCACCACTTGCTGCAGTGTAAAAAGCAACAGGCACTAGTTTGGATACTCTCATTATCCAACAAGCAAAATCATATCAATCAGAAGCTGGAAACAAACCTGAGTAAAAGCCTCAGGTTTATAAAAGCTGGAAAACCACCAAATACCTTTTTACACCAACATAGAAATGTTTGTGTCTTCATGGGATGCAAATATTGATGCTACACACACTGGGCTTACAGCCTGGTATCCTGGCAACCACTGACCTCCAGCACGGACACAGGTACTTGCGTGTTCCTTTAGCAAACATATGTGGACAGTCATCAAAAAGAGTTTGCCCTTCTTATTTAGACACATTGCCCGAAAAGAGAAGCGAAGAAAATAAAGTTTGATGTGATGGAGATTTGAAGGAAGCACAGCTAACTCTACTCTATCAGAGTGATGTGAACTTCAGGTGAACTGCAGCCTAGCAAAACTACTGAGTCTAAAATAATAACTACCCTTTCACTCACAGGCCATCACATTATATTGCTGCATGATTAATGTTGAAATATAAATATTCTCCCATTTGAACATGTGACTTTGGCGATTCTAAATCCCAGTTATATCATAAAACGTGTTTAAAAGAATTGTGCTACTACGGTGAGGAACAGCCACTGGTTAATGATAAGAATCACTCATTGCATGCTCTCATCTTGAGACTGTTAACAGCATATTATCCAGATGGGACAGACTTGCTCCAATTTGGTCAGATCAGAATTCACTTTCAAACCTCCTTATTATGGGGTAAAAAATTGCTAAGTGTGTCCCTGTATTTATTTCAGAGCCATCCGTGTGGCAAATGAATGAGAAAAGTTTTCACAGTACACTATTTATACATTTACGATAACAATTGAAGCAGCAGAACCAGAGGAATGTTCTCTATTATTCCATGCATTTTCCTTCTTCTCCTCTTTTGTCCTAGCCTAGCGACTACATTACACTTCTTGAGGCTCTGCACTTTCAGGTTTGTTAAGCTGAACGTTTCGAATGAAGCGTTGAGCAGAAAAGAGGAGTGGATCACAAGCTGTACAATTAGAAGCTGTATAAGAGTGATTATTTAAAGGGGACATATCATGCTATATTTGAACAATATATTGTAGGGCCATATACCTATATAAAGTATATAAATATCGTTTTTTTTTCAAAATACCAAACAGATCCTGCATTTGAGCCATGCCTCATTTTGCTCTATTTGCTCTTTCCAGCGCTGTTTTTGCAGGGGGCTGATTCTGTGAGCTGCAGCTGACCACGCCCCCCTGCAGGAGAGGGGAGCGTGCTCTGAGATCAGCTGCTGGGCTGTCAGAAGAGGGGGAGAAAAAGAGATCTCCGTCCTCCGTGTTTTATTCTTATAGAAGTAAGAAGAGAAGTGATGGGGCAGAAACCCTCCTTTTTACGCAGCGGTCCAGACATAGACATCAAACGGCGACACGTATTCAGTTGCCAGGTACTTTGGCATTAGGGTAGGGATACCTAGATACTTTCCAAGGTTTGACATAATGAATTGTGCTACTTTTAAAGCAAGCAACGATGTTTTCAAATCTGTAATCAAAAAGCTCCTCAAAAACGCTATTGAAGCAGTTCCTGCCATTGCTACGTTAGTTCAAACAGTAACAACAAACTATTTTTCTTAGCGGATGCATGTCAATTTAAATCAATACATACAACTATTTTTTAAATCAATAAAATCATTTTCTAAATCCATAAAAGCATTTCAATTAATATTGGGAGTCATATCGTTACTTTGTTGAGAATGTGGCCATGTAATAAGCGGGATAATGTGCTGTCATTATGGGGATAAGAACACCGACAGGCTGATCTAGATCCCGACGCGAAGCGGAGGGATCTAGATCGGCATGGCCC
The DNA here is from genome assembly GCF_902827175.1 of Gymnodraco acuticeps. NCBI lineage: Eukaryota > Metazoa > Chordata > Actinopteri > Perciformes > Bathydraconidae > Gymnodraco > Gymnodraco acuticeps. Next base: position 484,617 of record NW_022989803.1, on the reverse strand, counting down.
AACCTCTCATAGTGGACCTCCATGGGACCTTATTTCGAAAAAATTATGTATTGAAGTCAATGGAGAGCATATTTTCCGTCTATGACGGATTTTTTTTAACAATGACGGACATATCTGAAAGCAGTCCGTCATTTTGACAGAATAGAACAAACTTGGAACAGCGCCAAAGTTTCCCCGCAGCGAGGCTCCGGTGTTATGCCGTGTTATGCATGCCCTCCAAAAAGGAAATCATACCGCCACAATAACTTTGTATTATTAGTGTAGGACACTTATGTATGTACAACATCTGAAGATGTGTAGTTTTATTCATGCTTTCACATCATTTTACAGCATATTGCTATACTATTTCAGACTCAGTATTTACATTCTTATATTCAAAGAAAATCAGTAATATCTTTAAAAACTACAAGTCCTTTTATATCAGCTGTGCACCGTTATGGTGTAAATATAACCTATCTACGAATTAGATCAAATGTAAAAGTCAGCCGAATTAGTGTTGATACTGCAAGGAGACGTATTGTGTGAAGAGAAATTGAAGATGTTGTTTAATTGTTGATATATTTATGATCCACGTCAAGTATTCAATTTCGGCGGCATTTCTTCCAGTTTTTCCAAAGGTCTTCTCATCAGGGCTCTATAATTAAAGAACTATGGCAGATCTGTAATATTTAATGCAGCCGAACCGTGTATTACAATGCCGTTATGTGATGACTTTCAAAGAGAAAAGCAAGTACACTCGGAATTAAGTATTATTTTATTCTTTTAAAATGTTTTACGGATTTCATATCATAAAAACACCAAATCCCAGCATGCATTGCGGCTAATACATCCAATCAGCGAGCTTAAACCATAGCTGAGGATCTTGGGTAATCGCTTGAAATGCCTACGTCTGTTTCCGGTTATTTTTATTTTGAAATTCAGTTCCTGACGGACGCCAAAAAAGCACGAGATTATGAAATTAAAGCAATAAATACAAGCAAAGATAATTGTGTGTTATTGGTGAGTAAATAACAGTGTGTTATTTTGAAAAGAATAACAAATTAGAAGGAAGAAAAGATTTTTAAAAATACAGATTTCAGTATCCTGAGGCTCTGAGCCCCATTTATTTTCCTCACAGACTGCAACAAAAGTCCGAAATTATACGATTTAAAATAAAAGCAATAATTGTGGCTTGATATTGAGTAAGAACATGTTTTTATGAACCACACAGCTTCCGGTCTTCAACGACCCGACCGGAGAAAAAGACGTGCTGCAGGCACAAAACACATTACCCGTAGAAATACATTGCTTTTAAAATCGTTCTGTGCAACACGAAAAAAAAGGGGAAAATCGTGTTGGTGAACACGAATCAATAGATTAAAAATCGTGTTGGTGAACACGAAATGCCATGAGACTGGGTTGTGTCTTGTCAACAAAACGATTGGCTACCCTCACTATCACCACAATGAAACACGTCCAGATGAATGTCATGCAAAGCTGCCTGCCTGCCTGCCTTCCTTTGATTCTCTCTGAACTGCCTGGTATTTTTAATGTTTAATGTCAACCATTTGTGCAGATAGCATGAAGTAGAAACGATTGGCGATCGCCGATGCTAGCGTTAGCATTTCTCCCCCGGGCTTAAATTGTGTATTATAGAATGTTCACACCGGTGACAGTACTCTTCAAAGAGTTCACGAAATATGACTACTACTCTTACTGTTTAACATTTTGGGTTACTTAATGTTACTTCATATTAAGGCTAATAAAAATGACAAGGCAGTAATGCTAACTAACGTGCTAGCTACTAGCTAGGTAGCTAACTTGATCCAGCCACTCCTGGTCCTTTCATCAGACAGGAAGCGAAAGAACGAGCAAGACCCATTGCTGGTATGATAACAACCTGGTACTAAGCACACAGGCATCTTGTTAAAGTTATCTTATCTTAGCCAGCGCCATATAGATAGATTATAGCGCTGATCTTAGCTATCTCTTAGTGGAGGAAAACAATTGTGACATCATTTACGCGACTCTGGGATTTGTAGTCTTTCTAGTTGCGTATTTTTCATAGTCTTATATTTCAACAGTTTTACGACAAACGGTGACTTTTTTGACATGGAAATTATTTTTTAAGATTGACAAACATCATGTGTAATTCATGGCACAATTCAAAAGGGATCAAAAGATACGTTTTGTCTCTCCATTGACTTCAATACATTATTTTTCCGAAATAAGGTCCCATGGACCGGAAGTAGATGGGCGTGACTTTGCCACTCTATTCCCCTGATAGGTGGAGAATTGACCACTAAGCGGAGCACCCCTTTTGTGACGTAGAAAATCATTCAAATCTGGATCAGTCTGTATCAGATCCGTTACAGCTCCTTTTTTAGAGATTTGGGTATGGAGGAAAAGAGAGAGGGTTGTATTTTCTGACACTTGGTGAGTTCCCTGACACACCGGGGACACATATTTAGTGCGAATGCTGTTTACAGCATTCCACTATAGTACTTCAAAAATGTATTCTTCTTCCCCTTAAACAAATTATTATTTCAGCCAATACTTTGGCACTCCATAACTTCAGCTTATTTTCAGCTACAGAAACCATTCAAATATTAAACTATTCAGCCTGTTCAGGAATCGATGGGAAACTTTCAACTTTTTCAAAATATTTCATACTTTTTGAAATATTCAGCTTTTTAAACTCTTTTTTTTAACATTGAAGTCAATGGGAAGAGCCTTCAAATCCACTTTTCCTACACTTTGCGCCAAATGCATCTCCTTCCACATAATTTCAGCCAGACACTTCATTCCAACTTTCAAATGATCATAATACCTTCAGCTATAAAACTTGTATAAAAGATTTTTGATATCTTTTCAACTTTTTGAGATATTGAATTTAGTTTGGAGCTTGGTAGAGAGGCCTTTTTAAGATTTTTACATTAGAGTGGATGTAGCAGCTCATTAACTCTAGAGTGCTTTGATCTCAAAACAGGGTGCAGGACAGCTCAAAATTCTCCCCCAAAAATGTTTTAAACTTGCCATACTTCCCAAACCCTACACTCCTCAGACATATGTTTTCATGGAAAACGTAGGAAAACCTCTTCTAGCTTGGAAAATAAAGAAAAAATAAGAAAAAATATTAAAGAAAATGCCTCTTGAGGGCATTAATGGCGCGTTTCCACTGCAGGCCTCGCTCGGCCTCGCTCGGTTTGGTTAGGCCTTATTAGCCCGGCTCACTTTAATGCTGCGTTTCCATTACAGTTTAGGAACTGGGGCAGTTACTATAGTAACGCAGTGTAGGCGGAGCCGTGACGTCATCTTCAATGAGAGCCCCAGAAAAACAACACAGCCGTTAGCTCTTAGCACTCAGAGCTCACAGCTCCTCATATCTGTTCAGAAACTTGACAAAAGTTAAACAAGTACAAACCACAGACTGTCTGTGTCATGGCGAATACAGTCGCTGGTTTATTTATGTCTGTATAGGCCGTTGTTGTGAGTGTGGACGGTCGGAGCATATATAACGTTAGCTTAGCCAAGCTACATTTAGAAAACACGCATTTTAAAAGGGTTTTTCGCCTGCCGTCTGTCTGCAGACTTGTCAAAGCATTAATTCATGGTTTTTACTAACCGGTATCAGTATGTTGTTACTTCGGCATCATTTTGAAACGTGTATTACAATTAATTCACGGTCAAATATGTTCATCTTGTTGTAGTTGCAGCTCCCTTGCCAGCGATTCTCTCTCTAGTTTAGCATACTCAGCCCGACTCAGCCTGGTTGTTCCTGGCCCTAGAACCACGATTTAGTCGGGCCAGAAAAAAGGTGAAAAAGTAGCCCCGGGCCAAAACTAGGCCAAGTGGAAACGCAACCAAAAACGGGCCCCGCACGGCTCGGCACGCTTAAAGCGAGCTACCCGCTGCAGTGGAAACGCGCCATAAGTGACAAAAACGTTCAACATTCCTCCATTGAAGCCCATTGTAATTTCAGGCAGATATTTCCTCATGGTAGCAGCCGCACACCTTTAGTTAAACTGCCAAAAAGGCCACATTATTAACCCAAAACTACACAAAAATTACACTTCAGATACTCAACTTCCTTGACATGCTTGCTTCATGTTTTGAAATTTCACAGATATCTGTTACGGTTCTTCCACAAAACGTTCACATGTAAGAGGTTCATCTCTCATTCAGAACAATGGAAACCTGTGATCTCTACACACCTCGTTAGTTCAACTATAAACACCTGTGTAATGGAACACGATGATGTCATCACTCCAACTGCCATGCAGCAGACTTCAACAGTCCAGCTGTGAAGACGATTTGGGACAGTCTTGAGATTTCTCCAAATGCCGTTGCCATGGCAACACAATGCTCGCCTTGAAACACGGTTTTCTCATAGCTTCAGTGAAAATACTCCAAACAGCCCAGAACTTCACAGGTTTGATAACGATGCAGCCATCAATGCATCTAAGCGTTGTATGGGGTGTCATCAAATGTCGTCGCCATGGCGACAGACCACTCGCCATGAAACACGATGAGGCTGTAAGTCCAATCGACACTGTCCAATCGTCCCCCAATCTTCACTTGTATATCACCGGTCCATGCCTCAAGAGCTCTACGCCAAATCTGAGATCTCACCATATGCCGTTTCCATGGAAACGCATCCCTCGCCATAAAACTTGATGTCGCTATAAGTCCAATGGACACGGTCCAATCGTCCCCCAATCTTCACTTGTATATCACCGGTCCATGCCTCCACAGCTCTACGCCAAATCTGAGATCTCACCATATGCCGTTTCCATGGAAACGCATCCCTCGCCATAAAACTTGATGTCGCTATAAGTCCAATGGACACGGTCCAATCGTCCCCCAATCTTCACTTGTATATCACCGGTCCATGCCTCCACAGCTCTACGCCAAATCTGAGATCTCACCATATGCCGTTTCCATGGAAACGCATCCCTCGCCATACAACTTGATGTCGCTATAAGTCCAATGGACACGGTCCAATCGTCCCCCAATCTTCACTTGTATATCACCGGTCCATGCCTCCACAGCTCTACGCCAAATCTGAGATCTCACCATATGCCGTTTCCATGGAAACGCATCCCTCGCCATAAAATATGATGTCACTATAACTCCTATGCAAATGTTCAAAGAGTGCGCAAACTTCACATGTGTGCTAACAGTCCAGCCGTGAAGACATCTACGTGACAGTTTTGAGATTTCTTCAAATGCCGTTGCCATGGCAACACAATGCTCACCATGAAACACGGTTTTCTCATAACTTCAGTGAAAATACTCGAAATGGCCCAAAACTTCACAGGTTTGGTAACAATGCAGCCATCAACACATCTAAGAGTATTATGGGATGTCATCAAATGCCGTTGCCATGGCGACAGATCATTCACCATCAAGTTAGTTCAAAAGTTTCCCAAGCCTTTTTACTTTCTTTTCTCATCTTAATACAAATTCATTCACTACTACTTACATCTGATATTTAACTCCTTCAGCCTATTTTCAGCTGCATAACCCATTCAACTATTACATTATTCAGCTATTTCAGGACATCAAGGCTATACATGTTGTTTATACCTTTTTTAAACCTTTTCTTTTAAATATTCAGCTTTTTCTGCATTTTTTTAGCTAAAAGCAGCTACCATTCAGCTAATAACATATTCAGCTTTTTCTGCATTTTCAGCTAAATTCAGCCATAAATGTTCACTGTTTACAGCATTCGCACGCATTTTCTGCAAGAAATGCATTTTCTAGTCATGTATAAAATACGTACAAGAGTGCATTTTGCATGATAGGTCCCCTTTAAGGCAATTTGTCTGGAGGTTTGGGCCTTTTCTTTGAGGCCTTTACTTGATAGCTCTCATTGTGTAGAGATGAACAGGTAACAAAGCGAGAGATGCAACAGACCCCCCACTGGAATTGAATGATGGGTATGCTGGTTAGAAGCAGTGTTGGGACTAACGCGTTATTTTCGGCAGTAACTAGTACTCTAACGCATTATTTTTTAAATTCAGTAACTCAGTTACCGTTACTACATGGTGCGTTACTCCGTTACTGCGTTAGTTTTTTTATACAGTCAACAGCCAGGCGAACAGAGATGAGAACTGTACTTAAGTACAGTACTTGAGTAAATGTACTTTGATACTTCCTGTGTCACATGCGGAGACGGGCTGTGGGCGTGTTTGTGTTGTTTACTAACAAGACTATCATGGCGGCGGCGGAGCTCAAGTCTAGTTTCTCCACCTGGAGATATTCTCACTATTTCACTTTTGTCGAGCACAAAGAAAAGAACGTTTTAGTTAAATGTAAGTTGTGTCTTGGCGGGTCAAAGATCCTATCTACTGCCCAAACCAGTAATTCAAATCTCTTAAAACATCTGCAAAAATAACATGCTGGGACGAAGCTAGTAGCTAAGACCACAGAGACTCAGCCGACGCCACTCCACCTCCACCTAAGCAACAGCGGCTGGATTTTAACCAAATGACTGTTATCCAGGGAAAAGTCGATAAAGCCATTGCACGGTATGTTGTAGAACACATGCAGGCTATTGCTATAGTGGAGTCACCCGCTTTCAGGGAGCTAGTTAGCATGATAGCATGTCCGGGCGGCACACGGTATATGGGACGGAAAACTTTTTCCAACTACCTGGAGAAAGAATATACAAAAATGGAAACCCAGCTAATATCGATGCAATCCAGATTGCATATAATGCATGTCAAGTTGATCAACAGATTGTATTATTCTCCAATGCAATAACAGTACTGAAATGAAGGCTATAAGGGCATTAACGGGAGCCCTTATTACAAGTAACGAAAACGTTACTTTTCACAGTAACGCATTACTTTTGGGTGTAAGTAACTGGTAAAGTAACTGAGTTACTTTTGACATGAAGTAACTAGTAATGGTAACTAGTTACTGGTTTTCAGTAACTAGCACAACACTGGTTAGAAGGTATAACATATGGTCACCAGGACACTCCTATACTTCTAATCTATAACAAAGCAAATCCAGTCCAACACACAAAAAGAAGATTAATTCTCAACATGTTCTTTTCCATCCCACAACTGGAAACTTATCAACAAGCATCATGCCTTTCACCAGAAATGTATCAAAACAATGTGATTTAAACATTATCCTAAAAAGGAACAACATTCCACTCTTGTAATATTGTTTTCATAGCCTATGATGACAAAAAGGCATCAACAACAAGTTTCTCATCTGTTGCAATGAAAAACAAGTTTCATATCACTTACCAGCTACCATGTTTATGTTCTATTAACTTGTCGCACGGCAAGCGATGTCAGGAGTGATTGTCCCTGGAACGGAGACGGTTTACATTTTAATGACTTCATTTAAATGTTGCATGTCAGAGCTGAGGATTCCCTGAACCTGAGCAGTGGGTAGTGTCAGGGGAAAGAGCTTAATCGCATAGGCTTGCTGCCACGCGCCTGCTCCACGGCATACAAAACACTTCAGTTCTAAAATAACAAACCCCCTATTTTACAAAACAGCCTGCCGTCCTAGTTTACACCTAACAGTGTTGTATTTTTAGGCTTACATTGGAGCGGGGAGGCTGAAATTGTTCACTCCCACTGCAAAAACATCATGCACTGCGTCTGTTTCTACACATTAAACACACCATAAACACATGACGCATGTGTTGAATGACCTGCATGGTTGCCATGTTTTTGTCAGTTTCTATCTGACAGGCCTTATCAAGCGGCTGCGTTCTGATAGGAAGTGATGTGCTCCATTTATTCTATTTTCCAGATGAAAGCTCTTCTTATATAAACATGCATTACCATGTTCCCTCTCCTGTTCTCTCTCCTGCTGCTAACTCCTCCCCCCGTCTTCCTCCCTCCCGCCACAGTACGGCTGACCCGGCGCCACACTGGCTGTTAACAAATCAACAACAAATTGGAGAAAAATAATGCAAGCTCCAAAGCTTTAAATCCCAGCACTAGATAAGCTGTCTTTATCTGAATAACAGTGTTTGTCCTTCATGAAAATGCATCGCCCCCACAAGAGGCAAAGGCTCCTCACTAGGTGAACTAAGCCGAGATAAACACTCTAATTGGGAAGAAAATTGACGCCATTCATTATGGATGTCGGTCTTCAAAGGCAGCGAGAGCCACTGAAATGTTGAAAGGAAATTGACTTGCAGCGTAGCTAGTTTGCTTTGAACAAGTGAGAATACGTCGATCAAACTCCAGCAGCACAAGACGTTATGCAGATTACATTTGTTGTCTGACTGAAAAAGCACGGCTCGTCTCGTGCTCAATGGCCCTCGTGACAATAGAACGGAGCAGAAAGAGGATTAATAAACTAATTATATCTCTCTCCCTCTAATTATTAACTTGAAAATGCATATTGAGATGATATATGGCAAATGCTAACCCTTATTGTGGCTACAGTATAGCACGGATAAGACATAACATGAAGTATAAAGTTATCCATTCCAATTCAAGTCTGCTTTTGTGATCATACCTCATTCACACCAACGCAACTCTGGTTCAAGATCCGTGCTAGAGCTTTTCAGGTTCAGAACCAGTTCTTCGGTTTAGCTCTGGCTCTCTTCACATCGCCCGATGGGTAAGAGGCTGCTCCGCTGCGGTGTGAAGAGGAAAACCCGGTGCTTTTCAAGCTCCAGCTCCGAACCGGCCCTGAAACACCGTTGGTGTGAATGAGGTATCAAACAGGGCTGAGGGGAGAAGCTCTCATACCTCATTCACACCAACGGTGTTTCAGGGCCGGTTCGGAGCTGGAGCTTGAAAAGCACCGGGTTTTCCTCTTCACACCGCAGCGGAGCAGCCTCTTAGCTCCGGAATCTGGTTCGTTTCAAGCACCAAAAAATTGTCCGGCCAGAGCAAAAGCACCGCATACGTCACGCTTACGTCGAGGCGGGGGCAGGGGCGCGATCAACTCCTGAACAACAACAAAAAGCCGGTGTTGTATCCAGTTTGTACACAACGATGGAGAAACTTAACAAGCAGCAGTGGTCCACTGAAGAGACCAGCTACCTACTGGGAATCTGGTCTTCCGAAGAGGTACAGAGGAAGCTGGAGCACAATTAGCCATTGTTGTTGTTGTCGGTGTCAGCTGTGAGGGGTTTCCGCACGGTTTGGCTTTATGAAGCAGGCACATAAACAGTTACGTCATGACGCAAACGATGACGCAATGACGCAATGACGCAGCACCAGTCGGACTCTGGGCAGTGTGAAAAGAGCCGGAGCTAAACCGAAGAACCGGTTCTGAACCTGAAAAGCTCTAGCACGGAGCTTGAACCGGAGTTGCGTTGGTGTGAATGAGGTATCAGATGGTTTTTCCTCATCAGTCTGCTCAGAATAACGCAGTGATATTTCACATGAGCAACATCCACTTGGATTCATTTTATCGCTGTTTTGAGGACAAATCACAGCTTGCTTCAGTGTGAAATTTGGAATTTGAAGCTAATGTGTGTGCAAGGGCTGTGTAGCAGTTACTTTATTTTGCAGACTTCTGGGTCGAACTGCTTGCCACAAAGACTGAAAACAGCAGCAGAGGAAAATATAGGGTCCTGTGTTAAATGCAATTAAAGACTCATTAACAATATCTGGTAAAAACAAAAACTCAGCATCATTCTTTCTTAATTGTCCTCATTAGCCAATAGGTTCAAGCTTTTATGTTATTTAACAAGCTTCTATTTGGATAACTAAACAAATACATACAATGTGTTGGTGTGCAGTATTCTCTTTTTGGAGGAGATAAATGCAGAAAAGATTGAAATGATTACATTGCTTTTAAGGACACTAATAAACTAAGTGCATTGGGTAAGGCATAAGACTCAAACTGTTGCTCCCCTTGTTAACAACTTAACTTCAGAAGTCATTAAAAATGTTGTTTTTCTAACCGCAAAAAAACCCAGAAAGCCTAATAAATAAAAATTAAAAGCTACGGCTCTAAATTGCTCAGTAATTAAATTGGATATTAATAAATGCATTAGCCCTATTTGGCTGCAGCATTGTAAGCAGTTTGGTTATGCAGATGTTCTGTCACTCATTACCGCTAAATGTCACCTGGATCTTAGTTTCCAGGGATTCAGGGAATGACTCAGCAATGCATTTAAAGATGAAGAACTTTTAAATCAAGCTGAGCGGAGTGCAGGGTTTACGCTGGAGCCCTGCTGCTTTTCACTCCAGTCATCTAATGTGAAGGCACTTAAGTGATCAAGATAGAACAGAAGGGAAGCTGGGGTCAGATGTAGAAACGTTGTTCATTTTCATAAACTCAGCAGGAGATTTGTTTTAAATAATAGAAAGTTGTCTTTTATATACCCAAATGGTTGAAGATACAAAATGGGACATGTATTTGTAAAATCAATGGTTTCAACATTGGAAGATGCGTAACGGTAAAAACACCAAAGCTTTGATACATACCGCCAGGGGCGGACTGGCCATTGGGAATACCGGGAGTTTCCCCGGTGGGCCGGTGCTGTGTGTGGGCCGGAGGTACAAAAAAAAAAAAAAAAAAAGTTTACACATTAAAGTTTGCTTACCTAAATCCTACCGGCCCACATTTGTAAGTGTTCCGGCCCAGCCCAGCCCAGTGGGGTGTGGCCAGGGTTGGGTTGTAACGGAATACATGTAACGGCGTTACGTAATCAGAATACAAAAATCAAGTAACTGTATTCAGCTCGCGTTACATTTGAAAAAACGAGTAATCTGATTACAGTTACTTTCGTAAACCTGAAGTGAATACATTTTGGATTACTTATTGGAATTATTGGTGGAAAGATTTCCTCACAACATTTAATATTCATTACTAAAGGTACAGCCGAATCATCACAGCCCACAAAAACCGCGCAGATGGACCAAAAAGGGGAGCGTTTGAAAAAATGTGCAGGCCGCTCAGTGAAACAATAACAACGTAACATGGAGGAACAAAAGTCTGCGTTTAAATCGTGGGTGTTGTGTGTGTGTGTGTGTGTGTGTGGTGTGTGTGTGTGTGTGTGTGTGTGTGTGTGTGTGTGTGTGTGTGTGTGTGGTGTGTGGTGTGTGTGTGTGTGTGTGTGTGTGTGTGTGTGTGTGTGGTGTGTGTGTGTGTGTGTGTGTGTGTTGTGTGTGTGTGTGTGTGTGTGTGTGTGTGTGTGTGTGTGTGTGTGTGTGTGTGTGTGTGTGTGTGGTTAAAACACATCAGCCACACCGCTCTTTAGCCTTTCTAATGATTCTGAAGGTAAACACAGTGAAGGCGGTGCGTGAAAGGCGCTCCTCTTCTCAGAGGCTGAGTTAACCCTCCCGCTGCCTCCTGGTGCTGCAGAGATTTCATGAAGTGAAGAAGGTTTTCCTTCTATAAAACAGCTGCGGGCAGCAGATACTGTGAGAGTCACAGACATGAATACATAGATCAAGGCAGACTGGTGCACACACTCTCCTGTTTTGCCAATCCGGTGCTTAAACACATATAGCTCTACACCCCTGGCCGAAATGTCCTTAAAATGAAGTCCGAGTTCGACATTTTAATTAATGTCCTGCCAACACTGGCAGGACAGAAGGCGACACGCCCTTTCTAAGCCATGTCCTCACATCCCAAGCTGCATCCCCAAAACGTTTATTATGTTGTTACAACAGGGTTCAGGGGGAGTGGCTGTACGGCTGTACCCGTAGGATAGAAAAGGGGGAAGTGATGTCTGACTCAGAGGTCGCGCGGCTGTGGAGAAGAACGTGTTGCCCACATTCTGTTACTGAGTTTAGGCTAGTTAGCTAGCAGGTTTATTGTTTTGGGTGCAGTCACTTTTGCCTCCACTTGCTGTTCAAATAAATGTTGAAAGAAAAAGTTAATCTGTTTACAGTTCTGTTTTATATGGGTGTTGAAGAAGAAGAAGAATTGGGAGGGATGAAACCCTCTTTAATGGTCACACATGCAGAGCACACAGCACACACAGTGAAATGTGTTCTCTGCTTTTAACCCATCCTAGTACCAGGAGTCTAGTACTAGGAGCAGTGGGCAGCTATTGTACAGCGCCCGGGGAGCAATGGGAATGAGGGGGGAAGGGGGATGTCCGGTGCCTTGCTCAAGGGCACCACGGCAGGGCAGGAGGTGAACTGGGACCTCTCCAAGTAGAAGTCCACACTCCAAATAGGTCTGGTTGTGGACTTGAACCGGTGACCCTACGGCTCACAGTCCAAGCCCCTACTGACTGCCATAGATTTAGTCCCTAATTTTGCTCTCAAAGTGCACCAGATTGATGCATTTAACTTCAACATTTAAAAAAAAATCTTCCCGGGGGAGCTTGCCCCCGGACCCCCCTAGAGGAGGTGAGGTCCACCACCTGCCCACACCCCCTGTTAAATTGTCTCACCCACATTGAGGATGCTTCCGATGCCCATGTTTTATTCCATGTGTCAAGTCAGGCAAATTGGGTCCAAATGTTATTACATCAATGATCTGTTAACATTAAAATCACTAAATATATGCCGTAACTATTTTGCTCTAGGTAACTCAAGGGCTCAGGTAATGTGATTACTATATGAATAATTGTCCAAAATAACATAAAATGCATAGGGTTTTTTGTCAAGTAACATACTTTCGTCGTCGGCCGGCCGATACATGCCGTTCATTAAGTGGGCCTGTCTGTCAATTAATCCCCGGGCCACTTTTTCCCCCCAGTCCGCCCCTGCATACCGCTTTAAACTATGTCAAAATGTGTGATGCCTGGTCGCATGCTCCAAAGAAGTAGAAGCAACTCATGTCATCTTTTAATACAATCTAAATGTGCAGTCATCAATTATAACAACATTAAAAATAAGAAACAAACTGATGAAACTCAGAGGCAGTAAACATGTACTGGCATCTGATATTCATTATGTCTGCTGTCACCCGTTAGTTTTACATTAGCCCTGTTACTGTGTCGCCAACCAGTCTGTGTTAGTCCGTGTGCATTTTGATAGATGTTTATTGGATTAAAATCAAAATGCCAAAAATGAGAAAACAGCTGCAGCGCTGGGTCTAACCTGTAACAGCAGTAACAGATTTTTTTATTTTCTTTGCTAAAGCCGCCAACTGAAGGTCTGCGTCCCTGAGCTGCTGCCTGCTTTCCGCCTGGCAAAGTATTCTCTAGAACAAAATAGAAACATGAGAGGTTTTACTCGTTTCTGACACTTTGGATGTATATAAACTATCAAAATGTACACTGGTTCTGTCATTTCAACATGATTGAAAAGCTTGCTGTTGCCTCACGAGGAAACACTGGTACGACAAGACAGGAAGTGCCGGGGCTAGCTGCTTAGCGTGCTAATTTAAGTAGGTATCTCTGCAACACAATAGGGGCGTTCACACCAAGTTCTTTTCCCACAATAGTTCATGAGAACTCTTTAGTTCTCATGAACTAAGTACAGATCGCGTCCCCGGAACTAAAGTGGGAAAAGTACTGCGGTGTGAACGCGGCTAAAACATAAACTCCCTAACAACCTCAAAACTCTTACTTCTTGACATTTAAATTTAGTTAATAGGCGCGTAAGTACAGATCGCGTTCACACCGGAATAAGTCCCTGGGGGAGGATTAGGCAAATGAAGCCGCTGACGTCACTTCTTCTTCTTCTGCTTGGGTTTACTGGCAGGCCGCAAACAACTTCACGGCGTATACTGCCACCCGAAGTCCCCGGTCGGAAGTCCCCGGAGTTGGGGACTGGCTTCAGTAGAAGCTGCTGGGACTCGAAGCCTTCCGAGTAAATCGCCAGAACGCCGACACCTCCTCATCTCCACCGCTCCCATGTTTTCTTTTGTGTTGCCATAAGTTAGTCTCTCTGCGTTTGTGCGCTGGTCTAATGCTAATGCTAATAATGCTAATGCGAGGATAATAAAATGGCGGCTTCACAAAACTTTTTGGGAGTTTTACGGGGCGTGGTTTGCATTCCGCCCAGCCAATCAGACATAGGAACCTTTTTCTCCCACGAAAGTACCTGCTCTCTAGCAGGGACGGAAAAGGGGGTAAAAAAGGTTCTGATTAACTCATTTTAGTTCCGGCTTTTTTTGGTGTGAACGCGACATTTCAGAACTAAAGTGGGAAAAGTACTGCGGTGTGTGGCCATTGATGTTAGTGTTTTAGTTTTTTTTTACAACCTTCTTGCAATATCATACAGATTGCATCTTTGACTGGATGACTTTTAGCTGTCATGTGATGCTTAGCTCAGTGTTCCAGGGCTTCAGTTAAAGCCTGAACAGTTTCCCTCTGAGAGCCAGCCAAGGTTCCCAGGCTCTGTCTCACAGTGATGATATATTGATGAAAGACATGCCAACAGTTTGGGTTCGTTACCACTTGAGAAAAGCTTCATTAAAAAGTTCATTAATAACTCATCAAAGAGGAACTTTCTTTAAAGCCTCAGTTAGCGCTTTTGTGACAAGGCTTCTCTACCATTTTCTACTCGGAACAGCCACAATATCATGTGATATATAATCAATCCATATGGCACAATCAAAGGGCAGCAGCTCCACGGCTCATCCACTGACTGCTGTGAGCACATCTTAGCAGCATTTGTTTTTTAATAGGCTAATGTTAGAAAAACGAAGGTAAGTTTCAGAATCTCTGTTTCTTTTGCACTTGAGCCCTAATATCTAAATGTCAGTTAAATGACTTAATACTCCATAGCTCTGACCAAACAAATAATAACTGACAACCCTTTTGGTAAAACATAAAAAAGAGGTCTGACTCTTGAACTGTTGTGCATCCCTCAATACAACAATATAGATTTGTATATAACTGAGTCTATGGCTGCTTAGTGTATAGTCTATGGTAGACTGGCACCTTTATAATTATAACAACTAGTTTTGTTTAGATTCACAGTTTCACCAAACTAGACAACATAAAATATCTATGAAAGCAAACAAGGCATTGTCTTATCGGCTCTTTTCTATTGGCTGTACTTTTTGGTCTGAATAATACATAAGAATATTATACATTTCTCATTATTGTCCCCGATATATGTTTTGCATCCCTGAATACTGTCTAGCAGGGGTATTCAACAAAAAGTCAACGAGGTCCAGTTAGAGAAAACGTCCCCATGCAAAGGTCCGGAACATCAAAATGTCTAACTTGCTTTATGAATTAGTGTGATATATATTGAAGTAGCTGTAGCTTTATCAACGTCTGCATGTAATCAACAACTGACTGCCAATCAAATAAGAGAGTACAATTCAAAAACAACAATATTTATTGTCAATTAACATTGAACTATACAGATATACAGTAAAATACTGTGGATATGTGTAATGTTCTTCTCGGGCTGCATTTAAAAATAAAATAGAGAAAATAAATAAAATAGCTTTTGAAAATGTGTGCATCTTTAAAGTGCTTAATTTTATATAAATAAAATAAAGTGTAGCAGCAGCTTGAGTTTCCCTTTTTCTTTGTTAATCGTTTCACATCACGACTTAACAGTTTCAGCCGATTATAGAAGAATATCAGTCTTTACACATCATAACAATTGAACAGTTTTAAAGTTTCTCTTTCTTTCCCTCTTATATTGCAGTCCCTCACTCGCTTTTTTTGGTTCAGTGCGAGAATTGAGCTCGACCTTGTCCTGCCAGAAGTTTAAATCTGGGCTGAAATGGTGTCAGGGCCATTCTGATACACACATGCAGGTGCTCATTGGTTAGCCTGGAACGATATTTAGTTTTAATTTTGATCCTGGTGGACTGATCATATTGGGCTCTGAGACTGCTTATTTTGTGTGACCTCAGTTCTGACTTGAGAGGGAATGCTTGGTCAAACACTTTGTGTTTTGTCTCATAGTGGCGTTTCACATTGGCACTTTTAATGAGCGCCACGGTCTCTGAACAAATGAGACACACTGGTTCTGTGCTCCCAGTGGGCAGGATGAACATGAATGAGTCCGTCCACTCAGGGTTAAAGGCTCTGTTCTCACTGTCCACTTTCCTCTTCTTGGAGAGCACCATGTGTAATTATTTGTCTCTCCCTGTCTGCCGCCAACACGCATGTTCACTCTCCTCTCCGCTTCTCTCCCTGTATCGCTAATTATTCTCTTCACTCACTTTCCTCTCTGCTTCAGTGCTTCTCTCTGCCGCTCTCTCGTATCTTCTTCTGTGTTTCTCTCCCTGTATCGCTCACTCGTCTCTTTCGCCCCCTGTCGGCGGCGGTTAAAATAGAATCGCCCCGTCAAAATTGAAATCCCCTATTAATGTATTGATTATAGGTCCGGGTCCGTATAGGTCGGCGTCTGGGTCCGGATCCGGACCGCCTGTTACTGAACTATGCTGTATAGTATCATTATTCACACTTCCACTCAACACTGAGCTAAACATCTGTGCTTGCATATTACTAGACCGACTGGAAAACTGGGTGGGACTTTCGGCAACAGTTCCAAATTGGTTTGAATCCTACTTAAAGGACAGAAACAACTTTGTTTTTATAGGCAAATACACATCTGAGTTGACAAATATGACATGTGGGGTTCCTCAAGGCTCCATCTTGGGGCCTCTTCTCTTTAACATCTACATGCTACCACTGGCTCAGATAATGAAAAACAACTAAATAAGTTACCATAGCTATGCGGATGACACCACATTTACATAACCATTTCACCAGGAGACTATTTTCCAATTCAAACACTGAGTAAGTGCATTGAACAAATCAATGACTGGATGTGTCAGAATTGTCTCCAATTAAACAAAGATAAAACTGAGGTAATGGTTTTTGGAGCCAAGGCAGAACGTATAAAAGTTAGCGCTGAGCTTCAGTCTGCAATGTTCAAAACAACAGATAAAGCCAGAAATCTAGGTGTAGTCATGGACTCTGACCTGAGTTTCAACAGTCACATTAAAACAGTTACTAAATCAGCCTACTATCACCTAAAGAATATCTAGGATTAAAAGACTTATGTCACAGCAGGATTTGGAAAAACTTGTCCATGCTTTTATCTTCAGTAGACTCGACTACTGTAATGGTGTCTTTACAGGTCTCACTAAAAAATCTATTAGAAAGCTGCAGCTGATTCAGAACGCTGCTGCTCGAGTCCTCACTAACACCAAGAAAGTGGAAAACATCACTCCTGTTCTGAAGTCTTTACACTGGCTTCCTGTGTGTCAAAGAATGTATTTCAAAAATACTGCTGCTTTAAAGCTTTGAATGGTTTAGGCCCAAAATACATTTCTGATCTACTGCTAAATTATGAACCACCCAGAACTCTCAGGTCCTCTGGGACTGGTCAGCTTTCTGTCCCCAGAGTCAGAACTAAACATGGAGAAGTTAAGTTATTATGCTCCAAATATCTGGAACAAGCTCCCAGAAACCAGCAGGTCTGCTGCAACTCTGACTACTTTTAAATCCAGGCTGAAGACTTTTTTTTTGCCGCTGCTTTTAATTGAACTATTTCCCCCACCCCGCATCCCCCGCATCCCCCACATCTTAAACTGCACTGTAACTTTTATTAGGGCCCGAGCACGGAGTGCTAGGACCCAACGGTGTCCTAGCACGAAGTGCGAGGAACCTATTGTTATTCGTGGTATTATTATTATTCCATATTGCAATGCTTATTTTCAGGCCTTTAGGATGCTGAAAAAGTTGTATAATTTTGCACGGACGCCAGGACCGGTGAAAAATTTGATATTCTGGAGTCAATGGGTTAAATATTCCAACCTGCTCACTAGCGCCACCTATAAAAATCCCATTTTGCAAAAAATTCACAAAGTCGCACCGTAACTCCGAATGACCTGAAATTTTGCAAACATATCCGGGTGGACCTGCTCTACAAATAATCCAATTGGAACCCTAAGCTCCGCCTACTTTATTTTTTTTTAAATTAGCATAATTTTAAAAACAGTTAAATATTCACTTAAATTTCAAATGTTGGGTTTTCAACACCAAACTCAATATACAGTATCGCCGGAGGGTCAGACACATTACCCTAGGATATGAGCATGTTCAAACGATAAATATTTCCGCTATGAATTAAAATGTACTCGCAAAAAGGCGGGGCTTAGAAAGAAATAATAATTAATCAACAATGTATCCAAACATCACAGATTTTGGTGGAAACGTTCAGTCTGTCTTGGGAAATAGGCACACCAAAACATTTCCATTTTGGACTATAGGGGGCGCCAAAAACACCACCAATTTATAACTCAAGAGCGGATGGACTAATCTTTTTTCTTTCTTTTTTTACACATACTCTCGGGGCAACTACGAACTTAGAAGTGTCGCAACAAATGCAGAATGTGGGCGTGGCCTATACATTATTTTTATATTGCGATAGCATAAAATGAGCTTCGGACGCAAAATTTGGGACACACGTCAGAGCCCAGGACCTTTTCGAGAATGTAAAAAAAAAACGCAAATTTTCAAAAAAACTGCTCACTAGCGCCCCCTATTGTGTGGTAGTCACATAGTTTCTCAGAACTTCACGAATTTTGGCACAGACATTACTCATGGAATTGTGGACATATTTGTACATACATTCCATTAGCCCCGCCGCCCAAAAAGTCGGCCATTTTGAAATATGTGCGTTTTTTATGCATTTTAAGCACATTCTTGCGCACTCCTCCTAGGGGAATGATCGGAAAAATTCCAATCCAGGACACGTTCAGCCCCTATCCAATATGATACTTAATTGAGGAGCACATTTTTTAAAAATTACTCGTGGAGATCGTAAGCTAGCAGCGAATACACCATTTTTGACGATTTACATGTCGCAAATTACTCCAAACTACTCGGATATAGTTATTCCGATATTCACGAAACGCTGTATACATATTCTATTATGATTGCACATATATTTCAAATTGCCTTCCATTAGCCCCGCCCCCCAGAAAGTCGGCCATTTTGAAAAATGTGCGTTTTTCAGCCATTTTACGCACGTTCTTGCGAACTCCTCCTAGGGGAATGATCAGAAAAATTCCAATGCAGGACAGGTTTAGCCCCTATCCAATAGGATACTTAATTGAGGAGCACATTTTAGAAAAATTACTCGTGGAGGTCGTAGGCTAACAGCGAATACACAATTTTTGACGATTCACATGGCGCAAATTGATCCAAACTGCTCGCATATAGTTTTTCCGATATTCACGAAACGCTGTATACATATTGCTATTATGATTGCACACATATTTCACATTGCCTTCCATTAGCCCCGCCCCCCAAAAAGTCGGCCATTTTGAAATATGTGCGTTTTTCAGCCATTTCAAGCACGTTCTTGCGCACTCCTCCTAGAGGAATGATCGGAAAAATTCCAATGCAGGACAGGTTTAGCCCCTATCCAATATGATACTTAATTGAGGAGCACATTTTTGAAAAATTACTCGTGGAGGTCCTAAGCTAACAGCGAATACACAATTTTTGACGATTTACATGTCGCAAATTTCTCCAAACTTCTCGGATATAGTTATTCCGATATTCACGAAACGCTGTATACATATTGCTATTATGATTGCACATATATTTCAAATTGCCTTCCATTAGCCCCGCCCCCCAGAAAGTTGGCCATTTTGAAAAATGTGCGTTTTTCAGCCATTTTACGCACGTTCTTGCAAACTCCTCCTAAGGGAATGATCAGAAAAATTCCAATGCATGACGGGTTTAGCCCCTATCTAATATGATACTTCATTGAGGAGCACATTTTTGAAAAATTACTCGTGGAAGTAGTAAGCTAACAGCGAATACAACATTTTTTACGATTCACATGGCGCAAATTGCTCCAAACTGCTCGCATATAGTTTTTCCGATATTCACGAAACGCTGTATACACATTACTATTATGATTGCACACATATTTCAAATTGCCTTCCATTAGCCCAGCCCCCCAGGAAGTCGGCCATTTTGAAAAATTTGCGTTTTACATGCATTTTAAGCACATTCTTGCAAACTCCTCCTAGGGGAATGATCGGAAAAATTCCAATCCAGGACAACTTCAGCGCATATCCAAGGTCATGCTACATTGAGAAGGAATAGTCCTTCGCTCAAACGGGGAGCTCGTAGGGTAACGGAGAATGTACCGTTTTTGACCAATTATATGTCAGATAAGCTACTGAGACCTGCCTGTCTGCCTGGCAAATCAACACACACACACACACACACACACACACACACACACACACACACACACTGTTAGTCCAACAACGCCCTTTGCTGGCGGCATATTCATTACAAAAGACACTCCCTAACCCTAACCCTAACCCTACTGTTTATTTGTAGATATCTCCTAAAGCCTACAAATAAAGTGTGAAATTTAGGCCTGTTACATTTGTTATTGAGCCATATATATTATACACACTGTTCTGCTTTCTGCACTGACCTCAGCAGCTGTTCTCACTGTAACATCACCTAACATCCAGGGGAGATGTGATTAGTGAGTAAACAAACGGTAAAGAGCAGAAAGTCTGATGCACATTTCATCATCTGAAATAACTTATAATCACAACGGAAACAGTTTGCAGAGCTGTGCTTCGTTTGACAGAAGTCCAGCCATGCGTCACGCCTCTTTTAAACATCACTGTTGGCTGAAATCGTCTCAGGAGAATACTTCAGTGTACCCTCGGTTATAGCTCCTCTAGAGACACTCCTCTCTCATCTAAATCAGTGTATCCTCGGTTACGGCTCCTCCAGAAAGCCTCCTCGATAATCGATCCTCGACAAGCCTTTAGAGAAATTTGTTTTCCTTCGACATCCGTTTCCGGGTCGCTGCCGGAGGACCTGGGAGTCTGGGACGCTAAAATTAAAGAAATGAGAAACGGCTCATTTCCCAGGACTCGAGCGCGTCTGCTTGACGCCGGGACGACCTGCCGCCCTCCCCGACAGGCGCACGGACGCGAGGTCCCGCTCATCACTGCGCGCACAAGTGCGACCGCAGTTTTAATTATCTTTGCTTTTTATCTTTGCTTTTAAATGAGTGTTTTTAAATGTCATTTTATATCATTGCTTTTAAATGAGTGTTTTTAGATATCATTTTATAATATGTTTCTTAATGCTCTTAATGTCTGTAAAGCACTTTGAATTGCCTTGTGTTGAAATATGCTATATACATAAACTTGCCTTTCAGACTCAAAGAATCAGTAAACAAGCCCCCAGACCTGAATTAAATGGACCAGCACCAGAATTTACTCTCCTGTCTCAACGGTATATGTTTGGCTGTCTGTGCATTTGTGTGCCACGGGAAAAATAAATCCACGGTCATCTACAGGTTGCAGCCTATGGTTACAGCACATGTGTTTTAGTGCTCTTGGTTTTGATGGTACCAGACATCGAGGGTAATTTTATGCCATCACATTAGTAAAACTATAACAACGTTTTTAATTGTTCATATCTTTGCCAAAGCACCAGAATTTGCTAGAACCCTTCTTGGAATAAATCATATTTATCTGAGCTCCATGAAAATTAATTTTGAGGTTTTTTTGATTGAATGAGTTTTTGCAGAATCGTCTCAGCAGGGTAGCTCCGTTCAATTAGTTTGTCCAAAAAAAGTATCTCCAGTTTGACTATCAGTGTGTTTGCTGAGTTAATAGTATGCATTTTTTAGCAGACGGGCAAACTCACAGCACTAATCAACAGAATGAGTCACTGTTTTAGGAGATATTCAAATGATCCTGGCAGCAGCCACTGCCTGAGAGATTAACCTAACCACTCAAGGAAACTTCTTGGCCACTGTCACACATTACTGTTGCCAAAAATGTTGCCACAAACTTACAGAGACAATTGTGCTGAGAAATCAACAGATTACTGCACATATAAAACCTACAGGTGGTAGCTTTGCTGTCATTGTTCACTGTTGTTTTTCTTGATTGTTGACCATGCTGTGAAGAATTACATTAACTTGATTATTTTCCCGAACAAATTTGAGATTGCATCTTCACGAGAAAACAGATAAGCTTGATTGCTTCTGCATTTCAGTGTCTTGCCTGTCAGTGCTGACAGAGCCTTTGGGGTCCTCCTGTGCTTCTGAGGAGAAGTGTTGCCGTAGCAACAGGCTGTAGTAAGTGAGACCCTCAGAATCAGGTGAGTGGATTTTGTTACCGATCAGAGAAAAGTGAATGGGCCATCCGAAACACTTTACTGAGAAAATGAATGAAAGGGGGAGTCACGAGGAGTTGATTTGGTAAGAAAATATTTGAAAGTAAGAGAAATAAGGAAGCCCAGCTGTGATGGTTGACTATCTGGTCAAAGTAGCAGATGGTTTGTGGTATCACTTCCATCCGATTATCTATTCTGATTGGCCCACTAATGGCGCGTTTCCACTGCAGGCCTCGCTCGGCCTCGCTCGGTTTGGTTAGGCCTTATTAGGCCCGGCTCACTTTAATGCTGCGCTTCCATTACAGTTTAGGAACTGGGGTAGTTACTATAGTAACGCAGTGTAGGCGGAGCCGTGACGTCATCTTCAATGAGCGCCCCAAAAAACAACACAGCCGTTAGCTCTTAGCACTCAGAGCTCACAGCTCTTCATATCTGTTCAGAAACTAGACAAAAGTTAAACAAGTACAAACCACAGACTGCCTGTGTCATGGCGAATACAGTCGCTGGTTTATTTATGTCTGTATAGGCCGTTGTTGTGAGTGTGGACGGTCGGAGCATATATAACGTTAGCTTAGCCAAGCTCCATTTAGAAAGCACGCATTTTAAAAGGGTTTTTCGCCTGCCGTCTGTCTGCAGACTTGTCAAAGCATTAATTCATGGTTTTTACTAACCGGAATCAGTATGTTGTTACTTCGGCATCATTTTGAAACGTGTATTGCAATTAAATCACGGTCAAATATGTTCATCTTGTTGTAGTTGTAGCCCCCTTGCCAGCGATTCTCTCTCTAGTTTAGCATACTCAGCCCGACTCAGCCTGGTTGTTCCTGGCCCTAGAACCACGATTTAGTCGGGCCAGAAAAAAGGTGAAAAAGTAGCCCCGGGCCAAAACTAGGCCAAGTGGAAACGCAACCAAAAACGGGCCCCGCACGGCTCGGCACGCTTAAAGCGAGCTACCCGCTGCAGTGGAAACGCGCCATAAGAGGGACAGAATATGGATGTCAGACCATTAGGTGTTTAAGGTGACATGCTCCTTCAGTATCCTCTACCAGCAAACCACCCTCTTCTATGACGTGGGTGCCATTGCATTCATTTTTTCACTAAAGACAAGCTTCAGTTAACAATAAGGAACGGCCATTAAAAGCGGTAAGCATTAGTTTGAGAGTACATGGTGTGACCCTTAGGTGCATGCAGTATGGGTATTTATTAATTCTCAGATAAGGGTGGAGAGCGCTGCTCCTTCCCACCAGAATTCATTATTTTCTGTTCCAAACTCCTGCTGGTTATGATAATGTATCAAGAATTTCCATAACAAAATAGGCATCAAGGCAAATCACTTCAACACAGCATGCAATTTAAATGTGCCATTTTGCAACCAATCATTCGGCGCTGAGGTGTGGACGGTTACGGATAGACACACTTCTCATCTCTGCAGGCTACTGCAGGGCAGGTGGAGGGTAAAGGACAACATGTGAGGATAGTTTCCAGTCCCCGATTTTCTTTGACTATCATCAGTCCCTGTGCTTTGTCCTCTTTATATCCTTCAGTCTCATTAAAAGAAGAATAAATGACGATGTATTCCTCATTACTAATAAAACAGGTTTTTCAGCAATTTTCCTACTGGGAAAACTCGTAGTTTTTTTTCACAACGCATACCAGTATGAGCTCAATTAATAAATATAATTTCAAAACTCCATTAATAAATATGGATTCATTTAGCATCATTGTCAAATTGCCGGAGAGGTGCCAACATTTCAAACGAGCAAATAGAGGTGATTAAAATGACACCAAACTCCTCTTTTTAGGCTTTCCTGTCACTGAACGCCACAGCTGCTCTGCAAGATGCAACTCACAAAACACCTCCTACTGCAATATACAGGGATATATTCTCATTCACTGTTAATTGGCTCATTTATTCCTGCGTGCAGTGAAGACAAAAAAATGAGCAGAGATTAACCAAAGTTGGCTAACAAAGTTTCGGAGCGTGTCTGAGCGAGCTGTCTGGATTGGAACAGACACCAGCATTAATAGAGAGAGGCTGCAGCGTCTGTAGACACTCAATGCCACCCGTCCTGCTCGTCTCCAGGCTAAACGCCTCTTGTCACAGCTGACAACTTCTGCAATTGATTAAGTCAGTCTTGCTGACAGGAAGACACAAGGTCAAAATTATGATAAATGCTCTGTTGATTCTTGTGATATTATGGCGAGACTTAGGTAAAGTAAAAACGTTCTATTGTTGAGCTTTTATTAATTAGATAAGTCTGTATGCAAGAGATAACGCTGTTGTTTCAAGTGAGTTCGACAATTAATTTCTGTTAGATTGACCTGGATGAATCTCAAACACGTCACTAAAGATTGCAACAACTTTGTCCACTGTCTGTAGCAAAAGGAATACAAATGTAATGTCTGACTGAATCAGTTTATTCATCACACCATGCACTGTGCATTTATCAGTTCGCCTATCTATTAATGCAGCCTGTCAGATCGGAGCTTAGGTTCTTCTCACCTTCAGCGCCTCAATATCTCCCATCTCTCCAGCTCTTCACGGCTCAATACTCTCTGCTCTAATATATATGACCGATCCTTTCAGAAGCCAATTCAGAAGCTAACCACTACATTCCGGACTTCTATCGGGCCTTGATTACGTGAGGTTTGACCATCTGTCAGCGCTGCGGCTATTGGCCATAAACTTCACGCTCTGTCCTTTTTATTCATCTGTTTCTCAGAGCAGAGATGCAGCCAGCGCCTGGGAGCCACAGGCGGAATCAGAGAGCAGAGAGAAATCAATTACTGCCTTTGCCTCGGCCTAAAACAAGCCGTGTCGGAGACCATCTACAAAAGGAGGACAAAAGGGGCCGGTGGCCCCTCAAACGCCCAAGCCTCTGGAGACGGGGTGAAGAGCATCCTGTCACGAGCTCTGACACACAGCCATCACTGCCAACAGCACAAAATAGGCCCCTGTCACACCTCAAAATGAGATCCAGCCACTTCATGTGCAATCAGGCCTACATCAGTGATTGATGACCACAAAGTGGAATATGAGGGAAGACAGCAGAGAAGTAGCTAAGGCAGAAGAGTGAAACCATTTTTGAGACGTAACCTTTCCAAAGCCCATTCAGTTTCGGATCTATAAAGTACGATGGTGATGAAAACTTTTTGTGAATAAAACAAGTGAGTTTGACACTAGAGTGTCTTTGGAGATATACAAGTTAGATGAGACACAAGATAGATGGCTGTGTTTGTGGATGACATGAATAGCTATATGATTAATAATTTAAACAAGGATACAGTATCATTGTCAATCAAAACCATAGCCTATTTCTCTTTCTAGTGGCCAATTATGGAATATATTGGAAGTTATCATCAATTATTTTTGGTTCTGCATTATACAAAACCTTATGTTTATTTTATGTCTCTTCAAGTCCCTGGATTGCAGGTGAGGCAGTTGAAATAAAGTAAAAGCCATTACTGAGAGAAATAACTTCAAAATAGTAATCTTCCTCGCTGAAAAGAATCTCTCAAACTCATGAAATTACTTTTGGCTGCCACTATTTCCTGAAAGACTTTTCCATATCATGTTCCCATGAGTGATAATGAATACTAAGTGAGTGTATATGAAGCCAGAATGCACAAGTATTTAAATTGAACACGAAATCCATATTGAGAAATTGAAAACCCATATTCCAGTTAATAGCAGCCCCAATTGCTCCAGACGTTTTGAATGATAGCCAATTCCTCCAGCCACCTTCTACCTCTAAAAAGCCGGAATATGCTTTGAGGGGAAGAGAGTTAAACGAAGCCATCATCGCTATCCTCCAGCCACTGAGAAATAAATGCAATAACACACTGCTTTATTTTTTCAAGCCATTTGGTCAAAACCAGCTGGAGAAGACAGAGAAAAAACCCAGCATCTGGCAGTGGAGCTGTGGACCTTTTGTCACAACGTGTGTCTGTCTTGGTATGTGTACACGCAATAGCATTGATGTGCGTGTATGGCATACGCAGAGAGGAGACGTGTCACAAATCGCTGCTTCCAATCCACGCGCCAGGGACATGTGCCCATCAGCTTGGCATGATTATGGGCGTGAGAGAGGCTCTGATTGTGGGATGCTGGGGCGTGAAGCCACTGGAGGGGAACAGAGAGGGACGGCCCGGCCGGAGACGAGGGGAGGAAGAATGGATGGAAAGCCCAGCTGGCGGCTGCTTCTAATTGGGCTGAGCAGGTTTCCATGGCTGACCAGAGCCGTATGCAGCACGGATCTAAAGAGAGAGAGGGCCACAAGCAAAGTAGCAGGGCAGGCCAGGCTGTAGGGGTGTGGGAGGGGGGTGTAAGGCGGGCGAGAGGCTGGTCACACTCCAGCAGTCACAGCCTCTTTGTGACAGGGGGGCAGAGAGAGCCAGCTGTCATCCCCTGACAGGAACACACACTCCTCCATGTGTACCCACAAAAACATAACAAAAAAAGCCACTTGTGAAACAACTACTTTAATCAGGGCATCCGGCACTCACTGGGGGGGGGGGGCAATGAATCAGCCGAAAAAGAAAATAATTGCATGACAGACAGAAAGGGACCTGATGAGAAGAACCAGGGGGTATTGAATTATTCCCGCCGGATATTTACTGCATGCCATTGGAAACAATTAGAAGTGATTAGAATGGAGGTGAGCTGACAAGGGGAAGGTGGATACCCCCACCCCCGCCCTAGCTGCCCCCCACCATGCCTGTTAGATGGGTGTGTTAGTGCGTGTCGTGCTCAGGGGGCGAATCGATTCACTCCACACTCTCGGTAGCATTCATTAATGATCTGTTCTCTGTATTGTACAGTGGCTGGTTGTCACGACATACTTTCTTTGCCCAACTCCATCCGTACTCGCCTCACTCTCCCGAGGCCTCTCCTTTCTTCCAAACGCTCGCCTTTTCATTTTACAAAGACATAACACAACGACACGGTTGCACTTAAACATAAACGCTGACACAAACAATAAATGCACCAATAAGGATTATAATATTGAAACTGAATATATGTTTGCATGGAACATAAATTCTTGAAGCGTCTTTCATTGGTCTTTGTTTTTATTTATTCATTACCTTTACAACCGAGCAGATGTCTGGAGGGCAGACCACAATCCTGTTTATGAGAAGAGAGAGAGGTAGGAAGTCAGACCTGACGTACAAGCTATAGCTCACTGCTGCCACCTACTGTGAGAACAATAGCACTCAATGCCCTACACAGATTTATCCTCAAAGAAGCTTTTATACTCTCAGGTGTTCTCACAATATTTTCTTGTAGCCTAAGGTCTTGAGTTTGATTTGTTTGTGTGCATACAAATGGGTTGAAAGTTTGTGTGTGTTTGCATAAAATACAATACAAGTAGTCCTCTTACTCTCACAAAATACGTGCATGTTTGTTTTTTAAGTTGGACATTTTCTTGTGATTCTTACAATGTCAATGAGCTCCTGAAAATGTAAATCAAGATGTTTTATTAAGTGAAACACCTGCAATACATTAAATGCATGCTCCCTCACGTGTGTAGGCAGGGACTCGGAGCATTCGGAGGGACTGCAGGAGTCTCCAGGGGGCCGAGAGAGACAGTAAACTAAGCCATGAGAAAAATCAGATCACCTTGAATTTGCATAAACAGCCTTCAAATTGCAACGCAGAGGGTATAAGTGTTAGCCATTGAAGCCTGAATAACTCCCAGCCGCGGATTAGTATTGGGTTCACCCAGGTCATTTAACACTTAAGACAGTCTCCAGGGAGCCTATTCATGTTGGACAAATTGTTTTGCCTTTACAGTAGCGCTGTGCTGCACAGAGGTGTTGAGGGAGTTCTGAGGAGTAATTTGTCGCCTGTAGCGAGGGACACTTTGCACCCTGTTCCTTCTGCTCAAGAGTAACACCGGCACCAATTACATGGAAATGGTCCGTTTCTGGGTGAAGGTCCCAAGGATGGGCTAAAGATACAGGAAATAATGAGCGAATACTTTTAGTTTCCTTGTAATTCCTTAAGGCAGAACAGGCATCTCAGATGGAATATGGAACACAGAACTCTGTGAAGCATGGAAGTAAAGTGGACATAAATCGTATGTATGAAGTATGAAGGGAATCAGAAGGTTATCAAGAAACTTGTGATTGCGTGTGTGTGTGTGTGTGTGTGTGTGTGTGTGTGTGTGTGTGTGTGTGTGTGTGTGTGTGTGTGTGTGTGTGTGTGTGTGTGTGTGTGTGTGTGTGTGTGTGTGTGTGTGTGTGTGTGTGTGTGTGTGTGTGTGTGTGTGTGTGTGTGTGTGTGTGTGTGTGTGTGTGTGTGTGTGTGTGTGTGTGTGTGTGTGTGTGTGTGTGTCCTAGAGAAAATGGCTTTTGTTGGCTCGAAGTCAGTAGTCTGGCTTTGTGATACTAAAGAAGAAAGCAGGGACTTGCATGCATTCCTACAGCATCCTGCCAACAACAGCCTTCCTGTTGTCCATTGAATAGCTATTTACATACGTTTGACAGTCAGACATATGTTATTCTACTTCTCTGCTTTTTAGTGACTCCCATATGGTTTCTAGGCATTTTTGTACACTCTGTTGCATTAGGTTAGCCAGCACCTCTTCTGGTCCAAAGCAGTGATTATTATCCCAGCAGAAAAGCAATTGGAACAAAATGCATCACCAACTGAATAGAGTATGACTGTAAAATAGATTTGTTTCTAACTAATTATGCATTTCCCATGCAATTTATAACACAGCTATGCCTCCAGTAACACTTAACTTCTGGAGCTTGATTAATGTTACAATGCTGGAAGCCTAGAAATAGGAGGTGTGGAGAAGGAGCTCAACATAGCCAGCATCAGCAGTCTGGACTCGCTCCTTCTGTCACAGCTCTCGCCCGCTTCCCATAAAAGTAGAATGCAGCCGAATTGGAAAACAGCCTTGACCTGTTTGTAAGAGTGCTCGTCGTATATGTTGTGTTTGTCAAGCCCCGGAGGAGAAAGCTTTGGTGATGGCACTGATCACCACCACTGCACTTTATCTCCAGGTGTCGGCGAAATGAAGTAGAAAAGATTGTTTCAGAGAGCGCTAATATGCCGCACTGCAAGGTGATCAGCTTCAACGATTGGTTTCAGTCATGCTGAACAAATGATTGTGCTATATCAGCAACACTTTGATAAGGGATGTTGATCAATAGCAATTATGAATGATTACTTTGGGTTTTAGAATTTCAGGCTTTTATAAATCACTGAGTTTTTTTTTTTTGTTCTCTGCTTTGAAACTAAATGTCCAACTAATTCACCTGCTCAGCCATGGCAGTGAAGGCTTTTTGTCAGGTTAAATGACAAACTACTACTATTATTACAGCAAATTGCACTTGTGATATATTACATCTATTTATCTTGCATCTCTAATAGGGCAGATTCCTCATCTCTCTTGTGAATACATGGCTTTATTATTTTTTTCAATTACTAGCCTCTATAAGCCAAGGCAGATTATCATTGGGGTCGCAATTAGTTGGTTGGAGGTTGATGACACTTAATGATAATGTTTTTTTCTTATATAATGTTGGAATATGCAGCTCAGGTGCATTACTCAGCACACAACATTACATTACATTACATTACATTGCATTTAGCTGACGCTTTTATCCAAAGTGACTTACAATAAGTACATTCGACCAAGAAGACACAACCTTGAAGAAAACAGAATCATAAGTACATCAGGTTTCCTAGAGCCAAACATTTCAAGTGCTACTCAACTGGCTTTAGATAAGCCAGTCCTTTATTAGTATATAAGTGCTCTGTTAGCAGTTCTTTGTTAGTAATTCTATCGCTCGAAGTGGATATGGTTAAATCACCTTATTGTAAAATAACTTAACGGTCTGCTTCTTGTTCACACTGACTTCTTGTGAAGACTGAAACAAACCAAGAGTAGCCAACAGGAAGTAATACTGACTGACAGGTCACTTTGAATGGACCATTTGGTAAATTATCATTGTGCATTCATATGACGATAGAAAATGAAATTGCAGCACTTTAATGCTTCTGATGTTAGTATTAATATTATTTAGGTGTCATTTAACTGGTTATAAGCATTATTTTAAGACTGAAAATTGACTGCATGCTATGAATAATGACTGGTAGAAGCCGTAATGATTCTTACTGTGGGACTGCTGTCACACACTTTTAAATGGACTTAATGAACTGACAAAGTACTGAGTCGCACACAGTTTTTAAAGCTTTTGACCTATTAACCAAGGAAAATGCCTGCGCTGACGTGCTATATATCATGTAATCCTCTGGTTGGTTAGTTTGCTTTCACAAAAACCAACCACTGCAGAGTTCTCTTGGAAGCGGACCGAGAACAACCTTTTCAAGAGGACTTTGTTCAGTTGTTTGGTCCGCACCATGCTTTTGAACAACAGTTTCCACACCAGCTTTAATTAACTGTATAAAACAGTCATTTGAATTGGACCATCTGAGAGAGAGGCACAAAAAAGAATAATAAAGCACTTTTTGATTTGAAGCCAAGCCTGCTTAAGATTCACCTGGTCCTACAAACGGTTCTCTGTAATCTTCATGTTTTCATTCTAAAGCCGTTGGGACCTAAGAGAATTGAAGAAGAAGAAAGGGAAAAAGAAAAGACGACTCAGACTATACTTATGTACAATTTACCAATCTAACGGTGCTCCACTGACTTTAGCCCCGATTGAATCAGCATTAGCATAGCGTTGGCACAATCATTTGCTTCATAATGGAGTGAGAAGTTAAAACCCAGCTGCTACTAAAATAGGAGTGTGCCAGAGTCTTTCTAAATGAACCATGCTGACACGAGGTGCATATTCAAGTAGCTACTCCATCTGACTATCAGCCATACTTCTCCTCCACCTGTCCCTCAGCCTTTTTACAATGAGCTGACTTTTGACTGGACCCTCATACATAACAGTCAGGAGACCAAGGATTACTGACGGGCAAACAACTATACTGACTAAAAACATTTTTCAGCTGGGACTAACAAAAAGGCACATCATACAAAAAGAAGTTGAATATGTTAACACTTCAAAAGTAAAGACTTTTATGATCTTTGTAAACCATTATACTTCAATGCACCAAAGCATTTGTATGTTTCTTTTTTACAGAACATGTCGTCTTAAGCACCTTTACAAGTTTATTTTGTGGAATATGTGGAAAGCTTTTTCTGTTGCTCATGAATATTTGAAGTTTCATCTCTTTCCTCAACTTTAATGGGAGTTTTAAGAAAATGATGTAGAAGCACATCAACTCAGAGGAGCTTCTCTTCTGTGCAACATGCTGCACAGCCCCTCCGTCTCCTTTTATTAAAACATAATCACAAATACTTCTCAGGTCTCAAAGGACTGCAGTGCCCTGCCAGCAGCACAATATAAACTTTGCTGCTTTTTCAAGGTGTTAAACTTGTAAGCTGCACATTCAATTTATGAATAAAAGAATAACAGAAGAGCAGCCTCAGAGGCAAGTTAAAAGCTAATTAACAGTGAGTGTCACTGAAACAAAAATTTGTTTTCACAAATGTTGCAATTAAGAGACCTGTACCCACGAGCAAAACAGTGATATTGTTCAATATATTTCTGAACGTACTCAAAATTCAGTTTGAACTTAAGTCTTTTTTTTTACTCACGCATGAGTCTCATATCCCTCTTAAGCTCCTATTAATTTACGTATTTTTCTATCTATTATCAGAATTCCAAACATCTTCAAATCAAATGATACAAACTCTCATCATTTACACACAAGTAAATCATTTATTAGTGGGCTTTTTGTAAACCAATCAGCAGCTCCAGTGTAATAATATCTCAAGCTAACCCCCACTGCATTCAAAAGGCCAAACACAATCAAGACCCCATCTACAATCAGTATGCAAGCATGGCAAGCCACTTATGTGATCCAAACAATATTGCCCCCAAAAACAACGAACATCAAAATGAAGGCAAATGACTTTCCTTGCCTGCCAATTGTCAAGAAAAAGCTTTTCTTCACCTCAACTTCTAGGACAAATCACATTTTCTGTTTCTTGTGAAAATACCATAACTGTCGTAGAACTGTAAGCAATTGCAGAACGGCTGTGTCTCATGGAAGTGCCGAGTAGAGTCACAATCAACAGATGGTGAGCACTGCTTCTTCCACCCTAGGGCAACAGTCAAATTGAGCTTGTGAAATCTGTCACAATCCATGGTGGTAAATGTCTCGCAGTTCCTGCAAATGCTAATGAAGCTCATGTGAGGTCCAAAACTGCGCAGGGGTGGGCAGAGAGAGATGGAGTCCAATTTAAAAATGACACGTGTAACAAACTCTTCCTTCGAGAGGCCAGAGAGTTGTCTCTGCCCGGTGGACAGACATTCACAAATGAGTGCCGCTCAAAGATGCCAGTGACATTCAGGTTGCCATTGTGTCCGTATCCTTTGAGACTCCGACACGTTCCATCAGAGGAATGGATAAAACCTGCCAATGCTGGCAAACACTCGCCCTCATTAGATGGGACTATAGCCATGAAGTTAATTACGTTCTGCTGCTTTGAGTGAAATTAATTTTAAAACAGTGGGGATGCAGACATTGGACATTTACAAAGACCTCCACTCACTGGAATTTAACTTGAAAAAGGGTCCTTGACATAAAGCCTTCAAAAAGAGAGACCTGGTGTGACTTTGGTTTTTACAAATGAACATACTCAGAAGCCATTTTGCTTCACATCACACATACATTGCTATTTTCTATTATTAGCAATGTTTCAGTCACTGATTCAAAAACTTCATTATGCAGAAAAGTTGGTTAATGTCTGAGAAAACAATGAATACCAAAAGGATCATGAATATGTAGGTAATACTTGGCAGCTCAAATAACTCCCACACCATAACCAAATAAGATGCAGAGCCCAAAACATGAAGTGTTACCTTTTACCATGTCTGGATGTGGCCATTCCTTTGTTGGGGGAATCAGCCTTTTACTGAACTGAGAAGAATACAACTAAACACTACAAATATGCAAGACAGCAAAGCAGCTGAAAACCTCAAGAAAGGAAACTAGCTGCCAGGATACACAATGACATTGCAAGTTTAAGACACGTTTTTAGGCAGAAGCCACTCGACCATGCTGCACTGCGATATATATCAAATGCACCCTATAGGACTCATCATTGCACACTGTATAGCCTAACTGGATGGTCCTCACTTAGTATGCTTAGGATGCAGCATTGTTTTTTATTATTGTATAAATCCATTTTAGGTAAGCTTCCACTGTATATTAGTGCTAGATTTGCTCCAGTTTGTGACTCTTCCAACCTCAGAACCAGTGCGTGGATACGGATCCAGGTGCCGTGCGGACTGAGGCTGGAAAAATAAGTCTTTTTTATTATGGTCCTTGGTCTTGGAATGACCTTCAATCAAGCCTCAAACTGATAGCACTTGTCCCAATAGCCACTTTTAAATTGAAGTTGTCTGAGGTCCTTACCACCAGCTGCTCTTGCAGTAATAAGTAGTGTACCTTACTGTCCCAATTGTGCACAATGTAGTGACTGCTTTTCATCTTTTTGTTTACTTAGTTGTGTTTTCTGTATTTTATATGTCTGTGTTATGTGTAAGAACGTGTAACGTTGCTGCCTTCTTGGCCAGGTCAGCATTGTAAATGAGATTTTGTCTCAGTGTTTTCACCTGGTTAAATAAAGGTTAAATAAAAATAAAATATCAAAGTGGCAAACTGTGTTTAATGACAAAAGAGGGTGCAATTTTTCAGAAAACGGACCACTTTCAATAAAATCACAGGTGTAATGAATAGCAACCCACTTCTAGTAAGACAGTATGCTAGCGCCCACTCTATCACTTTACTAAACGGCTCCATCCAATTATAAACACGTGTGCTTTTCCTGCTACAAATAAAGGTCTAAAATCACCATAAAGTAAAGATACACACTGCCGTCCTTTATTAAACTGTCAGTGTCACAAAATAAAAAAAATAGTCGAAGAAAACTTTCCTCAAACATACCACAAAGCTACAAATTACCTCGAAAACACAATGTGTTCTGAACAAACCTTGTGGCTACAAGAACCTAAGCTAGCTGATGACAGTCGTTGCTTTAGCACACCACAGAGCCATTCAAATACATTTCAAACCGGAGAGACGTGATGTAAGAATTACATATTTATTGTTTACACGTCATATGAATGAAATGATTGCCACGATAATACAACAGGAGAATTAAATGGTGTTTGGCGATTAGGCCCCGGTTTGCAGGATAATCATTCAGGAGGGAAATAACCGCTCCGATGAAATCCCCGGGGTCTAGACACTGGTGGTGGTGATGAGTAGGTGAGACCGGTCTGAAGGAGGAAGGTTTAGCTTTGTCCTGAAGGAGACGGGAGGCGAGAGGGGTGGAGGCGGGTTGCGTGTGATCATCTGCAATGACAACTGACAGGGAGGAAGAGCAGGCATTTAAGGAATTTAGCATGTGCAGCGATTGGCTGCTGAGGGGTGACGCCCTCGTATTTAATGAGGGGGGAAGGGAGCCATAGAGTGACGTGTAAGTGACTCGTGTTAGATCTTCCTTATTGAACTTGCGCTAAAGCTTTCATTTCAAACCGGAGAGACGTGATGTAAGAATTACATATTTATTGTTTACACGTCATATGAATGAAATGATTGCCACGATAATACAACAGGAGAATGAAATGGTGTTTGGCGATTAGGCCCCGGTTTGCAGGATAATCATTCAGGAGGGAAAGAACCGCTCCGATGAAATCCCCAAAACCAGTGAAGTATGAAATACTGAGATTAACTGAGTTGCTTACCTTGTGGGGTGACTGTGGTGATCTGGGACTGAAAGATAATAGATGTAAGCGGCATTGGGCCGGAATCACTGCCGGAGCTTACGGGTCATGCTGAGACTCTGACTGCCGAAATCAGTGCCGGTCTTATCTGAAAACGACCTGCGGGTCGCCTGCCTGGCTAGCAGGGCTTGACTACGCCGCCCGAAGGTCGAACGGTTTTGTTTTGTAACTGACACCGAAGTGTACGGTGGCCCAACGTCCACGCCACCGAAGTGTACGGTAGCCCGAAGCTACGACACCGAAGTGTACGGTGGCCCTCAGCCACGCCTGACTTCGCAGGATATATATATTTTTTTCTTTTTCTTTTTTACTCTTTTTCTCTTTCTTTATTCTGTAACTGACACCGAAGTGTACGGTGGCCCGAAGCCACGACACCGAAGTGTACGGTGGCCCGAGTCCACGCCTGACTTCGCAGGATATATCTTTTTATTTTCCTTCTTTACTCTTTCTTTATTTCCTTTGTTTTGTAACTGACACCGAAGTGTACGGTGGCCCAACGTCCACGACACCGAAGTGTACGGTGTCCCGAAGCCACGACATCAAAGTGTACGGTGGCCCGAGTCCACGCCTGACTTCACAGGATATACATTTTACACTGACACATTTGAGCAAGGGCCTGGGATTTGGATACCTGCGTGCAGGAGATGAAGCCCGTTACAGGTAGGTGCAGCGTGAGACGAGACAGTGTTCCCTGTGGGCGGGGGCCCACGGACTAGGACAGGAATGCAGTTTGAAATCCGATACCATGATGAGACATGTATACGTGTTATGAACCACCACCAGTTATATGCATAGATACCATAGTTAGGGTCTGAGAGATCTTTGGGAAGCCCGTACAGCGCTGATGTCCGGACGAATGAAGGTTGTGAAGGCGGAGGAGGACCACCATCCTAGTTGTTGTAGGGATGAGGTAGAGAGACCTTGATTAGCAGCAGAGGTGTCTGCACCTATCCTGAAGGAATGCCCCGGGTATGATATGGGTGATAGGCCGGATTTAATGAGAACTTGCTTGAGGTAGAAATTGACGGGGCCATGACCCTGCGAACCACTCTCCCTGGAAGAAACCCCCAAAACCCATGGATGGGCGGCATCCGTGAAGAACCTCATTGAGTCAGAGTAACGCACGAGGCCATCGTAAAATAAAGTAACTCCGTTCCAGTGGGCGAGCAGGAGGGACCAGAACCGAAGGTCTGAGCGGCAGCCTTCGTCTAAGAAGGCGCAGTCATGGAGGTAGTCGACCGCTGATGCTGCGTCCAGGAGACGGGAGATGAACGAGCGCCCCTGGGGGATGACCATAGACTGTATATATAAATGGACGTAGGGTCCGTGACGTCACCCATAGGATTCTGCAGAGTTGCCGTGAAGCCCTTAGTAGGCGGAGTCGGCCACTAACGGCTCGACAGTGACTCAGAGTTCAACTCCCGCCTTCTCCAGCCTGCTCCAAATAAGGGCAAAGAGGCGGAGCCTGCTGCCACCGAGCTGGAAGTTCCAGAGCTAGCTGAAGCTACCAAGCTAAGCTAACATGCTCCCCATCTGCACGCTGCCGTCGCATTTTACGTTTCTAAGGTAAGCGGACATGAAACTATTCAGCAAAACTATAAATAATAATCTAAGTTATTGAGCTTTTAGCATAATACTTCAGAATCTTAAAACCCCTTAACGTTTGTATGCAATTGTGCTATATTCAACACTGGAATCAAGCAAATATTAATATGTTTGCATGACATTAGTTATTTATATTTTGATATCACTTAACTATACGTTTAATACATTTAAGTCAAGCTAAGGTACATGTGATGGTAGCTAGTTAGCGCTCTTACCTGTGAGGCCTCCTCCAAACAGCATAATAACCAGACTGTATCATTAAAACTAAGTACCAGTTATAGATCCTTGACTTTAGACAAACAATTCAAAAGACAAAATGTATTTAAAGACCAATCTTTATTTGAATGTGCCTCTTAACCTGAGATATTAGTTATACAGTAATAGTATTGACAATCTAAAAAAACTGAGCAACTCAACAGTCAACTTTATGTTTATTATTTTCATTTTCCCAATCTCATATTCAGTGTGGACGGATTGAGACAGCATGGTGTCCAGAGAGCAGCAGAGACTTCAGGGAGAAACCTCCATGTGATGGACGTCCTGTCTGTTGGTTTGGAGAGGACTGAGGGTCTTTCCTCTGCGAGGAGGACCAGGGCTGATGAAGGAGCCCATGCTGGGCAAAGCTGATACCAACTGCACAGGCCTAGTCGGTCACTTTATTTGACTAAATGTGTTTAATACATTTAATAGGTTACACCTTCTGTCCATATGTGCTTTTTATTTAAAACATTTGATTAACTTTTGGTTCACATTTCAATAAATTGTATTTGCACTCCTTTTGTCCATTATTCTTACTGAAAATGTTAGATTACACATTCACATCTGACTGAAGATTGGCCCCATTTATTTGTGACGTTGCAAAACAAGGTACATGTTGTGAAGCTCATAAAGTGAGGCAAATAGAAATAATCAGCGGATGGAGTGTAGATGTGGAAATAGCTGCATTCGATCAGCTGACTGTTTTTACAATAAAAGTAGTTTCTTAGTGAATGTCCTGTACTGGTCTTAAAATCTCATAACATCAGCTTTTAATGTTCCTCTTGGATGTTCTTCTGACCCTCAGAGAAGGAGAAAATGTCGTGTCTTTCAGACATGTCCTTTCCTAACAAAAATGACAGGAAACATAAAACATATTATTGCAGAACAAGTGTGTTATTTATGAAAGCGGTGTGTTTGTGTGTTTAGTTATTTAATTATTTTGTAATTGTAATGTTTTTTTTTTTATTTCAACAATGAGCTACAAAGACAATCAGATTATGAATGAACAGTATGAAGTTCATCAACATTGAAATATATGTTATTATCAAAATAATATTTAACTGTTATCAAAACGTAGTGCAACTGTAGAAGCTTGCTCTGTTGTCTCACTGAAAGAATAACTTTTACCAAGTTTTTTACAGACAATATTGAGAGATAAATAGTAGCAGTTCTCACTATGTGTTAAATATCTTTGCCTTCAATACATTAAATTAGAAAGCTGACAAAGTCATATTGCTTGTTATCATCTAAATGTAACTTTTTGCATGGAAAAAACCCTCAACTTAACTGATGTGTAGGTGATTTAGTATTGTTTAATGGAATGTATATCAGTGTATTCAAGTCAATACTTAATTAATTTAAACCAATATCTTTCTTGATTCTTTGTACAGTATGAAAAAAGAGTCTATGTACCTGTGCTGAAGTTCACTGCTGTGAGGAGTCCAGTTCTGTCTCTCACTCTCTGGTCCAGCCTGTCGGCATCACCTGGACACCTGGTTGAGCTTACACGTTAACGTCACAGTCATCTGAAGAATATATATATATATATATATATATTCTTCAGATGACTGTGATGTTAACGTGTAAGCTCAATAATGAACTCCAGCTCAACCAACCATATTGTAATATCTAAGTAATCATCTTGAAATATGACATTAATAATTGTAATATACACACATCTTATTGTGAGGTTGATTTCACATACACTACTTCGACATTAGCTTGTCTACATACTTGAGCATAGCCAATTTAAATTAACCTTAGCGATGCATACAGTTCTACCTACATAATAAAATATCTCTAAGTTACAAGGATGTAACCTTATTGTATCAACCTCAAACAGAAGCCGTTTGTTCAACAGTATTATCCCACTTCACTATTTCGTTGTAACCTTTATATATACAGTCTATGATTTTAACTTGGAGGCTACGATTACAATCGTTAGCACCGATGTAGCTACCACTAGCTTACATGCTAACCCAAGCCTTACCATTCATTACGTAGCTGATTAAAATCATTAACACATAATTAAAGCACTAGAATGTCACTTACCGCAAAACCGCATTCATGCACCGTCTGTTTTAACCGCAGAGCGAGTCACAATAGTCCGATATATAAGCATGAAGTACAAACAACCACGGCCGGCTACAAGTTGTGTTTCCTGGATGAGCTGAGCAGGCAGAGTCCCTGTAGCTAGCTTCACGGAGCAGCTAGCAGAGAGACAAGAAGCTAACAGCGGCAGGCACTTGAGAGCCGTCACTCAATGTGACCACGCCCTAATTTATGCACACAGTTTAAGACCTAATATAAATAAAAGGGTCGCGTTAGAAAACAATTCACTCACAGATCCATAATCATGAAGGTGGAATCTAACTATATCGATAATAAAATGTATGGAGCCAGGGGTAGAAACATGTTTTTTTCTGCTGTAAAGTTGGGCATTTTAACATGGGGGTCTATGGAAATCGCTCCTTTCTGCAGCCATCGCCTATCGGCCAATATATGAACTGCAGTGTGTGGCACTTCCGTAGTGGCTTCCCGGCTCTACCCCACAGTGTGCCGCTTGGGGATGACGTGCATGGCGAAGTTGAGGTGTCCGAGAAGGGAGAGCAACTGTTGTTTTGTGATAACTTGTTGCTCGCAGTATGACTTGGTGATGTCCCGGATGTGCTGCAATTTGTCAGAGGGGAGAGACGCCTTCATGTCTATGGAGTCGAGGATGATGCCTAAGAACTCTAAGCGTGTGTCGGGACCTAACGTTTTCTCTTTGGAGAGAGGGACACCTCACTCTTGAAGCAGTGTTTAAGCTTGGCCAGTGAGATGCCTGAGCTGTCCTGTGGCAGGTCTATAGGGAGAAGTCGTCCGGTAGGTGAAGGACGGAGGGGATTCTGACGATGTTCAGCAGGATCCAATAGAGCACTTCCGAGAAGGAATTGAAGATGCGGGGGCTGCTTCTGCACCCGAAGGTCAGGCGAACGGCGAAGATAGAGTTTGGACTCCCACTTAATACCGAACAAGTTCCACTGAGACGGATGAATGGGGATGATTTGAAGGCATCGGTAATGTCCGCTTTGGAGAGCCGAGCTCCGTGCCCTGTGAACTTGATCATCTTTATTGCCAGTGGCGGCGGGTCATTAGGGGCAGGTGGGGCACAGCCCCACCTAGTGTCAGAAGAAAGTATTACAAATAATGATTACAAAAAAATACAAAAAAATAAATAAAAAAACATATAAAATATATTTTAAGGTCATGTTTAATAATCTGATTCGTCTGTACATTTCTGTTTTAGTCTGTGTTCTTCTAATTAGTGTCTAGAGTGCCGTTTTGAGCTGTTTAGAGCCATGTGGGACAAAACCCGATCCTGCCCCTCCCTCTCACAGTCTAAGTGAACGGTGATTGTAAAAACTACACTGCGCACGCTCAGAGTATTTTTCTATTTAATGTGTGTGGCAAAAAAATAATGACCGTAGGGGCATAGTGCTCCCATCCCCACCATACGTCATCTCACATAATTCAGAATTGATTGGCTGTAAGTACTCACGTGTGCAGTGCTGCGAAACGTCACGTGTAGTTTGAAGAGGAGACGAGAGAGCAGCATATAGCTAACATCACCAGCGATTAAAAGAAGTAAAAAACTGAAAGAAAATGAATGAAGTTGACCATTTACTGGAGCACACATTTGAGACACTTAGTCTCGGAGAGAAACTGGAGGTAAAGCGCCTCGGTGCCCACCATCCACCGGATTTCCAAATGGTCCAGACTGCGGGCAAAGTTAAACGTGGGTTTAACGCTGAGTGGTTTGCTAAAACGAAATGGCTAACGGCGAGCATCCAGAAGAATTCCCTCTTTTGCTTTCCTTGCCTGCTTTTTGGTGAAGATCAAGGTACTTGGTCGAGGACAGATTACAAGGACTTAAAGCATCTTTCGGAGAGGACAATGAAGCATGAGAGCAGCAACAGTCATTTGGAAAATGCCGTAAAATTGGGATTACTTGGAAGGGTGAATGTTGCAGCTCAGATTGACAGCGCCTACAGACGCGGCATTGATTCTCATAATAGGAAGGTGGAAGAAAACAGGTACGTGCTTGGTCGGATCATTACCTGTATTAAACTGTGGGAAATGTGAGACAGCACTGCGGGGCCACAACGAGTCGGCGGACTCTCTGAATCCAGGGATATTCAGGTCAATTTTCGAGACAATGTGTGAGGGCGATTCCAGGCTTCAACGGCACTACGAAGCTCAGCTTGTTTTCAAAGGGACATCAAGCACCATACATAATGAACTCTTGGACTGCATGTATGATGTGTACAGGGAGGAAATAGCCAAGCAAGTGGACAACACATCATTTGTTGCCGTTCAGGCCGACGAGACAACCGATGTCTCCTGTAAATCGCAAATGGTGATTGTGCTGCGATACATTATGCCTGACCTCACAGTTACAGAGCGTTTTTTGGAGTTTGTGGAAGTAAAGGACAAAACTGGTGTAGGTCTCTCTAACAGCATCAAGGCTGTTCTGGAACCCCTGAAGCTGAAAGAAAAGCTAATCGCTCAGACCTATGACGGGGCGGCCGTCATGAGCGGTAACGTGCGCGGGGTACAGACGGTGATGAAGGAGACGTACCCAAACGCTCAGTTTGTTCACTGCTACGCCCACCAACTGAACCCTGCAGCAACTGTGTTCAGCAAGGATGAGCATCCTGAAGGTGTTTTTTGCAGATCTAACTGCTTTTTCCACTTTTTTCTCCGGTGCTCCAAAACGTGTTGCAGCTCTTGCAGAGGCAACACAGAGACGCATCCCACGGCCACCGGCTGTGAGATGGAACTTTAAAAGCAGAACTGTGAACGCGGTTTGGGAGACCCGAGATGCACTACTTCAGTGTATGAAGCATATACGCGCACAACCAGGATGGGATGCGGTCACCATAAGTGAGGCATACGGCCTGTCAAAGAAACTGCAGGACCGAGCATTTATGCAGCTCCTGGAGTTTTTTTCGTTGCTTATGCCAGAAGTGGATGTTCTATACAACACTCTGCAAAAACGAAGCATCGATGCACCTGGGATCAACAGCGCGCTCTGCCGTTTCAAGGAAAATGTTCAGAAAATGAGGCAGAAAACTGATGCATTGGCCGCCACTGCTCATGATGGAACAGACGAGCCAGGCCGACGAGTCAGCAGCACAGCGCCGGTGATGAAGGAGGCTTGTGACACAGTCATCTCACAGGTGGAACAGAGGTTCTCACAGAGTGACCATTTGATCGCTGCAAAGCTTGTTGACAGCTCATTCTTCCCACAGCATGTCCTGTCATTTCCTACACCTGAGCTTGACTGGCCGTGAAACTGTGGCCTGCGTTGGGAAACAAGGAGAAGTTGAAGTCTGAGCTGACCACGCTCTACCGCCACAGTGAGCTTCACACTGGAAACACTGCCCTGTCTCTGTTGAAATCCATTCACGAGAACAACTTGGAGGAAACGTTTGCTGAGACTGTTATTTTGGTCAAAATAATAGTGACAACTCCGATGACGACATCCGAGTCAGAGAGGAACTTTTCCACCCTCAAAAGGATAAAGACTTTCACTCGCAACACCATGGGACAGCCGCGATTTAACGCATTGGCCATGCTTTCAATTGAAAGCCAGTTGATCCAGCAACTACAGGACTTCATCCCCAAAGTGATAGACACATTCTGTCAGAGGAAGGACCGCCGTGCCGCTTTTCTTTTCAAGTGAGCCTTCAGCTTTGGTAAGTTCATTTATGTCATATATTTTGTTGATCTTCTGTGTTTTGCCTCTGCTGGATCGATTGATATTGTGACCTCGATGATGAGTGTCTGTGTTTTCCTTATATTTACAGTCTATGGTGTTTTAATGCTAAAGCATTACGGTTGTTAAGAATTACTTTGTGATGGTGACCTTTACTCCATGTATGAAGGTGCATTACTATGACATCCCCACGCTGTGTACGTAAATGTATGCGCTCACAGTGTTGCTCCTGTGGTCTTCAGTATGTAATTTGACACTCCCCCTCTCTCTCTCCTCCCCCCCTCTCTCTGTCCCCCCTCTCTCTCTCCTCCCTCTCTCTGTCCCCCCCCCCTCTCTCTCTCTCTCTCTCCCCCGACCTCTTTCTGCCCCCCCAGTTTTGTACACCTAGAAACGCCACTGTTTATTGCATTATCCACTGAGGCATGGTGAAGGGAGAACTGATCTGGAGGGATGATGCTATTGACGCTGCAGAATGGGCCGGAGCAGGGAGCGGACAGATCGAAAATCAGCCTTTTATTTACGTGTGGCTATTCCGATGGGATTTGAACGGAACACTGAGAAGGGGGAGGAGCTAAAAGGACCGATTATATATCCTTTGAGAAGTTCTTTGTCGATGAGCTGGGAAACTATGTTGGGTTCTTTAGCGGCTGACTGTAAGTTTCTTGCTACGAAAGTCACTGTGGGAGATGGGAGGACCCCTACTATGGAGTCAGATTTGGGTCAATATTCTCGCGCGTAAAACAAGCTACTCACGAGTGGAAAATGTGCTTTTACACGAGCATAAAATGACCCTCGCGCGCAGATTAAACCCCCGCGAGCGGCTCTGCGCTCGCGAGAGAGACAGCCCTCTTGCTTGCTCGCGGGAGTGTCAGCCTCGCGGAGTCTGTCTACGCGCGCGTGAAAAGTTTGGCACTTTGGGGCGGAGCCACTGGACTTTGATTGACAGCTGCCAGGAAACCCGGGGTTGCCAGGTTTGATAAATGCCTGAACTACCAAGAGCCGAGCAGTGACGGCAGCAAAATCTAGGTGCGTACAGCAGACAGTAGCTAGCAGTTTTCGACGGACACAGCCCACTGAAAAATATATTGTTTTATATCAAATTAATGTATATTACATTACATTTAGCTGACGCTTGTATCCAAAGCGACTTACAATAAGTACATTCGACCAGGAAGACACAACCTTGAAGAAAACAGAATCATATATATATATATATATATATATATTAGCTGTACACTTTACGAATATAATAGTTTTTTATGGACAACTTTACCATTCAATCTCGTCCAACTGATTTTGCTGCCGTCACTGCTCGGCTCTTGGCAGTTCAGGCATTTATCAAACCTGGCAACCCCGGGTTTCCTGGCAGCTGTCAATCAAAGTCCAGTGGCTCCGCCCCAAAGTGCCAGAAACTTCTCACGCGCGCGTAGACAGACTCCGCGAGGCTGACACTCCCGCGAGCAAGCAAGAGGGCTGTCTCTCTCGCGAGCGAGCGCAGAGCCACTCGCGGGCGCAGAGCCGCTCGCGGGGGTTTAATCTGCGCGCAAGGGTCATTTTATGCGCGTGTAAAAGCACATTTTCCGCTCGTGAGTAGCTTTGTTTTACGCGCGAGAATATTGACCCAAATCTGACTCCATACCTACCCTGAAGCCTTGGGAGAGCCCTGACAGGAGATAGTCAACAAACACGGAATCTGGGTGAGTAGATAGCGCAGCTGCTAGCTGAGGGATGTTAATGGGAGTGGAGGGGTGATATTCCAGAATGTTTTTAGTTGTTATTTATTTTTATTTTTTTATGTTTCTGGCGCAGAGCCACTGTGACGGCCCGTCCACACGGTGGCGTGCGTTACAGCTTCCAAACGCTTCTGCCCATTCACTTTGAATGGGGTGACGTCACTTTTGGCAGAACTGTATTTTGGGAAGCGACGCGTTTGCTGGCGTTGCTCGCTTCAAAAAGTTGAGCAATGTTCAACTTTTGGCGCCTCGGCAGAAGCGTCAGCCAATGAAATCCCGTTTATGCAAATCTGCCAGTACAAGCGCTAGTCAATCAGACCGCGTGTATGCTGGGAGAGACTACGCAGGTAATTCCTCATATTCCAAAAATGTGAGGGAAAATTCATTATAGCGGTAGTGAATCACCCGGTGCTGTATGATCAGTCTCTGTTCATCTACCGGGATACAAACCAGAGGAGCGAGGCATGGAGGGAGGTGGCAGAGACAGTGGGTGAAACTGGTAGGTTTTCGCCTGTTAGGGATTTTTTTTTTTTATTCTTCCAGTTTACTTCGTTTTAACATTGCTATTGCTTTGTGTGTCGGGGGCAAGAGATTCATGTGATTGGTTGTTGCTGCTGTGCGGACCAGTAGCGTAGGCAGAAATGTACTTTAGGGTGGGTCTGTAAA
This sequence comes from Gymnodraco acuticeps, assembly GCF_902827175.1. NCBI lineage: Eukaryota > Metazoa > Chordata > Actinopteri > Perciformes > Bathydraconidae > Gymnodraco > Gymnodraco acuticeps. The sequence goes on along the minus strand of NW_022989803.1, from coordinate 439,787 downwards.
AATATAGGGTGGGCCAGATTTTTCTTCTGCGCATCAGAAACTAACCACAATCCCGCCGGTACCGGTGGCAGATTACTTTTAGAATACTTCCTTTCTTCTCTTTATCTTTTCTTCTTCCTTCCTCTTCTTTTTATCTTTTCTTTCTCTTCTTTTCTTTCTCTTTAGAATACTTTCTTTTCCATAACAGATGGGTATGTTTTGGTGAACGGGAGACACGTATTTTACTGTTTTAATGGCTTATGAAGAGCACAAACACAACATTTTAGTGTCATTCTGGACAGCTCTCTCATCTGCACCGCACATAAAAAGAAAAACTCACCCAGACTGCATTCTTTGTACTGTCTTAAAACCTTTCCTTGGAATAGTTTATGCATTGTAAGGTGTCCTTGGGTGCTTTGAAAGGCGCCCCTAAATAGAATGCATTATCATTATTATTTATTATCTGAAACGATGTAATAACTTTTAAAACTTTTCCCAGTTACTTGCCCCATGCATTCGGCAGCAGCAGGCCATTCAGTTAGATTTGATCCCGTTATAAATGTCATCATTTCGACAATAAATAAATGCTACATAAACGTTATCTTCCACGTTTTATCTAAACATCTCCGTGTCTACCTTCCAATATGTTTTGAAAGAGAACTCTCTCTCTCATCTGCGTGCGGGGCGGGGCCTCACGGACACGCTGCATCTCTCGCTCGCAGATACGCTGCAGCGCTGTGCACACGGTTCTGCCGGTAATGAATATTACATATTGTGAGGAAACTTTCCACCAATATTTCCAATAAGTATTCACTTCAGGTTTACGAAAGTAACTGCACTCAGATTACTCGTTTTTCAAATGTAACGCCAGCTGAATATACTGATTTTTTTTTTTCTGATTACGTAACACCGTTACATGTATTCCGTTACAACCCAACCCTGTGTAAGGGTGAGTGCAAACATTTTCGTTAAAACTAGTACCTGAGTGCAGGGGCGTTGCCTGGACCTGGAAACATTCGGGGCTTAGCCCACAGTGGCGGCACTACAGTCAAATTTTCTACTGCAAGACTCCCCACACGCATATACACAATTGCGCCATCTAGTGTCACAAACGTATGCCTGCATTAGCTTTGTTATGGCAATAGATTGTGGGAGATTCTCATAGCACGTGAGGTTCTCTTGAGGGTAAGGTGCCTGTATTATATCGGTGGACAAAATGTATGTTTTTATTTTATAAGGACAATAACGTACTGTTGTGTTTGTTTAGTTTAATTTTAATTGCTTAATGCTCACAGTCACAGCAACATGTTTTTTGTGTGATTGGCTATTTGCAGTGGCGAGCCGTGCACTTATACCTAGGCCCTCTGACCCCCACCCCCTTCCCTCGAGTTATTATGTCATAATAAAGTCCGCGATAATAACACCCACCCATTTAGAAGGAAGTTATGATTGGTCAATTGTACTGTCATTTGACATTACTCTCTCATTTTAGTTACTATAGCTGGCCCTCTGTGAATTCTAGCTGGACGTCCAACAGCTCCTGTCTTCACACTCACAGAGAGGAGCTTCTTTCATTTAACCCTTCACATTCCAACAGAAACTGAACAGGCAGATTCGAAGGATTTATTTCTTTGGAAATGTTATTTTAAATACAATTAAATCAAGTTATTTTGGTAAAAGTAATGAAAAATATAACTAAAATGTTTTTAAATATTATTTTGTAGAATATCTTAGGCCCTCACAGAGTTTTTTTAAGTTTAATGTTTCACATCGCTTATGAAAAATATACTATCACGATACGATCACTGATATTTTGTTGTTGACTGGACACTTCTTTTTTAAAAGAGATAGCATGTGAGGATCTCTTAAGCAATGAAGCTCACATGTCCTTTTTATATGCTGTCAATTGAAATGCTGGAAAGTAATCACCAACTGTGAGTGATCTGTTGCCGAGGGGACAATACACCGGAGTTACATAAGCAGAGGTAAAGTACTATTTTGGGGGAAACTCCCCCAGGAAGATTTTTTTTAAATATTGAAGTTAAAAGCATCAATCTGATGCACTTTGAGAGCAACATTAAGAGATCTATGGATACATTTCTCAACACCCATATGTAAAAAAATCAAAGAATCAGAATCAGAAAGGGGTTTAATATTTAAAAACACTTGATTTTCAAGTCACTTTCTGCTTCCTTCCTCACTTGCCGTTTCCCCTCATCACTTGCTTCCGTCATCACTTGCTTCCTTCATCACTTTCTGCTTCCTTCCTCACTTGCCGTTTCCCCTCATCACTTGCTTCCGTCATCACTTTCTGCTTCCTTCCTCACTTGCCGTTTCCCCTCATCACTTGCTTCCGTCATCACTTGCTTCCTTCATCACTTTCTGCTTCCTTCCTCACTTGCCGTTTCCCCTCATCACTTGCTTCTGTCATCACTTGCTTCCTTCATCACTTTCTGCTTCCTTCCTCACTTGCCGTTTCCCCTCATCACTTGCTTCTGTCATCACTTGCTTCCTTCATCACTTTCTGCTTCCTTCCTCACTTGCCATTTCCCCTCATCACTTTCTTCCGTCATCACTTGCTTCCTTCATCACTTTCTGCTTCCTTCCTCACTTGCCGTTTCCCCTCATCACTTGCTTCCTTCATCACTTGCTTCCTTCATCACATTACCTTTCATTTGCTTCGTTTTTCTCCCCATCATCACTCGCTGTCTTCAGACTCTTTATTGTTTTGTAGGTGGAAGTGTTAGGCTGAATCGCCTTGGTTTGACATTCGCAAATTGGTCGATGACCTCTCCATGGGCCACATTAGCCAAGACCTCCTTCTCAATGGAAATGATGGCCAAATGACTAAGCCTCACCTGGCCCATTGTACTTCTCAGCCAAGTGTGTAGCCTTCGCAGGGCACTGAAGGACCTTTCACAACTGCAGCTGGTGACTGGGATTGTCAAAGCAGCTTGGAAGATGGCCTTAAGAGAGGGGAACATATCCTCATCCAAAAGGGAAAATACACTTTGGATACTTGGCATGTCTTTCTCTATCCTGGCAAGGTATTGTCTTGCAACAACAACCTCTTCAGTTTGTAAGTGGATGCTGTAATGTTGTGCAAGATTTTTGAGTGCCTCTTCATTCAGGAAATTCTCAGAAGCAGGGTGACATGCCTGTATGCCGATTAATATTTTTTCCCCAACTCCAGAAAACCTGTTTTGAAGCTCCTCCAGCATTCTGTCGAGAACTGGAAAGAAGATTCTCCCTCTCAAGTCATCTCCTGTTGTCAGGTCTGACCTTGCTCCACATGATGCCTCAACTACAAAGTCTTCCATGTTTCTTCGCTTCTTCCTCTGTGTCACAGTTTCGGGAATATCCAGATCATTGCACAGGGCCTTGGTCTTGTCATAGACCTCATGTGCTTTCTCGTCACTTCGGTAACTTTTCAGTGTGTTCTCAACTGCTGTTTTGTAATTTACTGCCTGCACCAAGTCAAGTGTTTCTTTGTGCAGGTATTTGTGCAGGCCCTGAGTGGTTGAGAGCAGTGTCTGGAACAGGACAAGCATGTATATGGTACTGAATTTGCAAAGCTTGCTTTCCAGTCCCTTTGCCAGAGGGGCTGGAAGGCTCCCTAAAGTCTGGATCAAAGCAGGGAGGTTTTTTAGGATTGCATTCATCGACTCAATTTGACATGCCCAGCGAGTGTGTGACAGCTGAACAAGTTGTTTGTTCCCTACCTCTAGCTGTTTCTGAAATGTTTCCAATCTCTGATGGTGGACAAGAGATGTGGAGAAGAAAGAGTAGAGACACTCCAGGAGATCAAAGAAGTCACGTGCCTCTGGGATGGCTTTGCAAGTGGCGCAAAGGACAAGATTGAGTTCATGGGCATAGCAGTGAACATAAAGTGCTTCTGGATGCTTCTCTCTAAACCGAGCTTGTACACCTCTCACTTTTCCACTCATAACAGCAGCACCATCATAACTCTGGGCAACACATTTAAGATTCCTATTCCATGTTTGTCAAGTAGCTGCTCTATTGTGTCAGTGATGGTTTTAGCATCAAATGCTGCAAGCTGAGAAAGTCCAAGGAACCTTTCTTTCACTGAGCCTTGTGGACTTACATATCGCACACACAATGCAAGCTGCTCTGTGTGATTATCTCTTGCTTCATCCACCATTACCGAGTACATTTTTGCCTCTTTGATCTCAGATATTATCCTTGCCATTATAACGTTGGCGGTGCTTTCAATCATCTCATTCTGTGATGAGGGTGAGAGGTAGGTCACACATGAAGGTGGCTTATAGGTTTGCAGAAAAGGATCAAAGTTTTCAAGAAGCTTCATGAATTCCATAAAATTACCCTTGTTATCACTCTCTGCTGCTTCGTTGTGCCCTCTGAAAGCAATCCCTTGCTTCCCAAGAAAGGCTGTCACTGCTGCTATGCGTTTCAGATACTCCCTACGTTCCTGAATCTCACTGACATTTGCAGCATGTAGCTGCTGTGTGATGTCCCTGTGGACCTGGGTGGCTTTAAAGCTCTTCCAGAGAATAATTGAGGCCTTGTGTACGTTTGACTTTTCATGTTCTCGAAAAGAATCCAATGAACGCTTCCAGTTTGTGTATCCTGAGGTGGTGAGGGTGTCCCTTTGATCCCTTGACTGCTTTGGTTTGCCATATATTCTACAACTAAAGCAGAATGCTGCATTGGCAGTTGTAGAATATTCAAGCCATTTAAAAGTATCAAACCAACTTGGTTGAAATGATCTTTTTTGCTGGCCAAACATGCCGGATGGAAAGCAGTGATGTCTCACTTGCCTTGGCCCTGTATCTGCAGTCCCTAAATCAGTTCCCCAGTTACCCATTGACTCTTGTCTGTTCTGGTGTTCCTGTTCATTGTTGTTCTTATCTGTTGTATCTCCTTCTTGTGTGTCCCTTTCTCCTGTTCTCATTTCTTCATCCTCTACTCTGTTTGGCTCATCTGTGATGACTGTGTAGGTAAACACAAACAAGTATGTATCAGTTTCCAGCTCTGTCAAATAAATGAATTTCAAGATACACAAATGTGTCTTCATTAAAATGAGTGTCACCACACTGTCACAAAATGTAATACTAACCAATTGAAAATAGTTAAATTTACATTGGAAACCTCTTGTAGATATCACTAAGAGTAGTTATCTGTCAATAGGACAGAATCATTCCTATACAAATGTAGTTTGAGTAATTCACATCCATATATTTCAGTGCTACATTGATGCTTAGCTAAGCTAACTATGAACCACTTTAACTGACAGGACTTAGGAATCAGGATCAACTGTACTACTGTAAAGTAGCTTATAGCTTCATGAAGAACACTGACAGTAAGTCAACATTTCCCAGAGAGCTTTCTTTGAAATCACCAGGTAACGCTAAAAAACACAACATTTAGATTGTATGACAAAGTGTTTATTTAATCTGGCTAGCTATAGCTACTTGCTAACGGTTTAGTTTACCCGCGCGATTCAAAGTAACGTCAACGTAGCTGTATTTTATGCTTTGCTTACATGTTCGCATAACTTGTAAGTTTACTGACATGTACATACCTTGTTCACCTGGCTCAGGTGGCGGCTCTGGGGTTGTTGTGTGAGCCACCACTTGAGAATTGCCGTCTTTTTTATTAAAAAAACTTCTAATGTCCATCTTCAGAATCTCCGCGTCCGGGGCTGACAGTTTAAAGTGTAAACATTGTCACAGAGGAGAGGTACGTACCTGTCAGCCAATAAAACACGTTTATTTCCATGCAACTCTCTGATTGGTCTGGTGGCGTCGTCTTGCCTCTGTGTTGCATTCACTGAACATGGGAAATTACATTTCTGCCGTCCGTCCTATAGGTAAAGTAGGTTAATGTATTATATTATTGAGGGAGAATTTGTCCGGGGCTAAAGAAAAAAACATCCGGGGCTAAAGCCCCGGATGCCTACCCCAGGCGACGCCCATGCCTGAGTGTAACGGAAGTTGAAGCTCCTGTGGCGGAGTCTTCCAGAGCCTGGAGGCGAGCATCGATAGCTATCATGGAGCTAGCCAGTGATTGCAGGGAGCCGGTCGCGCTACTCTCCATAAGGGGTGTGACACTCCCTGCCTCGAGCCTGAGAAGGGGTGGATTTTTGGAGGGGGACGGGATCCTGGAGGGCTCGACTTCCTGCCCTTTTTTACCTCCGCGGCTGCGGCCTCGTCCTGCTCTCTGGGGAGCTGACTGGAGCTGCTGCCCCGGACTGGGGAGCTACGCTGGAGACCTGGTCCGAGAGCTCTCGCAGCTGAGAGAGAGTGAGGCCTGGGGCTGTGGGAAAGCCCTGCTGCAGGAGCCGGGCGATGAGGAAGTCTGCCTCTGTTGATAAGCCGCTGTGGGGAGCCGAACCGGGATCGGAGACTTCCAGAGAAGGTTCGTGTTCCGAATTGTCCGAGTTGGACATCTTGAGCTAGTTGTTTCTTACGGTTTTTCTCACGAGAAGGAGTATTGTATTGCAACTACCATTGCGTGTGATCATCTGCAATGACAACTGACAGGGAGGAAGAGCAGGCATTTAAGGAATTTAGCATGTGCAGCGATTGGCTGCTGAGGGGTGACGCCCTCGTATTTAATGAGGGGGGAAGGGAGCCATAGAGTGACGTGTAAGTGACTCGTGTTAGGTCTTCCTTATTGAACTTGCGCTAAAGCTTTCATTAGCAGGAGCAGAGAGTAGGCTACTTAGCTTGTTGAAGTGAGGCAGTGGTCCCCTGGAGAGAAAACAAAGTGTTACAGCTGTGGTCACTCATCCAAACATGTTTGCTTCCTATGTGCATTTGTGGCGTAACGTTACAGGTGATTCAACACCTTTAGCAGCTACTGAGCGGGTGGCAAAAACATAAATCTCTCCTCCAAAACGATGTCCAACACGGCTGGACTGTTAGCAGTCAAGCATGCAAATAGTAGTAGCAGGTTTAAGTATTTTCTGCAGAGTTTGCAGCCTGCTTGTCCAGGTGAGAAGAGCTTAAATACACTGCCCGATTACAAAGGGTGCGTACGATATAAATTGCAACTTGTAGCAGTGGAGTTAACTGAACCAACAGTGTCATAAGTATAGCACATTAGGCCTACCCATGATGTACACCCTTTATTCTTCAAGAGCCCCATTTTAAACTTTAAAATGTAGATCTAGTGTTTCAAATTGTATCTAGCAGCCTATTTTGCATAATTAAGGCTAGTGTAACAACGAGGTGCATTTTAAAAGAGTATGTAAAAACACAGCAATATAACCTACATTGAATGAATTTGTCCTACAGTAAGTGGACAGATGATCACAAAACGCTGTGCATCAGTAGCCAATTGAAAGAAGCTGTTTGTTTAATTCCAATTAGGAGTTATAATAGTTAATTGCACTTGAAAAATAAAATACAGCAATAGCACCTCAGTATTTTTGGTCCGATATATGGCCTTTAGCCACACAGCAGTTTGTCTTGGCAATATAGGGCAAACCACCAGCATTAAATTATCTTTCTGATCTGCTGGCCTCTTTTCCAAAGGCCACTACCAGGTTCAATTGAATAGCAAGCTCCTTTGAAGATTAGTTATTGGAATAACAAGATGTTTCTTATTCCAGAGAAAAGCTGAATGTGTAACCATTAAAGTAAGAAAAGTAAAGTAAAGAAGAAACAGTGATTTTAAGATTGCCAATGCAAAACTGATTTGAAACGAGCAATTTACACCTAAGCAGTGGGTCGTGGATTTTCCTTTAAAAAGAAAACATTAGTGAATCATTGAATTTATGTGGTTGCTATATGCAGGCAGAATAATAAGGATTGACTAAAAAAATATTTAGCCCATCAACAGCTAAGCAATAAGAGAACTGACTGGGTCACGTTCATATTCTTCCAAAGGAGAAGGTAAACAAATTATCTTGTTATGTGCTGTCAACGACCCAGTGGGAAATCACACAGAGTAATGATTCGAGATTCAGAGCCTGCCAGTGGGTCTGTGTATCTGCTGTCTGAGAGTGAGCACTTCCCCTTAACCAGGCTGTGCTCATCCCGAGCTCCTGTGTATTTCAGATGCAGGGCGGTCAGTGAATTAATGGGATAGCCGATTTGCAGTGGTTTTTCATTTGGACAGAAAAATAAATTCCTAAACATTGAACGATGACAGTTGTTAATTCCCTGGTAGCATTGGGAGATTATTCAAAACCCCTCGGTTTACATTCCAGAATAATTGTCTCACAAATAGCACACTGAAAGTGCCACGTGATACAAGGGAGGCGGAAAGTCTAATGAGATATAAAGCCAGCTACCTTGAGAATTAACAAAGTCACCAGCCCACATTCAAGATGGCATGGCAAGAGCAACCACTGATAAATGTTGTGTTATTAATAATAATGTTTTATGACACAGAATGAGCTGCTGAACTCCAAATACTGAAACAATTCATTGCCTCATCTGCCGAAAGACAAGATGCAGTTAATATTAAAAACTAGCACCATATTACTGTCATCCTAGCTCAAATGTCCATGCTGGTGTGCTGCTTTTCATTCAGACCAATTCTCCATTTCTCACACTGGAGCAGAGAAGCAGACTGATTGCACTGTATTGTCAGGTCATTTTCCAAACTGTATGGGGTCTCAGTCAAGACGTGGAACAAACAGTCTTTGGCTCTGATTCTCCCAATGTGAATCAGACTTGGGTTCTAAGAGATGTAGCAAGCTCGTCAAGCTATTTAAAACATCTCTCATACAATGAACAAGCTCAGTCCTGGAATGAGACGATGTTGACTGGCAGGGATGAATCCATTGAGAAATTGTGCAGGTAGATACTGTGTGAGAGGGGGCTTACCTTGACCTAAGATTGACTAAGTGTGGAAGTTGATGATAAGATAGGAATACAAATGTATGCACAATCTTAGATACTGAGGAGGAGGCTGCAAGTCAAATTAGGAGCCAACGCCAAAGCTCACAACAGAGAAGAGAGCAGGAATAGAAAGAAAGCCTGATGGATATGATAGCAAAACAACGTATTAGACAAAGCCGTGAAATGCATCAGACCCTGAATTCTTTGTTTTTGAGCTAAAAGATCAACCGTCAGAGCTTATGGTAAACACAACTAAAGAGCAGTATTGGATTTAGCATACTTTTATTCAAACAAAATACTTTATTTAGATTTGTCTATAAAATATTTGAAATTGGGAACATCTTGACATACACATACAATTTAAGTAACCATTGCAAGGAGATTATTTGGTAGGATTTTCTACCTAAAATCCCTTTTTTAAATGTTACAATACCCATGAAACAAACAAAACCAGTACAAACAGGTTTTTAATCCTGAATGTCAAGATAATTATTTATAACATCCCACATTAAACTGACAACCTTTGACAACAATAATAATAATAGGGGGCTAATGGTTAAAGAACAAAAACAATACTAGTACAAAGAAATGTAAGGGGTTTAAAGATAAAAGTGCTAAAGCCATGGATTATTAAAACGACAAACTTTAAGAAAAACAAATCAAAATGGAAACTTCAAAATAGTTCAGAGTTTAACTGTCATTTAACAGTGAAGCTGTCCTCTGCATTGTCTGGATGGGATGCACTTTTGCTCCTTGTGATTGAGAGTTTTCGAGCCGGGCTGTTCATTACTGGCTGTTCAGTCCTTGATCAGACATTTGACAAGTGCTTAATCAGGAAAGCGGCCTCAGAGGAGCAACTGAAAGTTAATTTCCACACTTCGGCTTGCGGAGATAAATTTGAAGCGTGTGCAGACGGGCTAGCTGCCTTAGTCACGCTTTCAGGGTGACCCCTGCCCCTCGCATTTGCCAAGGTTACATCCAGACTGACAGCACCGCGCTCGTCTTCATCATGCACCAGCACGCAGCGCACATCTGAGCACTGACGAAGAGTTAAGTCATTGAATTGGGGACGGCAGGGCTCTGTCCTGACTAGGGATGGGTATCGTATGAAATTTATCGATTCCGATTTCGATTCCGGTTCTGCTTATCGATTCCGGTTCTTATCGATTCCCCGTTTCGATTCCAAAATTGTAAAATAAAGAGGTCAAACGTTTAGATAACAAAAATATATTTATTCTTAAAAGCTTTAAACTGAAATTGTTACTAAAAAATATACATGCAATACAAATGTATTGCACAATAGCTGTGCTTTATTTTAACTGAGCTATGCCTGTGGCAAGCTATTAACAGGCATTACACTTTGCCTTTTCTTTTTCTTTTTTAGTGTAGTGGAGCCTCACTTCAGAGTGTTTACCGCGACCTATCTTTGGTGTTATGAAGTGACTGAGCTCGTGAAATGTCTACGGGAGGGCGGGGGGGGCATCGCTGCGGGGCAACTGTGGACCTCTGTCGCCTGTCAGCGCAATTTATATGATGCCGTTTAAAAAAATGAAGGGCGGTGCCGGCCGTCAGCGTACCGAGCCGGCCGTCAACGGCCGTCAGCGTACCGAGCCGGCCGTCAACGGCCCGCTGACGACCGGCCGTTCTGTGATTCTCCAGGTCCGCCCTGTATTCCACCGGGTCACCGCAGCACCGCGGTGCAGACGGACCCGCTGGAATACAGGGTCTACCGCGTTTAGGAACCGTTAAGCAGAACCGAAATTGTGTATTTGTATGGGTACCCGGTACCCGGCATTTTCTTATCGGTTCTCATCTGGAACCGAGTTTCGGTTCCCAACCCTAGTCCTGACAGAGCGTGGAGTCGGGTGAAAGACAGCATCCTCCTGCACCATGCCGCTGGGTGTCAGTGACTAAAAGCTGGGCCAGGGGCTCAGTGTAGTTATTGGGACTGATCCACAACCCTACACCTGTGTACAGCAGTATCTGCACTTTGCTAGAGATACTGTTCCTTCTTCATGTTACAATGGAGAAAGTACACCGGATCAGCAAGACTTTTCTGAAACTGGCAGCAGACCTTTAAACCAGCATCCAGCAGCAGGTCAGGTACAGAAGCCTGCCAGTCTAAAGACAGCATCATCAGGTCTCCATGAAGCAGCGGGTGCTGAGACACCCTTCTGTCCCAGGGGCAGATAACACCAAGTATGGCCGAGCACAGGTATTTGGTAAGGTTCTGGCTGTGGGTGTAGACTCCCAGGGTGCTCTCCTCTGAGGAGCCCATCAAACGCAGACTGTGGCCTGCTAAGCCTATCTGCACCTCTTTCAGCTGCACCAAGGGGAGCTGATGGAACATAACCAGGTGCCCGGAGTCAGCAGTCAGGGTGAAGAGGCCGGTCTCTGCCAGGACCAGGAGGGCGGGGCGAGACTCGGGTTGGCTGCACTTGGCAACATTCAGCCAATAGAGAGCTACAATCTTCTGGGAGTTGTGCAGTGAGGTGGAGATGAGCGTCTGACTAAAGATTTGTACGTCGTTTGTGTTGTGGACATTTATTGAGTTCTCCAATGCCTGATCTTTGTCTTCAGGTGAATAACCACAGGGTTACTGATGTGTTTCACTGGTAGCAGCTCTGTAGTGAGTGTGTGTCCTTGTTTTACATGAATATCAGCTTTGTCTTGCTCTTGTGGTAACTGTAGATCCTTGATACTGTTATTCCTTGTCGACGTATCTTGTGGAATTAGCTGAATGTCATTTGGCATTTCTTCTACCATTTTCTGATGAAGGTATCGAGTGAACTCCGTGTGGATGTGCTGTGTGATAGAAAGATCTTTAACCATGGAGAAAATGTGACTATCCTTTACCTTAGAGAAGACCTTGCTGTCCTTCACTACGGACATATATTGACCCTCCCTGACCAGAGAGACAACATGACTGGACCAGCGGGCCCCAACATGCTGTACACCCTCTTTCCTGACATGCTGCAATACTGAGGGAGAGCTCCACAGGAGACGCCCCGCACCCTGGTCCCTGGACCAACCAAGTAACTCTGCTGACCAGAGAGCCCAGCCCAGAGTGTTGAATTGAGGCTGCTGCAGTCTCTACCTCTGTTGTAAACCCCTGCAAACCTCCAGATTCATCGATCTCTGCACAGCCAAAAAGGCCCTCGAAGATAGTTTTCTCAGGCGGACAGCGGGCTGCCTGACTGCAGAGGGGCTTTATGTCGAGCTGAGGATGAGTGCTGTTCTGTGGGAGGACAGACGTGGAGCGAGTTCCTCTGCTGCTCTGCAGGTGGGACATGCTGCTTAATGAGCTCCCACCAGAGTCAGGTCTCTCCTTGTAGCAGTCAGCCATGGCGCCTTTGATCTTGTTAGCATTCCCCTCTGGCTTCGTGCCACATCCATCACCCGGGCCCAGGACACTTGTCTGCTGGAGGCTGGCATCCCCTGACCAAACCTCCTCTCTCGCTTTCCTCCGTGGCCACTCAGACATGAGCCCCGGCCCTGATTTATGACACAAGTCCCCCTCCTGCTCCCGGCCATCCCTGGTGCTTATCCCATCCTGTAGTGTGTCTCTATCCATCTGAATACTGGTGATAGGGACAGGATCTTTACCAGGTATGACCTAGTTTGAATTGTGTAAATGGATGAGAAAAGGAGAAACAATGAGGAAATAAAACTTCTGTACAGAGCATTTCAAAAAAAGTCCTAGTTAATTTATGCAATGCACTACAAAAATAAGCACTGCCATTGCAGAGAAGGAATTAAAATAACCATTTCATTCAGCCCCATTTAAAAAGGCCTCTTTATTAATGTATTCAATTATATTTGAATACATAAATACATGCAAAGGAACATTTTGTGAAAAACATCAAGGTACATGTATAAACAGGAGTACTTCAAAAGTGTTCTCATTGCCATGTGCGTTGGTAGAGTGACTGTCATTTAAACCCTATTACGCTTTCCTGTAGGGGTTTCAAGGAAAATATGTGCATAATAAACAAACACAACAAGCCAAGGGAAAAAGTATTTCATGCCTCGTAAAAATCTCTATTGAGCCTGGCTGGAAAGGGGGGTAGGAAGGTATTGACATTTTCTGTTTTGCAAAAGACGAAAGGGAATTGTACTTCAGTTGCACAGTGACTTGTTCAAGACTGCAGAAGACATTTCTTACTTTTGCACACTCTACTTTAGCTCATTCAATATCTTTAAAAAATAATTACAAGTCATATAATTCATGCAGAAAATACCCATGGCTCATTGATTAAATCCTTATTTCATTTAGATCTAATCAAGAGAGGGTTTTGTTTGGAAAATTAAAATGTGAATACATACTGCATTGATGAGCTTCTCTATTGTGGCTGAGGTTAGACAGCTGTGTGGCACTATGGACGCGGCTGTCTCTGCAGACTGCATTTCCATCTGGCTGAAAAAGGACACAGTGAAGCGACAAGAATTAAATAATATCTTTTCATATTCTTTTAGAGAACAAAAGTTGCGTCTTGATATGGGGAGGTGTGTGCACAATACATCTGTGTTTTATATGCCTATCCACGAAGCCAGCCTCTTTGTTTTTAAAAGCTAATTTAATTATTTGCTGTGGTGGGACACTGGAGACTTCAGTTTGCAGCCAAAAGTCAAGACTGCACAAACCCCAAACCCCGCCTTCACAAAAACCATCCATTAGATTTGAAAAGCAAACAGCCCAAATGGCTGGATGAGATTAGAGCCTCTCTACTAGCTGTGAAATTAAATAGAATGTGTGCATGTTGATTTGAGGATTTACATACAATTCTCAGCACTCTAGAGGGGGGAGCAGAAACCAAATATACAGCTCAGAATGATTTGTGACAGTAAACTGAGGCTTTGGCTCAGCGCTGTGTTGCGGCAGCTCGGTGAGGGAGGAAAGTGGGAGCACCAAAGCATTGACAACATCAACAAGAGGGATCACAGGCCAGGTCCTCGTGGTGATTAAAGGATTTTTTGCAGATCCTGAGGATCAGTACAGAGGATGTCCTGCACTCGGCAGATGTTTGTCTGCTCGCATGAACAAATTGAAGGAACACTGATCTGAGAGTTCTAGTCTCAGAAGCGAGCCACATTTTCTTGATTCCACTTTGCTCTCATGCAGAGGTTTACAGTGATCTTGCTGTGGAATGACTGCTGGTACACAAACAAGGATTCATTAACATCACCACAGAGAGCACAGTTCGCCTCCATCTAACTCACCCGTTGCCAGTCTCTTCCATCTCTGCCCCTGTTGCCTTCCTTTCTGCTATCAATTGATGGGGAGCCCTACTGTTTTCCTTTGAAAGTCTTTTGATGTCCCGGTTGCGTCTGTTCAGTTTTTCTTGGACCTGCTGCCATTCCACCTCCTGCTGGTTTAGCTTCTCTTCCATCCTCCTAGTTATCACATCATGCATTCACACCCACACAGATTTCACGGAGAAGTCGATCCCTTCATCTGCATCACATTGCATACATTTTTGGGGTCATTTTATGAAACTCCAACCCAGATATTTGAAAGAGACACATGGGTAACACAAATATGAAAAAGATAATCACAGCCTTCAGAGCTACATTGTTGTAGGTATGCTTGCTCTGTCTGCACTAAAGCTAGAAGCTGGAGGTGTGGCACAGGAGCTCCTAGAGTGATGGATGTTAACCAGTGTGAAAACACAATTTCAGAAGATTCCAGCGTCTAATAACAGCCTGTCAGTGGTCAGAAGGCGGCAGAGAGTAAAGTCGCCACTTGGCCTTCTGGCCGGAGTCGGCAAATACTGAGAGGGTTGTCAGATGAGGGACTTTCAGAGCTAAGGTGGCCATTAAAAGCTGCATGGGTCAAATGCCAGCTAGCCTGCTCCATCACTGGGAGCTCTCAAAGTCCAGACTCTGCCGTGTTTGAAAGAGCAGTATTTGAACTTGGCTCTGGTTAAACAGTCCATTTGAAAAGGAAAGAACACAGTGGACCGACTTTTACTAGTGCACATGAGTGTGTCTTTTGCGGGGTCATGAATTAATGCACGTTGCAAAAGCATATGACCTCGCAATAACAGACAAACCAATCTTTCTTGACTCTTGAGTTTCCATCTCATGTTTCCAAAATAAAAGCGCAATTTAATTGGTTTCCTATAAACCTCATGCTTAGAGACAAGGCTACATGAGAAAATCTGCAGTCAGCTGACATAAATGCTCCTTGACATCTCATCAATAAAGCTCAGTGAATCAAACATCTGGATAAATATACAAATGTGAAGTTTTTCAATGTATTGTTAATGCAGCTAGCCTTTTTCCTGTCCCAAATCTTTAGTGAGCAAGTCTGTGATCCAACTGATGTAGACAATAATAGGAGGCTTGCTTTGTTGCAAAGGAGCAGCCCCTCCAGCATCAGCAGGTCTGTTCAATGATATCTCCTGTCACTTCCAGAGCTGAGCAGATATCCAAAGCAACCATTTGAATTTAAAGTATTTGCTCTTTTTTTCCCACTGAGGCTCATTTCCAAGTTGATCGGACAAACTTAGAGATCAATTCTGTCCTTGCTGCAAGGGAATTTATGCTACACGGACAATAAGCAGAACAAGGATGGACTACATCTCCAAGCAATGAGAAGAATACACATTTTTTAAAAAACTTCCCTCTCTGCCAAACAGATGATCGTACAGCATGGATGAGAGGAGGTGGGTGTTTAGAGGGAAATTAATAAGCAGTGTATTTTGCAAAATGTGCTATACTTCCGTATTTGCCTCTGTGTATGTACACTGCAAAAAATAAAAAATAAACGTATCAGTCCTGCTGCTAATCTTCCATCAAGCTGTCTCAGTTTCCGTCAACCACAGACTCCTGACTTCAATTCTTCTCCATCTTTTCGCTCACTCTGCGATACCGATTTCACACATAAACCAAGTGTTTTGGACACCGTGATGAACACAGACTATGTGTTTGACTAATTGGGGCCTTGAAGTTATCCTCCAAACACTCAGGTATTTACGCCTCACATACAGGTAGTGTCAGACCAGCAGATCGGGGGAAACGGTTCCAGGTGTCGGACTGAAGGCAGTATGAATCACCTGAGCGGAAGCGCCGCTTTCCGGGGATACTGCAATGAGAGGGAAATTACATGTCAGCCAGCTCTACACGCTGTAAAACATCAGGGAGGGTTATCAGATCATGAGACTCGGGGTGTCTCAAATTGTTCACTTTCTTCAGTAGATGGTGAATCACTAGAGAGTGAATTGGATTTTGGGCACTAATTCAATGAACACTGAGTCACTGACAGATCAATGACCTGTCACACAGTTCCAAGGCAGTGGCAGGGTATAAAGATCAGTCACATTAACACAGTGCCTTTCAGAGTTTGGTAGGCTGTAATAAAAAATAATAGTGAGGAACCATAACTGAAAAAAGAAAATATGTCACTGTTTGTTAAAGCTACTGTAAATACGATTTTTATGTAACTATAGCATATTTTTCTTTTCATATATATATTTGCTTGATATTATTAATGAATGGCAATATCCAGATATACTGTAGGTTACACAAAGGCAACTAACATATTTTTTTGCCCAATACAAAACACAAACCTCGACACTTTACCTTCAGCCAATTGGGGAAACCAAATATTACAATTGTACACTAAGACTAAGGTTTAGGAAAGCATGATTTAATCACTCCAGACATAATAGTGTCAACACTAAACTAACAAAATACTTTCCGTATGAAATATTACCGCAGTATGACCAAAGGCATTTTGCACACCTAGAAAGTTTGATAGTGAAGTCCACTGAGACAAATGTAACATTTGTGATATTGGGCTATCTAAATAAACATTGATTGATTGATTGATTGATTGATTGATTGATTGGTTGGTTGATTGATTGATACATCGAAAAAAACAGCTCAAATGTTCAAGGGCATTTTGTTTTTGATATATTAACCACATGTGCAAGATCTAAATGACTGATTTAAAGACATGAATTTAGTGACATAGATTCAGAACAACAATTATATCAGGGGCTTATATCATCTGCAGTTATCACTAGATGCTGAGACACTTAAATGTGGACTTTGAATTGCTGCTATGGCCATAGCTGATGGTATTTCAAAAGAATGCAGATTGAGAAAGAGCTATGTAAAATGGATCTGGTGGGAGTGTAGCAAAACGAATTATGTAACTTCCCATCAGTACTGCTGCTTCTTCTTCTTCACTCTGCATTTTAGGAGTTTAGGGAATCTGAACTTTAAGTGCAATGCAGTAATTTTGGAAATGGGACACAAGGTAGTTCCCTACCTGCAAAACTCAAGGCTTTTTTTGGACACGCCCTTGGGCTGCAGAAGTGGAGTTTGCCTGCTGTGTTTTCCACTGGCTCAGCATTAAGCATTAAAATGGCTTTTTTGCATGTTCCCACCTCTCCTCACAGAAATGCTGCCATGATTTATGGCTTTGATTTGGTCCATGCGCCCGATGAACATTGCTCAATAAGCAGGCACAGTGTGGAGATTGAGGTGGACAGGGTTCAGTTATGCTTGGGTCACTGAGAGTTGAGAGCTATTACACATGTCTGCATGCGTCTCACCCTGGGTTCTGCAGCATCGCCTCGGACAGAGTCTCTGTAGAGTTGGATATGCCAGTCAAGGGCAGGCTGAAGGCAGACGGCAGCCCGCTCTGTAGACAACAGAATGAGACAGCACTGTGAAATGTAAATCTGGCAGTGTGAGAAGAGTGACAGCTGCCTGTGGATGATTTGCAGTTATGCGATGATTCAATTAATAGTATATGCTGTATGTCTTCAGTATTCATCACACTGTTTTTCACAAAATGTAACAGGATAGATTGAAGAGCTTTGAAAAATTTAAGAGGGATGTCAAAATCTAAAATCTGGTTCCAAATGAGGGCAAATGGCATGAAGATATTACATATTCCTAAAATGAAAAAGCACCTTTAATATATAACTAGGTCCATTTTGTGGTTCTGTAATATTCACATTTAATATTTAACACCGTTAGACTGCCATTTGCCATTTGAAATATACCGTTTTAAAACCAGAGTTACACAGGGCATTTTCAGTCTGCTGGCATATTTTAAGACTGAGGAAATGTAGAACTCTTAAGACCATCTCATTTGAGATCGATGTTAAAAATTAATGACAAAGACTCTTCTCGAGACCACAGCGGGTCCTGGATGTAATGGTGTGCAATTTTCAATAATGCAGAGAGCTGTCAGAAAACAGAAGTACAGCTGTGTCTGTAAAATGGTTTCTGAATACATTTTGCAACATAAAATGTTATAAAGCAAGAGGAAATGCTTAAAGAAGACAAGATTAGAGTTGTAGGTAAATTGTACCAGACTGGAACTTACTTTTTAACATGCAGGCAGTGGGAGTGTTACAGCAATATTTTTCAGATTGTGCAACTGCAAATACAAATGCTCACTCCTAGTTTTTCCCTCTGCCATGAAGCCGAGTGGTACAGCACCTAGGAAACAGTATTTGTATGCACTTTGTCTACCATATTTGGAATGGAAACCTGCATACTGGCCTCTTGGTGTAATCTGCTTGGCTTGTGCTCCTCTCACAGACACATTCAGTTTCTGTGGATGGTTAATCTAAGTAGATTTAGAGTTACTGACATAACTTTACTTTTATTTTCCTTCACTTGATTGGGGTTGTTTTTAGTACATTTGGTAAGATTTTGTTTGGAATATCCTTTTATCTTCATAATGTAGGTGTTAAGAAATGGACAACCTTACAGATACTGATGTATTTAACCTCAAATAATTAATCAAACCCGAAAAATACCTACAGAAGTGATCTTAAGAGTGGAGATGGTCTTCAGTTAGAGATTTGTTTCTATTTATCCATTTACCATATAATGCTAATGTGATTTGATACTGTCTAACAATAAACATGTACTTGACCTGCAGCACACAAGTAAAATGTGTAGAAAAGTTCCTTTAGAACAATATATACACAAAATACCTCTAATCTGCAGTGACCCTACCCCCGTGTTTTATTTTTCATGTGTTCAGAACAACTCCAGGCGTCTGCTTCTCACCTATAAAAACGTAGTAACCAGATGCCGGATTGTAAAAAATGGCAGACATTGGGTTGAGAAAAACATAAATATAGTTGGACAAAGCTTGTTTCCAAACGAGAGTGAATCTGAGGTTGGTTTGCAACCTCGAGCAAGCACCCTGACCCATACAGCAGTGGCTTCTAGTGTCATTGCAATCTGTACCAGCAAATCCTACTCCTTCTGCTTTTAGCCTGTCAAGCACACAACCATTGTATTATTAATTCAACCACTTCTACAGTCTAACTTAAGAATACTTAAACATAAACAAATTATTGCAGAGGAACACTGGTTGTGGTTTCTTCAGAAGAAAGGGTGCCTTCACACACAATGGCTCTTTAAAAAACACATGGAAGTGAATGAGAGCCAAGCTGTTGCAGGCTGGGCAAAAAGCAGCGAGTTTTAAAGTGACTGCACCTGGCTTCCTTTCAGAGAGAGCTTCTCTGAGGTCGAAAACAGTTCAATATTTGGGAGATATTGCTCGCTGTGTGCAGGTCTGGTGCTTTTTTATGAGCCAATTAATCAGAACAAAAGGAGTAGAGTTTAATGCTAAACAGGCACAAACAAGCAGCAACAGCCGAGAAGCGGGCAGTAGTTTGTATTCTGATCAGAAAAAACCTGCATGGATCACACACTGGCGGTGTTATTGTGGAGTTTCTGATGTGGAGTGAAGTGTGAATTAAGTTCAACATGAGCCACGTTTGCTGAAGGAAGCAAATATTTCAGCTAGTAGTTATGGAAACAAAATGCATGTTGCTGTTTGGCTTTACACAATTAACAGGAGAAAAGGCAGCATCTTTTCTGAAAGAGGCTCTCAGCTATACAAAAACAGCAGGATGGCATGAAGAAAACACAATAAGACTGTTTGTACCTGAAGTTTCTCTTTGAGCTGGGCAGCTTCGGTCGGCTGGTTAAACCCGGAGTAAAGTTCCACCGCCTAGCTTTGGTGATATCACCTAGAGGGGACAGGAGAGGAATAGCATGAAAAAAGCAGCTAATTTAGTGGCTGAAACTTAATATTTGCAGCACCAAACACTGAATTATGTAATACACTGGGAGAAAGACTGGCAGAAGTAAGAAACCTTCAGGAATGGTGCTGCAGGCCTGCCAGGTAACCTTTGGAGGTGTGGCAGTATCTATAATGCATGAAATCAATCTGCAGTGAACTGTCTCTGCACTGAGCTTGAGGAAAAGTTGACAAATTGCATAGAAAGTTCTCCCAACATTTTCTTCTGTTGAGGCAAAGTGAATGAATTGCCATGAAGAACCCAATCCCAGACTGATTGCCAGTGACCTAGACCAGGGGGATGA
Organism: Gymnodraco acuticeps; assembly: GCF_902827175.1. Lineage (NCBI taxonomy): Eukaryota > Metazoa > Chordata > Actinopteri > Perciformes > Bathydraconidae > Gymnodraco > Gymnodraco acuticeps. Next base: position 419,604 of record NW_022989803.1, on the reverse strand, counting down.
TTTACCAGAGAAAATGGTCCCAGGGAACTTGAGGAGTCTTGTAAAGCTATAGAATTGAAGTGATATTAGGGTTTATAAATCAGACTCGCACTCATATGGCCACATCCACAGATTTTCTTGAGGTATCCTCTTCATTCCTCACCTCCGCACATCAAATACTAATCTTGCCACTACTAATGACTTCTGACGAGTGACAAAGCACCTGAGAGGGCAGCCTGTGATGGATTCCAGCTGCCGTTGGACTGAAAATTACTATCATTTGTTCAAGAAAATAGCTTCAGATGCTGCCGTTTCTGAAGGGGATATTGGATAAATTGAAATGGTTATAAAAGAGACTAGCGTAGCCAGGCCCTGCGCCGCCTGGTTCTGTGTGCAGTTATTATCTCTGGAAAGCAAAGCAGTGTGGATGAGGAGGTAGTAAGCGGGGGGAAATCTTCCAGCCCCGGATAGCAGGGTCTGCTCAGGAAGGAGTTTCAGCTCAGGATCGGCTCTGTCCTTTCAAAGGTTAATGCTCTGGCCCACTTCAAACCTGTCGGGCCTATCAACTCCATCTGCCAATTAAATGGAGGGCCTGAGGCTTTGTCTGGAGCTTTGTCTGGGGTCCCTCGCCCTTCAAAATGTTTAGTAAGAGAAATGGCATCTGCCCTGTGGAGAGCTGTTTTCACAATCCACTCATGCCCCAAGTGTGTGCTGCCGTGGGGGTGCCAGGGACATAAAAGTGGATTTCATTTGCAGATGTGATGCAGTGATCTCATATCACTGCATTCAAAATGGATGAGCGGGTTACTGCGTCCCACCAGCCAAATAATTGGGAATCTGAATGAGAAATCTTCATTATTACAGGCACGCCTCCCCCCCCCTCCCTTCAGGTTCATTAAAAAAAATATCAAGAGCATATTATTCTTTGTAGAAATACTTACCCTGGGTCAGCTGGCGTGGCTCAGTGGCTCAGAGCCTTGGACTGAACACAGCGCACCATCCCGCGGGATCAGAGTCACGGTCCCAGCACGGTTCTCCAACACACAATGTTCACTGAGAAGCCCAGGACCATGAAGCACTACAATACAATTTAAAAACGAAAGCATAGACATACTGCTAATTATCAGTTTCATACAGAACACAGCTGTTGGGAACATATCGCAGTATCCTTGACTCACCAATACCCTGACTGCATGAGGCTTCTTCACTCCCAATCAGCGTTCTGCCCTCCTACAGCGAAGATTAAAAGGTCATGATACAATATGCAAGCTGTTTGGCAATTAACGGAAGCAATGGACCTTGACTGGTAATGATTTGAGACAAATGTTGAATAATTTGCGTATTATGTGAAGTTCAAATTATTCACTTTCAGATAATACAGGACAATTCCACCGCTGAGCATGTCTTCATCAATGCCTATCAGATGAGGCAACTGGCAGCCCAGGAGCACTCCACTGCCTTTCTTCTTCAGAGCCACAGTCTCCTCCTGCAGTAAATATACCATGGAGGGGAACAAACTCGTTCAATAGCCTGTAGCAGGAATGGCACACAATATAAAATAAAAATGCTGACAGACATTTAATGGCAACCAGCAGAAAACTGAATTCTTTATGACTGCTCTTCCTTGTCTGAAGGCCAGGCAGAATAGCGGCATTCCAACCATGTGTCGCTGTGAAGCGGCAGAGTGGCTAACGGCAAGAGAGACACCATAAATCATTCAGATTATGGTGGCGAGAGTCAAACTGTACATTGTGTTCAGCGAGCGAAACAGACACAGTGCTGCCGCCCACACACACACACATACACACAATGGGTTGTATAACATGCGCCATTGCCTTTATGGAGACATAGCCATCAACACTGCATGTGAATACTCTCGAGCTTGTATAGTATGTCAACTTTAGATAACAGCAACAAACTTTAGGTAGTTCTGTGTCATTTACAATGTGTCTGATGGGAGTATTGCATGGAAGGTCAGACTGAAGTGAATTCCTCTGCCTTGTAGGCTGAGGGGAAATCATGTCATGGCAACAAATGAGTGTTGAGGACAGTGAATAAGTGTACTAAAATTACTCATTATAAAACTATTTCATAGGGATTTCTTCATTTCCTCCAATAAAACATGGCATTTGTTTAACATAAACGCCAAATCTATTGATTAAATAGTGACACACAAGCAACATTACAGTTTCATGAGAGCTCAAACTTGACTGATTGCATAAAAATAAAAAATAAATCATTTCATACTGCTTGTCCAGAAACCCCTGATAAAAAAGGTATTTAATGGTGTTACAGCACCTCTCTACAGAAATGCGATAAGAGGTAGAGAAATTGATTTAATCCTTGAAAGCCATTTCTAAAAGCACAGCTACACTTAAACCTCTGATCTGCTTCACTGCCTCCAACAATTGTTGCGGAGGAAATGTAAAAGCCTGAGTCACACCACCTTACAGCATGCATGTCTGTCAAGGGGCGATATTCATTTAACTTTGTATAAAGAAGTCATTTAGTATTATATTTGTATTTCTTACTTGCGAATGAAGCTTTAGAAAAGACCAGACAGGCAGCAGACATGACTTTGTTGAGGAGTGAATTTGCCGATTAAATACTCAGCCTTCGACAACCTACAGGGTTCAAAAGGCATTCTGAATTAAGCCATAAAAAGAAACTCAACTCTCGAGGCAAAGTGTTAAGGCCGCTAACCTTTTTCCTCCAATGGCTGCAGTTCAATAACCCAGAGTCTACCCAAGCATGAGTGGCCCCTATCAGAAGTATTCTTCTGTTAAGCTGGTGGACTAATGCCTCACATTGCCATGGATTATCATAAGTACCTCCCCAAGAGGCAAAGCAGAAAATCTCACATATGGAGGATTCAGAGGCAACACTGCATAAACTAGTTCCCCTCTCTTTCAACCTCCTCCTGCTCTCCTTCGTATAGATTGGGCAGTGAAGTGAGAGACGTGTCCACCACCAGCAACACCTCACTCATTGGCAGTTGTGAGAAATCCTTTTTTTTCCTAATGAAGAAGGAGAGACATCGACCCTGGCCCCTGTACTTAATTAAAAGGGATTCTTCACAGACTTCATTAAAAAGGTGAGGAGCAGCCTGGCAGATTAATGCACTGCGTCACTCTCCACAGAGATCAGGAACAGATGAGATCTCCCAACATCCACACACAAAACAGAGAGTTGCTCCTCACCACACCCAGTCAGTTAGTCTCGTCTGTGCGGGTGCTAGTATGAGGACAAAAAGAAGTCTGCTTTGAGATGGAGGCAGCTGGTGAACATACTGTAATTAACTGTGGCCCAGACCAGCAGCCAGTCTCGGGCAGCATTTAGGCTCACATTAAAGCCATCATCTGTGGTTGTGCAGCATTTTTAATGGATTTTTCTTAGCACTTTGACAGTTCAGGTTCCTGCCTTTATTAATATGCATTTCAAAAACACACTATTCCAACTAATCCTTCTTTCCAGACTGCCCATCAGCCTCATCAAGTGGAGCAACTCGCCAACAGAACAGATAAGCAGCAACTGAACCCAGGCCAAGAAAAATAACGTCTGCATTTCAATCTTTCTGTTACATTAAAAAGGTTAATTTCCATGAAAGAGCTGTATTTATACCCAAGAATATTGCTCTTTATAAAAGTTCAAATGAAAGCGCATGAAGGGAAAGGCAATTACATGGCCAGCTTTTTAAATGGCATGAAGCCTTTTGTTTGTAATGATTGGTTATATTCCACAATGGTAACCAACAGAGAGGGATTGGCATCTTATTAACAGCCGTTTCCATTTCTTACTCGCCCCTTTATGTTATTTTGTGGTTTTTTTGCATGTGAAAACAGAATCTCAAGCAGAGTTGTTGTTCTGGCCGTAGTGTGAATGTTCTTTGTAATTAGCTTGATATGCACTCCGGACATCAGCATGTTGCCATGCATGCAGTTTGTTTTAATAACTAGAGAGGGATTGAACTCAATAAAACGATCTGGGCTCCTAATCAGTTAATACATTCTCATCTATGTGTCCCATTCAACTCAATTCAATATATTATTGAAATTGTAGCCGAGTTGAATTTTTATTATCTGTGTCATTTATTAGTTTGAAGAATGTGAAAAATGGACTGGGTTGTTATTAGTAGAATTTATATTTTGGCCTCAGTTGGAGATTTTAGTCCTTATTCATGAATGGCATTTATAACACATGTGCTCGCCATGTGCATTACAGACATGGCCAGATGATTTCTTGAATTTAATTTAAGAAAAAGTCAATCTAGTTTGGAGCTGACTTTTACTGACATGTGAACAATCAAAAGGTGAGCTGCTGATGAGAATATGTAAAGGTCATGAAATGCAATAATGACCTGAAAACTTATAACTGCTGACAGTATGAAGTAAATTGGCATTAAACAGAGCCAGGCTGAGAGCATTCAAGGCTTAAGTTGCGTCTTTGTGCTGATTGCAGCGTGTTTGGGAAGTACAAAAAACACTAAGATCAAAGAAACCCCGTTTCATTTTATCTTACTGAAATTGAGGTTCCTCCCACCACTGTGTTATAAAGGGGAACTGAAAGAGTGGCTGGGGAGCAAACTGCACTCGTGAAGTAGAGCTACTCACAAAATCTGTGTGTGTGTGTGTATAACCCTGAAGTAGAACAACATTTCACTTTACCCTCTTCCTGCCTTTTTTGTTCTCTCAATCGGTCGCCGTCTCTGTCTGGTAAGAGGCTGCTGTGGAATCCATCTCATATTAATTACTTTCTCTTTCCCACATGCCCTGTAACCAATCTGGGAAGCTGACGATGAATAACTTTGCATTCTAAATCTGCTTTGAATACAGAATTCAAAACTCTGTTTACACCCCTCTTGGTCAACTTGTCTCCTTCCGGCCCAGGCAGAAATGTTCATCTAGCTCTCAGCAGCAGCATTTACTGAATTAAACCCCCCCAAAAATATGAGAATCGAAGAGTTGAAGAAGAAGAAGCTCGTAATTTAATGTGTTAGGTGATGTAGAGCATGCAATATGTATAGCCCCATACACAAGGCCATTTGTTAGGAAGAAACTACTTTAAATAAATTCCCCAAATGTGATTAAGGTTTTGTTTGTATGGTATGTGTGCTGAATTTTTAAACAGCCACTTCAAAATGGGGCTGGATGTGCTTCTCTGTACCGAGCTGAGCACATACACCACCTCTAACGTCTGTGCAGAATGCAAATGCACAGCAAGACAAATGTCAAATCCATAAAGTCATTCATCAAACACTTAGACTTTCGGCCACAACAGAGGGCCTGCTGGTCACCAGTACAGTGGCCGTTTTTGCCCCGGTGTCACGTTGCATCGTGCATCATAACAGGTGCTTCTACATGAATGGGCACAGCTCTAAATAAGGCATATTTTTCATCTCAGCCAGCAGAGATGGACGATGTTGCCTCCGAGCACAAAGCCATCAGTGCTTGACCATGTGAACAGATTTACAACGCTGTAACTTGAATTAATATGCCGGATAGTCAGACACACAAGTGCCATATGTCAATAATCAAGACCTTTTCATTAGGAGCGCTGACAGCTGCTAATGAGTTCAAATACACTGCCATTAATAAAGGGCTGTCACGCCACCCAATGTTACCTGTGAACCACATCATACAGTATCATAATGTTACAAATCCAACACGCATATATATAGCCAACAATCATGCGTAGGGCATTTTAACGTCTTACACAATGGCTTCCAAAATGTGTAGCTTCACTCTGCCATTCTGGTGCAGAAGTCAGAAATGTCCAGGAATCTGCTAGAGAGAATTATCTGCTAAGCATGTACGATCGTGACAACATTTCTCTGCATACTTTCTGACTGGCACGCTTCAGAGTTCAATGCATAATGCAACAGGCTACTTGGCAGAGTACAATGAGTCCCAAACAGATGACATTTGGTGTTATTTGAGAGGTTGGGCACAAATTCAACAGGAGGAAATTTGTTCCGTGTAAACTCTGTAGTTGGCACACAGAGGAATTTTTTGTTGCAGCTCGGGGTCTTATAAAAGATGCTGCCACCCTGTCCCAGCCTTAGAGACACCATATTGGGTTGAAAGAGAAGGCACGTCTGTTCTGTTTTTCTTTGTCAGTCTCCCCAAACACTGTCACGCACACTAACTTCACGATCATTACAAGGACTCAGCTTTTGGATGCCATTTAAACCCTAAATAGATGGAAAATGTAATTTAAATGTCAGGTCGACTCTACTCTCATTAGCCTTTCCACTCCATGAAGTGGCTGTGGTTTACAAAGACTTGCAGTGACACCAGCTGGTAGGTTGTCTTTACTGCAAGCAGCAACATCTGTCAAAACTCCTGCTGGGAGAATTGTCACTTTGTTGATTGGTAACTGTTAATAGATTTATATTATATCTATATTTATAGAGCAAACCTTCACACGTTATGTACTCAGTAGTTTCTATTTTACGTGCATATATCCTTCTGCCAATCTTAAAAAGGAATCAGTTTTACATGTTTTTATTTTCAAATAATAAATTGCGGTTTGGACTTTGATATAACTAAATTGGGGCCTAGAAAACAAAGCAGGCAACAAAAACGTAAGCAACAAGGTCACTTAACAAACTGTCACTTTGAGAGAAACAACAACGCTCCAAATAATATAATTGAATTGTATAAGTGTAGGTGGCATTTTATTCTGAAATGTTAACCCATCTCTGTTCACAAACAAAATGATAGATGCCAAACAACAGGGTTTTGCAGGAAGTCTTTGGTTGTCTTTAAAGTAGTAAGAAAAAAGTAATGTATAAAGAAATCCTACTTATTCTCAAGCTCATTTCAAAGAATCGAAACAAACAGAATCCGGCTTTTGAGGGTCAAACTAACTGCTGTTGAATAGGTCAAAGGGTATTTGCACCAAAGGTTACTTTTCATATCTCTTTTTTAGTAAAAAAGGGTTGTAAGAGGAGTTTATGTCAACAAATGTGTGAATCAAACTCAGGATAAAGGTATTGTGGAAGTGCCTGGATGTTTTGGTGGACGTAGTTATACTTGTAATATAAATAATTACAAATAAAACATGGATTTGTAGACGTGGTTAGTCTGACTCTTTTATGATAAAACAATGTGCCTTTGGGCAATTGTGCATCTTTTGTGGGAGCAATCTCTTGTTTTTCTATACTTAAAAACTGTTTTAATATGATATATTAAATGTTGCTCTACCTGCAAAATACTGCGAGTCTCGCCACATTTGCTGGTCCACTCCTTGTTCAGTTCTAGGACCTGGGGGGGAATAGCAGGTGTATTGTTTACAAAGTTTGGCAGAGGATGACTCACCCTCACCTCATTCTGATGCAGCTCCTCCTCTACCTTCACAGAGGAAGATGGCTCCACACGGGAACCTGGAGAAGTAGTGAAAAGACAGCCAAACCTACAATGTAACCTTTGGATAAAACACTGTCAGCATTCATATTGCAGTGTGCTCAATGGCCTTTTATGTGAGCTTGAACATATGCACTGCAGGACCTGATCAGCTTCTTCTAGTAGCCCTCGGAGTCTGGAAACCTCTGCCCACAGCTCTCTGATCACCTTCACGTTTTCATCTTAGTTCACCGTGGGAGAGTTCACTATGTTTTTAGCTCAGCTGGCGTAGCGCAACGTGCTTAGGGTCTCCAGGTAGTTCACATTGGCGGGGGAGATGGCTGCCATGAGGAGGGAGGAGAGCACACATAAGATATGTGGAAGAAGATATGAGCAATGAGTGAGATGCACACTTTACTGGAAACAGCCTGAAATGTCTTGGTGTCAGGTGGAGTTCACATACTTGCGATCATAGTAGTCACAGAGTTTCCACCCAGGCTGTCTTTCAGTAGCCATGTCAGCACAGAGTCTCTGTAAGGAATGAAGGTCTTCTTTTTTGTTGACCGACCTCCCATACTAAGTTCAGCTGGAAGGTCACACAGAGAGAAAACACTGACTCAGACAACTCCAGTAACAAGTGAATGTTTTTCTCAAGGTCTATAGATAAATGTTTTGGGTTGCTGGGTATGCAGACAATACATTGAATTGCATATGTAATTCCAGATATGAATTTGTCAAGTCAAATTTTACCTTCAAATAAATATTTTTAATGAAACCTGACATCCAATTACAGAATAAAGAAACAAATAAAACTGCATTTTATTTTTGAAAAGAATGGATTGATAAGAGATAAGGAATCATTGTATTCTATACTAGGTCAGCGATGTTATCCACTAGTCGGTATGGTGGATGAAATTGCTGCCTTCGCATTCAATTATTGATTGGATTGGCTGAATACTAGAAGAAGATTGTGTGTCATGGTGTGTCAGTCCTGCTGTAACTGCCATTTACCCAGAGCAGAGATCACACTGCCCAGGATGACCAGGGATTTGTTGATGTTGGCGCCTTCCTTCAGCCTGAAGTCTGCTCTCTTGCTGCCTGCCAGGTCCACCAGGTGGATCTTACTCAGCGTCTCACGGGGCACCTCCGCATCAAACCACGCCTGTGGCATGAAATAACACTACTGAGCCATCCCCAGTTCAAAAGAGGCAACTACACATGGGAATACTTGTATGCGAAATGGCAACAGTGCTAGACTTTGAAGATGAAATAAGCATGTTGGAAATTATACATAAAACAGATAAACAAGGTTAATTAGAGCTCCTAAGGGATAACTTTTACAAACACCCAAAGAGTTTGCAGGAAAACTTTTAAACTGACAACCAGAGATGGGGTCGTTACTAAAAAAAATATATATATTACATATTACTTTTTTTTAAAAAGTAATATATTACACTACTTCGTTACATAAAGTAACTCGTTACTTTACTCGCAGGGCCGGCCCGTCCCTCCCTGCAGGCAGATCACGCAGACTGCTAAAGTTTCAAATGTTCTCTTTAGTTCAGTTTCCATTGTCGCATAAGACTGATCCAGATAGCTCCTGAATGTTTTCCTATCTGACCATGGCTTTCCTCTGTCTCCTGCTATCTGTATATTTTGCGCAGTCTATCTCTGCTCACGCTGTTGCGTCGGCGTGTTCTCCTGCGTGTTGGCCATGCGTTGCACTGGAACCTACGGAGCCCCCTAGGGGACATGGAGAAGATAACAAACAAAAATTTGAAAAAAATAAATAAAAATGTTTTGCGAAATATCGCAAAACCTTTGTGAGATCTCGCAATACTTTTGCGAGATCTCGCAAAACCCCTTTGCGAGATCTCGCAATACTTTTCATTTAGTACTTCCTGGTCAGTTCGGCTGCTACGGCAACACAGAAACCACAACAATGGAGTGGTTCATCGATTTTACTTTGAGCTTGGCCTTAAATATAAAGATATAACATCAGTGCTTGGCAATAGGCACGGGTTTCACACATAGACTGTATATATAAAGGGTTTCACATAAGTGAAGACACCTCAAGAGAACACTCAGAGCAAGGGGACATGCACGTCCCTCTGAGCTGGGTTATTGACAGATTCGAATTTCGCGGATCAATAACTCATGAACATAACGTTGTAAAAATACAAACAACATGACTTTACAATCATAGCAAGGTAGAGAACGAGCTACAGAGTCGTTTTTATCAGAACAGTTCGATACGCGCCGTCATCCGAGCTAAACATCAAGAATTGGTCACAATCTGCAGCTGGAGGAGGGAGAGGAGTGCTTAGGGACCGTCTACAAACTGCAACGGGGTTTTGCGAGATCTCGCAAAAGTATTGCGATATCTCGCAATACTTTCTTCTCCATGTCCCCTAGGCCTAGGGGGCTCCGTAGGAACCAGACTGGAGCACACCGCAAAGACTTCAGCCGAGCACATACGAACTGCGCATGCGTGAGTGGCAATAACTCTCCTTACCAGCAAGCGGCGGTAGTGTGTATTCGTCATTCAAAACAGGCAACAACCGGAAAACAGAGAAGAAGAACAGACTACGTGATAAACAAACAACAAATATCTGTGCGTTTGCTTCACCTTAGCATGTGTTCTTTGCAGGTCTTTGTTGAGGTTTGATTATGACTGATTTTAGTAAGTAACGAAGTAACGCGTGTCGGGGCAATGTTAGTAACTGTAGTGTGATTACTGAATTATAAAAGTAGCGCGTTACACTACTCCGTTACCAATACAAATAATATTACAGTAACGCGTTACAAAGTACACCCAACTCTGCTGACAACAAGCTCACCTGGGTGAACCTGATGGTGAAGATGCCGTGGGAGCGGCTGCTCGTGCCGTTCATGCCGGTGCTGGCTGTGGTGCGGTTGGCATTGCCGAGATTGATCAGGTCCTCCATGTCATTGTGATTGTGAACCAAGTGCTGGGACAGATCTACAAATAAGTTGTAGTCTGCATTAGATTTTCCTGAAGTTTCTACAAGAAGACATAGACATAAGATGGCAAATAAAACATACTCTCCATAGGGTCCATCCCTGGGGTGCTCTCTCACTCTCAAGCCTCCATATATCGGTATAGTTTTCTTGATGAGAAGGTCCTGCACACATTCATTATAGATCTCCAAATAACTGGTGCCAAGACAGAAAACACAAAACCAAATACAATCTACGAGATTGTACACAAGGCCACAGATTAATGAAGGTTTACAGTGCTATTATTGATGGCAAAGCACCAAAAGGAGAAGAAAACAAATTGCTATTTTTCTTGTCTCTATAAAGAGATGCACAATAGCTTTAAGGACAAATTGTTGTGCATGCATTGCTCTCCTTGCAATGGCAATGAATAAACAAACATTATGCAAAGTAGGTTTCGGCAGAGCACTTCAATCAATACTGGGTGTGTGCATGAAGCAAAAGGACTATTCTGAGTGGCTGACTCAAAAACAATTGAAGGCATGGAGCAATTAGGCTTCATGAAAGCGTGACACTGACGGAGCGATGGCACATTCTGAAACAGCTTTATGCCATGACATCACACACATATCACAATATTCATATTAGTTTAATGCTTTAAATAGCATACAATCATAATAATATCATGCACCAAATGGTTGATAATTTGTAGCCCTATGGAGGATGTAAATGATCAAATAATAAGTAAAGCCATACAATGAAACAGTCACTAAATACACTATGTGAATCAATTTTAATAATTACCATATCCTGTCTACTAAAACCAAACATTCAAATAACATCTGTGTTTTTAATCTTATCTGCAAGATACAGGTGGTTATTATTATTATTTGGAAAGTAATGTGTAACTCACATTTCTGCTGGGTATAAACCAAAAAAGAAAATACACTACAAACATATCAGCTGTAAGATTAAATCAAACAATACTTTTCAAACTATTCAACATTTCTCAGGCAAGGCTTGGCAAAGCCAGACAGTTAAAAACAATTCTACAGATGAATAAAACCCAGATAATGTGCCAGCAGCACACATGATACCAAATGGCAAAATAATACTTTCGCAGTAGCTTGATGGGCTAAAAATCCTCAAATTATCTCCCAATAGAATCATTTAGAAGCAGAGCTGGGACATTTAATAATGAAACGGATATTGCGATGAGTCTGTTTATTATCTGGGACATTATTGTAATAAAACCTTAATGTTGTCTTTTATGACACATGGTCTGCATTATAGTTTGGTCGAGTCATTTTCTGTCTTTACCTGCTTCACCATCATATGATATTTAGATAATTCCACCGACAACAACAAGAACAACAACAGGGAAAACAGCTCGTTACCTAGAAAAGAACCTATCTTTTCAATATGTTTCACTTAATTCTGACGTGTTACTGTTGGTATCAGCTGGAAGGAGCACAATTGTAATCTACATGTGTGTACTCATTTTTGGGTGGGCACAATGCTTTTGGGCACACATTAAATACACTGCAGTTTAATTTTGAAATAATGAAAAAAAGACAAGTATCTGATTCTGCTTTTTCTTTGTTTACTGGCCATTTTCCCAATTGCATCATAGAGCATAACGAACAAAGGTAGGCCTTACTTTTGTATTGAAATTGCAATACTGACATGTCTATATCCAACACAACATTACCTCTTCACATTTTTCATAACAAGATAAATATTTTAACTTGTGTACTCTCAAATCGCATCAAAGAAGGCCAATTGAACTGTTTTTTGTGTGGAGGGCAGACAAGACAAGCTGACATGCTTTTCTACATGATTTTTGCTTTCTGTTTTTTTTGTATTTAATAAATGATGAGCAAAAGAGTTGTAGCGGTGTTGAAAAAATCTTGCAGTAGCAGTTTCTTAACCCTTACATTTAAAGATCTGCAGTTACATCTGCAAGTTTATCATTTTGATGATCAGAAAATGAACCTAGCTTCGAATTCGAATTCACTTCCATTAACCAATTTGTCTTGCCAACTGCTAAGTACCAAAGAATGCACATGCCCAACCCCTGCTGCCAGTCTCTAATATTGAATGGGTAAAATACTCTCCTGAAGTATTTTTGAAGGTTTGATGTTTAATGACTAAAGTGCAGAAGTAGATAAGAAGTACCCCGCTGGGCTGGGCCGTTTTGATAAGCTACCTATGTTCTATCAGATAGTTTCACTTTCACACATCAGGCCCGTAGCAGCTGTCACTGCGCAGTGAACAATCAGGAGTGAGTGACTGAGAGACCTAGCTTGCAGTTGCTTACAGATGGATAAACCAGCTCCATAGCGTAAAGGCGTTTTTTGTATAGTTTGTGTATACAGTATACAGTATTGTAGCGAGCCCTGGGTTCAGAGGGAGTGGCTGTACGGCTGTACCCGTAGCATAGAAAAGGGGAAAGTGACGTCTGACTCAGAGGTTACGCGGCTGTGGAGAAGAACGTGGTTCCCCACATTCTGTTACTAGTTTAGGGCTAGTTAAGCTAGCAGGTTTATTGAAGAAGAAGAGAAGAAGAAGAAGAAGAAGAAAGAAGAAGAAGAAGAAGAAGAAGAAGAAAGAAGAAGAAGACGAAGAGAGAAGAATAAGAAGAAGAGAAGAAGAAGAAGAAGAAGAAGAAGAGAAGAAGAAAAGAAGAAGAAGAATAAGCAGAAGTAGAATACGACCGCAGAAGCAGAAGACGCATCGCCGACTCCGCACGCAGACAGAAGAAGAAGAAGAAGAAGAAGAAGAAGAAGAAGAAAAAACCCTCTTTAATGGTCACACATGCAGAGCACACAGTGAAATGTGTTCTCTGCTTTTAACCCATCCTAGTACCAGGAGTCTAGTACTAGGAGCAGTGGGCAGCTATTGTACAGCGCCCACGGAGCAATGGGAGTGAGGGGGGAAGGGGGATGTCCGGTGCCTTGCTCAAGGGCATCACGGCAGGGCAGGAGGTGAACTGGAACCCCTCCAAGTAGAAGTCCACACTCCAAATGTAGGTCTGGTCGGGGACTTGAACCGGCGACCCTACGGCTCACAGTCCAAGCCCCTACTGACTGCCATAGATTTAGTCCTTAATTTTGCTCTCAAAGTGCACCAGATTGATGCATTTAACTTCAACATTTAAAAAAATCTCTTCCCGGGGGAGCATGCCCCCGGACCCCCCTAGAGGAGGTGAGGTCCACCACCTGCCCACACCGCCTCTTAAATTGTCTCACCCACATTGAGGATACTTCCTACGACCATGTTTTATTCCATGCGTCAAGTCAGGCAAATTGGGTCCAAATGTTATTGCATCAATGATCTGTTAACATTAAAATCACTAAATATATGCTGTAACTATTTTGCTCTAGGCAACTCAAGGGCTCAGGTAATGTGATTACTATATGAATAATGGTCCAAAATAACATTAAATGCATAGGATTTTTTGTTAAGTAACATACTTTCTTCGCCGGCCGGCCGATGCATGCCGCGCATTAAGTGGGCCTGTCTGTCAATTAATCCCCGGGTCACTTTTTTCCCCCAGTCCGCCCCTGCTCTCGGCTCTACGAGATATCTCACTGAACAAGCCCTCACAGATCTGTGGGATTAAACCTTTGTCGTTCTGGGACATCAAAAAAATAAAATAAATGTTGTTAGAGGTTTTTTCTTTTTAGAAAAACATTAGTGAAACAGTGTTGTTTAAAATTATAATTTCATTTTGCTCCTGTTGTGTTTTCTAAATGTAGGTGGATCTTTGCCATTACGTGACCTCAACTCCGCACATGCAAAGAGTGCTGAACAACAGATCATCTGATATGGAGTTACTGAAGCATAAAAGTAATTCCACTCTGAGCTGCATGCCCTCTTGTTTTAATTACAAAGTAACAGATAGAAAGCATTAAGAGCCATATATAATTATGGGATGTTGACAGCAGCTTTGCTGATGACCTTGCACAAGTCTCCTGGTAGACAAGCAGAAAGCTCATTTGTTATGTGAAATGTCCATTGCCTTGCAAGGTGAGGAGAGAAAAGCCGTGGTATGCTGCCCTCATCACATTTTCTGATTAGTGGGGAGAAACATGGAGATAAATGGAGAGACTGGGAGGGACGTCTGATGAGACTGCCATCACTTTCTAATGTGTTGAGGAGTCAGTGCTATGAGCCCACCGGCTGCTAGAGTATTCTGCAACGTAAGCTCTACAGTGAATTTGGTGACATCCTGGGTCTCCCTGAAGATTGAGGGTCTAATTTAAAAAGGGCACGTTTGAGATGCAAAAGCTATGAAGGTTTGTAGGATAGCTACCTTTCAAGATACATTAAAAACAAAATGACACATTAACCTTGGTAAGAGTGCTGAGAAAGCTGAGAGAAGGCCTTACTGCGTGACCCATCATGTTGTAGGATTTTCCTGAGCCTGTTTGGCGATAGGCAAACACACAGGCGTTGAAACCATAGACTGTATATATAAAGGTGCAACTCTGACTACTTTTAAATCCAGACTAAAGACTTTTCTTTTTGCCGCTGCTTTTAATTGAACTATTCACATCTTAGACTGCACTGTAACTTTTATCCATGTATTTTTTTCTTTTAATGTTTCTTTTATTATCTTTTCTTTTTAATGACTGATTTTAAATGCCATTTTCTTAATGTCTTTCGTTTTTTGTAAAGCACTTTGAATTGCCTTGTGTTGAAAGGTGCTAGCCTATATAAATAAACTTGCCTTGCCTTATGGCGCTTTTCCACTGCAGGACTTAGTACGGTTTAGTTTGGCCCGGCCCGCTCTTTGTTGCTTTTCCACTAGGGGTAGTACCATAGACTGTATAAACGGGTAGTAGCCTACCGGTGTTGTGTCAAATTATGCACCCCCGTCGTGAAATGCACCCCCTGGCCTGCCGGAAAAAGCGCCCCCCAAAAAAAGATGCTTATATTAATCCCACCCTCAAGCACTTTGGAGGGTATAGTTGTAGGCAGGGGCGCCGTAAGGGGGTGAAAAGTTAGGACGATTCTAAGGGCCCGTGACTGACAGGGGCCCCAAAAATTGTAGAACATTAAGAAAAACATTTTAAGTAACCTTTCATCAATCATCAATAATTAACATTATATTGATAATGTACTTACTAAACTTACGATTCATTTAACCTTTTTTGTTCGAAAAGTTAATTATCCAAAGCCTCTGTACACCCCCCTCTATTTACATGTAATGGTTTGGTCCTGTCTCCAAACGCTGTGCGGCACCGCATTTTCTAGCAGAGTGAGAGCATGTGAGCAGGGATGCGAGTACTTACGTGTGTACGATGTCTCAACGACTAACAAAGTCAGGCTTTCAAAAAAGAAAAGGAAGGAGAGAAAGACAAGAGAGAGCGACAGTATGTCACCCAGTTTTGCTCTGATTTAGCACCACCATCAGGCGTTTTCATTTCCATTTCCGTTTTGTTGTCCATTTACACTTTAATACCCGCTTATTTTGTAGTTGGTATGTATATTTAATTAGAACATATGCTGCTTATGTTGTTTTTTTTGTGATATCATTTTATAAATGATAATATTGGTGTTAATGTTCACTTTATTTTAATTTAAGAGGTCATTTAAGTTATAGTTATTTGGATGTATGCATTCATGTTGAGAATGTTCCATTAAAAAATGTTATTAAAAAGGCATGTACACCATAAAAGAATACTATTGAGGTCTATTGTCAGGAATGTTAGTGTTATATCAAATAGTGAATTCTACTGCAGCAGAATGTGCAGTCTTCACAGTGTTATATTTTCACCGCTCAGTGTCAATAAATATTGTGCAGTTAGTATTGGACTACAAGATATATGCAAGCATGTACTGGTAGAGTTATTTAAAGCATAAATTAGTCGGTTGGGTTCTGGAGGTGTGATTACAGTAATTGTGCTTGGTTTGCGTGGCCTGTGCCTGGTGGTGGGGCCCAATGATATATATTTTCATGGGGCCTAAAATCCATGGCGGTGTTGCAGTATAACGTGAGTCATGACAACTGGCGACATTCTATTATTTTCGTCATAGGAATCCGGGGCGTGTACATTGAGGACCCATTGTTGACTTACCATGTCGATCGCCTCGTTTGTCGTTTACGTTCATATTTTGCTATATCTGCCTTCCTAAGATCACTTTGATGCACATTCAGTACTCGTATGTGAGGTTGTGGGTGAGAGGTGGATATCGTGACGCTTACAGGGAGGTATCGAACATTACAAAGTAGGTGACTGTGTGGATGCCTGTTCAAAATATTGCAAACTTGAATAAATCATTTAAATTATATATTTGTGTCCGACTTTCATTTGTACATCGTTATTAATGTGATCTATAGTAGCTTTGATAGCTGTCCATACCTTCAGACAGCCTAAAAGTAAAACACAAGTCGTTTATTCACAGCCCGAACGCTCATCGACATGACTCGATCACTCATGACAAGTTGTGATCAGCTCCGAATAAATTGTGATATAGATGCTGTAGCTATTCTCCAGGGAGCCCGTTTTTTTATGAAATACCTGTATGATACAAGTCGTTTATTCACAGCCCGAACGCTCATCGACATGACTCGATCACTCATGACAAGTTGTGATCAGCTCCGAATAAATTGTGATATAGATGCTGTAGCTATTCTCCAGGGAGCCCGTTTTTTTTATGAAATACCTGTATGATACAGGTATTTCATAAAAAAACGGGTGCTGATGCTGTAGCTATTCTCCAGGGAGCCCGTTTTTTTTATGAAATACCTGTATCATACAGGTATTTCATAAAAAAAACGGGTGCTGATGCTGTAGCTATTCTCCAGGGAGCCCGTTTTTTCTTTCATAAAAAAAAACGGGCTCCCTGGAGAATAGCTACAGCATTTATATCACAATTTAATCGGAGCTGATCACAACTTGTCATGAGTGATCGAGTCATGTCGATGAGCGTTCGGGCTGTGAATAAACGACTTGTGTTTTACTTTTAGGCTGTCTGAAGGTATGGGCAGCTATCAAAGCTACTATAGATCACATTAATAACGATGTACAAATGAAAGTCGGACACAAATATATAATTTAAATGATTTATTCAAGTTTGCAATATTTTGAACAGGCATCCACACAGTCACCTACTTTGTAATGTTCGATACCTCCCTGTAAGCGTCACGATATCCACCTCTCACCCACAACCTCACATACGAGTACTGAATGTGCATCAAAGTGATCTTAGGAAGGCAGATATAGCAAAAGATGAACGTAAACGACAAACGAGGCGATCTACATGGTAAGTCAACAATGGGTCCTCAATGTACACGCCCCGGATTCCTATGACGAAAATAATAGAATGTCGCCAGTTGTCACGACTCACGTTATACTGCAACAGCGGCACCCCTGGTTGTAGGACTAGTACCAATAAATGGAGCAAGTTTCATGTATGTGACACGTGTATTGTCAGAGATCACGGGTACGTTTTCCCTTTTTTGTTGAAAAAATCAACAGGCTGTATTGTAACTACACAGAGCTCTACACACATCAGATGCTAGGTTTTAACTCCATATTATGTAATGAATCAATCAATGTATAAGCGTTGAACATCGACGTTAAATTCGATTTGAATGTTAAAGATTACACAATTAAAATAATTGTATTTGTCCGGGATGTTCCAAAAAGCAAGCATTACAAAAACACGATTCACCTGTAAAAACAGCCTCCGCACCTCACAAGAATGAACCTTTAAATATAGTCCTAAATGTACGAATTTGTATGTATTTGTTAGTACGTTTTAGGGGTACCAACCATGGGACCAACTGTATTTTCAATGGGAATCTGTTTTTTTCGATTCTTTCTTTGTAACTTGAACACAGCATCGTCGTCGATCCACGTTTCCCATGATGCATTGTGAGAAACACACGGCGGGGACATTCAAAACTATGGCAGGAGTATCGAATATATTTAAACTAACATTACACTCTGAAGACATGGAAATCCCGTCAGCTATTAACAGCGAAGATAACGTGATAGCGAGGCGCCTGTCGTTTTCTTCGGAAAAATATGTTATTACAACGGAGGAACCAAACATGACATGTAAAGAAGTCCTAACGTTACAAAGTGTTCCCGATGACACAAATTCATGCGCACCGTCTGCGGAAGTAGCCCAACAACTTGTTTCTACACTATCCGTAAACACATGTTCTAACGTGAATAATGAAATGGAATTAAAAGATGCCTGCCCTAACCATCGACTTCATTCAAAACAGCAGAGCGTAAACAACTCCGATGACAAGGAAAACGCCGCTTTACCGTCCACACTCAGCCTGCCCGGTGAGTCACATCCATGGGACATGAGTGTGAAGCAGCATTGTGAAACACTGCATTTCATTGTGATAGTCGGGGTCAAATTCAGGTTGTTTAGAGTCATCCTGTTCTCTAATTTAAGTTAGATACCGTATGTCTCAATAACATGTTGACATACTGCATATTCAAGACAGACATTCCATTTTCAACTTAGTTTTTCTATTTTCAATTTAGTTTTTCTCTATGTTCAATTTTAGTAATTACCAAGCACTATAAACTAGTACTGAACTTAGATTCAGTTTTGGGGTACTTCCGATATTTTAATAAATGTTTACTACTCCATTACAGTTATTAGGATACAGCTGGAACATATATTCAATTATGTTGAAACGATTAATAGTTTGAAGTAAAGGGTGAAATCATCTGATCCTAGTGTCCAACTGTTATTATTTGTATCTCCTTTCTGTTTTTTAAATAATCGTCATTGTATATGAAGATGACGTTTTGTTTTTCTTGGAAACTCGAACATTCAAGGCGATAAGTTCTTGAAGTGTTATTTTGTAGATATTGATTGTTTTGCATGTATGTCTTAATGTGTGCATATGTATACATGTGTCTGTTGATAAATGTTTGCTTGCAGAATAGTAATGTCAACAAAGATAATACTATCCTACAGTATTCAGAAAGAATGGCCCTACGCTGACCAGCTGCACTAAAATGCTGCTTTCACATTGAGGCATTCATCATTTTAATCCAGAAGTTTAACATGACTTATACAAACATAAACTGTATACATTTATAATTTAGCAATACTTGGAAAGCAGGACTTTAACTGATAACTGATTTGACTGACAATTGCTATTGTTCCCTACGAGTATCTAAATAATTATTCCACTGCTGGCAGACAGTGGTATGTTAAGTGGAAATGTGGACAATGGTTTTATAGGAATACTGGCATGAATGGTCTGTTGCTCACCCTAATGACATTATTCTGGTGCTTATTTGGACAGATAACAACCAAGAAGATGGCATTTCTGGTCAGAGCAGTGTGACTGCCTGTCATCAGCTCAGTAACTCAGAGGACAGTGATATGGAGGTGATTAGACAAGCGCAGGACAATGGCTGTGTGAACGTGGTTTTCCCTGGAACTGTGACTCAGGAAGGCTGCTGCCGCTTCGTCAGTGAGATCCTCAAGTGCGTCCTCTATCAGAGACAGCAACTGCCCATGACATATGACCAGCTGGTGTACTCCCAGAAGAAACAGCAAGCCTCCATGCAGGTGAATTAGGAACACGTGTGCACCTTCAAGATTCAAAGGCTTTATTGTCATATGCAGCTACAGCGAGAAAATCCTAAACTCCTCCAACAATGCAACATATATTAGACCATAAAATAATTAAAGTAAAAAATAGTGCAAATCATATAATGGTGCAAGTAAAATGCAGAATTAGGTAAATGATATACAGGTAAACTAGGGTGAGATCAGACAGAATACAAAATGAAATACTGTATATTGTACTTATATATAAGTATGTTGAACATAATCAGATGTATGTGCTATAAACTTATGTAAGTGATTAATACAAATGCATAGTTGGATAGGATCTTGAGACATGGCAGCCATACATGGTGGAATTTTGCGCAAATGTTAAAAAAATTAAGAAATGATGTGGATTTGAGATGAACTTAAACAGTTTGTTTAATGTTTTGCTTTTCAGGATGAAGACATAGTAGCTCGGAGGCCGGGGCAGTCTGCAGACGTGAGCTGGCGCAAGTGTCAGCAGACCCTTCAGGAGCTGGAGGAGGTGCTGCAGCAGCTGGAGGTGCTCTTCTCCCTCAGCAGGGTGCCCCGCGTGCTGCTGCTGATGGGTGGCTCCCTCACCCTCCCCAAAGAGCTGTATGAGATCAACATGGAGGCCCTGGTATTGGCTGGTGGAGACAAAAGTCTACAGGTGTCCGCATGCTTACGGCAACTCTTTCGGACTCTGTTTGTGGCCGACCTTTTGTCGGACACCAAACCTGTTCGTTTGATTCCCACCACCGTCTTGGTACTGGCCCACAGGGACTGCGGCGTAGGGTGGTTCCGCCCTAAACTACAATTTAAAGTGCCAACCCGTGTAAAGAACCGAATTATCGCTCTGTCTACTGTTCCCAGCACCTGCAAGGAACCACTGGCCCAGGGGTCCGACTGGGAGGATTATGTGTGGTTTCAGGCACCCATGACCATCAAGGGCTTCGGCAAGTGACATCAGGAGTTGGGAAGCACATAGTCTGAGATGCGGCTCTCTTTTTGGAGCCGGTTTCCTACAATTTTATTTGATTGAACTGACCTGTCCGTATTGTGAATGAATTATGAGTAACATGTTTTCTACTTGACACTTAAAAACAAAAGTGCGTTTATTGACGCTGGCAGTAAGGTGTATTATCCCCTTTTGAAATACTGAAATAATTTGTTCTTAGGAACCTTTGTTGGCATAATCTGTTTGAGCACATTGTTTCTATTTCTGAAGAATGTTTTGCAGAAAATTCTAACACTTGCTAATTGGACATCAAACACATTAATGGTGCAATACATTTTTAAAGAGCGAGAACTTGTGTCTATTGTTTTAATAGCTTTAATCTTATCTTTAGATATATTCAAGTGCCAGTATCATCTGTGTATGTGTTTACATTTTATTAAAACGATTTAAACAATGCTGACATTTCTTAACACAATCAAGCAATGAGTTGCATTGTAGTGTGGAAATAATCTTAGCAAAAATGAAGTGCATTCATATCTCATTTGGAATGAGTAAACAAAATTGAATAACAGCATTAATAATGAACAGAATATGTACCATAATTACGTTGGTGTATAAGTGCATTAACATGGTCAGAACTTCTCCACTTTTTTCACGAACTGGACAAAGTCGTTGGCTAGCAGCTGGGGCTCCTCAAAGGCAGCAAAGTGACCGCCTCGTGGCATGTAGTTGTACGACTGGATGTTTCTATACCTAATCTGTGCCCAAGACTTGGGGCAGTGCAACAGCTCGTTGGGGAAGGCGGCAAGTCCAGTGGGTACAAATATTCCTGTCCTAAAACACAAGAGGAAACCGAATCAGAGGTATGACATGGTGTGATTATAAGGTTGTCAAATTTGTAAAACAAATGACAGTTTGGATAATAGGAGCATCTAACCACATACTTTGCATCCACTCTGTTGTCTGGATTTCCCTTGAAGTTCTCTTTGTAGAAGCGCATGGAGGAGACGATGGAGCCTGTGGTCCAGTAGATCATCACGTTTGTCAGGAGGTCATCCAGGCTGAATTTCCTGTATGGATGCAGACATTATTTAACAAACAGCCAGCAACAATCCAATCATCTTTGTTGAATCTATCATACAATATATTTATATATGCCTAAAAAGACCAAAAGGCAAAACTGAAAGTTGTCTTGTACCTCTCCAGCCCACCATCCTCTAGATCTCTGTTCCTATTATCAGTCCAGGTGGAGAACTTCTCCAGGATGTAGGCCGCCAAGCCTACAGGAGAGTCATTGGCTCCACAGCCTGTAACCACAAAGCAAGATAGTTTGGATGTTTCAAATTAGAGTAATATGAGGTACATATCCAGAGTTAGTGTATACAGATGTTAAGCATTGTTCTGCTGGGGCTGGTATCATCAGCAACATTTATTTCATCCCCCTAAAAATACTCCTTTGTCAAAGAAACCTTAGTTTACCTTATAGAACACTGAAGTTGCTGGTCTACCGCTGCCACAATCGGTTAGTTTGTGATACTGTGTGACTGATGTGTTAAATTATTCGTTTGGATTCATCAGGTCAGGTCAAATGACTGTTTTATCAAATGGAGTATAGTTGCTTTAATGGAAGCATAGACAGTAAAGGCTTCAGTTCCCTGTGGATTGATGACTTTTGCCTTGTCTTTTTCTCGAAACTGAATATGGATAAATACTTCATACAACACCACCTAAAAAATCGGAACTTTCACTTAAAGCGCTTAATGAATAGTCAACTGAGATAATAAAATACTAGCAACTGTTTGCTTGCCTCAGGTGGTTTGTCTTTGGCCTGTCAGCAGTGTCAATATGATCATCAGAATGTGTCCCCACCTGCAGTGTCTGGTTTAGTGGCCTGGATGTGAAGGTAGCCGCTTTCCTTTAGGATTTCCCAGACATTCTTCTCAAAGAAAGGGAACAACCGGCGAACATCTTCCCGACTCAAGCCCACCAGGAAGGGCAGATAAGGTCCAACAATGAGGGAAAGCATCACTTTGAACCCTTTGTTTGACATACACATGTTTAAGTGCAGACCTTTCACGCATCTGGAAAAGATTACAAAAACATATCAATTACAGTTAATGTCTAACAGGATTTGAATCTGTATTAAGTTACAAATTATAGCTAGAAATGCTAGTTTTGATCATGTTTTTTCTTTTGACCTTTCTCCAGCCTACAGGAATTTGTCGTGCAAGTAGTTTTGGTGGATTGTGAACTTTGCAAACAGCAAACACTTTCACATTTCTGTAAGAATCTCACATTGCTCCCTTTTATTAAATAAACAAGTGGGTGTGGGAAATTCCACTGAAGTGATACAACTTGAGGCATGTTATGGCTTGTTTTTCTGTCTTACTGCGGTTTCATCTGTGACATGTTGGTGGTGATGAGAGAGCCCCAGTCTCCACCCTGCAGATAGAACTGGGAGAATCCTAAACGCTCCATCAGTGTCAGGAAAATTCGGGCAGCAGCGAGACTGTTAAATCCTGAAAAGATACAAAAAAAACACATCTGTTCATCTGCTGCTCTAGCAAAAATACATACATTGCTTAGAATCCTCTACCTTGTTTGTGGGAGGCTTCTGAGAAAGCGTAGCCAGGGATAGATGGACAGATGATCTCAAACACAACACCATCCTGGTTCTCTGTGAGAAGTGGCAGAATTCTGTAGAACTCATAGAAGGAGCCAGGCCAGCCGTGAACGAGCATAAGAGGCAGAACCTTTTGGTTGTCACGGTGTGGTGGTCGCACGTGAATGAAGTGCACATCCAATCCTGCATCAAAGCAAAAGCATTGGTGCTTAAAGAAAGTAAATAGTGTGTGGAATGATTATTTAAAAATATTACTCAAAAGCAAAACCTGTTGATATAGCTTGGGGCTGTGTGTACCTTCTATTTTGGTTTTGAAGTGTGGATACTTGTTAAGCACCTCCACCTGCTTTTTCCAGTCAAATGTGTGTCTCCAATAGGAAACCACTTTCTTGAGATGTGTGGAGTTGAATCCATACTGGAAGCAGCTATCTTCCAAAGGATCAGCATAGCGGGTTCTGTCAATGCGCTCATGAAGGTCCTGTTGAGTAAGAGCACTGTTGATTACTTGTCATAAATATGTCTGAATGCTACTTTAAAAATATGATTAGTAATGATTAAACAGTTTGTTAAGAGCTCAAAGGGACCTCTATCTCTTCATCTGAGGTTTGCACTTTGAATGGATATATTTGATCATCCTCTGACAGTGGCTTCTCTCCTGCTCCCCACCATCCTTC
This sequence comes from Gymnodraco acuticeps, assembly GCF_902827175.1. NCBI lineage: Eukaryota > Metazoa > Chordata > Actinopteri > Perciformes > Bathydraconidae > Gymnodraco > Gymnodraco acuticeps. The sequence continues at coordinate 395,499 of NW_022989803.1, read as the reverse complement.
ACCAAGGGGGATACTTTTGACTTGTCTTCTCTTCTGCACCATGTATGCCAATATGCCCCCAGCTGCCACTGCTGAGCCTATTAGGAGTTGCTTTTGGAAGGCATCCAAACTGCAGAATGTTCCCCTGCAGAATGTGGGAAAATAAGAAAACAAACACATTGATAATCACAGCTGTAGAATAAGTATAAATATATTACAGGTACATATTTAGCCAATTGGGGAATTCGTCGCTTATCCTACTTACTTAAGAACCTGGAGTCTTTCCATTGCGCAGTTCCAAAGGTGAGTTTTTTTCTAGCCTGCACTTGTAGGGCAGAGGTAAAAACTTTCATTTTCCGCACCGCTCATCGAATTTTGTGCAAAGCAAGCCAAAATCCAAACCACATGCGTTTCAACATACCTTGGTTGCCTCCTCTTAAGTTTTCCCTTCAGATAATGTAGGAATGTGCTCAAGTGGTGGTGGAAAAGGCCACTACGGGAGTCGGGGATGAACAAATCACATTCGCGACTGGCTCAAATGAAAATCAAGAGGGAGGGGTTTGTGTTGCAGAGCTTGATGATTGGCTGCGAGAGGTGTCAATCCCCGTGAAAAAAACAGCCGTTGCCTTGTTGTTTATATAAAAAGTAGGAGAAAACGCCGAGCTGTTGTTTTTGTGATATTGCTTGTTACAGTAAGACAAGAGACATGATGTGGAAGATTGTCCTCCCTGTTCTTGCGGCGGTTTTTGCCGTCGGCTCATCAACAATGGTCGGGGGGTATATAAACATAGATGTCAATGACGAAGGGGCTCAAAATGCCCTCAATTTCGCTGTCGTCGAACACAACAAGCAATCCAACAACATGTTCCTCAGCCAGGTGGCGGAAGTGGTGGGGGTGAAGAGACAGGTTGGTAACCTTTAAGCTGGGCTTTTGAATATCTTAAGATTTGACTTTACAGACATGGTAAAAATCAAGATACTTTGTTTATATGCAACCGTTGTCGTGGGCCTGCTTTTACGCCTGCGCCCATCAGGCTAAATGTTTCCTTGTCACTCCTTATCCACATAAAGGCACATACAACAGCAGAGGGGGGAGAAGTACTCAGATCTTGTAAAAGTAGGCTACCAGATTTGATTATAATTAATGATGCATTAATGTGTTTATCAAAGCTGGTAAAGGTGCAGCTAGTTTTAATTACTTTGTATACTGTAGGGTAGTTACTGAATGTTACTCCAGATGTAATTTAAGTATTATTTATTTTTCTCATCATTAATCCAAGTCTGCAAAGTAACTATAGGCAAGGCAAGGCAAGTGTATGTATATAGCACCTTTCAACACAAGGCAATTCAATGTGCTTTACAAAAATGAAAGACATTGTTGACATATTGTGTAGGCAACTAAAAGTAGCCTACACAATAAATGTAGTGGAGTAAGAGAACACCATTTACCTCTGAATTGTAGAGGTACAAAGTGTACTCACTCAGTGTCTCAAATTGTACTTTAGTACAGTACTTTAGTGATAATCTCTGTCTGACACCCCTAATCCAATCAAACCCTGTTATATGAAGTCTGAATGTTTGTCACTATAAGATGTCATGGAAGACCACCCAAGCTTTTAAAAATGCATAAATGAGACATTAAGAATCTGATCATGATAATTGTTGTGATCTTTTAAACTTTGGTGGGATGTAATAGCTGACAGTTTTGCCTTGATTCTGCATTGCTAAAGGGCTTTATCATAAAGGTTTTCAATGATTTGTTTTTCTAACAACAAGTTCTTCTTACAGTTGGTTGCTGGTATGAAATATGTCATAACCGTGAGAATGGGGAACACCCCCTGCAGAAAGGGCACTGCAAACGAAGTGTGTGCCATCCACCAAGACCCAGCCCAGGCTCTGGTAAGGACTTTATTAAGAGGCTCCAATCTCAGCTTCAGGAAGAAATAAACCCCAATTGTATTTATTAATTGGAAGCTTTTAGACGTAATGTTTAAATTCCATACAGTAGACTTGTATTGCTATCCTGAACAATAGACCACAAACTATCAGATTGTGAATTCATTTGGTACTTACTTCCCCTATATGAGTTATCGGGTTTTGTTTGTTGCTGTCTGCAAAGAGAAGTCAGGGAGGAGAACTGCCTCCTACATTTTACCTAGATGACTAAGCTTAACAAATAATTCTACATTTGCCTATTAAAAATGAAAGAGGTCCATTGAAAGAGGAAAATATTTGATTACTTAAATAAAATCTGATTCTTAAATAATCAGGATCTTTGAACATGGGGAATGGGGGATGATAAGGTTTGCAAGTTATGCTATGTTGATCTTTGACTTTGATCTAATCTCAAAGTTGCAATGCTATATTCTGTGCTACAATGCTATACAAATATATATATATATATATGATGTAACTTTTTTTCTTTTTCAGCCCTACCAGTGCGAATTCACAGTGCTGGTCGTCCCATGGCGTAATGAGACTAGGATGCTCGGGCAGAAATGCTAGAAAGAGAACTACGTGGAAAATCTCCAGTGCTGGAATTGTTTGCGGAATATCCCTCAATCGGAACAATATGTTTTCGGTTAGATAAACCAGAAAAATATTAACTTTTCCATTTTATGCCTAAGCTACTATACTTTATGCTAAATTCAATACCTGTTGCAATGTTTGACATTGACATTAATTTTAAAAGAGCCACTTTGTACTGCTTAATCACTTAACCTAGCAAATACCAAATAATTATTAACTGAACTGTTGATTAGGCTATTAAAACATGCTGTTTTGAAATGATAATAAAGCATCTTGTCAACCTACATCAATGTTCATGTGGTGAATGTAAATCGATATTAGACTTTTGCTATCCAGGTCTCAGATTGATATTTAATCATTTTATAGAAACATGTTTTGTTGTGATTCTTTAGCATACATTAAAGGTGGGGTAGGTACGTTTGAGAAACCGGCTCGAGATCATGCTCGAGATACACTTTTTGTTATATTCCATGGAATGCTCTCAACATCCCGATGGCAATGAATATCTTAAGTGCTTTGACAAAAAATCATAGACTGCAAAAAATCCATAAAAAAATGTCATCTGTGGAAGCCGCAGTACTGTAAAAAGCACGACCAATCATTTTAGCCGGCCCGGCTAAAATAACTGGATGGCCTACCTGCCTGTCAGCCTTCCATCTGTGCACAAACTTATCTCGTGCCCTCATTGGTCATGTTCGTGTTCATGTTCATGTGTGTTGGAGGGGCTCTGTAAGGAAGTAGCAGATTTCTTCCGGCTGTATATTTTCAAATTCTAGCACACTCGAGCTGGTTACCTGGCCAATAAGATAAAAGTGTTATTTAAGATGAGAAGTTTAAAAAAAACAAAAAAAACATTTCTGCCTCTGCAGATCAATTAATTTTGTTCAATCACCTCCGTAAAAGCATCCAACTAAACATTTCTATATATTTTTTTATTCGAATACAGAGCATGAAACTAGTTTTACCAGTTCTAAACTCTTGTCCCTAGTTGGGCTTTTATTTTGAAAATCGATACCGGATGTTTGAACTTTAACGGTTGGCAATTTATTAGCCATCAATGTTTCAGCTTTATTCATTTAGAATCATCTCTTCTTAAATAATTGCACAAATGGGATGACTCAAAATGGGATAAAAACAAAAGCTTTTATTTTCGGACAGGAAGTATTTTTCTGTTTAAGTATAGACCACACGTCACACGCCCATCTGGTATGAGTGACAACCACATACTGAACACAAGCATGACCGTCAGTAAAATGAATGATTTACTAATGCTGAGGCCATTTTTATTGTAAGTGAACAGTTAAACCGATACTCAGGGAAACTGCATTATTAAAGAATCTGCACTCCCGAAGCATGAAGGTCCTGAACAAAGACGAACTAAAGGTTGCAGAAGGAGTTCTCCTGAAGCACTTACCCAGGAGTTTAAAGGTGCTATTCGACACCAGCCAATATGTCAGCGTACTCGCAGTGTCTTTCATCCTAATATAGGTAATTATTGCTCTAAACGACTCTTGTTTTCAGGTATACGGTTTCCTCTATGGCATAAACAGGAATAAACCAAGCACACTGGAGGTAATCGTTGATACATGGCCTAATTTTAACATCATCATTTGTAGACCCGACCCAAAGGTGAGTTCATATCCCATTGGAGAATTGGATACATTGTGGACTTTATTGACATTATTTCTAGATCTGTGTTTACTTCACAGAACAAGCGCGCTCTGGAGTTCATGAAAAAAGTCACGTACTACAGCATGGATGACCAGATTTTAAGAAAAGTGCTGACAGAAGAAAATGCAATTGACTGGAGCACTTATTTTCTTATTGGAGGTGAGTTTATATCAGTGTTTATCATTCCACAGGTAGTGTAGGTGTATGTCATTGGTGTAATGTAACTACAGGTAAGTAACCCTTCATTAAACCAAATACTTTAGGCCTACATAGGTAACCGTAATATTTCAATGGTCACTTATGGCTTTTAGCAATACAATTCAAAGTTAGCCTATATGTGTGTATACATGTTTTATTTGCAGTTTGTGAAGGAACCATATTTTCTCAGTCCACATTTGTATACACATGTAGCCTACGTTGAACTCTAAAATATTAAGTGACTATATTATTATTAATATTACTGTGACCGTGATATAATGTATATTATTATGAAATGGGCCATTCTGCATGGTGAGAACTTTTACTTTCGGTAAATTATGTATATTTTGATGACAATACTTGAGAAAAATGTTGAATGCAGGGCTTTTCTTGAGAGGAGAGTACTTCAACATATATCTAAATACTATTATACTAGTTACAACTTTATGAAAACAATTTTACCCAGGAAACGTACAGTATGACAACAGTTAATATACATTATTATGAAACTACCAAACCGTTTACTTGAACTCCAGACCGTAACAACTGTAACAGTAACACGGTTGTTAGACATTAAAACATCACTTATATGATCCTTACAAACTTCATTTTGATTGCAATCCTTACAACTGTAATTAAGTAATTTTACAATGGGGTTTTACATTTTTTCCTGAGTGGAAGGGGTGATAAACTGCATCATTTACTAATGGTGAAACTCTTGCAAAGAAAAATGTCAGAATGGTGTAAACATGTGATTACTCTTTGTCCTACAGGATTTGACATTTCTCATGACCCCATCCTCAAAGAAGTGTCTTCTAACAGAGGAATCAACAACCGATGCTATACTGCAGTGCGCCTTCTGTATTTGCCAGACAGCACCCATCTGCTCAAACCAGCAGCTGACAGGTACAGTCAGATCATTACAACGTACTTTTAAGGATATGTGTGCACATTTCACTCATATCTGTAAAAAGGAAAATAATGTTGAAGATGACAGTTATCATAATCTGTTTCTCTGCAGTGAGCTTGAAGCAAGGATTTCATCTCTTAACCTTTCCCATGTTGACTTGGTGAATAAAACCTGGAAGTTTGGAGGGAATAAGCAGGGTTACAGGAACATTGAAAACCTCATCAGCAACTTCCCATCATGCTGCATCACTGACGGCCAGGGTCAACCGCTGTCCTGGATCCTGGTGTATGATTACTGTGCATTGGGCTTATTGTACACTCTGCCAGAGCACAGAGGGAAAGGCTACGGCAAAGTCCTGGTCAGCGCCATGGCCAAGAGACTACACTCTCAGGGCTATCCGGTGTACTGCTTCATAGAGGAGGAGAATGACACCTCCTACAAGCTCTTTAAAAATCTGGGTTTCATTGAGGAACCCTCTTACAGGGCGGCATGGTTGGAATTCAACTTTTGATTTTGTACTCATTGTGATCGAGTTTATAGCTGACATAATATCAGGTAAACATTGTTTTTCTCAGTGAATGAATATGGGAGCAAACTATTCAATTTACAAATGTTAAAGGCTCTCCAAAACAATGCATAAAAACCTGTTTGGTAACAATGGTTCCCCTAAATAAAGACATGTCATGCATACGTGTTGTAGTCATGTTTTGTTAAAAAGTATGTTCTTCTTTTCACACTACCTGCATCAAAGCTTCAGCAGCTTCCCACAGGTTTTTTTCAATACAATAAAACAAATATTCACACTTCTGAAACAAGCAATGTCTTTGTTGTATCAGTCTAGTTATACTAGACAGATTTATTGGTGATGGTCTACAAACATATTAAATAATACACTGGACATCAGTGCTATAAAAGTAGCCTAACTTAGTAAATGTACACAAGTACTGTACTTAACTACACCGTTGCAGTACTTGTACTTTACATGAGTATTCACATTATATGCTATTGAATACTATAACTCAACCATTTTGCAGGCCAATTTATTACTTTTGACTAAACATTTTTATATTTTTTTACGAAATATATATCACCTAATAAATGATGATGTATCATTTTAGATTAAGATGCTCATCAGTAAATGCAGTATTTAAATTACCCCAACATTTTCTAGCTACAACACTGAAGTCGGATATTAAACATGAGTTAATGTTTAATAACCGATTTCAGTGTTGTAGCTAGAAAATGTAAATAAATTGTATAAGGTGAAATTATGAAACAGTAATGTCAAACGAATAGCAATATAGGACATAAGTAAAACAAGTAAAACAGATCTGTCACGTTACATGACCAAGATTTGTACTACCTTTGTTAGTCACGTGTCGAAAGTGCGACTCGGATTTCCAGTCTATGCTCGGAAGCCAACTTTAGCTTTGCTTTTTACTGGCACGCTCTACACACTTCCATGTGTTCCCGATCTGTTTACTGCACTTCTGTACGGGTTCATTGATATTCCTGACTTGAAAGACTTTACCAGAAGTGAACATGGAACTGACCGGAGAGCAGCTGAAAATGGCTGAGACTCAGCTGAAAATATATTTACCTCGGTCGCAACAGGTGTGTCCAGTCAGAACTACTGTTGAACATATCTGATAACATAGCCTATTGCAAGCGATTGCAAGCCGATGATCACTGCCTATTATTCTTTTTTTGCTTGAACAAAACGTTGAATGTACCCTCTCCCTTAATAACTGATCAAACAATTATTTAGATTACTAAGTAACCAACTTTTTATTTTAAAGGTGTAGGCTATGGTTATTTGGTTATTTGAGTCAGATCAGACCCAGGGAGAGTTTTTGTGGATAGATGGCCAGAGTTCAATGTCATTGTCTGCAAACCGCAATATGAACAGGTAAGTAGGCTACTTACCTAGTATGTATTAAATATATGTATCTGTATTTCTGCATACACTGCAATTCCTCACATCTCTTTTCTTACAGAAGGGGGATCTATTCAAAGACATACCAGTTTTTGCAATTGATCAAGCTATTCTCGAGGACATCATAACGAAGTCCAACGTTCTGGACTGGACCCAGTTCATTTGCATTGGTAACACTTTTTTTGTTTGAATGAATAACACTGTAGCCATTCAGTGTCAGTCATTGCTCTTACAAAGTGGCGCTATAATCACTGAAAACAATCATAGCGTAAACGCCCTGATCTTTGCAGTCCCGAAGGAATAATGCGGATTTTGCAATGTCATCTTCAAGATTTTAATTGTATTGTCTTTTGTTTTATTGTGTTCAAAGTTCTCCAACGATTGAGGCATATCATGCCAGCAGTTAATGTCTTTCCAATACCACAGAAAGTGCAAAGATCAGTAACATAGTCATTACAATACCTAAATGATTATCTAGCCAGATGGCCATAGAGCAAAGTGCTTGTAAAACAATCACAGGTAAAACAGAAAAGGGTTAGGGAGAAGCCATTTGATGAGATAGGGATTCATCTCATAGGGGTAGTGAAAACCTCTATTCCAAGATGATTAAGAAAAAACATATCTATTTTCTACTTCTATCAATAGAGCAACTTTGTGATGTCTTCAAAATATATCATATTCTGATCTTTAAACCTGTTTCAATAAATAAATGTCACTGTAACCAAAAGGAATACACAATTACTTTGTAACACATGTATTAAAGCATGTTATTGTCATATCTTATATCAAAACGAATCAATCTTCGCCACATGGAGATATTAAAAGCAGTAGCATCAGAAAAAGGCGTGTCCAGCAGCCAACTGGCAGTGTGTCACATGATGATACTTAAGGATGTTTCCAACCTTCCCTCTATAGACAGGTAGAGCCTAACCATGACGTTCATTCAAATTATTATCTTACATTTAATATTTCAACAATAAAGAACGATGCTCTGAAAGTCCATCTGCTCTGTTCTGCATCAGCCCAGGGATTTCACTAAGCTCTCTGGATGAGTCCCACGTTGGCTTGGTGAATCAGATGTGGAAGTTTGCGAAGAACAAGGAAGCTGTGAGGATGATCCGGAACATGCTCGCAAACTTCCCCTCCTGCTGTGTGCTGGACGCAGAAGGAAAGCCTGTGTCCTGGATCCTGACCTATGCCTCATGTGCAATGGGCATATTGTACACTCTGCCAGAGCGCAGAGGGAAAGGATACACCAAAGTCCTGATCAGCACCATGGCCAAGAGACTACACGCTCAGGGCTACCCCGTGTACTGCTTCATAGAAGAGGAGAACGAGACCTCCTACAAGCTCTTTAAAAACCTAGGCTTCACTCAGGACCCTTCACACAGGGAGGCCTGGTTTGGATTCAATGATTGAATGAATGAACACCTAGAAGAAGAAGAAGTTGACTAAAATGATTAAAGAACATACCAATTGTAGTCATTGGTCATGATTACATTGACACATTTAACCCACCTACTGAATGGGACAATGTTATATTTTTAGTTAAGGATCAGAGGCGCTATAATAAAAGGACTTGCTTTAAGGAAATGCTCTCTCTTCACAAATCTCATCTCTTTTCCACAAAAGAACTTGAAGCCTGACTTGTACTGAAATGAGAAGAAAAACAATCTTAAAGTAATGTCAATTCTCAAATAAAAATATTTGTTTCAATTATTAGTTGTTTGTAAAATGTTAAATGTTAAATGTTAAATATAGAATGAAATTGCCACAACTGTAGCCAAAAGTCAAGTCTGAGACCTGGTTAATAACAGCATTATAAAATAGTATTAATGCATTTACCTCTGACTTATATCAATGATAAAAACAAAAGCGGAAATTAGTTACAATATTTTTTTTTTCTTAAACTGCTGCCTGCTTTACCTTTGTTCTGTGAAGTTTTCGAGACGAAGCAGCCAAGTTGACCAGTACTTCAACATTAGCTCTGAGCTCAATTGATGAGCATGTGCAGGGGAGCCATCCTTATAGGCCACTATAATGAGACCATTTTCAACCTGCAATGAGAGGAGATCAGTTAGGTTGTTCTTTTGTGTGACACACTGTAGCTTACATCCAGTGTTTAAAAAGACTAAATCTGTTCCTTAATATTCTATAATGTATCTTTCAAGTAAGTCATCTGACTTCAGGCTGAGACAGATACATCATCTGGGGAAAAAGCAGAGAAATCTAAATATCACATTGTTTATGTCAGTACCTGGTACTTGTAGTTGCCATCACTGTTCAAAGCCCCGGCGTAGGCTGCCACCTGAATAGGATTGTCAAAAGTGTTGCTCAAGAATGGTTTGGGCTTCTCTGAAGTCTTCCAGTCAATAAGACATAGCACTCCCCTGCAGAAAAATACAGGCAGTCAAGCCAAGTGTTGAGTGGGAGAAAAAAATCTATCTCTGTGTGTGAATACAAATATCTACCTGTAGCGAGCAACACAATCCATAATTCCCAGATAGTTGAGCTCGGCATGTTGCACAGTGCTTTCAGTGGCTCTCACTGCACTCACATCTGCCAGAACATGGGAGATGCTCTCCATGTATCCCTGTACATCAGGTTGGTACTCTGCTTTCTCAGAGGATTCTTTATCCATGCTTGTTGCATCTGATATCAGAGTGTCCTCCACAGTTGAATGGAAAAGCTTCCCTTGCCTAAATAAATCTGATGAAATAAAACAACTTTAGTCACTTTTTACTCTTAACACTACACATGTAAGTTACCATCCCACACACAATTTATGTTAGAAAACTTACTCTGACTGTACTCTTGGAAGCCTTCTTCTCCAAGTTGTGCGATCATCTTCCTCTTCCACCTCTCCAGGTAGAAGATCTGCTCTCGGGAAAGGGTCTGCTGAAGAATGCGTGTGACACTGGGTACCGGAGACCTGTATTTGCCCCGGTTCAACAAAATCCGGGCTGGAGGTCCTGACTCTGCCTCCTCTGTTTCTACAGTCTCTTCGCAGTTTAAGAAGGGATGCAGATTTTTGGGTACCCTCACCTCTGATCTCGAGGAGGGGTTTTGAGCTTTCACAACAGGTCCATAAATGTGCTCGTCCTCTTCTTGGAGGTTCTCTGGGGTTTGGGAACTGACCTTGGATGACATGACTGCCTTAACAAGAGAGGAGTATCGCTCAATGTCCACTGAGCTGTACGGGCTGTGTCTCTTTGTGGAACTTAGGCAATGACAAGCAGAAAAATTGCCCACAAAAAGGGAGGTGCATTGAGGGACCATGATGCTTCCAACGCACCCCACGCGTTTAAGAATGAACATTGTTACAACTTCCACACAACAAGCTTAGAGACAATAACCGATTAGACAACTAACTATATAAACGTTCATTGGTTACAGTGTTTAAACAGTATTTTTAAGTTTTTTGCCTCCATGTTGGTCGCGGTACTTGCTCCGGCATGTTCCAGAGTAACTCCAAAGAAACACAATGGTTTCTGTACGACGCGCCTTTTCGGTTGCACCAACTTCCTGTTTTGAGGTGCAACGTTAGAGACTACATTTCCCAGAATTGAAGTGTGTACCTGAGCCGGTGGTACTGCTTTTTAATTATGTTCTCTTATTATGCATTTTACGCCTTACCAGTACTTCGCCTAATAATAACACAGTAAAGTAGTGTTGCTGGAAATAAGTTGTCATAAAATAAAGTAACAAATGTTTGGTATGATTGACTACGTTGAGAACCAATCGTAGCATTTGTAAATTCGCCGTCGTCCAATCAATTCACTCGAAGGCGGGATTTAGTCTGACGTTGTCAAGTCGGGATGGAGGCGAAGAAAAAACGGTTTGACAGCTAACCAGTCAGCAGAGGGGGAGCTTCCTGCATATAGTTTTGTTTTTTGGGTTGTTGGCCTGTTCTTGCCTTTTCGTCGATTTCAGTCCAATTATGACATCCACCATAGACGAAAGCAATAAGGAAAAGGTAAGTTAAATGGTTCTCGACATATAGCACCTAAAGCCAACTCCGTTAGCATCAATGTAGCTAACTTTAACGGTTGCTTTCTGGCCGCTAACTTGTGTTGTTTTCTGTCTAACCTACGGTATGTAGGTTAGCCTCAAGCTAAAACTAGCTAGTGTTTAATCGATCACACTATCAAGAAGTGGGTAACTTTAACCCCGTGGTGTCAAACTGCATCCATGTTGGAACAAGTATCGTTTGCAAACATACTGAAAGTGAGGACAATATGAAACGGTTTACACAATTTTTTCACAACAACACAAGATGTAAAAGTGAAGAAAAGTAACGAAGCGTTAGCATGATTGACATGTTGTTATCTTGATCTAGTGTTTTGACTAAATTAAAGGACTGTTTTGCAGAATCGTACAGCACACTTGCCTGTGGTAATTCAGTGGACTTGTGAGAAGTTATTAGCATTCTGACAGGTGCTGATTTTAATTTGTAGGTTTAGATTTGTTCCTTGTCGATCTGGAGGATGTAAAGTTATTTTGTGGTGCAGTTGTGTTGTGTTTCTAAAATGTTGTTCATTTCATTGAAATCAACAAGGAAAGAATGACAATTAAACTATCTTAAATGACCACAAACTTGAATTGACACCTTAAAACAAAACGTCAACATAATATCATGTGTGATAGATACACCCTATAAATGAAAAACTGAGTAAAGACAATAAGATAAACAAAGGTGTGTAACCATGCCTTAAGCAAAAGCAGGACTGGATTCTGAACCTACTGTTAGACCAAAGGTCAGCTGCCTCCAGACCTTTAAAACCACACCATGGAGGGAGATGGGCTTCTGGATCGCAACATTGTATCTGATAACAGAACATTCCTCTGATAGCAGCTATTTGTATAATGTCAGGCTAGGAAAGACCCCAAACACTCAGGAATTGTGGTGTTGCATTACTAGCTAGGATGTTGGTGATACCATTACAATGTTAATCATGAACCCTGACCGATAACTGGTATTATTGATCCAGTATTCAAAATGTAACAGTCCGAACCTGTGCTTGATTAGTGTTTCAGCTACACTTTTTACAGGTGTGTGTGTGTGTGTGTGCGCGTGTGCGCGTGCATGCGTGGTTTACACAGAAGATCTGCCAGCTACACTGTCTTGGATAACCTTTGTTTATTCTTTCTCTATAGATGCGCTCTGTGTCGGTAGATCTAAATCATGATGCCTCTCTTCTCATCGACATTCCTGATGCACTCTGTGAAAGGGACAAAGTCAAGTTTACTGTCCATACAAAGGTGAAAAAACCAACACAACACTTTCAACCTTTTGAATATTCTATTTGGGGTGTTTGCTGTAAGTTTGATAATACACATTTTTCGAAATGCAATTCAATTATTGTTTGTTTCCCCAGACCACCCTTAGCTCTTTCCAGAAGCCAGATTTCTCTGTTCCAAGGCAGCATGAAGACTTCATCTGGCTACATGACACTTTGGTTGAGACAGAGGACTATGCTGGTCTTATAGTAAGTTGGTCTACTTTCAGACATGACTAACAGAGATTGAAAGAGGCTGCAATATCACTATTTTTCTTTGGGCCTGTATAAAAGAAGGAGAAATGAAAACATAGGCCCAAAGTGTTTGTGCTAATTAAGAATCAAACTGTCCTCCTTTTCAAAGAATATGCGTGTGCTTAAATACTATATAACACATTGAGGCCATTTAACCTTTTAACTACAGTATCTTAATGATGTCATATTTTCTCTTGCTTTTCATAGATTCCTCCAGCACCCCCGAAGCCGGACTTTGAGAGCCCCAGAGAGAAAATGCATAAACTTGGGGAAGGTGAAGCCACTATGACCAAGGAGGAGTACTCTAAAATGAAGCAGGAGCTGGAGGCGTGAGTGTAACACTCAAAGAAAACACCACATATTGCCTTGTATTATTTAAAAAGTGTCATGTTTGATACTTTACAAAAGTCTCTGAAAATACACAACAAAACATCTTCTTGCTGTCTTGGGTTTTCCTTTCAGTGAATACCTGGCTGTGTTCAAGAAAACTGTCCAAGTGCACGAAGTCTTCCTGCAGAGAGTGTCCTCCCACCCCATGTTGAGCAAAGACAGAAACTTCCAGATTTTCTTAGAGTATGACCAGGATGTAAGTTCCCCATAATGCTGACTTCCTTTCCTGAGTTGTCCGTTGGAAAAGAGGAAGTTGAGTTTACTGGACACATGTGACACATGGCTTCCATCCTGCTGTGATCAGCACTTATGCTTATCTATGAAGTATTTGGCAGTCAGTGGCTGTGGTGTTTGTTAACAGAACTTAGCTAAGAGTTAAACACATCTATTGGTACATTACAAACATGACTTCATACCCTTCTTAGTTCCCACAACATATCATACACTGATTTCTTCTCATGGATTTGATATGATCAATCTCTTAATTCTGTCTTTTAAGCTTACTGTGAGAAGAAAGAATGCCAAGGAAATGTTTGGAGGATTCTTTAAAAATATGGTGAAGTCAGCTGATGAGGTCCTTATCTCAGGAATCAAGGTGAGCTTCATGCATGATGCGATATGTGCAAAAAAACTAGATCACAGCCGCAATGTTGTAGCTACTTCCCCATTCACCTTTGGCTGTACGTATTTGTGTCCTAAACAGGAAGTGGATGAATTTTTTGAGCAGGAGAAGACATTCCTGCTTGATTACTACAGCAAGATAAAGGATTCTACTGCCAAAGCAGAGAAAATGACCCGCTCGCACAAAAGTATAACTTTGACATTGCCACGATAATGTTAAGTCGAGTATAATTCACAAAGTTGTATATGAAATTTGTTTAATTTTGATGGCTTTTTTTGTTGTTATTACAGACATTGCAGATGATTACATTCACATCTCTGCCACTCTGAACACTCTCGCTGCTGATGATAGCACAGCAAATAAAAAGTGAGTTTAATGTTCCATTCAAAAGGTGAATGATGATGAGGATGATGATGATGATGATAATAATAATAATAATAGCTTCGATTTCTATAGCGCCTTTCAGGGGACCCAAGGTCGCTTCACAAGTAATAGTGCAAAGACAAACATAACAAAACAAAAGACAGACAAACAGAACAACAGATCGATTTAGGGGCCGAAAGCCTTGGCAAACAGATGGGACTTGAGGGCCCTTTTGAAGGCTTCAAGTGTGGGGATGTTGCGGATCTCCGCAGGGAGAGCGTTCCAGAGGGTGGGGGCTGCCACACTGAAGGCTCTATCCCCATAGGTTCGCAGTTTGGTGCGGGGGGTGGTAAGCAGGCCAGAGTCTGAGGACCGCAGGTTCCGGGGTGGGGCATGTGGGTGAAGGATGTCCGATAGGTACTGGGGGGCAAGGGCATGGAGGGATTTGTAGGTAAGGAGGAGGATTTTGTAGGATATGCGGGACTTGACCGGCAACCAGTGTAGGTGGATGAGGGTGGGAGTGATGATGCCAACTGTATTAAATCACATTACTTGCTACGACGTAACTTCACACTTATGTTATGGCATCACTTTTTTCTCAGGCACCTGGAGAAGTTGTCAGACCTGTTTGAGAAGCTCAGAGTAAGTAGACCTTCAATTACCAACACAGCCTTTGTAAATATTTGTTCTGATTTATACTTTCTTTACATTGTGGCGGCTGCTATATGTCATTTTTTTGCCGCTGCAGAAAGTAGAGGGAAGAGTAGCATCTGACGAGGAGCTGAAGCTCACAGAGCTGCTCAGATATTACATGAGAGATATCCAGGCGGCCAAGGTGAGACATATTTATCTTCTGCCTTTATTCAACATGCACATATTCACAACATTTATCAAGTTCATGTATTGCTGCTTATCAAACGATTTACAACCTAAGATAAAAATACTAATCGAAATAACAAACACTCTTCTACTGGTCAACTACATTTTTTGTCCTGCACATCTTCCACAATCGGTTTTCTGCAAACATGAAATTAGATTTTAAAGTAGTGGATATTTTCCAAATGAATGCTAGTCCTCTCTGTCTCTGTTTCTATTTCTCATGTTAAACTTTCTGGAACATGTCAGGACCTTCTGTACAGGCGAGCCCGGGCCTTAGTGGACTACGAGAACTCTAACAAGGCTTTGGATAAGGCTCGACTGAAGAGCAAGGACATTCCCCAGGCAGAGGAGCACCAGCAGCAATGTCTGCACAAATTCGACAAGCTCTCAGAGTCCGGGAAGAAAGGTTTGTGAACTGGTGCAGAAGAAACTCACACAAACAGTATGAGCTGTGCAAGCTTTTGTTTTCAACTGGACACTGTTTTCCTCATAGAACTCACCAGTTTCAAGGGCAGGCGTGTCGTGGCCTTCAGGAAGAATCTCATAGAGATGGCTGAGCTGGAGATAAAACATGCCAAGGTGAGCGGCACATTAAAAACAGATGTGTAAACTCTAACTACATTCCCATAGGCACATAACCACTGTGTTGATTATTGTCATCTAAATGTACTAATCAATCACCATTACACAGCCATTAATTAAACTGACACCTTCAGAAAATCCTCTGTTGTAATGTCTCAATCATCATATATAATTATTATCGATAACAAAATCAATAATATTTTTGAGAATGCAAACAGGTTTCTACTTTGTCAGCACTGGTTTTGTTCGGTTTCAACACATAGTGAAACATTAAAGTGACAAAGTTGGTTTTTAAATCGTATTTTTGCTCCAAATAACAGAACAAAACATGTAACAACAAATAACTAAACAAAACATAACCGGGGGGGGGGCGGGGGGGATGCAAGGATGACTTCCTAAGACAGCTGATTGTGACATACACAGGACATTACATACACAATACATTACACAGGAGATGCCATATTGACAGGGTCAGACAGGGGAGCTGCGGACAGTGAACCGCAATCCTCCTGTCTCCCCTCAAAATCCCCCAGCAGAGAAGCTGCACGCTCCATATTCAGTAGGTCCAGATACTCCCTCAGCCATGAGTCCCTAGTAAAGCAGGCTGGTTTGCGTTCCTTCCAGTTTAGTAGCATGAGTCTTTATGTGGCTAAACAGCCCAATGTCCAGAGCTGATCGGCAGTCCTTGCAACATTGCCATCTGGCTTGAGACCCAGTAGACATGCAATGGGACATGTAGGGAAATTAACTTTTAAAGATTCAGACATTAATGATATTACTTCTGACCAATGTTTTTTTTACCGCTGGGCATTCCCAGAGTAGGTGCAACAATGTACCTCGCTTGCCACATTCATGCCAGCATAAGTCTCTGTGTTTATTGTCCATCTTGGATTTTGTAACAGGGGTGATGTAAGCTCTATTGAGAATTTTGAACTGTATGATCCTGAATCTTACACATTTAGAAGAGAACATAGCTGACCTCCAAATGGAGTTCCATTGCAAAGCAGACAGAGAGATATTCAAGGCATGCTCCCAGGACAGTTGGACAGGAGAATAGGTATTCGGGGCAACCCTAGATAATAATTTATAAATGTTAGAGACCACACCGGATGATATGATTGCTTTCTTGAGGCGCTGGTCCTCTTCCATACATGAAGCAGTACATTTTGTACTAATAATAGATGCTATTTGTGCATATGATAGAAAAGATGAGTCTGAGTCTGGGTTTGGTCTCCTTTAAATTGTATTTAACGCCGCCAGTCTGTTTGCTGGAAGTTCTAACCATAGGATCATTCTGAAATTAGTTTTAACACACCGTGTCTTCTTTGGGAATTTCTTCAGCCTTGAATCCTCTAAGTCAAGAGACACTCTTTATAAATCACCAACATAAAGGACTGTTAAATTAGAAAAGCTATTCAAATGTATTATCATTTGCACTGTGTTTGTTTTCCTTATCCCAGTAGTCTGTTCTGTGTAATGATGTTTATGTACTTTAGAACCGTCTTAAGGATTTCTGAAGTGTAAACAAACTTTGAAAGAATACCTCTTTCTTTTCAAAATCACCCAGCAAGTATAATCCATTTAATTAACTCAAAACTATGATACCAAGTTGTTCAGGGATTTATCAGTAAGATATGTTGTTTACAGTGCATTAGCTGGAAAACTGGGGGGGGGGGAGCTCCAACAAGCCGTTTAGGACAGAGAGTGACTACACATACTATACAGAGATGCTGTATGAGAAAACCAATGTGAGTTTGGAAAATTGCACAATATAAATCTATTCTAGTATACCTCAACCATGGAATTATGATCAGTAGAAATGGCCATGTCATGGGAACTTTAAACACATGACTAACTGGGATACAAATGTGCTTTGAAATGTTTTATTGCTTTCTTAGTACTGATACTGTTTCCCCCCTGTCTCCACAGAACAATGTGACTCTATTGCAGGGATGCATTGAACTGCTCAAGAGCAACTGATGAGTATTCGAGTTTTCCTGTCCTACCATCACTAAGTGACCAGTCATAGAAAATGGAAGCCTGGCGTCCCCAGGGCCTTGTATGGACGTGACTCCAAGCCCCATCTCTGCTCCCCACCACGGGTCTGATGCCACTTTAAACCCCTGCACGAGACCCAGTGTCTTGAAAGCAGAATGTCTTCATGTTTACAGAGTCCCTGTCCCCAGGTCAACGGTCCATCCTTTTCCATTATTTATGGAAGTCTAACTCAATGTGGCTTCCAACATTAAGGTTTTCCTTTCTTTGTAGCTCCATTACATGTGATTATCTATCCCCTTATTTCTTGTTTTCTTACTTTTACATGATGCACATAGAAAGAAATTCCTTTTTGATCCTATTTTTGCCTCTATAAATTCTGATTAAGCCCTTCCCGCTCTCATTTACACTTTTAAATACCCCCTTTTCTTTCATTAAAGGCGTAACGCATGTTTTTGAATAGTCATAATATGTTTTATTATTCGTATGCTTAATCTGTTGGGGCTTTTTTTTGTACAAATGGAACAGTTTTACAAAAGTAAAACTAGTGCCTGCACTCTTGTGTAAGAGTTAAACCAAACCAACTTTTCAGTAAAGACAAGCTGATGAGCGGCCATCTTCAAGTGATCTAATATACCTGACCTGTACATCACCTCAGGAATGGACAGTTAGATTGTTGTCCCCATTTTTTTCTATGCAATAAGTGGCCATAGGTCCCACAGTTATCGAAGATAAACAATATTTTTGCAAATATGGCTGAACCATAGAAGAGGTCAAACAGTATCTAGCATTTTTATCAAAGCAAAATCAACACTAGTTCTGACTCTAAATTAGCATTTTGGTTTTATTTGCACAAAGCATGCATGATACCCCTGCACTACATGATGCCCATAACAGCTTCTTCACCCCAGCTACAGCTCACTTTTCCGTGTGTGCTTATTGTTGCTCTTTCTTTATTTTGCCCTAAATTCCACTTGGTTTTTGGTGGAGTCTCATTTATCAGACCTGATATATTTACCAGATCCTCTAAACATTTTGCTTGTTTAAAGCAGTTATAAAAAAAGATGCACTAAGAAGATTGAAAAACACTTTACAATCATGACCGGGCTCAGTGGAGTGTTGAAATGCATTATAGTTTTCTAAGAAATTGAATGTATTTGTAATGGATTCCAACTGTGTGCAGACGACATTATGCTTTTCTTACAGAACATTAGCATTTTTATAAATTTGTAATAATGGCATTGAATAAATCTTACTTTCCCAAGATTGATCTGTGCCAGTCTGCATTTGTTTTTAAAAAGCGTATTTATGAGTTTGTTTTCTTTG
Source organism: Gymnodraco acuticeps (assembly GCF_902827175.1). NCBI lineage: Eukaryota > Metazoa > Chordata > Actinopteri > Perciformes > Bathydraconidae > Gymnodraco > Gymnodraco acuticeps. Next base: position 376,585 of record NW_022989803.1, on the reverse strand, counting down.
TATTAAAGAGCGCCTTTTTATTCCACTAGGTGGTGTTATCTATCTGTTCACTGTGTTTCCACTCATGTGTGGGCCCTTGAATTTCCACACAGCTGTAATGCATGCAGGTTTGTGTTAAATCCATTGACCATTGTGGATCCTGTGATTGGACTGTAGTGTATTGGGTAAGCTTTGAGGAAATGCCAGAGTGCTCATGGGAATCACCACCAGCAAAGTGTCCTACTTCATGAGTAGCACTAGGCAACAGCCTGAACAAATAATCTGCTGAAAGACACAGCTCTTGTGATATAAATATCTATGTATCTAAAGATATACAATGCAACATAGCACTTGCTATGTTGCATTGTATAACAGAGAAAGGTTAAGCATAAATGAGACGTGGTAAAGGAAAGTTATAATGATCATGTGCATAGACAGAATATACTGTACTTGCGCAAAATGGATTTGTCAATATTGACATGATCACTAGTAGCAGTCACAGTGACCCATTTTGGTTGAGCCTCTGATGGGATAAAACAACACACTGCAGCCAATGAGATCACAACACATTATCAGTGCAAACAGGTTAGTTTGCCAACTGGGATCAGAGCAAACAGTGTTTGAAAGCATGGTATTAAAGAAGTATTGAGAGGGTGGATCCAAAAAACACGGCCTCCTTTGGAACATAAAGACGGATAAGTAGTATAAGACCCAGACATTATGTTGATGTAAGATGCCATTATTGGAACAGAGCTTATTTCACTTCACTGTATGAAGTAGGCCGTTACTGATCTGAGCATATCAGCATGAAACCGAGTATCAGTGCTTTTACACTGCTGTAAAATGATGATAAGGAATTTCCTCAGTTCTAGCTCTAATCGCAGAAATAAAACTTCTGAGGCAATATAGCAGTGTTTAAAATCTGTGCACGGGCGTAAAGGAACAAATCTGCCTGCTTCAAAGACTCATTCTGCTGACAATGAATTTCCTTATCTCCCCTAGGCGCGATTAGATCATTTGCAGGCTCTAAAAGGATGATAAGAAGTACAATTTTGCGAGTTTTCGAAGCTTTCGGAGACCTCATTTATTGATCATTTATAATTAATCCAGCTAAATCTTTATTATACCAACCCATTTAGAATACTCAGTCACACACACTTAGACAATCAGGCCAAAGCATCTGAGGATGCATGATGAAAAGCTATAATAAAAAGGACACAGCAAATAAAATAAAAGTCATTTGTTCAGACGTACTTTTGAATGCTGTGTCATGTCATGAAATTGTCTGAGTCAAGGATTGATGAACTTCTACTTCTGTTGAGTGAGCTTATGAAAGCACCTGCCTCAAAAGTAGACAAAAGCCTGAGAGCCGGACAGGAGGCATGAAGCATGAAGCCCTCCTTAAATAGAAACCGTGACCTCTGAAGGGTCTCTCGTTTATTAAAGAACAAAAGTGCACCTGCAACGCTTGCTGACATAAGTGAACTGTTTGCACTTCCTTATTGAAAGAGAACAGGATGCTTCTTACTGGTTTGCACACAGAGAATGTGTGTTCTATGACAGGTTCAGGATTTAGCCATATGCAGGGTGACACATGAGCAGCTTACTTAAGTTGTGGGAACTTATTTAATTAAAACTTTGAGGATAATCACTATCATTATTTCTGATTCTCAAATTGTCTCAAGGCAATTTAATGGAAAAGCTCAGTTTTGAAGCACTACATATTGTAGACAATCTGAAGGACAATTTATTCCTCAATAATGCAATCCTGTCATTAACCCAACACTAAAAGGCTTGAATGACCAAAGGCCAAATCTTTCCTAGGTTAGTGTGCCCTGCCCTGCTCAGGCAATCTCTTACCTTCATGCACACAATACAAACACATAGCAACACAACAAAAGGACACATGCAAAGACAAGACAGGTATTTCCTCTGCATGACAAATCATTAAACAGCATACTGTTTATTTATAGGCTGTTTGTCATCTTGATTATCACATTACACATACAAAAGAGCAAGACAAAGCTTGGGCCAATCTCATAATGTTGAACTTTCTGCAGCTGGCACAATACTGAGTCAATGTGAGAAAAGGGAGTGAAAATGCCACACACCAGTAAAGCCAGTATGTACAGTCCAAGTTAACACGAGAAATGCAAAGTGATGTGCGTCAGATGTCAAACACTAGTTGTGAGTTTTAAGAAACCAGGGGCCAAATAAAGACTTATGTGGTATGAGGTTGTACATAAACTGGTCAGAAAGTTGCATGCGAGGTTGCTGTTTTGTAAAAATGATTTGACCCAGGCTTTTTTTTATCATAAGCAAACAAAATGTAACCTGTTCTATTTTGGTGCTCCTCAAAATGACATATTTGTGTGATGGAAGTCACATTGGAAGTTTTTTTTGTAAGGCTCTTTATAAAAATCTGTGCCAGGATTTCAGTAACAAATGCACCCACTTAAAAGTGTTTCACTAATGTTTCAGGATATGTTGTTTCAAGGATGCTTATGGACACCGTTTTCAATTGAGTGCTTCGGGTATTGACAGAAGAGCTAACACAAAGACATACTTTGTTTATGCCCTAGGGGAAATTCAGTATTTATTTTTCCATTATGAGTGCAGAGGAGCTTCACATCTCCTTCATCATGCATACTTAATGATGTACAAAGGGACACTTTCACAAAGTGCTAATGCATCATAGTAATACAATTGATTTGGGCGTTCATATAAAAGAGGGTGCGGTAAACAAGTTACCAGTGCTTACAATGTTAACCTGCAACTCACAGGTGACATTTCCAACACGTTAAGGCGTTGCTGATCATTTCTGGTAAGCCTGTTGCCTTTTTTGAAAAGCTTACTTTAGAATGTGAAATACTTTTGATGCTCTGATCTGTATAGCAGTGGAAAAAACAAAAAGTAACTTAAAGTCCCATAATAGGAAATAGTTCATTAAAATAAAAATGACTACTTTGAGTAGTAAAATAGAAGTACTAATCAATAGTTGCAGACATACAGTGTTTTTATCAAACCCCTACAAATCTATTTCAAATTCAATTACAATTCCAAACATTCCAAAGACACCAAATGTGGCAGGCTGCATTTTAGGGATTTTTTAATTAAATGATGCACAAGCTTGAATATTTCCATATGATGGAATGTTTTCTCTCAGTGTAACCATCATAAAGCTTTAAAGTAGAGGTAGAACTGCTGATATATCTACATGAATAATTTCAAATTCCTAATGTTTTGCAAACAATAAAAGGCTACTGTTACTGAAACTGTTAAATCTGACTGTGTACACGTAGACTGCAATGGAATGGAGTTCAAAACGCAGGGTTCTCTTTGAAAAGGTAAAAAGTAGCCTCTCTCTCAAAATAGCAAACATTACTAAAGGACAAGGTGAATAGCCTGCTTTAAACGATTTCCTTCAGCAAATTCCATGAGTAAAAGTATAGCCTTTTCTTTTCAAACTTAACTTTTGTTTCATTCAAACAAGGACACGACTTCACAAGCCTTCTTATTACCACAAAGAATACAACTCCCAGCATGCTCATTTCCGGTTTGAGTGCCTCCTAGCCAATCAGAAGCCTCCTGAGTTTATGGCAGCTATCTGGGGCACAGGGCCAGCGCGTCTAGCCAGCTCGAAGTGCCACGACTTCACAGACCACGGATTCTCCAGCGGAGTGAGGGGGACAGCACTGGGAAAAAGCTAGTTAGCTAGATAAATAGGTTGCTTTGCAGAGTGGTCTCTTCACAAGTTACAACTTGAAGCGTTTTGCCCTCTCTCCATTCCCTTTGAAGCCAGCAGGCGTAGCTACATCTCCAGCGAGGTAACGTTGAGTGTGGGGGTCCTGGATTTCTTTTAATTCATTTTAGCCATCGTTAGTTAGCTTGGGAAGCTATCTGCTGCTAACTCCTGATGTAACTGCTGGTACAGAAAGACAGCCGGATAAAGTTATCTAACATCATTTAAGAATTGTTCCCTAATTAAACATTTAGTTATCTATTTTATTGTAGCTTCTGGAGGGTAGTTTTGTTACATAAACCGGCTCTTTATAACATAATGTGTAGCACGATAGCCAAGTTAATTGATTCCTAGTGTTGGCTACAATGCTAGCTTGCAAGTAAGGATGAATCATTTCATATATAAGTATTTACAGCATAACACACATTGTATTCGTTGTAATGTAAGTTGGATGGACAACGAATAAGAGTTGCGTTTAGTAATACAAATCAGGCTTCTTTCGGTTGTGTCCTCACTGTTGTAATGTTTGATGTTAAATACATGAATGTCTTTCAAATACTTTTGGTTTTGTATTTAAAGTACCGTATCGACTAACGTTTGACGACTATTTCTCATCGTGAAGTATATCTGCAACTAGTAATGACTGTCCTTGGAGGAAAGAAACTGTATGCATTAACACATTTACTTCCACGACGTAATAAAATATTTTCTTTTTAGATGAAGACTATTGCATCTCTTATAGGTATTCCAATGCTCATAAATGACATCTAGATACTTTAGACTTAGAGATAATGTAATGGTTATGCAAACTTAGTTTCACCTTATAGTCCTATCTTTAATGGACATGTAGGTGAAACTTCAGAAAGTCAGCCTAAGTCCTATTTCTCAGTTAATTCGAGATGCACTGACGTGTGCCATCATAAATAAGCAGGCAGTACAAACTCACACTTACACTTCTTGCTTTTAAACCTGACATCCAACGTGGACTCTGGACTGCGTTTCGATTATCCTGAAATTGCTCGGCAGTTTCCCTTTACGAAGTCACACCGTTTGTTTGTTTTAAAACAGTAAAGCTCTACAATGTCCCCTCTTAGCATTTGTATATTTCCTGATAGGATAACATTCCTTTCCATGATATAAACAAGGATATAACAGACAGCGCTGCAGGAATAAACCAAATAATTAGTTTAAGTGTCCCTAAGATGCTATCTACTCTCAGCCAACTTTCCTCCCCTGCAGGCTGAACTTTCTGGTTTGTGCCACGAGCCTCCAAGAGTCTTAGAGGGACGCTAAAAGATCCTTGAGGGGATGTTTTTTTTCAGGGCAGGAAATGAATACTCACCATCAGCCAACTGCTGGAGATTTTTGCAGTGTCTTGTAATGTATTTTTTGGCAGGAAACGTTTTCACCGCTATGGTTGGAATAGAGTTCACTATCTTAAGTTGTTTGGAAGTATATGTAGTTGATTCATCTTTCACACGTGCACACCAAACTCCAAACTAGCTCTGATTACTTCATCAAATATTAAAACATTTTTAACTTTTTTACCTACACCTGCCTGATTCAGTAATCTTTCCATCCATTGTTCAATATAGTATCCATTTATTCTCGTTGTATAATGAGTCCAAAACAATGGGGCTGTGTGCTGATGAGTAAGGTGACATTTTCATTTAGAAAACACTGTACTTTAGTTAATCTTTTTCCACCTTACAACAGCAGTGGTATAATAACATATTATTGTTTTGATGTGAAAACAATTCAAAACGGTTTTAAGCAAATCCAATTTGAGATAGACATTTGGACAATTTCTCCCATAGGATATTTTCAATTCTATGTTTTTAGGGAGTCTTAGTCTGGGGCTGATATTTAATTGTATTTACTTTTGGCGTAGTTGATTTTGGTGCAGTCAGTCCTCTGCTGTTTGTTACACAGGTTGCTGATAAGATTTGCTGGTCTGCATTATGTAGCCAGCCTCGGGCATACATGTATGGTGGTAACAGTGACACCTTCAGGCGATTTTTCTCCAGACATTATAAATCACAATTCTGTCTCATTACCGGTCTGTTAATAAAGCTGCGTTTCAGTTTGCCATGGCACTGAGAAATGCTTTTTGGAACAGCATCAGTTTCTTTTGGAAAAATAATATTTGTATTTGTGTCCACTGTATTGACAAGTCTGCGTCTTTTCTTTTTTTGTAGCTCAACTGCAATTTCAAAATGGATATCTACGACCCCCAAACCCTTGGGATAATGGTGTTTGGTGGATTCATGGTGATCTCTGCGCTTGGGATCGTTCTTGTTTCCACCTTCTCCATGAAGGAAACCTCCTATGAGGAGGCCCTGGCTAAACAACGCAGAGAGTCAGGTAAAATTCAGCCTACTCGCTCTGACAAAAAGAAGAAGGACAAAGTGGCCGAGAAGAAGGGCCGTGGAAAGAAGAAGGAAGAAAAGCCCAATGGAAAGATCCCAGAGCCTGAGATGATTGAAGAGGAAGTCATTGAGCCTGCTGATGCCCCAGTTGAAGCTGCTGCCCCAGTTGAAGCTGCTGAACCTGAACCTGTCCCTGCTGTTGAGGTTAAGCCCACTGCAGCCCCTGCCCCAGCAGAAGCCCCGCCGACACCTGCTGCCGAACCAACTCCTGCTATTTCTGAGCCCTCCCCTGCACCCTCACCTAAAGAGAAGAAGAAGAAGAAGGTGGCGAAGGTCGAGCCAGCCTCTACCAAAACAGTCGTGGCTGTCCCCGCACCCGTCACATCCTCCGCAGCCCCTGTGTCTGCCCTGACTAAAGCGTCTGCCCCTGCGCCAGCCAAAGCTGCTGCTGCAGCAGCCCCAGCCAAAGCTGCTGCTGCAGCAGCCCCAGCCAAAGCTGCTGCTGCTGCAGCCCCAGCCAAAGCTGCTGCTGCAGCAGCCCCAGCCAAAGCTGCTGCTGCAGCAGCCCCAGCCAAAGCTGCTGCTGCAGCAGCCCCAGCCAAGACTACACCTGCTCCGATCAAGACTGCCCCTGTGCTGGAAGCTGTCACTAAAGACGTCCCTGTGATGGCGGTGCCCCCAGTGGGGTCTCAGCCAGCTCCTGCTGCTGCAGGAAAAGGACAGAAGAAGGCCTCCAAGAAAAAGGCTGAGCCTGGTAAGCAGATTTGTTTCAGAGATATCCATTTATCATTTTGCAGCGATAACTATTTTGATTTGAGAACAAATTAAAATAGTATGCTGTAATTTCTATATTTTTCAAGCGGTTATTAAAGTATTCAAATATTAAAATCTACAGATACATTTCATTAGGGGAAGACAATAATACTCTCTCATTAGACCTAAGAGTCTTTTCTGAAGTGTGCATGGCCAAGACCCTAAAGGGCATCCCATGAACTGCAGTTTCTAGTCTGGCCACTATGCCAAAATCACAGCATGGCGTAACACTTACGTGCGATCTTATTACACTGATTTATCAGTATTTTTGAATAAATAATCAAACTTTTTTTTATCTAAAAGATGCCTGTCGTTTGGTCTCTGCTTAATCCCCTGTCAGGTGTGGTGGACTATTGTTGTGCTTGACGTAGTTAAGGGTCTACACAGTTATCTGCAAACTTCACTTGCCCACGATCCCTTCTCTAATTATCAAGGATCAAAGACTCTGTACTCTTATCAATATGTTGTTAAAGTAAAACCATCATCGTCAAAATTAGCCCTCTCCTTGGAAGTGGAAACTGCTCGTCTAGACAGGAACTACACTAGCCATAACACTGGTGATAGTACTCGGACATGAATGTTTGGTGGAGCGGGGGCACGTCTGCAATGTTTAGCCCTATTCACTCACAATATAAGGCAGTAATTCCCTGCCAGTACTGATGAACTTCTAGCTGTGTGCCCGTGGAGAGTAGTGCCAATGGAAGAAGTGGGTGATGTCTGGCACTCAGCTCTGGAGGGCATAGAGCCTGCCCGCCTGTCTAAACACCACTGCCCTGTTTGGTTAGCTAACAAAGGCTCTTAGTGCCCTGACAATGGTGGAAGGCAGCAGAGTACGGTTCTCTCTTGCCTGAGGGCTTGTCTCCGCCTGGTGCCACAGTGCTCCATCATTTTGCCTTTCCGACGCTGCCCGGAGCCCCAGACCCAAAGGAACAAGTCGCAACCTTGTACTTTTCCTCTTACAATGTTGTTGGAATTGATGGTTCACTGTAGCTTTCTGAGCTTTAAAACATGCGAAAAAAACTCCTTATTTCATGTCATATGTGTTTATTCAATTGCTCTGTTTCCCCTCTTTAGTGGCAGTGATGGATTCCCCTGATGCTCCTCTGTACCTGCCCTACAAGGCCCTGGTTTCCACCATCAGCAGCATGGTGTTCAGCGAAGGAGAGGCCCACAGGCTCATTGAGATCCTGTCCGAGAAAGTTGGCATCATTCAAGACGCATGGCACACGGTATTGAACTCATCAAGAAAAAGACACATGTTAAACTAACTGGAGTGCAAAGGCTCACTGAATGCATATGAGACTTGTAGGGAGGCCCACTTAATTAATGTTTGCTGTTTATCTGTGCGTTTTCAGGCCTCTCAGAAAGGTGACCCAGTGGCCATGCTAAAGAAGCAAGTGGAGGAGAGAGAGAAACAGCTGGCGGCAGAACAAGAGGATGCAACTGCATCGAAGAATCGTCTCAGAGAACTCACCAAGGTTAGACATCTCTCAGAAAAATGTATGTGCATGTGGTGCCATATTATTTCTGTATCCATGCTGGTACCACTATGAGACTCTCAGTACTCAGTGCAGGTCTCCCTTGAAAAAGAGATCTATGATCTCAATGGGACCAATCTGGTTAAATAAAGGTTTGAAATGAATTGAAATGACTCATCACATCATAAACCAAATTGTTACATTGATGGAAATCATGTAAGGCATTAAGTGTTGTTTTGCTTGAAGGTGGTAGTGGAATAAAAGGTAATGTAGTTGCCTACCTCTTTTGTCCTGAAGGTGGCACTAGAGGAAAGTTAACAGTGTGACTGAAATAAACAGGTCAAATACATAAGGAAGAACGCCAGCCTAGAGGCCGCAGGTCCATCCTAAGCTTCGCTGCAAGAATCTTTTTTTTTTTTTTTTTTTTAATGACTGATTTGTTCATGATTAGGAAAACTCACAATAGTCTCTCACACATTACCAGGCTTTAGAGAAAATCAGCGGGCTGGATGCAGAATACCAAAGTCTATGTTTTTATTTTATTTTTTAAGGTTGCCCTGATTCCAGAGTTGAATGGAAAAATGTGTCGTTCTCTTGGCTCTGGAGGAAAAACACAGATTTTGAAATGGCTTTTTGCCCTTTGTCCATGGACTCTACAGTGAATCTGAATGTGCTCTCTGACCTTGCTGTCTATTTTTCAGGAGCTGTCTGCTGAGAAGTCAAAGGTGGCCAGTGTGGAGACCAGGCTGAGTTCCCAGCTGAGTAAGCGGGAGCAGGAAATGATTGCTCTGCAGGCCCGCATGCAGGCCAGTTACCAGGACCATGTTGCGCAGACCCAGGAGCTCAATGGAAAGGTCTGTCCTTATAAACAATATTACAATTCAGAATCTGGCTGCTAATTATAAATATATATTTTTTGTAAATTACTTCTCTTGACAAGGATATAATTAGCTGTCCTAAATGACTGTTTTCCAACCTTTTTTTTATAGATTGTCAGCCTGCAGGACCAGTTAGAAAAAGGCCCCAATGCCCAGCTGGTCCGTCTGCAGCAGGAGAACTCCATCCTGCGTGACGCCCTCAACCAAGCCACTAGTCAGGCCGAGAGCAAGTGAGTTTTCCCTGGAGCAGTTAATGAAAAGCAGTGATCCAAACTGACATGCATTTTACCTTACTAATCCTAATTAAAGTGACAATACAATTGAAAACGTATGTTGTCAAAGCTGAACCTTTTTGTGAAGCCTCCTGACTCTTTCTGCCCCTGTCTCTGCTTGTGTGTCTCTGTCCGTTATTCTGTCCTCAGGCAAAATGCGGAGCTTGCCAAGCTGCGTCAGGAATGCACCAAGTTAACCAAGGACCTCGGAGAGAAGACGGGGAGTCTGCTTGCTGATGAGCACCTCAAGAAAGGGCTGGAGGCCAAGGTCTCCGCTACTGAGAAGCAGCTCTCCCTGATGCAGGTTGGCCTGGCCTTTGCTTACACCACATTAAATCTCATTATAAATTACACTGGGTGTGAGATCACGTTACCACATGGAAACAAATGTATTCATCTTTCTTTTCTCAATGTTGTTTCTGACAGTTAGTTACAGAGTCTCTTCAGAATTCAGGTTTAGACCTTTCCCACACATCCCCTAACCCTCTAATGTTATGGTACGTTGAATTGCCTTGTAATCACATAGCCGGTGGCTAGGCTGGAATGTAGCCATACAATAATGGTGCTGCAGGATAAGGCTCCTCTGCACCAGCTGGAATGTGAGCGAGTCTCAGCACCTCTCCAGCCCTCTGTAACAGGCTGTATGGTATTTACAACATGTGACCCTCTTACAGAAGTACAACCCTGTCTTGCTTTAGCTGTTCATTTGCTCTTCGTACATATACTATCAGCCTACGCAGTTAAACTCTGATGGAATGCTGTTTGTCTGAACTGTTACGGGTAATGTTGAGCAAGTCAGTCAGCACTTCCTGATAGTCAACTGTTCATTTGGTTTAATCATTTACGAAACATGCGTCCTAACAGTTCTTCAAACATGTTGCGCAATGGATCAGTCAATATACATTACACATGCTCAAGTGATGCAACGTGATCCTTTCACATTTCTTTCACTTTTTGCTCCCTTAGGTTACTGGTAATGTGAGCCTTCTGTTTTCAAAAACAAATCTGCTTAGAATTAATCTGACACAAAGGCACAGGCAGGCTAATTATCCCCTTCAAAGACACTTTCTTCCAAACAAACTTTAAGGCTATCAAAATGTCTGTTTATTTAATTTCTTCTTACAAAACTTCTAACCGGAGCTTATTCTGATTATGTCAACGGTGGATGTCCCGTGAATATTCTATCATGTACTTTTCTCTGAATGTGTCTGCATATGATGTTTCAACAGAATTGTTCTGCTATTGGGAAATCACTCCTGCAAAGCGGTATCATCTTGTGGATCTCTGCCGCCCCCTGCTGTTTAATCATGTCGATTAATGTTGTTGTCAGGCCAGCTATGCGGAAAAAGAGCAGGCGTCCCACAGGAGGATTGAAGAGGTGTGTGAGGAGCTCAGAGCAGCACAGGGTGCAAACAACAGCCTGCAGGCCACTTTGGACAATGCCCATCAGGACAGCAGCTCATCATCAGGTCAGAATGGGGGGAGTCTTAAAGGTCACCTATTATTCAAAATCCACTTTTTCGTGTCTTTTATACATAAATATTTGTCCCCTCTGTGAAAGTTTCAGGAACAAAGACCCCCTCTCTTTTTGTCCTGATCCATTTATATAAAAACCTGTCTGAAAATGAGCTGATCAGATTTTGGCCACTTTGTGATGTCATAACGATGTTTTGGCTTGTGTTATCCAGCTGTACAATAGCTGCCCACTGCTCCTACTGCTAGGATGGGTTAAATGCAGAAGCCACATTTCACTGTGTGCTCTCTGTGTGTGACCATGACAGAGGGTTTCATCCCTCAGATTCTATCTATCTATCTATTAGCCGATAACGAACCAAGGTAACACCCCCCCCACCATATCACCTGAATCTCTTCCTAGAGCACTATTGTGTTCTTTTCAACCAAATCTCTCTCAGAGGGGCATGGGGAGTGGCTCCTTGTTTTCATATAAGGTAACAGACAGAGAATCAGCACTTTTGAAACAGGGCTGAAACAGAGGGGTGTATGGGATGCTACAATGCATGATCTGTTTGGTATTTTGAGCCAAACACTTCAGAGACATGTTTTGTATATAACTGAGAACTATAATATATTGATGAAAAAGAGTATAATAGGGGACCTTTAATGTTTACAAGACGATGGATTGGGGTTGGCTTCTTGTGAGTAAAATCAATGAGAACCAGTGGCATTATCACAGAATATAATACACAGGGTTTTGTCTTAACCAGTTAACAAGGGAGATGCGCCAGCTTACTTTCGGCATGCGCCCTCATTTCGAAATGCCAAGTGTTGTATTCATGATCAAGTGGCAGGCAGCAGGCTTACACTTTGATTTCTGAATTAGAATGTTTCTTTTACATTCCTTTTTTTCTGAGGAAGTAAATAAACAGTTATTCTGGATTTATTTGTTGTTTGAGGTGCAATATATGACTCGGCAGCTTTAAAACATGAAGACACTATTATGTTCTGCTTCACTCTAATGCATACGTTTTCGTCGGAAAGTGGGCGGGCCGTCATTTTGACTGGAAGTGACGTTAGCGCCCTTATACCATACTTTCTAGAAAACCCCTGTTAAACATAGACTACGTGCTGTCTATTGGTCCCTGCAGAGTTCCAGGTGCGTATTGGGAGTTTGGAGACTGAGAACAGTGAGCGCTCCGCTCAGGTGGACGCCCTCACTGCCCAGCTAGAGGAGACACAGGCAGAGAAAAGCCAGCTTGTGCAGCAGGTGGCCACCATCAACTCCCTGCTGGAGGCCAATCAGACCAAACAGGAGGAGGATAACAATCAGGTAGGACAAACTCTGCAAGTTAGAGAATGGCCTCACGCTTTTACCGCACAGCCACCCTTAACGATTTGTATTTGTCTGATTCGACAGGTGGATGCTGCAGAAGTGGAACAGCTCAAGCTCAGGTAAATGTTTTAGCTGACTTGTTGACAAAAAGGCAACATCAGATCCAGAGCTTTTCCATGTATTGATTGAAATGCTATGCCATCTGTTCAGCCTTCAGGAGAGAGACAGCCAGTTGAACACACTTCAAGAAGAACTGAAGCAGCTGCAGATGAAGCAGGAAGCTGCTGTAAGTGTCGCAAACATCTGGTGTGAGATTGATTGCCAAATAGTATCACTTCTCGATTGAAAGAAACATACTTTGCTAATCACAAATAATCTGCTATTCTAACAGGAGAACACTATTGTGGATCTTGAGCAAAAAAATAAGAGGTATGGAACTTTTTGCTATCCATTTGCAAAATCTTTTGGATCTTATCAATAGCTTATCCCAAATTGTGTCCTTTTTTTTGTAGTGATGACCTCGGCCTTATTACATCACTTCAGGAAGAACTTAAAAACCTCAAAGAAGAGATGGCGCAACCTAACAAAGCACCAGTAAGTCACTCTCAATGTCTTGCAGCATTCATCACCTTTCCTGCAGGACAAAATAAGGACCCCTGACTCATTTAATGCATACTCTGTTTCAGCAGTCTGATAGCTCCCCAGAGCTGGAACAACTACAGAACAGGTATGAGTCTTAGCATATGTGAAGAGACCATTCTTACTTATTGTTAAGACTGTTGTAGATCTCCATATTGACTATTTTGTTTCTTTGGCTAGCCTGACTGAGAAGGAGGCCCTTGTCACATCACTACAAGAGGAGCTGAGAGAAGCGAGAGAGAAGACGACCAATGACGCAGTAAGGCCGTCTGTACACACTAGTGGCTTATCAATTGAGACCGCTGTTCTCTCATCACCCTCCTGATTATGTGATCCATTGTTTTAGCAGAGCGTTGCAGCAGAACTGACAGCTTTCCAAACGGAAACCAAAGAAACTCTCCAGACACTCTTCCCACATATACCCATAGAGACAGAGCAGGTAGGAAAAGAGGATTTCACATGAGAAGTTGCTGAATGGTTTTAATTTCTAATTTATTATTCTGTAAAAATAATAGACATATTCATTATTTTTGTATTTTGTCTCCTCATATAGTCAAACTGGTTACAAGTATATACACAGAAAGCTCAGGAGGCACTCAGCCAGCAGAGCCAGGAGCCTCAGTCGAGCACAGAGCTGCCTGTAAGCTACCATTTTCTACTCTCAGCAAATACTGGTTAGAATAAGCCGTGCTGAAAAACATCTGAATGTGTTTTCTTTGTCTTAGGAGCAGCTTGAGAAACTGAAGGAGGCTGAGGAGAGCCATGGCGTCCTGCAGGCTGAATGTGAACAGTACAGGACAGTCCTGGGTGAAACTGTAAGTGATTGGGGAAACTGAGATGTGTTCCTAATGGGATATATTCATACAGCTAATTTATTCCCTTTCTCCTTCAGGAAAGAATGCTGAAACTTCTGCAGAATAGTGTGGAGGAAGGAGAACTGGTATGGAGGTCAAAGATGGCTAACACGGAGGAGCAGCTCAGAGAGGTAAGTGATGATCCCTTCTTGAAATGACTGATTTGTTCATGATTAGGAAAAGTCACAATAGTCTCTCTCACACATTACCAGGCTTTAGAGAAAATCAGCGGGCTGGATGCAGAATACCAAAGTGTAGAACAGGTGAGAATTTTCTTTTTCCAACACTTCAAAATGTCCCCTTGATGTATTGCAAACTAACAGGTGAGATATGTGTGCTGCTATGTGTAAAATGTAACTTTGGTTCTTTTGTGCAGTTAAAGGAGCAGATGATGCTTCTTGAAGCCCAGCTGGAGAAGCAGTCAGAAAACCAGACGACCTCAGAGGAGACGGAGCCGGTAATGAGAAGTTTAGATCTACAGCTCCACCATTAGGGACGATTTGCGTATTATTTGCATTATTAAATAGTGTTCTTGCCGATACAAAAAAAAGCTGTTCGCAAAGTCAGGTCTTTTCAAGTTTGTTTTTAGTGTTATAAAAAATTCACAATCGATAAGTCCGCTTTTGTTGTATTTCTTTATATCTTGATATTTATCTCTATACTACAACAACATTTAAGAGCATTTCCCACCTTTTTATTGATTGAATAATATGATTTTAATATGTTTAATTATTAAAACTGTGCAGGAGTTTTTATTAAAAATGAAAGTCTAGAAATGCATTTCCCATATTTTAAACTCTTGTGATGCATTTAAAACAAACCTGTCTGACATCTTTTCATTTCTTTGCCGTAATCAGCTGACACGGCAGCTGTCGGAGAGTCAGAAGCAGCTGGATGTGGCCCAGAAGGAGGCCCAGGCACACAAGGAGGAGCTCGCACAGGTGACTTTACTCACTTAACCTGCTTTCCTATCCTTCAGACCAATATTTTCCACAGTCGTATATACCAGTCTCACTGAGATGACACATGGCAAGGAATTCCTGGAAATCCCTCGTTTGATCTACAAGCTTCAGCGTCTTTGGCATGGAATGGAAATGTGTGGATGGGGTGGTTATGTAACTAGTGGCGGCTTCATGTTTCAGGTCAGAGAGCAGCTGGGCGAGATCACGATGCGGGCTCAGCAAGAGCAGAATGGCCCATTTGAGGCTCAACCAAGTCAGGTCAGGGTGCAAAGGTCACAGTGCACCCTTCACTTCCGGTCAGAGAGTTCTGGACAAACTCTGAACACTTTTCCTATTTGTTTTGTAACCATTTTTTGTAGAGAATTTCCTAAAACGTTGATTTCATTAAGATATTTTCTTTATGATCTGGTTTAACACTTGGTCCAACCCCCTGTCCTAAGTCAAGGATGTGGTCACGGTACACATGTACTCAGTGACGCGTCCTGACAAAGGGCTGCACTTCCAGTCCGTCCAGAATTCCTCTGACATAGCTGCTGTTTATGCTAACCACTGTTTGCGTTGACTGAGTAGACATAACTCTCTGTGTGTGTGTGTGTCTTTGTTGGTGTGTGTGTATTTATTCTTTTTTTTTCTTCTTCCATTAGTTCCAAAATAAGTTCAGTCAGACAACGGAGAAGTTGCAGGAGGAGGTGTCTCACAGACAGCAGCTTTCGGAGGAGTTTGAGCAGGTATCAGTCATTGTTCATGCTCTTTCCTTTGTTTTGATTTGTGTTGGTCTAGTCACACCCGAGGGTGACTAATACATTCTGTGACTAACATGAATTGATGTTGTTATCATCCTCTAGGCTCAGAAGACTATAACAGACCTTCAGGCTCAGTTGGATCTTCTGAATGTTTCTGCTGAGTCACCAGAATCTGACACAGAAGATGTTGCACAGCTCACGGTGCGCTAACCAATAACACCTAGAAGATGTTTCACTGTGATAGATGCTTTGTGTATTTAAATACTGTTCACTTTCAGTACAATTCATCCAGAACGGTCATTGATCAGAGCTTTATGTTTTTCTCAGCAGTAGGTCATAAAGGTCTGTACAGCACTGATCTTCACTAATGTTAAAGAGCCTTAAGTTTTCAATATAAAAAAAATACATAATGAAAGACAATAATATGAATAAATATTTGAGCATAATTCAAAACGTTGCTCATTCCTATTACATTGAATTTTTTACAATTGAGTTGTACAAGTCCGTTTTTTACTATGCACTATTTTTCCTAATGAATCTTATATTTCATAATGCCAAGTTTATTAGGAATAACTATACAATCTAAATGACCTGCAATTAACTGTGAATGGAAGCATGGAAAAGTAACATTTCAGAATTTCAGTTTTTTGGCTTTATTCTACGTCTTATTAATTTTATATTTAACATCTTCATTTTGAGTCTCCTGTTTGCTGTGTGCTTTGAAATAACGAATGGTACTGCTGTTGGAACAGGAGCGCCTGGAGAAAGAGAAAAAGCTGTCCAAAGACCTCGGCCAGGCAGCCACCAAGCTCCAGCAGCTTCTCAAGGCCACTCAGGAGCAGCTGACCAAAGAGAGAGAAACCGTGAGAACACTACAGGAGCACCTGGAAGACAAGGTGGAGACACCTGAAGTGGTAAGGCTACTCACACACAATTCTAAGCTCAAACTTTCTTAGCATGCTTGGCGATTTTGACACTATATTTCTGTTTTTCAAGGGAGAATACGTGGAGCTGAAGGAAGGAACTTCTGTCTGAAAAGGACGTTCACTGCAGACACTACAAAAAAAACCTGCCAAATAAGCCTTATGATTACCATAGTTATGCATTCCAAAACTATTACTTTCTTGTACTGTAGTTGATTGCATTTGTTGCAACTGTAGGAATCAAGTGTTTGATATTATGAACATTTCAAAGTAAGATTAGAGGAGATGATCCTGCTACGATCTTTATTGAAACCCACATTCGATCAAGAAATTCTGGCTATGTCAGAAGTTATTTATCCCCCTGCCTTATATTCCAGACATTTACCCATAGTTCAGTGTTAAAAAGGGAAACCGATTGTACGTCAAACGTACATCAACCTGTGCAATTACTTTGTATGTCTTTTCTATGTGGTTGAATGATGGGAACATTTTATGGTTCAATGTTTCATTCACTTTTAGAGCCTGCTTTTTTCTTAACTGGCTGCCAATTACACACTTCAATTTGTATGAATGAATAAACTACAATGTAGCTCTATTTCCCGTTCAGTGTCTGTGCAATGAGTGCAGGCAGTATAGGCCTACACAAAGTTAAAGTTGGTTATTGTGTGTGTTATATTTTTGACAAAGCTTCAGATCTGGTGTGCATTGAACTGTTACATCTGCAATTAGCCTAAATCGGCCCCATGATACTTAAAACATTGACTGTGGATTGCTACACTGTCATTTTAAATTGTAAACAATCCTGCCAGGTTAAAAGGAAGTATGACAACGCAGCAACATCGCATCCTACAGACACATGAAGGTCATAAACTAACCTGAGTAGCCCCAATCAATCTCTATAGGCCTATCCTTCAATAACAAGACTGACTTTTTTTATAGCCTGTTTTAAAAATGCGTCATTTCCTAAAGCTTACCGAACAGTTTCGGTTGCATGGTTACAGACAAGGAAGTATATAACTAGGTGGAGTTATGTTTGCGGGTCTCTTCAACAACCATGTATGGCTTTGTTTCTGCATAATGTTTGTCTGTCATCCTCCCGCCCATCACACACTAGCGTAATTTTCGGGCAAATATCAGGAAGATTTTTAATACGGAAACGAGCGTGTGTAAGGCGGATGTGGTGTTCGTCGACAGCAGGAACTACCTTCCTCACGATGCCACTGCAAACAGGTTTCCCTCAATTTGGCTTGAATTTCAATAAACACCTAATTGAGGCGACTCAAGTTGGCTGATTTACGGTACATTTCACTCGTTCAAACCTGCTGTGAAATGAATTTATAGTTTAAACCAAAAATGCCAGTAGGCCTAGAACATTTGAAACGGCTATTCCCGTGCTATGGCAATAGTTGGTGCAACAGTAGACAAGTAAAAAAAGAAAACTGCTGAATAATTACCAGATAAACACCCTAAAGTCGAAATGGTGGCCAAATTATTACTAAAATTGTTCAACACAACGTGAATGGAATAGCTACTACCTTTATATTGTTGGAAGTACAACAGTTTTCTTTCTCTTACATGACTTTATGGTAAACATTAAGCCACAGCCTATAAACCGATTTAGACAAGGCATAAAGACTGGGAACTGTAAAATGACTGAACGGTCCATTAATCTATCAGTGTAAACATGTTGGTTCTTTGTGGCAGAGTCCTGGACCTGTAATTTCATGGATTCTTCTACCTTGATGTCATGGCTGCAATCATATCAAGTGAAAGAAGAGTTAAAACTTTTTTCTGATTTCTAGCAACTGAACATTTGGAACGAGCTCCCTGATGTTTTTTGTAAAATTAGTATTATAGTCCCATTCAAATGTACTCAGTTTCCAATACATTTATTATGGACATATCACTTTCAGTGGTTGGTAAAAACGCAAGCTAAACCTTAAAACCCGGGTTATCCGAAAGTCATCAGGCCAACGAAGATAACCTCCCGAGTCTGACACTAAAAGGGAGGGAGAATCCTTTTGAAATACATCCAGGTGCTAAGACCAACCCCCAGCTACCTGCTAATTATAGCCTGATCCTTACCTGCTTTAAGTGAGAGAAGAAATAATCACACCCATGCCAAATCGGTTGAATAGAGTTTATTTGACAATACATAGAGTCCATCAGCTGCTGCATTTTGACTTTGTAAAAGTACCATTTATATGCGTTTATCAAAGTGTAACAGTCTAGAAAAAAACATCAAGTATATAATGGTTATTTTAAAGAATTAATACAATTACATCTCAACAAGACTGATTTCACAACCAAACTGGTGTGACAGGACAGTTTATAGGGCACATTTGTTTGTGGTACAGGAATCTAACCCCATCTGGAATCCAATCCTTCCCTTTAAGTTTTCTTGGACCAATTCAAAATACACAGATAATTTGGAAATGTTGCATTTATCTACTCAAATCCCTTCCAATGCACCATGCCTGTAACAGGGGAAAGGTAGTTTGTTTAATGACCCTATGCTGCGTGGCCCTCAAGTTTTGATACTTTTTGTTTTAGGCGATCTGTGAAACAGTCAATGTCCATATCTTCAATGTCATTCACCTCCAGAACATGCTTGACACCTGTTGAAGAAATAAGAGTAACTTAAAACAGAGGGAACACCATTCCACTAGAACTATATGTAAAATCAATTAAATGTGATAAAAACATTCAAGCAGAAAAAGAAACCCAACTTACCCTGCGTAGTCTTCTGGATAGCAGATTTTGAGCTAGCATACTGCATTCTACCTTTGAGTACTGAAGTGCCAGGAGCCCTGAGGGGAAGAATAATTCCACATTAGTCTAGTGTCGCACCCAGGGGCGCCGTAAGGGGGTGAAAAGTTAGGACGATTCTAAGGGCCCGTGACTGACAGGGGCCCAAACCATTTTAGAACATTAAGAAAAAAATGTTTAAGTAACCAATGTGATTATCTTTTCATGGGGCCCAAAATCCCTGGCGGCGCCCCTGGTCGCACCTTCACTTTAGGATTCTCACACACAATAATATAAATCCATAGAAAAAGCTCTCAAATACATGTGAGGATTTTACAAAGATAACATTGTTAGTCCTTCTCTACAGTGTGCAGTTAGTTGAGGATGCAGATGGTGTATACATTTAAGAGTATTTAGGGCTTAAATTAAAGTACAAAGACCTACCACATCATAAAGACCAGTTCCTCTTTTTTAATGCCTTCCTTGGTTTCAAAGTGGCAGTCGTACAAGAAGTAGCGGCACTGATCAGCCAGCATCAGATTCTTGACGAACTTGTAGACATCTTCCACGTCTTCCAGATCTTTTTGCCGGTAGATTTTCTCCACTTTAATTTCCACATCGATATGAAGTACCACAATTCTTATCCGTTCCTTCTCGTCATCATCACTTTTCACTACTTTCATTGCATTGAAGATCTGCTTCACTTCGTCAGCGACTTTTACTCCAGACGCCTGTTTTGAGAAGACACAAAACATTAGATATTTAGCACAAAGAAAATATACACGTGTTGTCACATTTGAAATGTATCCAATGTTTGACACATTTTCGGTTACAGAGATATCGTAAGAGACAAAAACAATCAATACAATGCAGTTAAAATTGATACAGATGGGTAAGATGTTGTATTTTGAAAATGAGAACTACAAATCAAAGTAGATGTAAGTGGATGGATTTCATTTAGATTTAGTGACTGGCAAGTTCCGCACCATATCTTATTTTAAAGATAAATGTTCATAGTCTTGTAAAATTATATTAAATAAAATAAAGACCACAGTATGATCACTTTAGTGAGATGTGGGTCTTGGCTCCTGTATGAGCAAACTTTGTTCTCTCATACTTTGAGACAGAAAGCAGAACTGAAGAGATTAAGAAACAGGAAGTTCTTCAAAACTAGGCTTTAGGGAGAATTGTTAACACTACTAATGCAATTTAATTTGCAAATATTCCATCAGCTTTCAGCAGTAGCATGCCGTAGCTGTAGCTTCCCTGTGAATTTTTAAAGGCCTTGGCTCTGTCACATTCCAGTCATTGTGGAACAAGTTAGCACAAGAAAGGCCGCCCCAAGGGATTCTCTCTGAACAAGTTTGAAGCACGGACAAAGCTCCCTCCATTTTGGAGGCAAAACCACACCTTGAGCATGCCCTTTCAAATTCCAAACTCTCTTTTCACTCAGCAAACTATTCACTCGTAGAAACATCAAATGAACATCTTACACTCTGTAGATATAATGACAACCAAGCTTCACTGGTGTTCAACGTTTTACATGCTGAAATGAGTGTGTTACTTCAAAGTTTCATCATCTCTACATGCATGTGCTTTGGGGCACACATAAGTTGTTAAATGCCACAGCACAAGGTAATCCTGCCATATTCTTTGTGAAAGGTACTCACCATTTTGCTTGTGATGTGTGAAGGAAACAGGCAACTGAGAAAAAATGGCAGCAGCAGTCAAAATGCTGAAGGGTCATAAGGAAGCAGAGCAGGTTGACTCAGAGGAGGAGCTGGGCTGAAGACACCACCTCCAAAGTAGCCCATCCCCCTCTTCCCAGGTGTGCAAGACAGTTTCAGCTGCAACCTCAGCATTTGCATGTATTCACATTACATTTGATGCCTAAATCACATTAGATTTATGGGCTTCATTGTCCATCACAATTAAAACATTTTAGTCACACTTTCCATCATCAGTTAGGTAGAGACAGAGGCCTTCCTTTTTAATGCAAACACCAGGTGAGCTTGAGTCACTCACCGGTGGGCGCGGCAAAAAACACCCTTATATGGAGAACAAACCTGTCCACATACTTGGCCTTATAAGGTAAAAAAAACAAAGGATGAGTGCTCAAGTTAAGTCAAAGGATTTATCAATCTACCTTAGGAAAATTGAGACGTTACGCCTCCATGAGATTCCAATTGTCGTAATAGTGTTGATCTCCAACACTTAGATTTCCACTAAACACAGTAAATATTCAACAGATGTATATACTAACAACAATCTGGACAATATTACGTTAAGTGTACGTTTGAATTTGTCCACATAGTTCCTGATGTTTTTCATTTTCTGTAAAGAGTGATGAGTCAGTGCAGTTTACATGATTCACAAAAAGTAACGCTGGTGCACATTTCTCTATAACATAATCCATTAATTTAAACTTTTGTTCTAAATAATTTAAATATCAGTCAAATATAAAAAGAAAATGTGGATTTTCCTAGCACTCTTGTAAAGGAATCAATGTATAGTTTGAAATGGGCAATGTAATGCTGCTGTCTGCCTCAAGACCATGCTTATTTGTAGGCATTAAATAAAAACACTACAAATATCAATGAACAAAAAGATAATAGTCTAGTCTATCTAGTTAAATTACTGCACTTTATTATTATTATTATCCATGGCACACTAATATTCTTCCTCATTTTTAGATGATGGATAGTCCAGAAACATATTTAAAACTCTTCTTTTGAAACAGCATTCAATAGATACCAAACGCTTCCTCCACAGTGACTATTTTTAAATAGAGATACTCTGCTTCAGCATCACAGTGGCTTTGCTTCTCCTGTGGGGCTCAGTGGCTCAGAGTCAGAGTCCCGCCCACATGGACTACTGTCTGTTTCAAAAGCAGAGTGCATAAATGTCAGCACATGTCATAGCTTGCCTGCTTACATTTACACTACACGTTGCAAGCTTTGGAATCTGTGACTTGTTAAGAAAAACTGAAATATCCTGTATGTTAAATAGTTGAAAGCCTGTTAAGCAAAAGTATGATAGTTAGGTATATAAAGCCATCTTTTGGAAGCCTAGTTTTTATTTGTTTTATCATAATAACTAAGGTAAGGCCTGTCTGCCAGTTCTAATGGTAGCGTGTTCATGGTAGTAAAAGGGGAAATAAAACCCTAAACCACACGGAGCAGGAAATGGCTGCTGCATAACTCTGTGTCAGTCGAAAACTTCATGCTGCTGCAAGC
The DNA here is from genome assembly GCF_902827175.1 of Gymnodraco acuticeps. Lineage (NCBI taxonomy): Eukaryota > Metazoa > Chordata > Actinopteri > Perciformes > Bathydraconidae > Gymnodraco > Gymnodraco acuticeps. The sequence continues at coordinate 354,158 of NW_022989803.1, read as the reverse complement.
ACATTGTCAATTTGGCCACAACCCTTTCAGTGACGTTGAAGCAGCAAACCTAAGTCTATGAGAACTCTGACATCTACTGGTAAATTACAAAACCTGAATTGTTCATCTGTGTTTGCTTTGTGTAACATGGGGTGTCTGAATCTCTTGTATGTTTTGGGATAACTAGTTTGAGGAAGGAAGAAATGTGAGGAGACGATTTGCATTTGCTAGCTCAACAGAGCCCAGATTTATTACCTCACCACAGCAACAGTTAACCTGAGGTTGAGGTGTCCCCAATAAGTCAACTCAATCAGGGTGGCTAATCTGCCGCTTCTTTGAACTTCACAAACACAATGTAGCAATTTGCACATATAACCCCTTTGGCCAAGCATGTAGATACTGCTCAGCCATTAACCAACTGTGGTGGACACCTCCCTCAATAAAACCACAGCTACACATTACTCATAAGCAAGAACTAATACCCAGCATTACAATATTTTTGCAACCATCTCCTTTTCTTACTGAAGCGTCTATGTTTGAAAGGCTTGAAAGCTCGCTAAACATGCAGATGTGTTCAGTTTGTCAATACTGACATATTTGTTTGCCTAAAGCTATCATATGTACGTCTAATTGGAAAAGCATCTAATTTTGTTTTAGATTTATAGTGACTATTTAAAAAAAAAAGATAAAGTGTACCATAACATAGATGGGTTTGCCTTTTTTGAGGATATTTAATGCAAATGAAACCATGTATGATTTCATTAAAATGAACCCTACAAATTGTTGAAGGGCCCTAAGCCTGCACTGCCTGTTATCTACGTCCTTTTATGGCTGTAGAATAACAAGAAATGTGGAAACAATTACAAGAAAAAAACACCAAAGTCCCATTAAGAATGTTAACGAATTAATAAAGTTACACCCGGATAAAACAATTTTTTAAAGCCAAAACAGTGTGCTTGGACAGTTTGGAAGGGTACAATGACTTGATTTTGGAATTGCTGCTATTATCCCCTTACATTCCTTCAAATGTGCCTTGTTATGAAAAATGGGAGGAGCAGTTTGGTTTAATTACCCCTCAAAGGGTGCCCCTCCATTTTGAGAACGTTATGTTTAAGGCGTTCTGCGAAACTACCCGGCTCCATATCTTCAACGTCATGCATCTCGAAGATATGCTTGACACCTGTTGAAGAAAACATAGTTACTTAAAACAGATGAAACTCATTCAACTTGAACTGTAAAGTCAAGCGTAATGAATGTGATAAAACATTGAACAAAGCAGAAAAAAAACTTACCCTGCACAACCCTGCACATAGCACTTTTTGAGCTAGCATACTGCATTCTACTTTTCATAGGTCCATTATCAGGAGCCCTGAAGGGAAAAATAATCTTATTAAGTGTCCCACAGAGACTTTACTTCAAAACATTCAAACACGTTTCCATAGGATAAGAGTAGACTTTAAATAGGATTTTACAAAGCCCTTCTCCTTCTAAATACAGAGTATTTAGGCTTCAATAAAAAACCTACCACATCATAAAGATCAGTTCCTCTTTTCGACCTGACTCCTTGGTGTCAAAGTGGCAGTCATACAGGAAGTAGCGGGACTGGTCCGGCCGCATCAGATCCTTGATGAACTTGAAGACATTGTCCACGCCTTCCAGATCTTTCTCTCTGTAAATGTTCTCCACTTTAATTTCACCATCAATCCAAAGTTGCACGATTCTTATACGTTCCTTCTCATCATCGTCGTTTTTGACTACTTTCATGACATTGAAGATCTGCTTCACCTCGTCAGCAACTTGTACTCCAGACGCCTGTTTTGAGAAAAACACAAAACATCATATATTTTGCACAACGAAAATAATAAACCTGTCGCATTTAAAATGTATCCAATATACAAACATTTGAAGTTATCTATACAGATCACAAGAGTAACGCACAAAGTTACTCTGACCTAAGATTTTCATCGTCATTAACTCCATTGTAGCTATGTAGGCCTACGCATGACCAATAAAAGCCTTGAACCAAAGACACATTTGAAGAAATGCCTCACGGTTGTATGCCTCCACCAACCAGCCATTTACAGTACGTCGTTGTCTGTCTAAAATGTGATCACTCTATTCATATCTCCTAGTAGACATTTCTGTGAAATTGTCATAATTATCATGGATTCTTGTGTTATGGCCAAAAACAATGCTTTGTGAGGACATATTGACACTTGACCAACAATAATCATTTTGTCATCCCTGGGACCAAGTGAACATTTGTGGCAAATTTGAAAACTGATTTGAGTTTACCCATTTGGATCATATTTTGTGTGTTCAAAGCGTCTGGTACTAACCTGTGTAACAACAGCTAAAGATACTTTGCTGATCAGAGATGGGGTTAACTGTGGTTCAATTTAAGCTAACTGTCAATGCAGGCCCTGCTGGCTCTGCTCCCCACGAAGCAGCCTCCCAGCAGTGGTGAGGATGAGGCAAGGGTATGAGTCGTTTTTCCTTTTTCTACCTCCCATTTAATTATAATTTTTTTTTAAAACTTGCAAAACGTTTTGGGACCATTGCAAATCTCAGGTCAGCTCCACCCTCTCATTCTCTAAACCTAGGGCTGTCTGGGATCAGAGACTCACCATCACCTCTGGAGGAACATCTGGTACTACAAGACAGGCCATACCAGGGCTAAATGGTTAACATGCTTATTTCCGTAGGTATCTCTGGAACCCAACACATAGACGTCCTGGAAATAACATCAACTCTGTAACCTCTTCACATTCTCTTGGGTTAGATATAATGCTTTCAACTACAATTCAGGCCAAATCTTACACATTAGCACACTAGCTGCAGTGCTCCATGCTGGGACCCACCATTGGACCATTTTGAGTTCCGGGTGGGAGAAGGAACTGACGTCTAAAAGTATAACGCCAAGGTAAAAATTACAATCATTATTTCGACACTGTAGCTAGCTATTATATTGTCATTAGCAAAGCAAAGTTAACATTAGCCCAACAACCCAATTAAAACAAATCTTAATTTAATAATTCAAGTTGATCTTACCTAACTTTCTAAGTTACAGCTATGTCGAAATATTAAAGTTGGGTTTTATATAATAAAATATAATATGGGACATGTTAACATTCTTTATTAGTAAGGAATAATAAGAAAATAAAACAGACAAGATTTTCCGTGATGAATAAGCGTTCCCAGGATCTGAAGTAGGTCATAGCCTGGTGCTCTGCACTGGGAAGCTATTCAACATGCAAATAAACCAGCTTTGAACTAACAACATGCCATGGGTCTTGTCATATTCTAGTCATTGTGAAACCATTTGGCACAAGACGACAAACAAGCAATTATTTCGTAACAAGTTTTAAGCACGAACAAAGCACCACACCTTGAGCAATAGGTTTCACTGAGAGCAGAGCTCTCTTTCTCATGAATGCCCTGATCACATTCACACATTTATCCATCGATAACTTGAAGCTGCCCAGTATACTGATCCATTGGCCACTGAGCAGGGTAAGGGCTTTGAAAAAGGTAAATTCAATGGTGGTTATGAGAGAGAGGAAACTGCTGTTTTTCACTTTTCCAACCCTGGTCTTCAGCTTAGTCCTCTTTCATTTAGGCAACCGCTAAACTGTCTTTTTACCTAGCAAACCATTCCATCAAGAGAAACATCTGAACAAAATCTTACACTTGATATAACGACATATAGGCTAATACAGTTGTAGTGTAGTGTGTAGTGTATGGGGCACAAAACTGCCAAGGAAGTTTAAATGATACAACACAACACAATCCAGCCAAATAATTTGTAAACGCTACTCACCATGTTGCCTCTGTTGTGTAATGGAAATAAACTGCAATAATCAAAATGTTGCAGGGTAATAAGAGCGGGATGACTCATAAAGGAGGAGCCAGGATGAATGAGCACACCTTTCAAACTATTTGTGTCACATGTTTAAGGGTGTTTCATATCTTACCTGTTTGGCAAGAATGAACACAAAACTACGATTACAATTTGAGTGGAACAAAGTGCACCCAATTGTGGGTGGCATGTGGGTCCGTTTTTCACAATTACTGCAGTCGACACCTACAATTCACAATTATGTCACGATTTTAGTTTTGTCTGTCTAGTCATGGTTTTATTTTGAAATTCTGTTCTTCCAGTGTCTTGTCTTCCTTCCTGTGTTTGCCCTCCTGGTTGCGGTCGGATAGTTTAAAAATCAGCTCCTAAATTCTAACCCTATCTCCTATTCCTTGACCTCTGAGTGAAACGTCACGGGGTTAAGGGATAGTGGATAGGAGAATTCAAAAGGATTTAGGAGAAGAAACTTTAGAGAATCCGGCCCAATCCCAAACCACTCCCTCGACCCTACCCCTCCGTGATGGAGTGAACTCCGCCTGTAGCCACACTCGCAGCTTAACGAGGCTCCCTCCTGTCAAATGGAGGGAGTAAATACAGCAGCCAGCTTTGGGACGGCCTCGCCTCTCTCCGGCAGAAACAGGAAATGCCGTAACTGTATGGAACAACGGTTTAAATTCAGCATCTCTTAGACAAAAAGTTTAAATGAATAACTCAAATAAAACTCCAAACATCTTTCATTGTGTTTCAAAGCTCTTTTAGTTTTAAACCTGATGTTTATAAGCTTCTTAGTTTTTGCAACGGTCTGTAAATATACACAACTTTTAATAAAATGCACACATTTACCTTTTTCTAGACTAAACACAGGTATGATCATAAGTTAAAAACATATGAGGTTATCATGAGGTTGTTAACATCGCAATTTATCAGTGGATGTTTGCTGGAACTACTTGTAAACGTGTTTCCTGACGGACACACACAGCGTGACTCCGGTCAGGGAGAGACCGGTCTCAAGTCAGCACCGCTGCAGACTCGCTGTTTGAGGGCTTGATAGCCCACTCCCCCTCCACACTCGTTGCTTTGGAACAGCCCTCAATATGGCGGACACTCCGCGTGAACGTGCAAACGGAGGGGTAGGGTGTGTCACTACCCGATCTGCAGCTCTGCCCGATCTGCTGTGCGCATGTGCGAGATGGTCGGCCATATTGGACAACGCCGGACGGCAACCCAAGTAGGACAAAATTGACATCTCGACCGTCTGAACCATTCGCAAGTTTTTACATGTGACAAAATATGCATTGCGCATTCGCGAGTTTTTACATGTGACAAACGGTGATTTGCATTGCATCTGACAGAATGAAGACTTTTGCATCTGACAGAATGAAGACTTTTGTGTTTTATTACAGAATGAAGACTTTTGCATCTGACAGAATGAAGACTTTTGTGTTTTATTATTTGGGGTTAAGACAGAGCCTATCATACTGAATACATATTAGAGCATATCTCTGTTATCAGTCCTTTTCTTCAGACTATTATTGCTAAATTTGAAAGAGTCCTTACCAGCTTTGGAATTGTGTGTATATATATATATATATACACAATTCCATATATATATGGCACCTTCTGCCATATCGTCACCCTTTGCAGTGATTGACTTGAACACTGAGAATGTTTTTATGAACTTCAGACATTTTCATATACAAATGTGATCATACACCAACACACATTTTAGAGATATACATTTTTCACACACAACCATTTACTAAATTAAACCATATCCCATCATAATACGAGCAAATAAGAAGGCACAGCAATAAATATAGTGTGTGTGTGTGGGTGGGGGGGGGGGTGTTAAGATCCAGGTCCAATGGAGGCAGAGGGGAGAGGTGGGAGAGAGTTCAGCATCCTACAGGAAATGTCATTTGCATGTAATATTATTTATTCATATGGAATTATATAACTGGAGTTTGTTATCCTTTAATTTTGCTTGATTAATTAAAAAAACAGAAACACAAACATAAAAAAGGGGTCATTCAGGAATACAATTATTATATTATAAATAATAATAAAATAATACATTATATTATAATATTGAATAAAATATTTTTTTGTATAGTATTATTTCATTTAGAAAGGCAATACAAATACAATAGAATAAAAATACAATACAAAACTTGGGACAGAGCTAAGTAACTGATCAGTTAGTCACAACACAAAATAACAGGAGAATGATAATTAATTACCTTTTACTGTAAAGTTCGATGACGCACGGCGCATTTGATCTCGCTCATTTTTAGAGAGGTCTGTGTGAAATTCACCTTCTGACATGTATTCTCTCAAATTGTTGTAAAACACTAAAGTCTTCATTCTGTCAGATGCAATGCAAATCACCGTTTGTCACATGTAAAAACTCTGCAAATCACCGTTTGTCACATGTAAAAACTCGCGAATGCGCAATGCATTATTTTGTCACATGTAAAAACTTGCGAATGGTTCAGACGGTCTAGATGTCAATTTTGTCCTACTTGGGTTGCTGTCCGGCGTTGTCCAATATGGCGGACCATCTCGCACATGCGCACAGCAGATCGGGCAGAGCTGCAGATCAGGTAGTGACAGGGTGTACGGCAGTGACTGCCACTACCCGATCTGCAGCTCTGCCCGATCTGCAGTGCGCATGTGCGAGATGGTCCGCCATATTGGACAACTCCGGACGGCAGCCCAAGTAGGACAACATTGACACAGTGGCTTTTGGCAAAGCTCAAAAAGAAAACTCGTTAGACAGCTATCATACTGAATACATATTTACTGTGATTGTGTGCAAAAATGTATGGCATATATGGTCTAACAGAAGTTAAATTCATTTATCACTTATTCTGACAATGTACTTAACCCCAAATAAAAGAACCCAATAAAAAGAGTTGTTAAATAATAGTGAAGTCACGTTGTAATAACAATAACTCATCTCTCTCGAGTTTTCCTTTTGAGCTTTGCCAAAAGCCACTGTGTCAATGTTGTCCTACTTGGGTTGCCATCCGGCGTTGTCCAATATGGCGGACCATCTCGCACATGCGCACTGCAGATCGGGCAGAGCTGCAGATCGGGTAGTGTCGGGGTAGGGTGTAGGGGGCGGTTTGGGAATGGGCCTCCGAATGCACTTTCACTATCCGACGTGTTTATGATGCGCCAGCGGACGTCATTTTGTGCGTCTGCCACTGTGGGGAAACTATGGAAACTACAGTTTTCTATACAGCGGACTACAACATGGATGTTTAATTCTTTCACACACAGTGACGTCACGAGCTACCCACAATGCAACACGCGCCATATAAATATATATAAATGCGCCATTTTCCTGGAGGTGCTAATATCCTGGAAGTGCAAATATAAATAGCTAGCTAACTAGACAGGCAGAGCGCAGTAGGTTTTTTTTCTGAATTAACGACCGAAGAAATCGCTGCATGTCTTCGGATTACATCTCTGGACTTGAGGGGTGTGCTCTAGGTCATTACCAGCATAAACTAGAGCTGTGTGGGTTGTTACAGACTGCCTGCAGATGTATGGAAAAACGACAGTGGCCTTCGTCGATTTTGGCTGCATCTACGTCTAATTTCTGGAAACACCAGGTGAATACCCCACTTGTCACAATAATATTATCATGCCATTGCATATATGTGGTATTTTAGAGTTGACTAGATATTGATTAAGGCAATAGACTATGATATTCAGTACAGGAAGCTTAGCAACACCTAGACGGTGTACGGCTGCTTGCACCTCGCGTAAAACGGCGCAGACCGGAAGTACGGTGTCGCGCTCGGCCCAATACCTGTATGTGTGTGTGAAAGAATAAGAACAACGGACTCATCTAGAGACTCTGCACCGTGCTCTGATGCTGTTGCTTTATGCTTTATGAACGTGGACAACAGAGAAACATATTCTTCATGACCAAAGTTGGAATTTAAATAAAAAATGAAAGTGAAATGTATGCTCCGGTCCACATTAATACAAATGATCTCGATACGTTTGATTGTATGAACTATGAAAAGATCTTAAAATCAATACAAATGTATTTATTATAAACGTTAGTCCTTAACATCTATCACTGTGTATATCACCATTCAAACATCTTTTAAAAGTTGAACAAACCCCACACAGCTCAGAGAAATGTTGACTTTATTTGATAATTTCAGTAAAAACTAACGTTCATATTTCTCTTTTTGATTATAATACTGATGAACGTTCAAAACAAAGCACTTTGGCAACTTACCACATACGTTTTAAAATGCTTAATAAGCACCGTAACTTTCATGATATAATTTCTCCGTCATAATCGTTTGTTTCCGTGAACGGCCGACTGTTGTGTGACGCAAATGCTGCGGCTGCAATGCATTGTGGGGCAGCATTTTCTCCTCTCCTTTCGGTTAGGGAGGTCCAGTGGTTCCTAAGCTAAAGGAGGTTATAAAGGAAGTTTGAGACCTCCTTTCCTATCCTATCATTCTAGAGAATTCGAACGGCACTTATCATGGCTGCCACTGAGGGACTTCCGGGTCATTTCACTCCGTTAGGAAGGTTCCTAAGCTAAATGGACTATTCGACTTCAGCCCTGTGTCTGATTGTGTTCACCTATTGCCCTTGTGTTTCTGCCTCCCCTAGAGTTTGTCCTGCTTCATGTGCTCCCCAGTTCGTTAGTGTTTATTTGTGTCATGTTTTTTCTGTCATCTGCTTTTAAAAATAAAGCTCGCCTTTTGTTCCTTGACCTTTTTGTCCTTTTTTCAACTGCATTTGGGTCCTGATATTCCCCATTCCTGACAAATTAAACTTTGATAAAGTTCTGCTTCTTTTAACATCGCTTTAAAGTTCTTCCTGAAGAATCCCTTGATCTATAAATCCAACCTCCTTTCACTTGTAGATATAACGGTTTGTAAAGATTTGTGTTTGTTTGTTTGTAGCCTTTATTTAACCAGGTGAAGCCCCTTGAGATCAAAAGATCTCTTTTTCAAGGGTGACTTGCAAGGCCGATTGTCGAACCTCAGATTGAGGAGGAACAATGCGGATTCCGTCCTGGTCGTGGAACGACGGATCAGCTTTTTACTCTCGCAAGGATCCTGGAGGGGGCCTGGGAGTACGCTTATCCGGTCTACATGTGTTTTGTAGACTTGGAGAAGGCGTATGACCGAGTTCCCAGGGAGTTACTGTGGGAGGTGCTGCGGGAGTATGGGGTGAGGGGGTCTCTACTCAGGGCCATCCAATCTCTGTACTCCCAAAGCGAGAGCTGTGTCCGGGTCCTCGGCAGTAAGTCGAACTCATTTCCGGTGAGGGTTGGCCTCCGCCAGGGCTGCGCTTTGTCACCAATCCTGTTTGTAATATACATGGATCGGATTTCGAGGCGTAGTCATGGGGGAGGGGGTCTGCAGTTCGGTGGACTAAGGATTGCACCACTGCTTTTTGCAGATGATGTGGTTCTAATGGCTTCATCGGTCTGCGACCTTCAGCACTCACTGGATCGGTTCGCAACCGAGTGTGAAGCGGCTGGGATGAGGATCAGCACCTCCAAATCTGAGGCCATGGTTCTCAGCAGGAAACCGATGGACTGTCCACTTCAAGTAGGGAATGAGTCCTTACCCCAAGTGAAGGAGTTCAAGTATCTCGGGGTCTTGTTCTCGAGTGAGGGAACAATGGAGCGTGAATTGGGCCGGAGAATCGGAGCAGCGGGAGCGGTACTGCAGTCGCTTTACCGCACCGTTGTGACGAAAAGGGAGCTGAGCCAGAAGGCAAAGCTCTCTGTCTACCGGGCCATTTTCGTTCCTACCCTCACCTATGGTCATGAAGGATGGGTCATGACCGAAAGAACGAGATCGCGGATACAAGCGGCCGAGATGGGTTTTCTCCGCAGGGTGGCTGGTGTCTCCCTTAGGGATAAGGTGAGAAGTTTGGTCATCAGGGAGGGACTCGGAGTTGAGCCGCTCCTCCTTCGCGTAGAAAGGAGCCAGTTGAGGTGGTTCGGGCACCTAGTTAGGATGCCACCTGGGCGCCTCCCTAGGGAGGTGTTCCAGGCACGTCCAGCTGGAAAGAGACCAAGGGGTAGACCTAGGACCAGGTGGAGGGATTATATCTCTTCGCTGGCCTGGGAGCGCCTTGGGATCCCCCAGTCAGAGCTGGTTGATGTCGCCAGGGAAAAGAAAGTTTGGGGCTCTCTGCTGGAACTGCTACCCCCGCGACCCGACCACGGATAAGCGGGAGAAGATGGATGGATGGATGGATGGACTTGCAAAAAAGTGTGAAAAAAGGACTATACACTAACTATAGTAAGACGAAAATATGGATATTGTTTTGTCTAGAATTTAAAACAATATGCTAAGGAAAACATAACAGAGATTGTTATTCCTGTTTCTTTGTATCTAATTCCGATATCCTGTTTTATTTTGAAAGTCTCTCCTGTTGTTTCAGTTCCTGCCCTTGTGTGTTTCATGCTGATGATCATCACCAAAGCTCTGCTCTCCTGCACCCAATATCCTGTAAGTTAGCCGATATGCCTACACAAACTGGACCTACTGTCTTTGCTCCTTGGTCAGTTTGTCTTTATTGCACTTTTGTTTGGAGTTGTGTGACCTGCACTTGAATGTGTTTGCCTGTCTTTTGGATACAAAGGCTGTAAGCCATACTTAATATCATTGTGTTGTTTCTGCTCCCTTCTCATCTTTATCTGTGTTTGGGACTACTGCTCTTTTGGCCGTCTGCTTATCTTGAACTCACCTTTCTCACTTTTCAACAGAGTAATCAGTCCACTTGCATCCATAGTTACTATCTATTCTGGGAAAATCCCACTTTCTGACACAAGTCAAATGTTTAGTGGTAACTAGTTTGATGAAAGAGGAGACAATGTGCTTTTGCTAGCTCAACAGAGCCCAGATGTGTTACCTTGCCACGTGAATCAGGTTTTTCCAATATATGTTTTGTAGGCTACAACAAGCTTCTAATTTTGTTTGAGATTGCTACCAACTATTTGACTATAATCAAACATATTCAACTATACCTTGTTATGAAACTGGGGAATGGCGTCGTGTTTAACAATCTGCCAAAGGGTACCCTCCTATTTTGAGAACTTAATGTTTAAGGAGTCCTACAAACATTGGTTTGTAGTACGTAAGCCCAACCAACCAGATGTTTTTTTGATAGCATTATGTTATTTTAGCATGATTTTAAAAGCCTAACTACCAAAAACTGTGTGTTTTTTTTCTCGAGACTGTGACATGGGAATGTTTTATTTTTGCAAGTGCTTGCAAAGAACCTCTCAAAGGAAACATGCTAGATACCACAAAGAGCTGTGAATTAAGATATCATTTCCAAGAGTCTTAATTTCTCTGATCTTAGTTTACCAAAAATATTTGAGAACACTATCAGAACTGTTGTGCACTTCTTAGGATAAGAAAGAACTGAGAGTGCAGAAAGACATTATTAACATTATTATTTCCAGTTGATTTGCAAACTGCTCAAAAGGGATATAATATTGATTTACTCCAAATAAAAGGATTATCATTTGTGTGACATTCTGGTTTTATTATGTTTCTGGAAAATCAAACCCATATTATTTCCCCCTCACAATACATTGATTAGGTTTTGAATCAAATACAAACTTGAATCCACTTATCCATAATATTCAGATATGATATCTGTTCAACACATGTCTTGATTCTCCATCAGTTAACAGTCAGAGGAGCTCCTCTACAACATCGACAGACTTAGCCACTGTGAATGAAAACACAAGAACGGGTCAGTGTGGTCAATGAATCATTGCTTTATAGTTTTGTGTCATGATTACAGCTCCGCTCTTACCTGCATAAAACCCAGCTCTATCACACCAGACCCATCCTTGTCCAGGATCTTGAAGGTGTCTGTTGTAAATTAAATTAAAAATAAATCACTTTATAAAATCAGGTGCTAGGGAAAGAGGAAATACTTTTTCTGGTTCATTCTACATATTTAATTAATGTAATAGATCCTTCTTAGTCAATGGGATTCTGTTTTGGACAGGAATCCTTACTTGAATTGTGTGTCACTTTGATATGTTGTAATTAAAGTTAGTTAAAAAAAAAAAGATAACATTCAAAATGGTGTACGTGCTGTTGGAGTGTCTTAGCGCTGTGCTGATCACAGCTTAAAATGTGGTAACAATGAGAAAGACTCACTGAAGAGTAACTCCAAGCGGATCAGGCTGCACACAAAGTTGTCAAAGTCAATGCTGAGGTTTGGTTCAGAGTAGCGAGCCACAATGATCTGATGGAGAGAGTTGTTGAGAGAGAAACCTGCCAAAATGCAAAAAGAAAGACATTTAAAATAATAACTAACAGCACATAATGAAAGAATCTGAAGACAAAGCCATTCACGCACCTCAGAATGTGGACACAAAAAATATATACAGACCCCCTGTATATGTACTGAGTATTTTCCTTTGCAGTTGCAAGGGATAATGGCTGTGTAGACACATATTTTGTGAAATGTACTTCTCACCAGCATCCTCAACAGCCATCCGCATCTCAGAGGCGCTCATACAGCCACTTTCGTCTGCATCTCTGTTTTTGAACAGTTCCTGATGGAGAGCACACACAGTTAACATGTATTATCACCATACTACCAACATACTGTAACACATTGCATGTTAATGTCAATACAAACAAACAAGAAACACACCAGGAACTTCTCAATCTTTGTCCACAAGATCTTAAATTCCACGATTCCCAGCTTCCCAGTTCCATCTTTCTTTGAAGAGTATGTCAAGGACAGTTATGATGGAAGGAGCAGGCTTTGGTTGTCTATCTGACATGACTTCACTGATGGGCCATTTATCACAGTTATGGTTATCGTTCCTCTCCCCAAAAAGTAAAAAATCACCAGTCTCAATTACTACCGCCCAGTAGCACTCAACTCCATCATCATGAAGTGCTTTGAGCGGTTAGTCAAAACATTCATCACCTCCTCCCTCCCTGATTCTCTGAACCCCCTGCAGTTTGCCTACAGAGCAAACAGGTCAACAGACGACGCCATAGCCCCCCCCCCCCCCCCCCCCACACTGCCCTTTCACACCTGGACCAGAGGAACACATATGTGAGAATGCTGTTCATTGACTACAGTTCAGCCTTCAATACCATTGTGCCCTCCAAGCTGGTCATCAAGCTCAGAGACCTTGGGCTCAACAGCGCCCTCTGTGACTGGATCCTGAACTTCCTGACGGGCAGACCCCAGGCAGTGCGGGTGGGAAACATCACATCCTCCACCCTGATCCTCAACACCGGAGCCCCTCAAGGCTGCGTGCTCAGCCCTCTCCTCTACTCCCTGTTCACACACGACTGCGTGGCCATACACAGCTCCAACACCATCGCGAAATTTGCTGACGACACGACCGTCATCGGCCTGATCACCGACGGCGATGAAACGGCGTACAGAGAGGAGGTCGAAAACCTGACATCTTGGTGCCAGGATAACAACCTCCATCTCAACGTCAGCAAAACAAAAGGAGCTGATTGTGGATTACAGGAAGCAGCAGGGAGAGGGACACGCCCCCATCGCTATCAATGGGACTACGGTGGAGAGTCAGCAGCTTCAGGTTCCTCGGGGTCCACATCACTGAGGACCTGACATGGACTCTTCACACCACCACCATCACCAAGAAAGCTCGACAGCGGCTCTTCTTCCTCCGCAGGCTGAGGAGGTTCAACATGGACTCCAGGATACTCTGCAACTTCTACAGGTGCACCATAGAGAGTATCCTGACCTTCTACAGGTGCATCCTGACTGGCTGCATCACGGCCTGGTACGGCATCTGCACCGCCCTCAATCGTAAGGCTTTACAGAGGGTGGTGAAAACTGCACAGCACATCACCAGGACGGAGCAGCCATCCTTATGGCCTGTTTTATTCCACAGGCCATAAGACTGTTAAACACCTGAACTTTTGTAACAACATCCATAACATTCATCTTACAAATTATTTATCTAATATATAATATTCCAATCACTTGTAGACTCTTATTGCACTATTTTCTTTTTTGTATTTACTTGCACAATTTTTTCTGTTTTACTGTGTTGCACTGTTGGAGAAGCCTGTGACCTAAGATTTTCATCGACATAACTACACTGTAGCTATGTACGTAGGACAAATAAAAGCCTTGAACCTTGAACGCTTTCATAAATGAGGCGTTTTCAGCCTTAAAAGGGATAGTTTGACACTATGGAATATAATGCTTATTCACTTTCTTACAGAGCTAGATGAAAAAGAAGAAGGGGAACACAGGATGTTAAGAGGGTCATTGTATTGTAGATTTCTCTTGACATAAATTAGTTGGAAGGATACATCCAGCAGATTGATCATGTTGCGGCAAGTCGTCAGGCTAAACCCACTGGTTTTAATGTCCTCTCCTAAAAATGAATCAAAAACACAGGGGTCACTTGCTTTGAGTGTCATATAATGAAATGCACATACTGAACTTTACTTTAAGAGGAGAGATAAATCCTTTATCTTACTCTTCCCCACAACTCGGTTGAGGATTCTCTGCAGCTCGAATGCAGAAATCTCCACATCCTAAGAAGCATTTGAGAGGGACATATTGTAAGTTAAAAGAAACATTGACTTGGAACTATAAGATGATGTCAAAAATAAAAATTGTCAAAATGTCACATTTTACGCATACTCACAGCTCCGGCAAGCTGTCCAAACAGTTTCTTGAATCTGTCACTGATGTCATCTTCATCAATGTTAATCTAGACATGACAAAGTATGCATGTTTGTCCTTCCTTGTTAAAAATCAATCTTCAAAAACATATACATCAAGGGTTATGATTTACCTGCTCAACATGGCAGTCCACACGATCATCTATCTCTCTAAAAACAGTGAGAGATCATTTAGATATTGAATGATTATAAATAATCTTTGTCAAGGAATTGCACTTATTTGTGAAAGAGACGTACTGGAATGAGGCCGGTTTCTCAGAGAACACTCGCACGTAAAAGTCTCCGTTCTTGTTGGGCTCAAAGGTGGAGGGGATGATGAGGTATTCGCCTGGAGGAAGACAGAAGCGGTTGCAAACTTCTCGCAGGTTGATGAAGGTCTCGGAGCGCGCAGTTGAAGCGTGGCGCACAAAGAAGTTTCTTTTCAGGTGCACTTGCTTTTGGCCATAGTACTGGAAAATGACACACATGCAGTACCGTCACACAAGGGCGCCTTTAACCTTCCATTGGTGTAATAGAGAACTTTGAAAGGACAGATAATTGAGCCATAAACAACAATTGGTGCTCCGAGAAACATGCTAATGTATTAAAGTGTCTTCATCTTTGTATACATACCTCCTTAGGCAGCTGGAAAAAGACAAAAACAATAGTAAGAATTGGTGCCAATGATACATATGATAAATTGAGTACATGACTATTATCGTCTACATCTTAAAAAGGCAGCTCCTTACGTCGTAGATGGCAAAGCCGACGGTCTGCATGTCCTGCCCCATTTTCTTCATACGGCGTCTGTTCTTCTGCATCAAGCCCACGATGAAGGTGCAGCCATCCTCACCATCATCAGAGTCATCATCCGCCTCTTCCAGCTTTATGACAAACTGAGGATTCATCCAGAAGGTATCTATGAAGAAAAGCAAGGGTTAGCAAGGAGCTTACACACACACACACACACACACACACACACACACACACACACACACACACACACACACACACACACACACACACACACACACACACACACACACACACACACACACACACACACACACACACACACACACACACACACACACACACACACACACCACACACACACACACACACACACACACACACACACACACACACACACACACACCACACACACACACACACACACACACACACACACACACACACACACACACACACACACACACACACACACACACACACACACACACACACACACACACACTTTTATTTATTGAGAAACTGATCATACTTGGGAAGTTCCTGCAACCACCAGCTGACACGCCTCTTCTCCACGTTTCTTCAAACTCTGACTCCGCCCATTTCTGGAAGTTGTCATCTTTGAGGGCATCAGGTGTCAGGTTGCAGATCTCAAGGCGGGAATATTGGCGCAAGAAGTCTGAAAATGACATCCTGTGGACAAAGAAAATCACATCCTTAACTTTAAATGGCCGTTTCCTTTTACTGGAGTATTATAGTGTTTTCGCAGTTCAAACCCAAGAGTATATTCAGATGTTTACCAGAACTCCCCGTCCTCACAACGCTTGATCAGCCTGTCCCGGTCACTGTCACTCACATATCTCCACTCAGAAGACCTAGGATGAAGTGCCAATATATTCTCATTTGTATGATGAAGTTCAAACTTGAGAAATAAACCACAGGCTTGCACCTTACTGTGTCACACATTCCACCTACATGCAAAAACAAGCTTTAAAGCCAGAGTCTGAGTAACAACTTTTTACCACAGGATTTACCAGCCGTTGCACTGGGTGTGTACGTCTCCTTGGTGTTACACGCATGTCAGAAACACACACTTAATACCCTTGTCAAAACAAAGGATGTAGATGCATACATGCCAACCTTTCCAAATCCAAAAGAGGTAGGTTTACGCGTGGCAAATGTGCACAACCAAATTAGGTAATCAGAATAAATGGAACCCCAGTAATTACATGTATAAACTGTCACGGTTTTAAGTTTGTGTGTCTGGTAGTGGGTGTTTTTCTGTTCTCCTTGTCATGTTTTCCTCCCTGTATATTGTCTGGTCTTTTTTCCCTGTGTTTTCCTGTCTGTCGTTAGTTTCCCTGGTGTGTCTAAATCCCTGATTGTTTTCACCTGTCACCCCTTCTGTGTCTCCTGTGCTCATCAGCGTCAGTCCCGCCCCTGATTATTCCCACCTGTGTCTTGTTACCCTGTGTTTAAATTCCCCTGTCTCCCAGTGTTCAGTGTCAGTTCGTTTTTGTCTCTTGTCATGTTCAGGTCTATGCGTATTGTCTCTTGCTATGGTCAGGTCTATGCTCTTTGTACTCTTGAAAAGTTTGATTCCTCACTACGTGAGCGCTTTAATATTTTGTTCTCTATTTTTGTCATCTCGGCTAGAGATTTGATAGTTACCTTTTTTTGTTGTTCAATGCTGTTTTGGAAAATAAAGTATCTTACAAATACTTTACCTCTGTCTCCCGGGTCTTGCAATTGGGTCCTACATCCTAAGTGTCTGAGTCCGTAACATAAACCATGTATTTAACATATATTGCATCATTTTATGCATTTTTCAGAAAAAGTGGTAGTTTGGTAAACAGTGACATCAACGACATGTCTGGTCTGTAAAGTGCCCGAAAAGTAAAAGAATGGGAGACAAATATCCCAAAGTCTCCACATTTTTATTATATTTTTAATGTGTTTCTGGTCCTCTTTCATTTGAGACAGTGTCGATGAAGGATGTGTCAGGAGGATGTAGAACTCTTGTGTGAACATTGGATAAAGCCAGGTTCATATTCTTGTTTCATGTTGTTGACATATTGGAGTCAAATTTTTGCACAGAGCGAAATATCTTTGTGTTGCGCCATAAATCAGAAAATACTGCATTAAAAAAGTAATTTCCTGCATTTTTCTACTGATAAAGTGTGATATAAATAATGTACAGGCTTTCAGATTGCTGTAGTTCACTAAACAGAGACATTAACGACATGTTTGGTGTTGAAAATGTCGGAAAACTTATCCCCACATCTAAAGACCAAACACTGGATGTCTTTTAGTCGCCAACATGTATTTTCGAGACACTGATACGGTACGGGGAAATCCTGCAGGACCCAAATGCCTCGTTCTGTTCCCTTAAACTCATTTGGGAGTGATTACCCATCAGCCCCGGGGGTGCAGACGAAAGGCAGCGTTACCCCCGGGTTGCGTTCCGATAATCCAAAAATCAGCTCCTAAATTCTAACCCTATCTCATATTCCTTGACCTCTGAGTGAAACGTCACGGGGTTAAGGGATAGTGGATAGGAGAATTCAAAAGGATTTAGGAGAAGAAACTTTAGAGAGAGAAGAGACCGCAGGGTTGCGTTCCAATAGTCCATTTAGCTTAGGAACCTTCCTAACGGAGTGAAATGACCCGGAAGTACGTCACTGGCAGCCATGATAAGTGCCGTTCCAATTCTCTAAATGAAAGGAAAGGAGGTTTCAAACTTCCTTTATAACCTCCTTTAGCTTAGGAACCACTGGACCTCCCTAACCGAAAGGAGAGGAGAAAATGCTGCCCCACAATGCATTGCAGCCGCAGCATTCGCCGTCACTCAACAGTCGTTCGTTCACGGAAACAACCGATTATGACCGAGAAATTATATCATGAAAGTTACGGTGCTTATTAAGCATTTTAAAACGTATGTGGTAAGTTGCCAAAGTGCTTTGTTTTGAACGTTCATCAGTATTATAATCAAAAAGAGAAATATGAACGTTAGTTTTTACTGAAATGATCAAATAAAGTAAACATGTCACAGTGTTTACTGAGCTGTGTGGGGTTTGTTAAACTTTTAAAAGATGTTTGAATGGTGATATACACAGTGATAGATGTTAAAGACTAACGTTTATAATAACTACATTTGTATTGATTTTAAAATATTTTCATAGTTCATACAATCATACGTATTGGGATCATTTGTATTAATGTGGACCGGAGGGAGAGGGTGACGAGCATAAGTTTCACTTTCCTTTTTTATTTCAATTCCAACTTTGGTCATGAAGAATATGTTTCTCTGTTGTCCCCTAAAGCATAAAACAACAGCATCAGAGCACGGTGCAGAGTCTCTAGATGAGTTTACAGTAGTCCCTCGTTCTTATTATACATCCATGTTGTAGTCCGCTGTATAGAAAACTGTAGTTTCCATAGTTTCCCCACAGCAGCAGACGCACATTCATGACGTCCGCTAGCGCATCATAAACACGTCGGATTCTTTCACACAGTGACGTCACAGCTACCCACAATGCAACGCGCGCCATATATTTTTTTATAAAGACGCCATTTTTCTGGAGGTGCAAAAATCTTGGAAATGCTAATATAAACAGCTAGCTTATGTAGCCAGGCAGAGCGCACTAGGTTTTTTTTTCTGAATTAATGACCGAAGAAATCGCTGCATGTCTTCGGATTACATCTCTGGACTTGAGGGGTGTGCTCTAGGTCGTTACCAGCGTAAACTAGAGCTGTGTGGGTTGTTGGATGTACAATGTATGGAATTACGACCCTCAAAAGTGGCCTTCGGTCGATTTTGGCTGCATGGTGGCCTTCGGTCGATTTGGCCGCATGGTTTTTCTTACCACTGCTACGCTGACGACACCCAATTAATTCTGTCCTTTCCCCGCTCAGAGACCCAGGTCGTCGCACGCATCTCTGCTTGTCTAGCTGACATCTCTCAGTGGATGTCTGCTCACCACCTCAAGCTCAACCTTGACAAGACTGAGCTGCTCTTCCTCCCGGGAAAAGATTGTCCAACTCTTGACCTGACAATCAACATCGGCACCTCAGTTGTTTCCCCGACTCAGACTGCAAGGAATCTGGGTGTGACCCTAGATAACAACCTGTCCTTCACTGCAAACATCGCTGCTACAACCCGCTGCTGCAGATACACGCTTTACAACATCAGGAAGATACGTCCCCAGCTGACTCAGAAAGCGACTCAGGTTCTGGTCCAGGCTCTCGTCATCTCACGCCTAGACTACTGCAACTCCCTCCTGGCTGGTCTACCTGCATGTGCCATCCGACCTCTGCAGCTCATCCAGAATGCAGCGGCTCGTCTGGTTTTCAACCTTCCTAAATTCTCCCACACCACTCCGCTCCTCCGCTCCCTTCACTGGCTTCCGGTAACTGCTAGAATCCACTTCAAGACACTGGTACTTGCTTACCGTGCTGCGAATGGATCTGGCCCTTCCTACATCCAGGACATGGTTAAACCGTACACCCCAGCGCGTGCACTACGCTCTGCATCAGCCAAACGACTCGTTGCGCCCTCGCTGCGAGGGGGACCCAAGTTCCCATCGGCGAAAACACGTGGGTTTGCTATCCTGGCTCCAAGATGGTGGAATGAGCTCCCCATTGACATCAGGACGGCAGATAGCTTGCACATCTTCCGGCGCAAACTGAAAACTCATCTCTTTCGACTCCACTTCGAGCGTTAGAACGATTAACGAAGCACTTTTATACTAATAAAGGACTGGATTACCTAAAGCCAGTTGAGTAGCACTTGAAATGTTTGGCTCTATGAAACCTGATATACTTATATGATTCTGTTTTCTTCAAGGTTGTGTCTTCCTGGTCGAATGTACTTATTGTAAGTCGCTTTGGACAAAAGCGTCAGCTAAATGCAATGTAATGTAATGTAATCTACGTCTATCTTCTGGAAACACCAGGTGAATACCCCACTTGTCACAATAATATTATCATGCCATTGCATATATGTGGTATTTTAGAGTTGATTATATTGATTAAGGCAATCGACTATGATATTCTGTATGCACCTCGTGTGAAATGGTTGATACCGGAAGTACGGTGTCGCCCTCGGCCCAAAACCCGTATGTGTGCGTGAAAGAATAGTGAAAGTGCATTCGGATTCTCTAAAGTACCGCAGTCTCTTCTCCTAAGTCCTTTTGTCAAGGAATAGGAGATAGGGTTGGAACATAGGAGCTGGGTTGCGTTCCGATAATCCAAAAATCAGCTCCTAAATTCTAACCCTATCTCCTATTCCTTGACCTCTGAGTGAAACGTCACGGGGTTAAGGGATAGTGGATAGGAGAATTCAAAAGGACTTAGGAGAAGAGACCGCGGTACTTTAGAGAATCCGAATGCACTTTCACTATCCGACGTGTTTATCATGCGCCAGCGGACGTCATGAATGTGCGTCTGCTGCTGTGGGGGAACTATGGAAACTACAGTTTTCTATAGCGGACTACAACATGGATGTTTAATAAGAAGGAGGGACTACTGTAAACTCATCTAGAGACTCTGCACCGTGCTCTGATGCTGTTGTTTTATGCTTTATGAACGTGGACAACAGAGAAACATATTCTTCATGACCAAAGTTGGAATTGAAATAAAAAAGGAAAGTGAAACTTATGCTCGTCACCCTCTCCCTCCGGTCCACATTAATACAAATGATCCCAATACGTATGATTGTATGAAAATATCTTAAAATCATAAATGTATTTATTATAAACGTTAGTCCTTAACATCTATCACTGTGTATATCACCATTCAAACATCTTTTAAAAGTTTAACAAACTCCACACAGCTCAGTAAACACTGTGACATTTTTACTTTATTTGATCATTTCAGTAAAAAACTAACGTTCATATTTCTCTTTTTGATTATAATACTGATGAACGTTCAAAACAAAGCACTTTGGCAACTTACCACATACGTTTTAAAATGCTTAATAAGCACCGTAACTTTCATGATATAATTTCTCGGTCATAATCGGTTGTTTCCGTGAACGGCCGACTGTTGTGATGGCAAATGCTGCGGCTGCAATGCATTGTGGGGCAGCATTTTCTCCTCTCCTTTCGGTTAGGGAGGTCCAGTGGTTCCTAAGCTAAAGGAGGTTATAAAGGAAGTTTGAAACCTCCTTTCCTTTCATTTGGAGAATTGGAACGGCACTTATCATGGCTGCCAGTGACGTACTTCCGGGTCATTTCACTCCGTTAGGAAGGTTCCTAAGCTAAATGGACTATTGGAATGCAACCCTGATTTTTGGATAATCGGAACGCAACCCGGTACTTTAGAGAATCCGAAGGTTCCTAAGCTAAATGGACTATTGGAATGCAACCCCGGTCTGCACGTTGTTTCTCTTTCATAAACACAGGACTGTTTGATCGCATCATACAGACACGTTACAAACGGTGTCCGCCAAAAGTCGAGTCCAGTGTCTCTGTAGAGTCATTTTTATTTGTTATAGTTTGGGAAGATTGAAAATCGGTAGGGAAAGCCAGCTGAGTCGGTAGGCGGTAGAAACATGTCAAAAGCGGTAGACTACTGCCGAAATCGGTAGGGTTGGCAGGTATGTAGATGTTTCAATTAGGCGGGGTCCTCTTATGAACAAAACAAAAGGCATTATTGGGAAATCCTATTTATAAGAAGAAAATGGGAGCAGTTTAAATGATACATGTTGATCAGTTAACAATTTCACCTGTCAGAATCTAAACCAAACCAGGAAAATGTAATACAAATGTGAGTTTATGATAACATGCTCACTGTTACTACGGTAACATGCACATGTGACCATATTCATTCTCACTTGTCACTCCAGGCTCCATTCCACTCCACCTGACCCCATGGGTTTCTAATCCTGATCAACTGCACTCGGTCTCCTCTACACTCCACCTGAAACAGAATTAAGGGTCAATAACTCTCAACCAGAAAATCAAAAGGGAAACACTACAGTAGAGCAGCAATATAAATATTACAAAAGAGATCATGCCTCAGTTACCTAATTGTAACATCTATTACATTTTAGAGAACACATGGTAGCCACTGCAGCTTCATTTTATACCTGGATATCTTTATGTATAATATATTTCAAATCTCCATATTTTGAGGTTTGAAAAATTAAGGTTTATTAAAAAAAAAAAAAGCATGTACGAATCGACCAATCGTTGCGGCTCTAATAAAAACACAGGTATTCCCTCACCAGCTCCGCTCCTGTCACCGAGTAGGCATGGCCCTTCACCAGCTTGCGATATGTGACGGCTTCTGAGTCCGATGCGTTGGTAATCTGGGATAAAGAGGAAACGTTTTAAAGATAAACACCATCATATATATCCAGGACTCCAATCTCTGAGAGTGAAACGTGAATCTCAAACCAACATCAATGGAGCATCCCAGAAGCGATCCTCTATCCAAGGCCTTCTTAATGGTTTTGAAGAGTCGGGGGCCTGCCTTCCCCAGTTCATGCCTCTCAGCAATGCCTCCAGTGAAGTCCTCGAAACCCTCAATGGTGCTGCCTCCAGAAAGAGCCTCGTAGCATCCATTAATCCTAGAGAAATAAGAAGTTCATGAATGACGCGACTAAACGAGATACTGAAACATACACAATATCCTGATGCTTCATTCTTTCATACTTGGCGTAGGCCTTCTCCAGCAGCGCGCTCCAAAACTCTGAATTCTTCTCTGAGTGAACAAACAGCAGCTCTCCATCTTTGGTGGGCAAGCGGTCATCAACCACCACATCCACCCACTCACCAAACTGCCAGAACTGAGAGCCACAGGGAAGAGACACAACTAGTACAAATCAAACCTCACTTTATTTCTATAAGAATAAGGTTGTGGTGTTGAATTGCTGTACCTCAAAGTGAAAAATGCCAGCGTAGTTCTTCTCAAAGCTTTGATCGTGGGGGACAACACGAGACAAAACCTGTTTGCTGAGAGTCAGGGAGGCAATAGCTGCCAAGAGCCAGCAGTCACCTGAACACAATTTAACAGTGTTAGAATAACGGGCATTTCATCATGATCTCCAGAACATACTGTATGCATACACAGACCTTTTGTGAGCTAAGTAATGGCTATTATCTTTTCTTCCTTTGCTTGTTAGCTGTAAACATCTCAATCTCACAACACATGGAGATGCTTTCTGCCAAATGGGCGTGGAGAGACAAGAGTTAAGGAGTGACAGCTGATGTCAGGGCTCAGGCATTTTTTCAGTTATGAGGTTTAGATCTTCTTCAAGTGGTGTTAGAAAACACAATACTGGCTAAAGTTTCCAAAGATGAAACTAAGTAAATGATAATAATGGACATACATACTGTAAGTCAGTCACCTCGTTCACATCTGCTAACTGCTATCTTAGATAAGAAATGCAAATTCCTTCATTCAAATAGCTTAAGATGGAAATCAATGTGTTCTTTGTAAAATACAGTAAATATCTCATTGTGACATCAAAATGAATTTGAATGTGAATTCAATAAGAAAATTACAAAAGGAAAGGAGTGTTTGGTAGTTTCAAAAGGAGTGTTTGTGTGTCTTACCAAGTGCTCCTTGACAAATATCAGTCCTGGAAGCATTTTCAATTATGAATTGTGGTTTGGAGCACAACTCCTGAAGGAAAAACAAGTTTAATTAGTGCTTTTTATTTTATAATGGTGTTACTGCTTTTATTTTTGCTTTTATATATTTGTTTTAAGGCTTTACTTTGTATACAAATACACTGGGCAAAACAAGACACTTTATGCCTATGTGTAGCATTTACACTGACATTTAGTATGTTAAAGTGTACATGACCAAAGTATTACAAATAGCACTTCTGACAAACTAAATTCATTAGATACACTGAAATGCACTGTACTGTAAATGATGCACAAGGGACAGGTATCATCTTCAAAATCCAGTTTTAAAATATAATTCAATAATTTAAATGATTTCCTTCTGTTTGTACCCACCCTTGGTCTTTTCCACTGGATGCCCTGAACTTTGTAGGAATTTGGTCCCAGATCTTTGAAGCCTAAGGATGATGGCAGAGGCTCAAAGCAGTCATCCTGAAAAAGCTGCCCTCTCTCCAGACAGCTGTTCCTCAGCGATTCAAAGTCCTGGTTCAGGTATTTAACCGCTTTAGAATTGGCTCCTATCCCTTGGGATTTCTCTCGGTTGTGCTGAAGTTTAGATGCAATGCCAGACATTTTATTTTACTAAAAATCTCTGACTATCTACGACTGTCTCCCAGCGGGTCTGTGTGTGTGGATAGACAGGCTTTGTGTAAAATGTACAGCTCAAATGTCTCCACACCCTTTATTATTCATGACAGACAACACACTAACTCTGGCTCACCTGTAGCATTCAGCCTACTCCATATCTGGCATTGGTTGATGGCATATTTGACCCAGGTGCGGCCCACATGGATGGATTTATTTAATGTCTCTTATCTCATTGGTCATAATTTAACACCAGCGTTATTGTTTTTGTCCTTAAAATATCTGACAAAGATAAATTAACAAAAACAAGTCAAAGCCGCAAGCAATATGAATATGTAATCTAATATCTCAAACTATTTAAACCATTTGATCTGTCTGGTCTGTAGTCTACATTATTATATAAAACAAACACAGATAGTCCAGATGTAGGAGCCGAGCCATATGTTAAAATGTATAGTTTGATATATTATAATCCTTTGTTGATAGTGTTATTATATCATTTATTTGAACCAGCCGTGTGGAATTGATGGCATAGACGACCGCTGTTTTGTGATTACGAGACGTTATAGATGACGGCAGCTGCTGGTGATTGTGTGTGAGAAGGAGAAAGAAGCACAGAACAACAAAGTTTTTTGAACTATGAAAATATGTGTTTGTATTTTGATACCTTTTGTTTTAAGTAAAGAGTCAAACAAACTTTCCTGAGACTTATTTTGTCCGAGTCAAGCTTACCTGTGAATCGAATTGGATTAGACGGAGAGGAAAACTTGTCTTTGTTTTTTTCTTTCTTGATTTTCTATCAAGTTTTGCAAAAGTTAAAAGAGCAAAAACACCACAAAAACGGATTAAAAAAGGGTATATTGTGTGTGAGGGATACTACATACATATATCTCCATGTTTGTAATCAGCAAATATCATTTAATTTGACAAATCCATTTTAGCAATATGCATGCATTTGGAACATATTGGGAAAGTCCATGGGTTTTTATTATTGGAAAGAGTATCTTTGAATGAAATGAATTCATTTTTCTTTCAGCGTATATCTCAAAAGTGTCATCCCTGGCCTCCTCTTCAGTTTTTTAGTAGATCGCCAGGCACAGCCACTGTAGGAGGGAACAAAATGATAGAAACCAGCCAAACTAGAAGTACCGAAAAAACCGCAGCTTTTGTTATTCTCTCACACACCTGTTGCATGTCCAGCTCGATATTTCCTGCGTCAGCTCTCTCCAGAGACTTAAACATTTCTGGTGGAGAGACGGAAATGTTGATATTGTAAACATGAAACAGATCATATCAGATTGTTGGGTTTGCTGACACTTACTGAAGAGCATTTCCAGTTTAATGAGACAGCCTACAAAGCTGTCAAAGTCTATGGCATACTGAGCATCCGCGTAACGACTGACAATGGACTGCAGCACAGCACTGTTGATGTGGAAACCTGGAAAAGAAAGATAGCCGTCAGTTATCACCATCATTTCCTGTTAGCAAGGGTCAGTTTCATAGAGATGCATTATTTCTGATCCTTGGGAAATATAGTTATTGAAAGGTGTCAGGTATTAGCAGGGTGATAATGGAAGAGTACAGTTACAGCCTCGCCCATGCTTGTTTTGCCCCTGCGGTAAAATATACATGAACAAAATCTGTTGCAGGGAGGAAGTCCCCCAACTGGTTTATCTAGTCTGCCAGTAACTGCCCACACACACACACACACACACACACACACACACACACACACACACACACACACACACACACACACACACACACACACACACACACACACACACACACACACACACACACACACACACACACACACACACACACACACACACACACACACACACACACACCATAAGTTGGTAAAATGTCAACTCTATTCAAAGATAACTAAATTATGCGGGCAACATCTACATTTGTGATTGATTCTCATCAGGAAAACAAATACCATTCGTGAATTCAAGCCATTCAATGCACACTTGCAGATGTTTTAACTTTTAAAGCATATGAGAAGCTTTAAGGTCATAATAAATAATAATAAATTGATTTGTTGTATAAAACACATACATAACTAGCTGACATAACAGTAGTGTATGAGATTTTTTTTTTTTTTTTTTTTTTTTTCACAAGATAATGTTTGTTACCTGCTTGAGTGGCAGCGCCTCTCATCTCGTGGCAGCTCATGGTGCCCGAATTGTCTGTGTCATGATTCTTGAAGATCTCCTGTTTGACCCAGACAATGTGTTGTGTTAATAGATACAGATAGATATTCCTACATGGCCATACATATTTCAAATCACATAATTCCCAATTTACCAGGTATTTTTGGATTTTTCCCCAAAGCAAGTGGAATTCCATCAGTCCCAGCTTGGCACTTTCATCTTTCTGAGGAGTGTTTAGGTCTATAAAAAGATCCTCATGGATTATTAATTTAATTCCTTCATTCATATATCTTATTTGTCCAATAATAATGCACCCAAATAGAAATAAATATAAAGTTGAGGGATCATTTCTTAAAGAGGATACATCCAGCAGACTGACGATAAGGCGACCTGTCTCAAGGCTGAAGCCATCTGTCTTGATGTCAGACCCTGCAGGAAAGTTACAAACATAACTAGCCCCAATTTGGAACTCAAAGAAAATGAAAAGGCTACGTGCAGACAGTATATCAGTATATATAGTATATACATTACATATTTGAGGTAAACTACTGTATATATGTAAGAGGTATACTCACGGTGAGAGACAATGTTGTTCAACATTTTAACCAGTTCAAAGACAGATACCTCCATATCCTGTTGGAAAATTGTATATTAGAATGTTTTTTAGGGATATAGTACATTTGTATCATGCTGCTCTACGTACATCGCCAGCAATCTGCTTGAAGACCTCTCTAAAATGAGGATCCACATCATCCTCAGATATCTCCTCCTGTGAGAGCAAAACAAAGAGAGGTCACTCATGTCAAATACAAGCTTTGACAATTCTTGGATTTTTTTAAATATTCATGGGTGTTGAATTCAACACACAATCGCAGTACTATGTTTTTTGTTATACAAGACACAGTACAAATACACAAAGGTGAACACATGCATTTTTTTGGAGAGGCAGCCAGTCGGTGCCTTGCTCAAGGGGCACCTCGGCAGCTACCAGTCTACTTGTGTTTTTTTGGTCCGATTGGGATGTGAACGGGCGATCCTTCAAGTACCTACACAGACTGAGCCACTGCTGCCATCCTAGTGTTAGGATGGGATTAGGAGCAGTGGGCTGCCATTATGTATGGTGCAGTGTAGTGTAGGGAACGGTGCCTTGCTCAGGGAACTCGGTAGCACTTGGTCTTTCTGGGACTTGAACTGGTGACCTTCCAGACTTTGCCACCACCGCCCACACTTCATAATCGATGCAAAATCACTCTGTGTATGTACATACCTCCTCGATTTCAGCATCAATGTCCTCCTCCAGTGGACTGAAACATATAAAAATGCACAGCTTGAGCACACTGTTGGTGTGCAGGAAAATAACATTGACTGTGCTCTAAGTTAAAAAGTTGGCGTATGAGCCACTAGATGGCTGTATAAGCTAAAGCTCTGAACTTTACATTCTCCTGCAGCTGTCCCTCAGTGTGTATATGTTGCTGTAGCACTGATACCTGGTTGCAGCCTGTTTCTCTGAGAAGACCCTGAGAACAAAGCTGCCATTCTTGTGAGGCTGGAAGGTCGAGGGAACTATGGCATATTCTCCTGGAGGAAGTTTGAAGCGGTCACACACCTCCCGTGTGTTGATGAAGGTGCTGCTCATGGCCACTGCTCTCTGTCGCAGCAGGACATCTGGACCCAGGTGAACATTGCTGCGGCCTTTGAGCTGAACATCAACAGGAAAAGGGGCTTTTCTATTACTGATAGGTCAAACACCTACCCAAACTCAAGTTGCATTCAAATGATCATTGCTTGCAGAGGTGGGAGAAGTACTCAGATCTTGTACATGAGAAAAAAGAGGTACCAGAGTGTAGGAATATTCTGTTACAAGTTATAGTAATGCATTCAAAAGGTTACTCAAATAAAAGTACAAAAGTAATAGCATCAAAATATACTTAAAGTATCAAAAGTAAATGTACTTACTGGTCCATTTCAGAATAATATGTTTATATATATTATATGTTTGATTATAATTATTGATGCATTAAAGTGCTATCAAAGTTGGTAAAGGTGCAGCTAATAGTAATTACTTTGTAGGGTAGTTTGGGAATTTACTCCAGGTTTAAACAAAGTCTTATTCAAGTGTTGATATTTCACATCATTAATCAAAACCTGTAAAGTAACTAAACGCATACAATAAATGTAGTGGAGTAAAAGTACACCATTTACAAAATTGTACTTCAGTACAGTACTTGAGTAAATGTACTTCCCACCTCTGATTACTTGCATGTAACAGTATAAATACAGACCTCATCTGGGACCTGTAAAAAGGAAACAGACAGAAGAAGTTATTTAGAAGACCGTCAAACATTTTAAAATGGATTAAATACAGAGAGCTTCATATTAAGCATGTTATTATAGGACACCTTATAAATGGCATAGCCAATGGTTTCAAGGTTGCGGTTAAGCTTCTTTTTCTGTCGTCCGTCCTTTTGCATCAACCCAACCAGGAAGGTGCAGCCATCCTCCCCATCCAGGGGGTCGTCATCCACATCCTCCAGAAGCACCACATACTGTGGGTTGGACGAGAATGTGGCTGGAACACACAACGTGTAATTATTTATATGAAGCAGTGTAAGAATGACGTAGGAGCACAAAGTACCAATGAACTGGCCAGATGTATGGAGAACCGAGATGACTGGAAGCAACGATGGAGGGCTCGTCTGAGGACGACCTAGAGAGAGTGTTGTGGAAATATTTTCCAAGGCCCATAACTTTGACCCAGTTTATCAGTTCAAACTGTCCTGACTGAGCACACGCACCTCGTAACCTTGGCTGCTGTGCTCTCAGTGTTCTGTCTCCCTGTTCCTGCCTGTTGGCGTCAGCTGATAGAGGTGTTATGATTTTATCTTGTTATGCAGCAGTTTGATGATGTTCTCAGAACTAGTTAAATACATGGGTCTGAGGTAGAGTTATTTAGAATTGACGTGGCAACCCACCCGTGCAGTCTCACCGGGACTGCTGTGATTTGTGATGTGAATGCTCCGGCCGAAACTCCAATAAATCATCAGTGTTTTGACATCAAAGCTACTGCTACTACCTTGTCTCCTTCCTGAGTCGGTGACTCCCACTGCATAGCTACACAGAAGTTTCCCTTACAGAGAGTGTAACTTCTTGCACAGACACACACATGGTTTCTCTGCTACCTTGGTTATTGCGGCAGCCGCCAGCAGTGGAGCCCGCCCTCCACATCCCTTCAAACTGGTAGTGGTTCCAGTGGCCCACATCGTCACTCATGATCGTGTCTGGGGTCAAGTTACAGATCTCCAGCGTGGAGAACTGCCTGATGAAGTCTGAATAGGACATCCTGAGGAGAGGAACACATTTCTTCATCACTTTTAGCATTAACCTGAGCCTCACAGGACCTAGGATTAGAAGAACCTATTGAAATATAGTGTATTACCACCCCAAACAAAACATGGTTGTGTTTTCTTTAGCTTATTCCACAAAAAGAGTCCCCTATGTTGAACAGCCATTTTTTTATAAGTCAACAGCAGAAACGATTACATTAAAGAAGGCCAGTATTTCGACATGCATATTCAATATTCAGTCAGTTACAATCTGCAAACTCACCACTAGATGCCACTAAATCCTACACACGCCATATACCATTTGCTTTGCTGATTTATCAAACCATATTATAGCATCAACACAATATCTAAAATAATGCATTTATTGTAATTTATGTTTGCTGCTGCATTACAAGAAGTAAGTAAGTAAATACAAGATAAACAGATTTACCAGAACTCTCCATCCTCAGCCTTATTGTTCAACTTTGACTTCTCCTCTTTACTGACGTGGTTCCATTCGCTGGATCTGATTTATGAAAATAATATATTGCTTTTAGGAAAATCCCCCCCAAAAATGGAAGATAATGGTTGAAGGATTTGGAACAAAAGGATTTACCCATCACTCCAAGACCCTGTCCACTCCACCTGACCCCATGGGTTCCTGATGCGGACCAGCTCAACCTGCTTGCCTAGGTAATTAACCTGGAAGAGAGAGCAACAGTGAGTGATGTTTTTCACATGCATTAGAAAAAACAACAACATATAATTGTTGACATCGGATTGCATACCTCCTCCGCACCAGTCAGTGAGTATGCATGCCCCTTGACAAGTTTAAGAGCTGTAACCGCCTCTGTCTCATAGGCATTGGTGATCTGAAAACACAGAAAAAATAAACTTCAATCTTGGATACCTTTGTACTGACTGCTGTTGGTTTGTTCTCTCACAGGTTAGCATGCAAATCAATATGAAAATAAGACCTACATCAATGGAGCAACCCAGCAGTGAGCCCAGCCCCAGAGCTTTCTTTATGATTTGGAAGAGCTTCGGTGGAGCTTTGTTTAAGGTGTAAACTTCAGCAATCCCTCCTGTGAAATCCTCAAAACCCTCGATAGTGTTTCCTCCAGACAGGGCTTCATAGCAGCCATGCACCCTGTCAGACACATAGGGACGAGAACAGAATCATCATCTGTATGATGTCAATTTTTTACCATATTCAGGTTTTGATACGGAAAAATATATACTGGAACTGGAACGATCCATACTTAGCATAGGCTTTCTCTAGCAGTGCGCTCCAAAACTCGGATCCCTCCGCTGAGTGAACAAACAGCAGCTTTCCTTCTCTGGTGGGTAAACGGTCATCGACCACCACATCCACCCACTCACCAAACTGCCAGAACTGAGAAGAAAAAAATATTAAACTCAAGGTCAAATACGTTCATAATGTTATTGTTATTACCTATTAATGTGAAGCTTTTGACATGAAACACTATTTGTTGTGTCATCTCTTATTCAAAGGATGTCAGCTTCTAAATTGACTTTTGAGGATGTGTAGGCAGGCAAATTATGCATTTTTCCACATATAATGAAGTGTTGATCAGCATTGTAGGAGAACAATGATAACATCTTTGTGCCATGATTGAAATTGACAATTATCAAGCTTCATATGAGGAAAGTAGTGATTAAGATTCAAGAGTTACAGTGCAAATTGTTGATTGACTAACTGGAACCTTTCGACTGTACCAGTTTGAATGTTTCTCTACAATCATACTTTTATGGCTGGACATGACAGGAAAAAAGGCAAAGACAAAAAGAGAAAATAAACAAAAAATCCCTCTCGAAGGTCAAGCTTAGGCCTTTGTCTGACCTGGAAGTGAAATATCCCGGCATATCTTTCAGTGAAGTTCTGTCCATGGGGCACCACACGAGCCAGGATCCGCTGGTCCAGAGTCAGAGAGGCTATTGCAGCCAGAAGCCAGCAGTCACCTACACACAGTCAGAGCAGAGGCATGCTCTGAGATTGTGAAATAAGTTGTGTACACCGCAGTGCAGAAAAACATTATGTGGCAACAAACCACCTCTGAGATAATTCCATTTCACAGGCCTAATGGCAGAGTGGGTGGAGGGGTTGGATGTTTGTGGTTCCCTTTATAAAAAGCATTCATGCATCCATCTGTACATGCAATCATTGACCCGTCCTCTCTGTTCACTTACCCAGAGCTCCTTGGCAAATGTCCGTCCTTGTGGCTCCATCATCAATGAACTTTGGATTTGAGCACAGCTCCTGAAAAGTTTACCAAACAATCACACTGAGTTGAAAACTTGAGAGCAGTTTTGAGAGTACATAGATAGAAGGAGGACATTTCAATTACATGATTTAGATCTGATGACACATAAGATAAGCAAACACAAATAGTAAAACTATGATCATACACACAATGAATATGGTGAATGGGGTATTCAGCATTTTTTTCTACATCATTTTATAGTATTTGAAGCATAATTGTAAACATTTTATTCATAATGTACTAACCAATTAGCTACTGTTTTTAAATATAATATTAAGATGCTCAACAGAAGAGAGTACATTACTTGCTCCCAGTGTGTAACTCAACAACCCTATGATCATATTACAGTACAAACATTGTCACTTTTGTCTGTTTTCATGGCTGTAATGTAATAATGCTGTTTCTTCTTACCATTGGCCTCTTCCAAACTACGCCCCTGGTCTTGGCTGAGTATGGTCCCAGCTCATTGAAGCCCAGTGATTTGCTCTCAGCAGGAAAACAGTTGTCCTCAAACAGGCCTCCACGCTCCAGACACTGCTGCCGCAGAGTCTCATAGTCCTGCTGGGAGAACTTCACTGCTTTCTGGTTGGTGCCAATGCCTTCCTCCCTCTTCTTCTGATGGGCCAGACGATCTGCAGTGGAAGTCATCCTCACCTCTTCAGTGTACTCCTCGGATGGCGATGTTCTTCTTTATGATATGAGTTAACGTTGCTTTCTTTCTTCCAGCCTCCTTTATAGCTGCCGCAGGTGAGGACAGGATTCAGGTCACCACAGACAGGGAGGGGCCTCTAATGGACAGGTGAGAGGAACAAAACAGACAGCAGCCACCATAAGCAAATATGCAACAAGATGGCATTGGCCACAGCTTAAATACAAACAGAGACACGCCTAAAGGCACCGAAGCACCACTCTTATTATTGAATTTATTGTTTCCCACTTCCTGATGGGTTAATAGTATAAATACCAAAAACACTAATTAAAATGTGTATTTATGGGACATTATGAAAAAACACAAGTGCTCACTAAAGAACAAGGTTGATATATGTATTCCAATAGATATAGGAAGGGAGTAAAAGAAGTATATGCA
Source organism: Gymnodraco acuticeps (assembly GCF_902827175.1). Lineage (NCBI taxonomy): Eukaryota > Metazoa > Chordata > Actinopteri > Perciformes > Bathydraconidae > Gymnodraco > Gymnodraco acuticeps. The sequence continues at coordinate 320,792 of NW_022989803.1, read as the reverse complement.
GCTGAGAGTTGTGAAAAGGAAGCTTAAATGCATCAAATTAAGCAAGAGTTCAGTTGAGCAAGAATGGGAATGTAAAGGGATGTAAATAACATTGCAACACTGAGCCTTACGGGTGTCTGCTTTGGAGCATGTACTGCACCGTATGCTCTTATCAAGCTAATTATAAGTCAACTGTACACAGTCAGGGATCAGATCCTTTAGTCCGGAACCATTTTGGCTGTTGAATACACCACTGTTTGTTTTATAAAAAGATGATTCATGTGTGAGCCTCAGAAGTCCTGCATAATAAGGATGTGTATCAGAGGTAGTGAATGGGAGAGTCTCCACCCTTGTTTAAAGAATCTCAGAATGGAAAACAGAGAAGACAATGAATAAAATGCAATACAATCATTATAAAAGACGTACTAAACGGCAGACCATTGGCTGATTTTTCTGAACCAATGCAGAGGCAACGATGATTTACTACATTTGTATTGTGTTACTGCATCTCTACAATCTTATTTAGACTTTTCTTGATTCCAGAGATGGATGCTACTATAAAAATATTACCAAGTTTCAAACCTTCCCAACCCAGTGGACTTACAGGAGTGTCCTCTTAAATAACAATGTTGAGTTTAACCAGTCCACACTGCCTCCACAGCATAACCAGGCTTGACTATAGTTGGAAGCTGGAAGAAGGGAGGGTCATAAACCACTGAATGTTTTGTGTACACAGTTTTGTTTGTGACATCGACATGACAAATGAGTGCCAATAACAACCATACCCCTCCTCTGTTTTTTAGACACACAAAACGGAAATAAAACATTATTCCTATTAGTACATACTCAACTAACTTGTATGAAATTGCAGGTCCAGCAGAGACAACCTGTATTCTTGTTGATTTTGGCTATTGATCTTTTGATGCAGTCTTTTATCATAAGACAGTCTTCTGTCTCCCTAACCCAGCCACTGACAGTCAATGATTGATCTGTATTAAGACATCTAATACTCATGAAAGCATATAGTGCAAGCAAATAGTAAATTGTAAATACAAGAAGAAAATAGTTTAAAAAAGTGAAATAGTGAAATAGTGCAATAAGAGTCTGCAAGTCATTGAAATATGATATATTAGGTAAATAGATAAGTAATTTTTAAGTAGCAGAATATTGTGGATGTTGTTTCAACAGTTCAGGTGTTTAACAGTCGTATTGCCTGTGGGATGAAACTGTCTCTGAGTCTGGTTGATAGTGCAAACTTGTAGGCATTGTGTACTGTGTGGTTGGCAGCCATCGCCTATTGACACATCAAACATGCAGATGCAGAGCAACATAAGAATTTATATTTGTTCACTTTTTGTCAAGTCCAATAGCCCTGTTATGCTATTGGCCCAGTTACTTAGGGAAGTGTCTGGCTCTAAGCAATGCTCCTATGTTACAAAGCTAATTTAACATAGTTTAACATTAAAATATCAGCTGATCTGCATCTGCCCTGTTTATCCAACTGAATCTCTGCCCACTTTAAACCAGGAGGAAATTAAAAATTTGATAAAGAGAATTTTGTTTGGAGGTGTTTTATGTAATGGTATAATTTACTCTGCCGGGCTGGTGTTAGAAACATACCACTTTAGTCCTACACTAACCAGGAAGTGTCCTCATGAGCATCAGGATAAGACTATGCTAATATATTTGTTTCTAGTGTGCCACATTTTGTATTTATAGTCTTGCAATAATATGCAAACATCATGACTTTAGAAATATCTCTTCCATCTGATTTAATCAACATATTAACTGGATTTGTCAAGTCGGAGCATTTGAAGACTTCAAGACATACTCAATTCAACCTTTGAACAAATCTCATATTTTAAATTCTATCAATGTCTGAATATGGTATAGAGTGACACAAACTCCTGGCTGCATTAAAACCAAACCCAGGATAGTATCATCTGCAGCTATGGTATATGTATCTCTCCTTAGCAGTCAGCGTGATAGATTTGCTGGCAGGTGACCTTTAACCTCTGCAGTTGTTCACTGTACCTTATCTCTCAGGTGAATTTTTTTTCTTCAGTTTCGGTTGACAGAGATGAGATTATTAATGTCTCCAAGTTACAAAATGACTTAACTGTAGCCTCTCCCCTAAAGCCGTTCAGTTTATTAATACACGATACGCCTCTATGGTATTGTATCTGGAGACCTGTGTGTCTTATGTTTGTTTTTCTATTTGTGTCCTTTATTTTGCACTGATGTTGTGAACTGAAGACAAACGTGTTTTATAAAGCCAATTATTTACCTATGACATGTTTTTCTGAGTGTACTTTACTTGGGTTTATTAAAAGCGCTGTAACTATACTTACAGCTACACATATTAACTTTTCCTTCAGAGTTACTTCCTCTCTTTATTTTTAAGAATATATATTTTTAATTTGAAAACAAATGTATTGAAAAATAATTCTCCCACTTTATTAGATTCAAGGGGAATTTTCTGCTGTTTGATATGCCATGTATATTATAGCGTATTGTTAACTTGATATAATTCATCTGCTTTACTTGCAGATTTGTCTGGCAACATAATCTTTTATTTCTACTCTGTTTCTTCTTGTGATAGTTTTTTAAAATGTGTTTTATGTCACATATTTAGGTTGCATTGTTGGAAGAGCCTGGGACTTATAATGAATTGCCATAACTACAACATAGCTACTGTGCATAATGACAAAGGTTTTTACTTGTAACAGATTACTAATACACTCTGGTACTTCAAGAACACAATCTGAGTATTTCTCCCTCCTCTGTATAACCTCAGTGAATTACTTGTATTGTTGTTTCTTGTGCCGTGATTTGCCATATTCAAGTTGTGTTTTATGTGATCTCCAGCACCTCTAGCGGCGGCGGGGCTGAGTGTGAGCGGTGGCCCCTCCTCCTGAGGCCGGTATACCCGCAGTGTGCAGCGGAGAGAGAGGGCTGGACCTGCACTGCTCCTGTCTAGTACCAAACAACCACTGCCTCCCACCCCAGCTTTACACGATTATCACAACCCGAGCAATTCTGAAGGAGTGGCAGGTTCCCTTCACGGCGGTGGTGAGTGGAGCCGTTTTCTGTATGTCCTTTCACTCCAAGTGCTAATTATCCCGCTGATAGTTAACGGTGCCTCCCGGTGGAATCAGTGTGACATTAGGCCGCGCTTTATTAGATGCAACATACTGTACGCTGTAGCACTAATAATAATCCAGCTGTCATATTCAGGCATACAGATGCCATTCATATGTAACATCCGGTGTGGAATGAGTTTGTTTGTGTGGTAAAATATATATTATTGTTGTGAGAAATGTTGGAAGCAGGCATCAGGCCATAAAAAAGACAGGCCCATTGAACAGGTGCTAAAACAATATGAGCCTGCATACATGCCAGACATGCTAATACTGTTTGATAGTTAACAGGCATCTAAATTCACTAAGAAATCATAATAAAGTAGGATATTTGCAGCATTGTTCTGGTTGTAGATGGTTATTATAGGGCATTGTTGAGGTTGAAGTCCTATAGATGACATCATTGTCAAAGGAATGTCTGGATCAGCTTATATAAAGATATCCTTTTAGTCATCAGCCAGCAGTGTCCTCTATCTAGCTGTCTGATAGAGGAGGGACATTCCTGCAGACTCTCACAGCATGAGGGGCCCCAGTGTCAGGCTGGGGGTCCTCGCCTGCAGAATTGTTTCTATCGAAAGCAAAGCTTGTTTTTCGCAACAACACGTCATTATTTCCTCTCTTACTCATCACTGAAAGTCAACGGAGTCATTTTCTCCTCATCGATCCCCTGATCCCTCACCACTTTAGCTCCATCAAAGTTGCCCGCTCTTCCTGCACTGTTTACAGATCTGAGCTCATTAGGATTCTGTTCCAGTGGAGCACAGCCAGATAAAAGCTCCTCTCATGTCCCAGTTTCTTGCAGTAGTTCATAAAGGGAGAGCAAATGAACAACTAAGAGCCATCTTCTTGATGTATGTGGTTCTTTTTATCTCCTGCTCTTCTCACAAAGTGTTTGTATCGTCCTGTGAGACTTGGCTGAAAGTTGTGAAACTCTCTGGGATTGTAAAGTAGGTGCATTCAGAGAGGAGAAAATACCCCTACTGAGTGGTCAACACTAAAGTCTGTTAGGGCTGCGCAGGATCCTGCAACTCAGCGCAATCTGAGTTATTGAAAAGTAAAAGCACTTTATCTCTACCTGTGCCAAAACTAGAGTTAAACAACATAACCTTTCTTGTTTTGTCTCATTCTCTCTCTCAGCCATCCTTTACAGACAAGGTATACGAAGGTATCATATGTCCTTTGTTATTTCTAGGTCTGCTGTGTGTAAGGTGGTCTTTTCTCACAGTCCTCAGTAATCCCTTTTCTTTTGTTTGTATTTATGTTGTCTAATTATTAGTTTTAGCTTGGCTTAAATATGTGTTGGCTGCTAAATGAAGTTTTCATAGCAGCACATTTGCTTTGATTTTAAATAACAATTATGTTTTGCAGGATTTACCTTTTGCCAGGACATTAGAAATACTGAGGTCACAAATCCCACTTGGCAGCCCCTCAACTTTAAGAGGTTTTAACAACAGCCTATGATTTCTGAATAATGTATTATTTAATTAGCCTCAAACATATTGAATCCAAAGATAATGAAACAACCCCATCATGTTGTTGGTAATTGTAGAATGTAAAACCTCCACAGATTGCTTAACCTACATATTTAATACAAAACAAAGACCAAGAACCTCAGTTTCCTAAATGGCCTTAAAGCATAAAGCTTTCTTTAACTTTTAGGCTGGAATGAATTCACTTAAGGCAGATTCAGAATTGTTTTGAACTTATCACTAGCATAAATACTATTTTTCTAAACATGAGTGCCGTGCTGTAACACTTGGACAAGAGTGTGCCACCGAGGAGCTTACTGCTATTTATAGACAGCCTGTGCATACTCACACGCCTCCATTTTTTATCTCCCACCAGTATGTATGCAACTGGGATGTCCGCTGTCATACAGGCCAACAGGCTGCGAGCAGAAGGCATGGGCACCAATGAGCACGCTGTGCCCTTCTCCAACCAGGACTATGAGGCTCTGAAGCAGCAGTGTGTGGAGTCCGGCTGCCTGTTTGAGGACGACTGTTTCCCCGCTGAGCCTCCATCCCTGGGCTTCAAGGAGCTCGCCCCCTATTCCTCCAAAACTAGGGATGTGGAGTGGATACGGCCCACAGTGAGTGGATACTAACAATACAAAAAACTGATATGTTTTATTCCTATTGGTTGAGGTAAAGGGTACAAGTGACAAATACCTTTTGTTTAATAATTCCAAGCAAAACAAAACAGACAAACCATACTCGACAGATTAAAGATTATAGTTTCAATAAAAATATACATGTAGATACTATATACTGTCTCTTCAGTCTCAAGGCATTAGAGAATGAAACAGAAAATAAAATACATAGTCAGCAAGCCAGGCAAAACAGCAAGGGTACAATTGAATAATGATGATTTCAGAAGGCTTGGGTAAAATAAGGACATATCTCTCATCATCATTTAGTGTCTATGAAGAAGGTAATACAGACAGATCTGCAATATATATATTTTAAGAAGGAAACACGATAAAAAACGTTTTTATACACTCTGTATCACACTGTATCTTATATTATGTTTAGTTTATATGTACTGCTCTAAAAATTCCCCCAGGGCAAGATAAATTGTTTTTACATTTTAAATGTGAAAATGCCTCTCATCATTCTTTTGATTGCTCCTCATTACTTTTGTCATGATGCATGGGTTATGTCTCTTGCCACTGATTACTGGAACTCAAGAGGGAAACATTATAAACAGAAATATCAAATGACACTGAGTGTTATTTCTTGTCTGTAAACTCTGACAGAATAGGACGAGTATGAACAGGAACCTTTCAGACCGCTGCAGCTGTTGGCATGGCATGGCATGGCATTCCCTGACCACTCCTCGCTCCAACACTTGTTTACAGTCATTGAAACACAGGAAGTTAGAGTGTAGATGCGAAAATAGCTATAAGACATGTGTCGTTTTTAAAAGGATAGTTTGAATTATTTGAAGTGGGGTTGTATGAGGTACTCCTCCATATTGAGTATGTTATTGTGCGACATACTCGCAGGTTGAGGCTGCTTTAGACCAGCCAATTGTGTGTTGTGCAAGATAACATTTCAGTTTTCTCAATGAAGTTTATTTTGCCTTGAAGGTATGGATATAACAGACTCAGTTCCCAGGAGAAAGGGGCTGTGTGACAGTGGTGAAATCTTTCTAAATATAGCTTACCTGGCTGCCATCCACTGTAGGTTTTGCACTGACTATTAAGTATCTCACTCAACCCCACTTCTGAACTATTCATTATATGTAAATCATAGGCTATGAATCCAAACTCTGAGATTTAATTGACTTTTTGAATTTCTCCATAGGACCTGAGTGATGACCCTCAGTTCATTGTGGGTGGTGCCTCCAGGACCGACATCTGTCAGGGAGCGCTGGGTGAGCCCTTCTTGCTATTATTGTTAATGTTAAATCTGTCATGAAAAAAAAGACAATCATATAAAGGTTGCTTAATGCTTCTTTTCATTTGCAGGTGATTGCTGGCTCTTAGCAGCCATCGCTTCTCTCACCCTGAATGAGACGCTTCTTCACCGGGTCGTCCCACATGGACAGTCCTTTCAAGACGACTACGCTGGAATATTCCACTTTCAGGTATTTTAAGATCCTCAAATGTAAGGCAAGCAGTTTGGATTGATGGAGTTGTTGATTGTTACTCTGTGTTGCAGTTCTGGCAGTTTGGCGAGTGGGTAGATGTTGTGATTGATGACAGATTACCTGTCAAAGATGGAGAGCTGATGTTCGTCCATTCTGCTGAGGGCAATGAATTCTGGAGTGCACTCCTAGAGAAGGCTTACGCAAAGTATGTATTAGAAGAGCCTAACCAGTTGTTCAATAATTCAGATGAGTGTGTTTGATGGAAAGTGTTTTTTTTCCACATGACATCAGGCTGAATGGATCCTACGAGGCTCTGTCTGGAGGAAGCACCACTGAGGGGTTTGAGGACTTCACAGGTGGTGTGTCTGAGATGTACGAGCTGTGCAAGGCCCCCAGAGATCTGCACAGGATCATCGCTAAGGCCCTGGTGAGAGGCTCTCTGCTGGGCTGCTCCATCGATGTAAGTGCTGCACACGCTGGCACACCACCAAGACACGCAGATCAATGTTGCACCATTCTGAGGAAGCTAATAACATTAAAAGCTCTTCTAGTTATTTCTGTGCCAGACCATTCATACTTGGATGCAGAAATGATGTTTTTCATTTACAGATCACCAGTGCCTTCGACATGGAGGCTGTTACATTCAAGAAGCTTGTGAAGGGCCATGCCTACTCACTCACCGGACTGAAGGAGGTCTGTCGGTGCATGACTATGTGGTCTTTATTTGGTCAACACTGCAAATGACTTAATGTTTCTAATTGAGCAATCTCCCTGTGTTATGTAGGTTGATTACAAAGGCAACATGGAGCGCCTAATCCGGATACGTAACCCTTGGGGACAGGTGGAGTGGACTGGTGCCTGGAGTGACAAGTGAGTGTGCCAATGTCTCTGTGTACTAAACATTTTTGCATCCTCAGTTTTGTTTGGTTGTGCTTTTATGAGCGTGATATCTCTTACTGACTGTGTATTCTGGTCTGTTTGTCTTGTTGTGTGTAGTTCCCCTGAATGGGATGAGATTGATCCTTCTGAACGAGAGGACCTGCATCTTAAGATGGAAGATGGGGAGTTTTGGTAAGATGTGTCAGTTGCTATTGTATTATATGTACTATATGTATTTTAAAGAACTAGTTATCGGGAATACACTTATTCACTTTCTTGTGGTGAGTTACAGGGGGAAAAAAGAAATACAAATACATGTGGGTTCAGTTTTCATCAGTTGATATATAACATATGTAACTAATAAGGTAAGGTCCTTTTTTATGTATTTACCTTACAGACAAGAAAGTGGGATAGAATTCCTCATATTAGTGGCAAGAAAGCTATTGAGCACATTTCTCAGAACTGTTCTTTTATAAAGGTCATATTTAGGTTCTGACCCTAAGCATTTATTTGTAATCTTCCAGGATGTCCTTCAATGAGTTCAAGAGGCAGTTTTCTCGGCTAGAGATCTGTAACTTGACTGCTGACGCTCTGAGTGAGGACGGTCTCAGCCACTGGAACACCACAAAGTTTTACGGCGCGTGGAGGAGAGGCAGCACCGCCGGAGGCTGCAGGAACAATCCCAGTGAGAAAAAAATTCAATTTATTTAAAGGTCACCTATTATGCAAAATCCACTTTTTCATGTATTTTATTCATAAATATGTGTCCTCCTCTCTGTGTTAAGAGATTCGGAAAGTTTCAGGAAAAAAGATCTTCTCTCCTTTTATCCTGACCCATCTATATAAAAACCTAAAAAAAATTAGCTGATCAGATTTCGAACACTTTGTGATGTGAATTTTTTTGTTTTTGGGTTGTGCAACCATTAGTCAATAACTAACCAAGGTAACATCCGCCCACCTTATCACCCGATTCTCCTCCTAGAGCACTATTTTCAAACCAAACATTTCACAGAATGGTTTGAGGAGTGGCAGCTCAATAGCATTTAAAGCTACAGACCCAGAAACAGAGGGTTTTATGGCATGCAATCTGTTTGGTATTTCAACCAAACACTTCAGAGACATGTTTTGTATATGTCTGAGACCTATAATATATTGTTGAAAAAGAGTTTAATAGGGGACCTTTAAAGTCTACACACTGACATACAGTGGACAATGAAACATGCTAACACAAATGCACCATCTGTGTAGACACGTTCTGGATCAACCCTCAGTACAAGATCACCTTGCTGGAGGAGGATGATGACCCAGAGGACGATGAGGTGGCGTGCAGCTTTTTGGTTGCTCTCATGCAGAAGGACCGCCGCAAATACCGCCGCCAGGGTCAGGACACGCACACCATTGGCTTTGCTCTTTATGAGGTACAAATCTGTTTTGTCACTTTTTCTCTCTCATGGTTTATTCTTATGCTTGAGTTTTGTGTCAGGTTACATTTTGTTCGTGTCATTTATATATTTCTTTCTTTGTCTTTTTTTCTGCAGATTCCAGAAGAGGTAAGCAGAGCATTTATTACTACCGCCTATTTTGCATGTATATTTTACACTACTGCTGATCACATTTTAGTTTTAAAAAACGTTCTTTGATTAAGATATGAATCCATGCAGACCATTTATAAATCAATCCACATATTTAAGAACAAATAATATTGAGAAGTTTCATCAATGATTCACCTATTTCAAGCAATTTTTCAATCCTCTTTAGTATAATTACTTCTCATATGAGAGTACATTGCATTCAATGTAGTCCAAAGTCAAACTAAATATAAATCAGATGTTTGAAAAGGTTGGCAGTATTGTAAACTATTTCTGAGTTCAATGAAATTGACCTAAAAACATGCACATGCATTTCAACCCATGTGTGTTCCCTGTGGCCCTCAGTACAGAGGCTGCACAAATGTCCATCTGAAGAAGGATTTCTTCCTCACTCATTCATCGTGTGCACGCTCCGAGACATTCATTAACCTGCGAGAGGTGAGCACACGGCTGCGTCTGCCCCCAGGGGAATACCTCATCGTCCCCTCCACCTTTGAGGCTAGTCAGGAGGCGGACTTTGTCCTCAGAGTCTTCACTGAGAAGCAATCGGAAACAGAGTAAGAGTCTTTTACATCATTTTAAATCCAGCTTATGTATTTGAAATGTAAATATCATGGTAATTTTTTTTTATTGCAGAGAACTGGATGATGAAATCTCTGCAGATTTTGGAGAGGAAGTATGTAAAACTGAGACATGAATAAAATAGATGTTGCATACTCTACTTTATTAATAGCAGGAAATGACAAGGATTCTGAAATTAAACAAATGCCTTTTTTATATTGTGGTTTCCTACAGGAAGAAGTAACTGAAGACGACATTGATGATTCTTTTAAGTCCATGTTCGCACAGCTGGCAGGAGAGGCAAGTTCTGAACAGATCTCCCTTATCTTTGTTTGCATTTATATTTGTATCTTTGGTGGTCATTTAGATAATATCTAATACTTAAAACATCCACATTGGTATCAGCCTTGTTATGGTGAAGACAGATGTCTCTTACATCCTGTCCTCTGTGATTTTTCAGGACATGGAGATTTCTGTCCACGAGCTTCGGACCATTCTCAACAGAGTCGTTACCCGGCGTGAGTTTATTATCAACAAATCATAGCTACTGGAAAGTGCACATGTTGGTAACAAATGTCCCACTACATTATTAGATTCCACTGTAGAGTGCACACCATTACACCCTGTTTTACAAGTGTCTGTGAAACTGTCTTTGCAGAACAGACTGTTTCAGATATCTTTTCTTTCAGACAAAGATCTGAAGACTGATGGCTTCAGTATGGAATCATGCAGGAGCATGGTCAACCTGATGGACGTATCCTTTTGATTTATCTGGAAAGAATGAATGAATTAAAAGTCCTAATAATCTTTATTTTATTTTAAACTAAATTAATGAATTGTGATACTAGTGATTGTTTTGTGTGTGGTTTCACCCCTTGACCATGTGTTTAACAGAAAGACGGTAGTGCCCGTTTAGGGCTGGTGGAGTTTCAGATCCTCTGGAACAAGATCCGAAAGTGGCTGGTAAGAACGAAAACAATAAACACATTGTTACAGGAACAGTGTTCACACTTAGATTCTCTGTATTTATCTTTCTGTTTCCATCCTCCAGGTCATTTTCAGAGATTTTGACCTGGACAAGTCCGGGGCCATGAGCTCATATGAGATACGTCTTGCTGTAGAGGGAGCAGGTATATATTTTTTTTTTATTTAGCCTTTATTTATACAGGTGTAGGTGTATAGTGCTCTTAATGATCATTTCCACCATTATTTACTGTACACACACCCACAGATGAGAAGTGTAACCCTTATTTTTATTATCTTTCTGTGTAGGTTTCAAACTGAACAACAAACTGAACCAGATTCTGGTAGCCCGGTATGCGGAGAACGAGATGGTCGACTTTGACAACTTCATCTGCTGCTTGGTCAAGCTGGAAGCTATGTTCAGTGAGTATTATTGTAAATTGTTATATTGTAAATGTATACTACAGTACATGTGTGCCGACTATTGATTATTGTAAAAACATCAACAGGGTCTTTCCAGCACTTCGACAAGGATGGATCAGGACAGGCTGAGATGAATCTAACGGAGGTAAGTTCTGTGGACAAAATATATTGTGATTTTCTTTATAGTATTTACTATTCATCTAACATTTCTCTCCTGTTGCCAGTGGCTTTACCTGACAATGTGTGGTTGAAAGGACCATCTTCTCTGGAACAGCAAAGGTACAGTGGCTGCAGATTGCCATAAACCTGGAGAAATGAAGACCCCTCAGCCTTAGCAACCCATCAATCCTTTAACAGCGTATGCAAAGTAGTAAAATAGCTTTTTAATTGGTGTAGTAAATCCCCCTTCCTTTTTTGGTCTGAGCACTGCTGATTACAGGCCTTAAGTTGGATCCGGTGTGGCCTGGTAGGTGGAGGCTAAGCCCCACCTTCCACAAGACCAAAAAATGCAGGGGGATTTACTACAATAGGAAACCAAAGTCCTATGAAGTCTTGTGTCTCCCGGCTGAATTAGGAATCTATGCAAACCTGCTGTATGAAGCAATCACTGTGCCACCTGGATCTATCATCGGTAGCATGATTCCCTGCATGCCAACAATCATTAGCTGTGATGTGCATTGTTGCAAGATTTTGGATTATATTTTAGTTTCACTGTCTGTATGAATGTACTAACAATAAATTCACTGCTCAATCTCACTAAAAAAACATTTCACTAGGAACACAACAAAACTGAAGAATTTTGTTTCTGTAAAGATTTAAAAAGGTGAAGTTTCTCATGATCATTCTGCACTCTTTTCCATTTTGCCCTGATTGTTTAACAGAAAGATTTTGAAGGAGTAATGATCACCTCAGTTTTCAGTTTCATTGTTGCACCTGCAGACCTGTAGATGGCACTGCAGTACAGACCTAATATAATGTCAATGTTTTTTTCTGGCATGATTCGAAAGTTTAGCTTGTTAATATTTCATTTGTATTGAAGTTTAAGCACAGCAGCTTACCTTTGTTTAGTTCTACTTTGTTGTTTTTTGCACTGACAATTTAGTTTAGGATGATGCTACTGAAGTTGCCTGACAGTGTGAAATGGTGTATTTCAATTCACGCAAGGGACATTCACGGGGATCACATGATAATATATGCCTTATACACACAGATTGAAAATATGCCAGTCATGTATTTTATGTTGTGAATGTATGTTGTGCCTTCAATAAATATTTCCCTCATGGTAAATGCTTTCTCAGTTTGTTCATAACATGAATTTGACCCACATTGGCTGCTCAAACTCTCCTATATGGTAAAGGTTATATTTATTGTAAACTTAGTAAAATGTCAAACCTGTTGACAAGACTTGAGTCTATCACGTTAATAACAACAATCTAAATCATTTTGAGGAGAGTATGCTTTTTTTAATATAGTTTACTGAAGACAAAAACATATACAAGCATAACATGTGAAATGTACAGTATATATCAAAAATAACACCTGATTAAAGATGTTACTAAACAAATGCATTAGCAATTGCCAGGACCTTGGAGTATTCTCCCTCATGTTTACGTAGATGTGTGGGTATAGGGACCTTAATCCTTGTTCCTGTGGGGTTCCCATTGTCCTCAATAAGAACAACATTGTTAGAATCAAAGCGTGGCGTCATGCGATCTCCTGGCATTTTGTGTCCAACGATGAGCGCTTTCTTCTTCTGTCCTTTGATGGCAAGCAACACTTTGTCACCGACTTTTCCTATACCATTCTGGGTGTAGACATGGATCACTCTTGGGGCACGGTGATATGGTGTATTTCCAAGGGAGCTGTTGTCCACAACACGCACTCTAGTCATCTTTTGAATGGCTGCTGCAACAGCAGATACACTGAGAAGACAAAGTATATTAGTTGATGATTACATCTTTCCTTGACAGACCCCTCAGTCAGCAGTCTTGCAATAAATGATTTTCAAGTTTAAAAGTGGAATAACAGTGGACAAGTGTCTTATGCCAATTTATGGACTGTTTGTGGTGATCATGTCATATACAGTTTAATGCCTAGGCTGCTCCACACAGTAAACAGTGAATAACGTGTGCTCTAATGTTAAATTGGGACATTAAACAATATGCCAAAGGTGCACATGATAAAGGATATTATTTGGTTTCAGTCCACAACTTTAATATTCGCACTACCCCTATTTGATTGCTTTTTAGAGTCGTTTCCTGAAACCAGGACTGAAAAAAACTCAAGGAAACTATGAAAGCATTCACAGTAAGTGTACTGGGACTAGGTGTCGCTATTATTAAAGTGGAAGAAAAATGGCCAACAAAGTTTAAGGTTAACATAAAAATACAAACAGAATGTTTTATCTCAAATGTTTCACTATTAGATGCAAAATGTATTCTATTGGTTTATGTAGCATATTGGATTACGGCTGTTTTTACAACTAATTGTGATGTTATAACATCAGGCTGAAACATGCAGTATTATGTAAAACATCCACATCTTCAAGTAGATTAAGATCAACCACATAGAATAGTTTCCCCTACAGCAGGTGGACTTTATAACAGTCTTGTGTTGAGACTTTACTCATACATGATTTCTCACAATGAAGGTCAAACGTCAATAAACAAATAATATGTTTGAGTGAAAGGGGACATAAACAAATTAAGATATGTTGAAGCATGCCACTGCTATTATAGTGACTTAACTTATTTTACTCTCTCTGACGTGTAGAATAGAGTTTGTCAAAAATACCCAGACGACCCAGCTGATAAAATGTAACATCAAATGATCTTACCTAAAAGTCCTCTGATGAGTTATTGACGATGACTCTACAAGGAGCCCAGCAAGGGATCTTGAAAGCAGGGGGAGAGCCATACTTGGAGCGAATTCTGTGGCAGCTAGAAACAGAAGATTTAGGTGGTTAGCTGCTAATAAGCTAAAGGGTTTGATAATGATAAGGCTAGCATTAGCTAACAATCACATGGTGGTTTGACTAGTTTTAATGATGGAGCATATTTGATGTAGTATTTTCCCCAAATACATTAATTAGTGCATTGGAAAGCGTCAAGGATCAAGAATAAAATATCAATCGTGTTAATGTTACCCTTCTATCACGCTTCATGCCAATGTCAAAACCCGAGCGTCAGTAAAACGCGACCAACCGCATTTAGCCACGCAAGGTGATAAACGCATCATGCAAAAAACATATAACAAGGAAACAAATACCCCCCACCACTGCAAATACCTGCTACAATTTGGATTTATAAATGTTGTTACATGTCAAACGTTTGTGCTAAATAAAGTCAGAATACCTGAAATAACTGCAAAAACAACTACCGGCCCCAGTTAGCTTGTTTGCTACTTTCCTGTACGTCATATAAATGCGCTGCGGTGACATAGATATAGAAGAATATAGAAGAGACCCAATCAAAACGCCGGGGTTGTGGCGTACGCTTTAAAGATGTGTCATCTCTCTATCCGATCTACCTCTATATACGTCACTCTCTAAACCTCCCGTTAGACTGGTTGGGCTAGCGATAGTTGTTCAACTGGCTGACAGGCAGCCGTCGCAGCTGAGACTTGTCTATCATTACTCAGAGCACCGAGAGCGTGTGACCGACTGGCTCTATCTGGTTAGCTTTAGTTGTCTTGGTAAGAGAGGTACAACGGAATATATTTAAGTGCAACAAAGAAGACATGTAGATATCCTCCACCTGTTATTTGCTACATCGAGGGGCTAAGTTAGCTAACATCAACGTTAAGGTTGACTGTTAGCTCGCATTAGCTAATTGTGTTAGTTAATGTCCCTGCTGCGTATCATTGCAAGGTAAGTTGAGTTCCTAATTTATTAACTCTGCGTATATTAGTAGTTTACAAAAAAAACTGTCTGGTTGTTCCCTAGAGCTTCGGAAGCTATCAGTGCTCTACTTCGCAGCTGGCAAACTTAATAATAATTGCTGTCGGAACAATAAACAGTAAACATATCCCGTTAGCGCCAGGCTAACAGATCAACCGGCATAGAGCTGCGGCAGCAGTAATGTCAGTGCATGGTAATGTGTGCTACTTTCCATATCGGATGATATCATTATAAACTAGGTAACGGAATGGTGAGAATTCGAGTTTTGTTTTGAAATAGGATACTGTGACATTCATTATTATTTTATGGGTTGCGACACTCGAATATCAAGCCCTAGATTAAGTTCGCCCGCTGCTCCTTATCAGGAGCTTGGGTGTTTGGTTGGTTGTTTAGTCATTGTTCATACTCTCCTGTTCACGATGAAGTAGATGCCAGAATTGTTTCATGTTATCTCAAAAAGTGGTATGGTATCTCCACAATGCGTGGTTGTCTTAAATTGCTGGGTTGCTGATTGACGTAAGGAAACAACAAGATCTATGAGACAATGCAGCTATAGCTTTAATGTGCGCCTGCTTAGCGGTAGGTTTCAGGCCTGTGTTTTGACATACCTTTCAGATAACCAGGATAAGATCAGTCGTTCCTAACATACTTCAGTTGTCTAACGCGAGTAGTTGGGCAATGCTTTATTGAGAGAATCCCTTGACACTAACAGGTTACACGGCGTAAGAATAACATGAGCTTTGTGGTGGGCTGATGACTTAGCTGTGAGTGACCCTTATAGCTCCTTGTGAATAGCCTGTAAAGGGATAAACAAGAGCTAGCTAATGTCAGTCTTAATATTGTGTCCATTGGTCATTCTGTGGATCAGTGACATGAATGGAATATGATGTAAAGCCTTCTAATAAGATCTAATCAGTCTGTGTGGATTTCATACACACATTAACATAAGTCTTCCATAACTTCCTCCTTATCAAATGCTGCGTGTATTTGTGCTTTTCCTACAGAAAGAATGTTCCATTAGTGGTTTATTAATTTATAAACCACTAAATCAATCAATTTACCACAGTCTTGGTTTGTGGTCTTTAGATTGAACTATTACAAAGATAACATAATTAATTAGATTTATACAAAACGTGACGCTGATTTTTAAATGTGAAGCTGTTGCCTTGTTTTCCAATTAGCATGTAAGTCTTTTATTGTATCAACTGTGATTGTCTAATTTTAGTGCTGATATGATCTCCTCTCCACTGTTGAATGAATAAGAGCTCACTGTAAGCTTATCTAAGTAAAGCTGATTGTGTACTAGTGCTACACATTAATAATCGGTAAGGATTCCAACATTTCACTTTTTCCCTAATTTCCTTTCTTTGCCTTTGTGGCCTTTACATTCATACTGTGACATAATTATGAAACCATACTCTGATATCGTGTGTGATAATCAAAGCTGAGGCACTGAGCTGTTAATGATTTACAGACTAATACCAACAAGACTAGTATGTGCAAATCTGTCATCAGGATTGTTGGAATTCACGCCATGTATGACTATGATTATCTTAAAGTAGGTTTGTAAAAGCAGCTAAAACATTCAAAACTATCTTAACAGTTTTTAAACTTTGACCTACATATTGATTACATTAAGAAATCTATGTGGACATTTATAATTATTGGATACATAGGCCACATTTAGTTGGTTCTCATTATCTTCAATTTACTCTTTTAATATGGTGCCAAATCATCACAGAAGTCCTCTCAGGGCACTTTTCATATATCTTTGCCAGCCTTGACCAAACTCTGTATAATATTATTTACAGAGACCGCACAATAGGGGTTTATAAGGTGTCCACCTAATCTCTTTTTTTATTTTTTTGACATTGCAAATGCGTTCATCATCAACACTTTATAGAATGATGAAGGAGACTTGATCAGGAAACATTTTAGGAAAGTGGTGGCATATTAAAGTCAAACATGCTCTTAGGTTCAAGGCTTTACAATGTGGAATGTTTTGAAGCAACACCTGTTACTATTGGTCACTGTGTTCTTGGTATTGGAGATGGAACGGTTGATTACATCTTTTCATGCAAGACACACGCAATAGTTTCCTATTTTAAGAGAGTGGTTTGCTTGAATTGCCTATCATCATCTTCATATTATTATATTAAGGGATAATCATTTAGTTAACTTGATGACAAATATGAGAAACTGAGTTTCTCCAGAAAAAAGAAATGTAAAAGCACCACTTTCAACTTTTGTTATCAGAGATTTGCTCATGAGTTTCTTAAGTCATTCAGCCTATAAAACAAAAGTACTTATCTACTTAATAAATGCTTCCATAGAATGTGTTTGGTCATTATGTAGATGATAGACTACTAGTGTAAAAGTGTTGACCAAAACCAATTCAACTTACTGTTGGCTAGGGGTGTAACGGTTCACAAACATTTCGGTTCGGTACGTACCTCGGTTTTTTGGTCACGGTTCGGTTCGGTACGTTTTCGGTACAGCAGAATTTGTTTTCACAAAACAAAAACATATATATATATATTTGTATTATTATTATTAAACTGTGAATAATGTATTCACTCAAATAAATACAAAATATAATAAACTAAACATTAAGGTGCAGCATTTCGATGAACTGAAATAATCTGTATTTGAACTTTACTGTACTAGTACTCACAAAACATAAACTATTAGTTTTGGGTTTTTAATTATTATTAAACTGAATATTCACTCAAATAAATACAAAATATAATAAAATGAACATTAAGGTGCAGCATTTCGATGAACTGAAATAATCTGTATTTGAACTGTAGCAGCCTACTGTACTAGCACCTAAGCAGCCAGCTTGACATTAGGACTTGCTTGTCATTGTATTTTCATGTTTTTTTTAAAGAAAGATGAACTTGTCCACATTGCTTGCTGAAAGGGCAGATCTGCTGGCACTAACAATGTCTCCTGATGTGGAGAAAACCCTCTCTAGGGACAGAGGTAGCAGATACAGCCAAGTAGCGCTTTGCTAACATGGCAACATAAGGATATTTGGTGTTTGTAATAGCTTTGGCTCGGTCTGAACTCTCTGCGAGTGGTGGAGGCTTAAATGCTATTGGGAGTTGGGTTTGCACTTCAGTCTTTTTTCTTTTGGTACCGGTGATATTCACGTTCGAGTGATGCCTTTTCAAATGAGTGTGCAAGTTTGATGTATTGCCAGCCGCGTAACCAATTTTAGTTGAACAATGCCGACAAACAGCTTTGGTTCGGTCCACCTGTCTTTGTCCGTCATCCTTGTACGTAACTGCGAAACCAAAATGTTCCCAAACCGGAGACTTCAATGATGCTGGAGGATTTTCGAGCTCAACTTTATCTGCGTTCGCCATTAATTTTTGACAGTTCCTCAAATTACTGACTACATGTGAACGCATCCCTCTGACCAGCTCTCATAGTATGCCTCTCATCCAATGAAATGACTTGCTCGCTCTATGACGCGTTGAACCCAATGTGAGCAAATTACTCTGAATAGGCGCTTTCACACTGCGGTAATTTTCCCACAAAGGTTCATGTGAACTTAGTTCATGTGAACTCTTTTATCGCGTTCACACCAAAAAGAGCCGGTACTAAAATTAGTTAATGTGAACCTTTTTACCCCCACGAAAGTCCCTGCTAGAGAGCAGGGACTTTCGAACGGCTCTTTTGTGAGAAAAGAGCTACATTTCTGATTGGCTGGGCGGATTGCAAACCACGCCCCGTAAAACTCCCAAAAAGTTTTGTGAAGCCGCCATTTTATTATCCTCGCATTAGCATTATTAGCACTAGCATTAACCCAGCGCAGAAACGCAGAGAGACTAACTTATGGCAACACAAAATAAAACATGGGAGCGGTGGAGATGAGGAGGTGTCGGCGTTCTGGCGATTTACTCGGAAGGCTTCAGTAGAAGCTGCTGGGAGTCCCAGCAGCTTCTACTGAAGCCAGTCCCCAACTCCGGGGACTTCCGGCCGGGGACTTTGGGCGGCAGTATACGCCGTGAAGTGGTTTGCAGCCTGCCAGTAAACCCAAAGCAGAAGAAGAACAAGTGACGTCAGCGGCTTCATTTACCTAATCCACCCCCAGGGACTTTTTCCAGTGTGAACGCGATCTGTACTTAGTTCATGCGAACTAAAGAGTTCTCATGAACTAAATTCACATGAACCTTTGTGGGAAAAGTACCGCAGTGTGAAAGCACCTATTGCTGCGACGCAGCACCTGAGCTTACTTCCAAAAAGTTATTCACGTTCTCAATTGTTTACGTTTAACGTTATATTCGTTCGGTACACACCTGTACCGAACCGAAAGGCCCGTACCGAATAATTTCGGTACGTGTACCGTTACACCCCTACTGTTGGCACTTAGTGTGTCCCTTTTTTAGTTGTATTTGTTTTTATTCACTTTAGAAAGTGAGGTAGCCCATCTCAATTTGTGGTTGTTGTACAACTGCTGACCTAATTCATAATCCACATTTTAAAGCATTTCTTCAAATATTTACCTTATGAAGATTTAAGGAGTCGTGACTCTTGTATGCAAACTATAGATTTACAGTATGAATGTGTGTTGTTGCTTATGGTAGATGGGGAGCAGGCACAGAGTCTCAGAGACCTTCACTATCTCCAAGCATTAAGAATCTGTATTATCAGCATATAATAAACATGCAGCTGCCTGCATGGACTTGATAGTGTGAATGTATTGTAGGACATTTTCATTTAATTGGTCTAGGTAGACTCTTGGCTCTGATAATGTTTGTCTAACTAGAGAATAATACATTTTATACCACACAGACAAACCCTGTTGTTCTTGCATCTTAAGCTGTAGAGCAAACGGCAAACTGACTGCGAGTTTTTAAACGGAGAAGTATGGGATTGTCTCCCCCGCTGCCTTCATTCCCTTTTATGTTTGTTTGTATTTTGAAAATGTGTGCCAGACTGATGGTACCATAGCAACTAGCATCAGGTGGAAAGGTTGCACAATACTTCTGTTCCACTGAGTCATGCAAACAACGTGCTGATACAAATGGTTCTTGATATAGAAAATATAATAATCCAAAAAGGAGTTGTAGTCTAAAACTTTTCAGAAAGTCATATCAGACAGAAGCACATTCTAAATCTCAGCAGAGTTGAGAGTGGGTTGGATTTCAGAAAACATCCACTTAGTGTTAAATGTGAGGGATAATGTGAGTACTATTATGTCTTTCACTTGTTTTTGCTGCAATCATCTGCCTAAATTCTACTTGTACTTGTCAGGAATCATGGTTCAAATGATTGTATCACACTTTCACTAACCCTTGAACAGACCTCTTGGATCCCTGTTTGCTTGCATCATGCAAGCGCACAACAACATGCTGGGGCTTGTATATGCCCCAACAAAAGTAGTGTTGTAGAAAACTGCAACGCAAGCAAACAAACAGGGATGTACAAATCAAACAGGATTTAAGGCAATTAGTTTTGGTGCCGATATAACTTATGTCTGTTTAAGGCAGGGGTGTCGAACTCAATTTCATCGCGGGCCACATTTGCATAAAGGTTGCACTCAAAGGGCCGGTTGTAACTATATAAATATATAATATATATATATATATATATATATACAATAATGTATTATATTACATTATTGCCTCTGAATTGGATTATTATCGGATTGGATAATAACTTAGTCATTAACTATGTCTGAAAGCAGAAGTCCAGGGCAAATAATTGCATGTCTCTTCAGTGCGCATGTCACAAAACAAGATGCATTGTGGGACATGTAGTTTATGGGCAACCTGCTTCTGTAAAGTGGCATGTAACCGTATAATAAACGTATTATATTCTTTGCAAGCTCTTGCGGGGCCACATAAAATGAAGTCGCGGGCCGGATTTGGCCCCGGGCCTTGAGTTTGAGACCCCTGGTTTAAGGTGACCTGTTAAACAAATGGCCAAGAAAAAAACGCAAAGGGAAAATCTAAAAACAAAGTGTAAACTAAATACCAGGACTGACAATATAATGCAATCCTGTGGTAAATAACACCTTACAAAGTGTATAGTCCTGAACGGCCTGTTGACCTCGCTCTACTCGACTAATCAATGATAACCCTCGACCCTCGGATGCAAACGGTTCTAACAGACAATTATAAGGTTAAACTAAACAGATAAAGAACTCAACTCATTTTCAATTTGAGTTTAAGCTACACTTGAGTAATACTTGTGTGCGTGCCTCATGGTGGAATACAGTAAATGTTTTGGTTGAAATGTAATATTTCTAAATTGAATCCTGACATTTCTGTATACATTTGAAAGATTAGTAGTCACTTGAAACACAACACTTCCCGTGACACTGACAGCCTTACTGTACCAACTACTTAGTTTCAAAAACAACTTAGAACTCCTATCTTAAGTCCTTTTCAAGAGGTTGGTGTTGCATGTTAAACAGGCTGAACTGTGGCAATGGCTCGAGGATGTGCAGCAGTGTTGTTGAAGGCACAGGGGGGTATGTTGTGTCCTCCTTAGGTTGAGACCGGTCCATTTGAACCCTGCGGTCTCTATCGGCTTATTGTTCGGCTCTGGCTGCGTCTCTCTCCAGTGATGTCACAGCATTCCAGGGAGCGGATAAATGAGTTAGTGTTAGGGCAGATGAGCAGCATCGTGAATGCTGCTGCTAGTAGTGGGTCGAAGGGCACAAGGAGCCTTTAGCACTGCAACTGTGCAAACACTCACCAGGACACCTACGCGCCTCCTCCGAGCCCTCGGTTCACTGTTTGTTGTAAAATATGACAACTCTTATGAGGCATAGCCTTCAGATCCAAATAGATACATTTCAATAAGATGGAGAAGGTATTTTTAGATTTCAGGGTTTTCTGTTCGTCAGTCAACTAAACAAGTTATTATACAAGTCAACTTAGCAAAGACATTTTCATGGACTCATGTGGTTACAAGTATTTATTGGATGGCTTGTGTTTTAACCAAGCAATACTTTCCCCCTGCACCTAATATTTGAGAAGACTTCAATTGGTAATTTAAGTCCATTTCCTGACCTAAAGCATCCCTGTCTGAGTCAATGAAAGTCAACCTTAGTGTTGGTAGGAATCTTCAAGAAGTCTTTTTTTAAGCCTGGAGATCTATTGTAGCACACTTCATTTGTGCTGTTCGCCAAGGCAGAAGAAAAGGTTGATATCCTATCTAGGATTAAATGTGTTTGTGTGATTCTTTTACAACTAGTCTGAATGCTTAAGGCTGGAAATACCCTGCTGAAGTCATTGTTTGCTTCTTTGCTTTAGTGTTGGGATCAGGATGCTGTTATAAAGATACATTTCTCAAAGGACTTATTACTTCCTTCATACCGAGATTCATGCTTTTGTCTATGTTTTCCGTCATTTACCCGTAAGGTAGCTTGATTTTTACTGGAATTATTAAGAGGCCCGGGCGGAAGTGTTTTAAGGTACATCTGAACAGGAAAACATATCTTGATCTCGTTTTAAACAGGGGTAACAGTTTAATGGTGTGAAAAAGAACTGGCAACCAGGTGTATAGAGTATACAGTGTGACTACAGTTATTTTACTTACATTTGGGACAAAGTTGACAATGTGTCAATTGCAGATATGTTGTCCACTAACAAGGAACAGACCGCATATAATGCTTTAAAACATGTGGTCAAAAGCAATGGCATGTGACTGGTGACGAGACAGAAACGTCAGCATTAGTATAAAGGGAAGGAAAAAAAGAAATGAGTATTGTGAGTGTTTTCTATCTCCTGTCCATTTCTGTCTGGGGTTAGTTACTCAAATGTTGCACATGATAGATAGTGTGACCTATTATGCTAGACTGCAAAACCATTAATCAGCATACTGAGAAGAATCCTAATAATGTTGTCTCTTCTTTACAGATTGTCAAAATGTTGCATTGAGTAATGCACCGAGTGTTGATATTCATGATGGTGGTCTGGGGGTGCACGGATGCCCCAATTCAGGCAACTGCCCCCCGACCCTGACGCCCAATTCCACCTCCAAGGACTTCTGTTACTCCGCCCGGATTCGCAGTACAGTGCTGCAAGGTTTACCTTTCGGGGGGGTGCCTACAGTCCTTGCCCTTGACTTTATGTGCTTTTTGGTGAGTCTTTCTTTCATTTCTTATCTTCAAGTGTCAGAATTGAGGTAAAACACTTAGAAGAATGTCTTTTGAAATGATAACACTCAAGGAGTTATGTAACCTTTCTCTGTAATGTAAATAAAGGACTAGATCTGTGTGTGTGTGTTGACAGTAACTGTTTATGTTGTACTTGTAGGGGCTGCTGGTTGTATTCTCCTTCCTGAGAAAAGTAGCGTGGGACTATGGGCGCCTCGCTCTGGTGACTGACGCTGACAGGTAACTAGAAAACATTGCACCCTTAGGTCCACATCACAGTTTCTTACATGTTATAGCTGCTGAATTCACAGCTAATAATTGTTTGGAAAAGTTAACTGTTTGGAAAAGTGTGTTAACAACAATAACCAACCTAAACCATTTTGTTTGGTAAAAATATGTTTTTGTAAATTGTTCCTCAAATGTTTGATACCTGTGTTGACTTAAAATGTATCCCCTCTCATAAAAATGCTTTGTTTAACATCTTGATCCTTATGTGATGTCAGGCGTTTTACAGTTGCAGGAGCAACAGGCATGCTAACGTTTAAATGGGACTTTCGGTTGAGCCTGTGTGACAAGCAGCAAGTCAGGAGCCTGAACCCAATGCCTCTGCTTGACACAGAGCCATTGTTAGGCATTGATATGATTTGCCTTTATTTAGAAAAGTGTTCTGTGTTCAACAGGGACACATTATGAAAGAAGCCTTGTGGCTGCTGACCCCTATTGATTTATCTGTAAAACACACGTGTTATCAGTGTTTGATCAGTAATTGGCCCTTGGTGGCTATTCATACTAGATGCTATATGACCCTAGACTATTCAGTGTCCTTATTCTAAAGGGTAACGTTAGTTTTGTGAAGCAAGCATCACAAGGGTGACACTCCAGACAGGAAGTCTGTCCGCAGTTTCACTTTTGATGGCAATAATGCACTCTGACATTGTCATGCTTTGCCACTTGTGTCATGGTCTGTTCACCTTGAGATAGAAAGGACAGACTGCTGTTGCAATAAGCCTGAAATGGAAAGAAACTAAACCAATGAAACCATTATTTGATGTCGTATAACCATTTAAAAAAATATATATATTTTTGGGCCAGTTGTGCCTTTATTGATAGATTAATTGTTGAAAGGGGGGAGACAGAGGTGAGGACATTTCCTGATATTGCCGCGAGTCAAACCCCCATACTGGGCAGCAGAGGCCCCTTATGGGCCGCCAGTGTAACCACTGAGTATCCGGCAACCCAGAAACCATTATTTATTCAAATCAATTTACTGCACCACTTAAAAGCCACTGTCTGCATCCAAGCCCCGTGGAATGTGGATTTTATGATGATATGCAGCCAGATATATTGGTATAATCCGAGACTGATGTCTGCACGCTGATCAAATAATAAGAATGGTTATGGAATCGGTCAACATGGGCTGATGCAGTGCTCCTTTTTAAACTTTTTAACTCATGAGATGAAACGGGATAATCAAATTGGGGAGAGAGAGAAGAAGCTCAGACATTGCTAAAGACCTCTTTGACTGTAAACCCTGCAAAGTATGTGACACAGTGCTCCATCACCTACATCCCCCCGCTGTGTCTGTGGGATCTTGCAGCTCCACTATTTTTGCAGCTGCATGTGAACAGAGAACGGGGTTGCAGCGTGATGGGAGGATGGGAGGGGGTGGCAGCATGGGACACTTTGTAACAGACAGGAAATGTAGTTTGTTGTCTCATGACAAAGGGCTGGTTGTGATCAGCGCCTGTCATACATGTTATATCTGAAAAGTAAATACACTGAACAAAAATATAAACGCAACACTTTTGTTTTTGCTCCCATTTTTCATGAGATGAACTCAAAGATCTAAAACATGTTCTATAAACACAAAATAACCATTTCTCTCAAATATTGTTCACAAATCTGAAAGAATCTGTGATAGTGAGCACTTCTCCTTTGCCGAGATAATCCATCCCACCTCACAGCTGTGGCATATCAAGATGCTGATTAGACAGCATGATTATTGCACAGGTGTGCCTTAGGCTGGCCACAATAAAAGGCCACTCTGAAACGTGCAGTTTTGCTTTATTGGGGGGGTCCGAAAACCAGTCAATATCTGGTGTGAGGGTTAGGGTAATGTTGTGAATCGAGTGGCCCATGGTGGTGGTGGGGTTATGGTATGGGCAGGCGTATGTTATGGACGACGAACACAGGCCTCTCGATTCACAACATTACCCTAACCCTACCCCTAATCTGAGAGAAATTGTTATTTTGTGTTTATAGAAAATGTTTTAGATCTTTGAGTTCATCTCATGAAAAATGGGAGCAAAAACAAAAGTGTTGCGTTTATATTTTTGTTCAGTGTATAACCTTTACTAGGAAGACTTGTAAATCAAGTAAAATGTGTCTGAGCTACTGAGGACATGATGCTCAACTTAAATAAATGCAGAGTTTATTATAGCATAGGCCATAAATACCTCTAGATTTCTGTATTATGTATAGCAGAATGAATAGCACCCTTCATTGGTATGCCTGTGGTGTAATATGCTTCCTCAGTGTTTCTATGAACCAGCACCCTAACTGGCCAACAGGGCCATTCCCCCTTAACTAAGCTGAATGGCTTTGTTTTGCTTTTATTTTCACCAGAAGAATGGATCAACGATACAGTCGGCTGGATGATCGGGAATAGTATGTTATCGCTCCATATCGTGGACTCACTGCCTGTTTCTTTTCTCCTTTCCTCTCGCTGTAGTTAACCGAACTCATACCTCTTGTCCACTCTGCCCAGGCCGCAGTGGGTTTCCGCCTGTTTTCCACTCTTGATGGTTTAGTTTGTTTCCCCCTTGTCCTCCAGAAGTCTGCCAGTGCCAGGCTCTCTAATCATTCTCCCTCTCCTCGTCACTGTTGTACGTCTGCTCTCGGGTGCGCCTGTCCTATCTCGCTGTCCTAATCAGATCTGTGTGTGCTAATCTCTGTGTTGACCCCCTTCTGAAGCTCCGACTTCTTCTCTGTGAGCGCAGCGCATGAGCCGCACAGGCAGGATGCTTACGGGGAGAGGTAATGTTACGTAGATAGTAAACAGGCCCTGACACGGTGCAGCTACAGTAAACCCTGTGTACTTAGATCTGAGAGGAACCAACCTGACTTCTCCTAGGAATGTGCAAGAGGAGGACTGGCGGTAGATTACAGCCTCAGGCTTTCTCCTCATTCCACTAGAGATCTCTTAGAGCCCTGTGTTACGTCTTCCTTTCATGGAGTATTGAATCCTCAACTTTGTTCAAATTCCAGCAGTGCCTGGCTCATTTTCATACTCCGTTATGATTAAATTGACATCACCTCCCTGGGGAGTGCAATCAAACGTATATAACAAGGCAGGGGTGTCAAACATATGGCCCTTGGGCCAAAACGGCCTGCCAAAAGTGTCCAATTCGGCCTCCAGGATGACTTTGCAAAGTCTAAAAATTACAGAGAAGACTTTAACTACAATTTATTTATTTTGTATTTATAGATTTACAATAATTAATAATTTCCACTGTAGCTTGTATGGTGGTGTGTTAGTTCAAGTGGTCAGGATAACTACACAGATGTGGAAATAATAATAATAAATCTTTATTTATACAGCACCTTTCATACAGCAGGTGCAGTTCAAAGTGCTTTACAAAATGGCACACATAACAAATTTAAAACAAACAACAATAAATTCCCATTAGATCAGATGTGAAGACCTTTTTTAAAACAGGTGAAAGATATGATAATAAAAACGATAAAAATAGATAATGTTTCCCTCGGGAAAATACAGGAAGACGAAATTAACTGATGCAACAAAATATAAAAAGAAATGAATGTAAAATAATTTCTAGATCTTGACCATTTGTGTTGATCATTAAGTAATGTTGCTCAGTGCCAGATACCTGTGACTAAATGTTGTGTGCCTTTGTAGACACACTGTGATCTGTAAGTTGTAATGCACATGTGTAAATGATGAACTGAGGCATAAAATGGTTGAAATTGCACTTGCAAGAAATGTCAGGTTGTTCATAATATTTTGTACATAAATAGTGAATTCAATAGTGCACTAAAACAAAGGGAACAATTAGGAGTTATTTGTAGTTTATTATGCTATGACTTTATTGGTCCGGCCTGCTTGAGACCAAATTGGGCTCTATGTGGCCCCTGAAATAAAATGACAAAACTCCATCCAACTGCCTCTTAATGATCACTGGGTTTCTGCTGTTTTCTGTGAGTGTTCTTCTCTGTAGAGCTTTGCCTTCTAACTCTTTATCACAACCTTTCCTCTGACAGTGATGGTGTACTCAACCCGTGTAGAGTAGACTCCTAACGCTGCATGAAATGTGGCTGCAGAGATTGAGCCTGTGCTTGACTGGTTAACCAAACCCTAATCCTGTGGCCAGCACACGCAGGTTAAACAGGGGTGAATCTCTCCAGTCCATTTCAGGGCGTGTCTGTGTGTGTGTTTGGTGTTGTCATCTTTTCTGCACTAATAATTATTCCACTGTCCTGGGACACGCAGTACTAACATCCCTGTATGGTACATACATGGTGTTAGTTAGTTGTGTAAAATCCTGCAAATACTATGTATTGTTTTTTCTTCACACAGTGCCACTACCATGACATCAGATGCAACAGAACGCTACGAACGCCTCACTTCAGTTTCCAGCTCTGTCGACATCGATCAGAGAGACACTGTAAGTATGAAATGTTTCTTAAAAGATCAAATCTGATGCATTTTCTTTCATTTAAAATACACGTTGGTTCCTTGTGATAACTGTCACATCTTCACCTCTCTCCTCTCTTTCCCTTTTAGGGCTTCTGCTCCTGGCTAACTGCCATCTTCCGCATCAAGTGAGTCAACCTTCTCAAGGCTTATTGGAAATAATAACAGTTGGTAAAACATTGATTCAACTGGATATAAAATGTTTCTGGGTTTTTTTTCTTCATATTGCTGTCTTTTTGTGTGGTTTCTCTTTAGAGATGAAGAGATAAGGGAGAAGTGTGGGGAAGATGCGGTCCATTACCTTTCCTTTCAGCGACACATCATTGGCCTGCTGGTGGTGGTGGGCGTGATGTCGGTGGGCATCATCTTGCCTGTTAACTTCTCTGGAAACTTACTTGGTGAGTGGTTTGGAATAAACTATTAGGGGATACTTTTAGTTAAAAGTTAGTCTGTTAATGTTTGACTCGGTGAGTCTGCCTTTTCTCGTTTGTATTTTACTTGCAGCTATTATCTATTTTTGTGTACTTCTGCAGATAAGCAGCACCAATGATGATTGACAAGTGATTATCATATTTCTTCTTCTTTTTTTCAGAAAACAATGCCTACAGTTTTGGGCGAACCACTATAGCAAATTTGGATTCAGGGTGAGTAATTCTTGTACCTTTACTTTATACTTCTCGAGATTCAAGGCTTTATCGTCTTGTGCACATGAGCAACAGTGTAGATATGGCAATGAGAAACTTAAGTCACAGGCTCCTCCACCAGTGCAACATATATATATATATATATATATATATATATATATAGAACAAATACAACGGATACAATAGTGCAAGAGAATGTTTTGAGATGTGCAAGTAAATACAAATAAAATAGAAATAGTGCAAGAAGAGTCTATATACAAGTAAATGGAATATGATATATTAGATAAATAATTAGCAAGATGCAAACAGATGAATGTTCATGGATATTCTTTACAGAGTTCAGGTGTTTATCGGTCTTATGTCCATGTGGAATGAAACTGTCCCGGAGTCTGGTGGTATACTGTACTTAGCCTTGAGTTGAGTCTTCACTTCCTAATGCTGTGTCACTAAATGCTTTCCCTTTATTTCCTCAGAAATGCACTAATGTGGCTGCACACCATCTTTGCATTTCTCTACCTGTTACTGACAGTGTACAGCATGCGACGGCACACCTCAAAGATGCACTACAAGGAGGATGACTTGGTGGGTGTACAATGTCTGTCACATACACTCCCTGTACACACAGATCGCAGGGAGAATTGTGTTGCTAATTTCCTCCCCGTCTTCATTTCCCCGCAGGTGAAACGCACTTTATTTGTCAATGGAATCTCCAAATACGCAGAGGAGGCTGAGATAAAGCAACACTTTGAGTAAGCAGTCTTCAGGAATACTGATATTTCACGACACCGATAAGCCGTATGAGAGCCATGCCTGATCCTGTTAAAAGCAGCTGTCTTGTGCTGGCCCATTCGATCACACAATGACAGGCCTATATGGCTAATTGTGCATAATAAAAGCCAGATGAGCAGGATCATGCTAGTCATGTGTCAAGAGGGTCAAAGACTGAGGAGGGGGTGTTGGGCTCAAGATAAATGGCATCAGTGAAAATGGTTTCTTTGTTCTTTTCTGCAAAAATAGCCACCATGCTTTAGTACAGAAGGAACATTGTACAGGGAAAATAAACAATTATAAAAGCATTTTACTGTTTGTGGCTGTTGCATTCATATACTCTTTGTGAGTAGCTAATGTTATGGTGGTAGAGATATGTCATCTTTAGTAAATACATGTTGCCGTTGTAAGTGTAAGTTAAACTCTATGCCCTTCTTCAGGCAGGCGTATGAAAACTGTGTTGTACTGGAGGCTCGTATCTGTTACAATGTGGCCAGGCTGATGTACCTCAACTCTGAAAGGTAACAACAATTAACATTTAGTGCATACGTGTGTGATTGTTTAGCAATTTTGGATGAACTTGGCTTGTTTAAGTGAAGTAGCCCTTCCTCAGTTTGACACAGCTGATTTTAATTTTTTGCATACAGGAAGAAGACGGAGCGCAGCAAGAAATTCTTTATTGACCTGCATGCCAAGGAGCACATTACCACCATGATCAATCCAAAACCATGCGGACATCTTTGCTGTTGCATCATTAAAGGCTGCGAGCGGGTAAGACTCATATTCAGGGACTGCGGATGGAAAGTAGCTCAAAGCTAAATCCGGCATATTTACGCTTGGCACATTTATTGTTTTAAGTGTTCATTAATGTGCAATGTCCCTACCAAATAAACGATTAAATAAATAACTATATTGTAGCTATATATCAGAGCAACACACTCCTGAACCGTGTTAACACGCTGAAATGTACAACATTTTTTGGGGAAAGATAAAGAAGGCATCTTGTTGTATTTACAGTACACAATACACCAAAACATCTATAATATATTATTATGCTCACTACAAACTAACTCCTCAAAATAAACATTCTTCATTTTTTCTAAAAAACAAAGCTGTAGTTTGAGTGGATTTAGACTACATTAGAAGAGATAACCATGCAGTTGACCGTGTTTTTCATTATTAATGCAATGTAAATGGCTTCTCCTTTTTAAAGGAAGAGGCAGTGGGCTACTATACCAAACTGGAGTCACAACTGAAAGAGGACTACAGGAAGGAGAAAGAAAAGGTGAACAGGAAGCCCCTGGGAATGGCCTTTGTCACCTTCCAGAACGAGTCCATCACTGCCATGTAAGTACATTTTACGTGGGGTCATATTTATGAATACACATCTGTGACGTTTAGTTTAGCAGATTATTTCACCCTCGGTAAAGTCTCTACTTTGTTTTGTTGTAATTTCATTTTCAGAATCCTAAAAGACTTTAACGCCTGCAAGTGTCAGGGCTGTCAGTGTCGCCGGGAGCCCAAGAGCTCTCAATTCAACGTCAAGCTCCACACACACAACTGGACCGTCAGCTACGCCCCTGATCCACAAAATGTCTACTGGTGAGAACACATTCAGGTCATATCGTCTGTCTGACTACAGGGCTAGATAAATAAAACAAAGTTTCAATATGATATAACTCCACACATTTGAAAGGGTGGATGCATTTTGGCAGAAGGAAGGCAAGTACCTAAAGGGAAATCTACAGGCACAAACTTGATTTGTATCGCTTGGAATAATCACTTGAGACTTTCTCTCTCAAGATGACAAAGGATTTGTTTAGCTGTGGTGTCAGGTTACCGCGCAGCTGTGTCCATAACTGCGGGTCATCGCCCAGAGTCAATCTAACCGCTGCATCAACTCCATCACACAGGGAGCATCTGTCAGTGGGAGGAGTCACCTGGTGGCTCCGCTGCCTGATCATCAACATTGTCCTCTTCCTCCTCCTCTTCTTCCTCACCACCCCGGCCATCATCATCTCCACAATGGACAAGTTTAATGTTACCAAACCTGTGGAGTACCTAAATGTGAGTCTTCCCTTTATGAGTGCAATCAGTTCAGGTGTTCTTATCTTTGCCGAGCGTTAAGTCCATGCCATCACATCACGATTTAGGCACTCTCAATTATTAATACAACATGTCCACCACTCTCTGATCCGTCCTCCAGAATCCAATCGTCACCCAGTTCTTCCCCACCCTCCTACTGTGGTCCTTCTCCGCCTTACTGCCAACCATCGTCTACTACTCTGCCTTCTTTGAGGCCCACTGGACTCGGTATGTTTGTCTGGAGTCAATAACTCAGCATATATATATATATATATATATATATATATATATATATATATATATATATATATACTGCAGAGTCAATTATGTATTCCTTTTTGAGGTTAAGTGTATTCTGTCTGCCCTGTTTCTATTTGAAAGACATGTCATTATTTCCTCTGGCCTTACAGGTCAGGAGAGAACCGGACCACAATGCATAAATGCTACACTTTCTTGATCTTCATGGTCCTGTTGCTGCCCTCTCTAGGACTCAGCAGGTATGTTTTTGACTTCTTCCCTGCAACACAATGAAATGTGAACCTGCAAATGAATTCATCTTGGGCGGGCTTAGTAATTGAGCTGATGCCTTTCTCTCCTTTTGTCTTTGCAGTTTGGATGTTTTCTTCCGCTGGCTTTTTGACAGAAGATTCCTGGCAGATGCTAAAGTTAGATTTGAGTAAGTAGGAGCGTTCTCTGGATGTTCAAATGCAACACTTAGAATAAAGCAGAACAGGATGAAATATTTACACCGTAACCATTTAAATACCATAAATAGTTCAAATGGTTTTATACAATTACCAATACAACATAAATCATGAAACATACAGAAATAACAAAAACAATAATAATAGTTCACATTTTGTTTGAAAGATAATGATTTAATACTGTTTTTATTTGATCCGTTTAGACAAACCCCCTCTAGGTATAATAAATGTAAATGATTTTGACATTTCATTGGCCTCTGCATAATGCATTTTCAAACCTGAACGTAAGTCTGACTTCAGTCCTTTTGTGATGCTGACTTTTTCTTTCCTTTCAAGGTGTGTGTTCCTTCCTGATAATGGAGCCTTCTTCGTGAATTATGTCATTGCGTCTGCGTTCATCGGTAATGCCATGGATCTGCTGCGGATCCCCGGTCTGCTCATGTACATGATCCGCCTCTGCCTGGCTCGCTCTGCAGCAGAGAGGAGGAACGTCAAGAAGGTGAGTGTGACCTCATCATTTATGGGTCCATGCAGGGCAATATATATTGATAGTTTATAGATATCGTGACGGAAGACTACATACCGTCTTACATCTTCCATATCACAATATCTCAAAAGTGGTCACTTTACTGTAATTGCTGCATTACAATAAAGTGAGGACATTTTTCAGAAGTTATTATTTGCTTTTTCCAACTTCCAGTTTACATATTACTAATGATTATTCATCAATAATCTCACTGTGTGAATATTTTATGACGGCGTCAATAGTCAACCCTACAACAACATTGGAACATTTAAAATGGAGTATTTGATCAAAAACACTACGATATTGCATTTTCTCTTTATAGCCAAGTCCATGACCTATAAGGAAGTTTGGTTTAAAAATAAATCCCTGCTTATAACACATTCCAACACAAACATCTTTTCTGGAACTTAATGGGGGAAATTAAATGTCATAAATACGAAAAGAATGGGAAGTTCTACTTTGACATTAGGTTGGAAATATTGATGTTTTTTTAATGAGATGCACGTGATCTTGCTTGTGAAAAAGTGATGTTTAGATTTTGGATTTTCTTTTAATTCTATAATTGTGTCTGTATAGCACCAAGCCTATGAGTTTCAGTTCGGGGCAAGCCTATGCCTGGATGAGTGCGTCTTCACTGTAGTAATGACCTACAGCATCACCTGCCCCCATCATTGTCCCCTTTGTGAGTTCTGCCATTTATTACCCCCGCTGGGGGTCTCTGCTGTTTCACATCAAGATAGTGTGCTTATCAAATGACTGTTAGAGAAACAGACAGAGGCCGGGGGCATTCAGTGGCTCTGTGATTCATACAGAAGCTTATCCGCGTGCCTAATGAGATTAGTTCCGCTAATTGTGTTGTCCCTTCCTCTGTGCAGGGCTGATGTACATGCTGCTGAAACACCTCGCGGACAGGTACAACATGTACTACTACGCATATCTGCCGTCCAAACTGGACAAGAAGAATCCATTCTGGAGCGGTCAACCAAGTGGTGGCTGCTCTATTCTCTGTCTCTTTCTGGGCTTCTGTTCTTTTCCACTGTGCGCTCCGGTAAGATGAGGACTCCATCTACAGGCCACTAATGTCCTAACACATGCCCACATTTATGTGCACACTTTTATCCAAAGCATACGAAGTACATACAACTGATGAATCCCTCCATTTCTTTCCCAGGATTTTCAGCGGCTACATCCATGTTCACGTTCGTAGTTCTGGTCATCACAATCATTATCTGCCTCTCTCACGTCTGCTTCGGACACTTTAAATATCTCAGTGCTCACAACTACAAGGTAAGAAAATCATCCTCCTGTGCATATTATTCCTGTTTCCTAAACTCCGCAGTATTTGACACTAGTGTTATACTCAGCTGCTTATGTAAAATGCATGTTTTTCCTTCCTAGATCGACGACCAGGAGATAGACGGGCGGTTGGAGAACGGGCGGTTGGAGAACGGGCGTCCGCCGTGCGTTACTACAACCAACAAAGCTGGAGTATGTATTCATTTATGTTTATTTTATAACAATATAAGCCTCAAGATCAAACAGTGGAATGAGATGGGACATACTTCTCAATTTCATTCTTGTTTTTTATATTTTAACAACTTTCAAACGTTTCTGTTCATTCTATCGTGCTAAACTGGCTATAGGGTAAACTATCAGTAACCATATGTCAATAGAATTCACTTTTTTGTTGTATGGAGATCTTAACACGAAGCAGAAAATAATTAACCTTGCTTTTTCTCCCCTACAGCAAATGTACATAGCTGAGGTTCTCCAAGACCCAAATTCAGAGGGGGGGTCAGGCAGTGGCGAGGAAGATGGCCAGGGGTCCTCGCAGGACGAGGAAATAATCAATGTGGAAAATGGCTTGAATGAGGACTTCCAGTCTGGTGAGGACAGCCTCATTGAGAATGAAGTGCGACACTGATACTGACTGGAACAGTTAAAAACCCCCTAAGTTTAACTTGAGGAGTGCACTGAAATTATGTGAATTTAACTAGGAACTGAACCAACAGTTCTCCAAAGCATCGCAACCTCCATCGAGAGACTTTACACTAACCTAAGCACACTGTCTACTAAGGATTTAATGGATTGTCGCTCAAGGACTCTTGCATTTCCTTCACTGGATCTCACCAAACCACATCTTCTGTCTGTGTACCTGCAGAGGGAATCTACTCTGAAAAGGCAAGGACAGCCACATGACGTCCTTCTGCTGAGGAAAGCCCCAAACACTGCACATGGACTCATGAAAGAAAGACACTAATGCACAAATGAAGCATAGTTTGCCTTGTTTTGTAAGGGGACTGATATTCTGTGTATTTCCCTAAACATATTGCACTTGAAAGAGAGAACCTGTCCTATAAGCTCTACTTTCACTAAGGTACTGTAGTACAGCATGCCTTCAAAGTTCAAATGGTGGAGGGTTGTTCCTAAAATCCTTTGCCAGTATTTCTAATTGTCTGCACTAAATGCTTCCCCTGAATAAGCAGCTGGATTTGAGACGAGAACAAGTGATTTCACACCAGACAGCTTGGTCCGTACAAATGTGATGTTCTCAAAATAGTTCTTCCAATTCCATAAAAGCCTTTAGAAAATAAACAAAGAAGAAAGAAATTGCTACTAACACTCCTGGATGCTACGACACTGTACAGCTACAAAACTCTGGATTTGTAAAATAGCCTTTTTTTGACATGGTATTTATTTGTAGGCATTGAATTTGAAATGCTATCAAGCTTGATACATCCCTACACTTTGGAAGAATATAACCCATCTCTTGGCACACCACATTCATCTTCCGTTCATTCTCTGAGCCTGAGTTGGGACTGCTGTTGGACTGCTGCTACTGATGTGGCCCTGGTGAAGGGAACCCCCCCCCCCCCCCCCCCCCACCCCCCCCCCCCCCCCCCCGGGCTGCAGCTGGAGGACTGGAGGCCCGGAGCCTGCTGATCCTTCTGTGGATGCTCAGAGGATGAAGCGAAAAGCCTTTGGTTTTTTTGTTCCACTTCATATGATACTGGACTGATTCTCTTAATTTGTTGTCTTCCATTTGTATCTCTTTGTTCACATGTTTACGTCTTCATGGAGAGATTTAGAAATTAGCATTGAGTGTTCTACTGATTTATGAATAAGCTAATCTATATCTCATCACTCAGTCTTCTGCCAGGTCCTCTCCATTTATATCATGTAGGTAGCATTTTGTTCCAGTTGTCATCCAGCATTGTTATGGTTTCCCCATTTGCAATTACTCAAGAGTTGTATAATGTTTAGCTCAAATTGTGCAATTTCTGGTGACAACTTATCAGATCTTAGGCTTGGCCGATTAACTCTCAATACTACTATGCCTCCCCCATTGAAAGCAAATTGGAAGATATATGCATTATGTTGCTTCATGAGTTGTGATAAAGTGAGCCCTCTATTGTACATTCCATTTGCAGATCCAGTTACTAGCATTGGCAGGCCTCCGACAGAGCTATAGTAACTTCCAGATCTGCCTCAGCCATATCAAACAGCTTATTTTCAGGAATCAGGTAGACTCAGACAACATCACAAACACAATTTAACAATTTAGAAATTAAAAACAAAGTGCTTACACAGTTAGGACCTTACTCAGGATTGATCAAGCTTCTTGTTTTTGTCATTTCAGTTTTTCCTAAGTAAAGACGACACCATGAGCTTCCCTAAAAAAGAGGATTGTTGGTAGAGCAAGGCTGCAGACAAAGCGCCACTATAGTGTGCCACTGTGGATGAATTGTTGTTTTTGGGGCCATTTATATAAAACTTATTATCCAGATGCTCAGAGAACCAATGTGGGAAATGTGCACTAATCTCACTTTCACTTGTATGATTGACAGAGAAGGGCCCGCCCCCTGTGGGTGTAATGATTACAATGGTGAACCTAAAATGTTTCCATAATGTTTCCATGGGTATATTGGCACCATATATGGGTAAATTATTATGGAACTAATGAGAGAGTTGTTTGACACCCTTGAGTCTGGTGCTCTTCTAGTCATGATAAGGTGATTTTATTTTTATACCTCTTCATTTTTATACCTCAGAGATGTCATGAAATCTCTAAATGTGTCCTGTCTAAATCTAAATCCACTGCCCGGCTCTGAGAGAAATACCTAAAAATCGTATAATGTCTAATATCTACAGTGTTTAAACGTTGAATGTAGGTTAATTTCAAACCTTTTGGTAAGTTAAGTGCGATCGCTGTATTTACACAGCTTCAACAGGAGGGTTCTCTATAGCTAACCAGCAATTAAAGTGTCATACTACAGAACTTGATTGTGCCCAGTCCCATCATCATGGCATTTCATTTGTCAGTCTGCAACGATTTCCACTA
Source organism: Gymnodraco acuticeps (assembly GCF_902827175.1). NCBI lineage: Eukaryota > Metazoa > Chordata > Actinopteri > Perciformes > Bathydraconidae > Gymnodraco > Gymnodraco acuticeps. The sequence goes on along the minus strand of NW_022989803.1, from coordinate 283,867 downwards.
CTTTTTTTTTTTTGTGTGTGTAATTCCAAGTCTAGGATCCTCATGAGTCCTTTTATTTTAGATTGTGTTTATAAGATCTGTATAGACGGTGGGAAATGGATTGTTTTTCTGAAAAGCTAGGCACTTTCTAATAGAAGTTCTCAGCTTGTTCTACTGTACTATGTACTCAGAATGGGTAGTAAAGTGTCTGTGTATCAAACTGCACAATTAGAATGTGTCTTTGTGTGCTTGCCTTTTATAGTTTTACATTTTTCTAGATAGGAAGAGTAACAATAGCAGATCTCTGCAATTGACAGTCTCATTTTATTCTTTCCAAAGGGCTGTCTGTGCTACAGTATATACTATGTGATATCTGTGCTCCCAACCCCCCCCCCCCCCCCAGCTCTTTGAACAATAAATCTGTATTTAATCAAGTTTGACAACAATAGTTTCATTTTAACTATCAATTATTATAATCACTAAAAGATGAGAAATAACAATTTGACTGATTAATTCACTTAAGAGTTTTGCTGCTACAGACTTACTTATTCTAGTATGACCAGTAGCTTATGGGGAGTAATGTCAACAACTTTAAATGTTAAAACTTCTTAAAGCAATAGCTGTGTTCAGAAATCTTACTCCATGGAATACATTCTACTGATTGAGGTAATGTTAAGGTGGTATGCAGAACAAACAAACATTTAACCAACATGAAATGAAACGAGCAATATCAACATTTGATAACATCACACTGCAATTCCAACATAGTGTCACAGTCAGTTAAACCTCACAAAATGTATTTAAGAATGAACACATTCATTTGGTCTTTTTTTGTGCTACCACTATTTAAGCTCGTTTTTTTTGCATTGCGTTTTGAGAGAACTGTCTTAAAAATTATACTTTTTATATACTATACTAACTAGAAACAGCATAGACCACTCAACAAATCATCCATATTTATTTTGCATCATGTCTGAGTTATTTACACAGAAAATACTTGAATGTGCTTAGAAATATTGAGTATTATTCTGGCTGTCAACACTTGGAGCAAAAGTTAGTTCCTGTATTGTAGGCTTGTTTGTGTCTTGACAAGATAAAAACAAATAGCTTTTTTAAAATTCTTTACAAATAATGGTATCATTTTGAAGACAGGTTCTACTTAACCTAAGACCACTAAGAATAACCCTAGTTTTATGGTTCTGACCCTGATGTTGGAAAACACAGACTAAAACTATATTGTATGTTGGCACAGAAAATATCATGTTTGTAGGTAAGGATGGATTTTGATTGGTAATCTAGGAATGGAGGTAGATGATTGGCGGACCGCAATGGGGGCGGGGCTGCAGTTCTCAGTATACACACTGGGTGCTGCTTGAGAGGGAAGTGCTGCTGTGGTGGCGACGTGGAAAGGCAGAATGGCATTTATGTCTTTTGTAATCAGACAATGAAAATCCAGAGACACAATAAAGAACAGAATGCCAGCTTCCAGCAGGATATAACTACTATGATGTAGCACACTGACTCACCTCTGTGAAGAATAACTGTCAGTCGTCATGGACGGAGGGTTGACTATCACTTTTATAAGTCGGGTGGCGATGTTTGTAGGTACTTTTGTACTTGATCATCCCACTGTTGTTCAGGGCTTAACGAGGTAAGTGTTTGTTTTTGAGATTAAAAACTATACTCAAAGTATCCTATCAAGATGACATAATTCTTGAATCAAACTTTAATTGACATTGAAACTGCAGTCTTTTTATTGTGCCATCAAAGCATACACATGACTATTACTAAGATGGACACCCGTAGATGATGATGATTATTATGTTTTGAATGAGAAGCATTGCTTATTGTCATGAGAAACTTGAGAAATCGCTCCGGTTCAGCAGCCTTCAAATAAACCCTGTGGGGAGGGAACACTGCCTCAGCTGAACATCACATGTCTCTCTCTCTCAGAAACGCCTGCAGTTTGTCTCCATCCTGGGGGCAGGACTGCTGTGTGGAACAAGCGCTGGCCATCACCATCCCTGAGGGAGTGGGTTTACTGGAGGAGTCATGGAGAGGTGAGCAGAACATGCCATCAAATCCAAATCCAATAAAACAAATGTCCACCTGTCAAATGTGGCTTGTACATGTTTGATTGTGACCCCACCCACCAATAGGATTACCATTGTGTTTTTGGCTGGAGAATGAAGCACATCCACCAGCCACTTAACAGCATTAAATGATGCCAATTCGAGTCCTATATTTATTTGTAGTACTCTTTCACTCCCATGTTGTTAGTTGTCTTGCCACTGATTACCCATAATCGGTGCTGTCCTCAACCTCCAAATGCACACCTGTGCTTGATTGTAACCCCTTGAAGATGAGTGATGAGGCACATGGTGATGAAAGCGAGGCTCAGCGCTCTTAGTGTATGCTGCTCTGCTGCTTGTTTGTTCCTCTATGTGATTTGATCAAAAGCTATTCCCTGTGCTTCATCCATCTCTCTCGCAGCATCCTCTTCCTCCTCTGATGTGCCATCCGGGTCTGAATGCCAGTGAGAAAAATGAAAATGTAACTACCACTGATGGTCCACCCCTCGGTTTCTCATTGGGATGGCTCTAACTTTCGGGTTCACCTTCATGTTTGTGGTGGACCAGATCGGAAGTTACTTCTCCATGCCTGGCAAGTTGGCATTTTTATTCTTATTCAGAATCAGAATTCCTTTATTTGTCCAACAACTGGGAAATGTATAACAGCGGAAGTATAGTGCGGACTTAAATAAAAAGGTATGCACACATTATTAAGTAAGGTAAAACCACTAGGGGTTAAAAACAACAATAAATAATCAGGTTAGAATGTGAATTATTCACAATCTTTTAAATGATCACTTCATGTGCAACTTCTTTCTTTTTTTCCTTTTTGTTTTACAGGATGAGTGGGGGTACAATTACATTACATTCAAGATTTCATGAAAAAAAGAAAAATTGGCTACAAAACTTAAATGAGATAGTACCATTAATACTTCAATCCGCCAACTAATGTTTTCAAAATAAACAAACACTGACCAAACCCAGTCCACACCCACCCCCCTCCACACATGCCGTCCCTTCCCAAACCGACAACCACACATACACACACACAGCACAGACACACACACCACACAAAAACAATCTTGGATTGTTTAAGTGTTCCCCATAATATCTCCGTATTTTGGTCGGTCCTGTGGCTCATCTCGTCTACAGAAGCCTCGTAAATTGTGTTCCATATATGTTGAATTATTTTCCTTGTTACTGTCTATTGACATGTGCAATTTCTTATTTCAGGGAGAGCGTCTCTTTTGCTAACAGTGTCGGCAATCACAGCCACTTTGGGGCTAGTGATTCATGGGTGCAGGTACACAGCACAATCTCACTATCTCTGTTGCCATTATGTTTACCCAACGTACACAACATCTTTCAAGGAAACATCCTGCTGCAAATCAGTGGAAATGTTCATTAAGACTCTTTTACCTTTTATTGACCTCTTTCTTTTGCAGGCCTGAAGCTTAACCTAATTGTCCCACGTGTGAAATTTGGCATTCAGAAAACAGAATATCCAACCAGACTTATTCATCAGTTTGATGTAATGCCTGTCTATGTTTTGTGAACATTAAAGGTCCCCTATTATACTGTTTTTCATCAATATGATAGGTCTCAGATATATATACAAAACATGTCTCTGAAGTGTTTGGCTCGAAATACCAAACAGATTGTGCATATCATCATCCCATAAAGCCCCTCTGTTTCAGCCCTGTTTCAAAAGTGGCTGATTTTGTGTCTGTGACTGTTAAACACCTTCACTTTTGAAAGAACATCCATACATTCATCTGTTTGCAGCATATATCAATATTACATTACTTGTGTATAGACTATTCTGCACTATTTATATTATATTTTATTTTTACATTATATTTACTTGCACTATTAATCTGTTTGACTGTGTGCAACTGTTGGAGGAGCCTTTGACCTAAGATTTTCAATTGTCATAACTACACTGTAGCTATGTACAAATGACAATAAAAGCCTTGAATCTTGAGATGAAAAATAAGGAGCCACGCCCCTCTGCGAGATATTTGTTTTAAAAAAACCACAATGGTGCTTTAGGAGGAGATACAGGTAACAAGGTGGGCGGGTGTTACCCTTGGTTGGTTATTGGCTAATGGTTACACAAACCCAAAAAAACATTGTGACATCACAAAGTGGCCAAAATTTGATCAGCTCATTTTCAGACAGGTTTTTAAATAAATGGATCAGGACAAAAAGAGAGGGGGTCTTTGTCCCTGAAACTTTCAGAATCTCTTTACACAGAGGGGACACATGTTTTATGTATAAAAGACATGAACAAGTGGATTTTGCATAATAGGTATCCTTTTACATGTGTTTGTTTGCTTGAAGCTGATGGATTTGCGGTGGGTGCAGCTGTAGCCTCGGGGCAAGTCACAGTGCAAGTTATAGTATTCCTAGCTGTGATCCTACACAAGGTGAGTTTCCTGAGAGAACCTGTCAGTGAAAAACATGGTATCTAAAATCAATACTCAATAGAAATAATATGAACTCCTGATCTAATATCCTAGGCACCTGCTGCTTTCGGGTTGGTCTCCTTCCTGATGCATGCAGGCCTTGAAAAGAAGCACATTCAGGACATTGCTGCCTTCTCAGCTGCAGCGCCCGTACTTGCCATCACACCACTTACTTCATATTACATGCAGTAAGAAAGCCCCACAGCCATTTTGTGTCGTGTCGTACAGTTTTGACTTCAGTATTATTTGATTTGATGTGATGTGTTTTGTGTCCGCAGTCTGGCAGCTCCTCTCAGAATCAGCTCAGTGCGACAGGAGTGGGAATGCTCTTCTCGGCTGGGACATTCCTCTACGTGGCCACAGTGCATGTTCTCCCCGAGATCAGCAGTAGGAGGACGGGCAGACCCTCCTCTGACCCCCATCAGTACTCTGGAGCCGAGGCCCACCATGAGCGATATCTGGGGCTCCTGGAGAGCCTCACTTTGATCCTGGGGGTCGGGCTTCCTATGGTGCTGGCCCTTGGGCTGCATGACGACTGAGAAGGAAACATCAGGAAAAGTGTAGTGCAAAGGTCACAGTGTCACCACACCTCAAAGGAAAACACCTGTCTCTTTTCACTTCCTGTATGGCAGAATGACTGGACAAGATGTGTGGAGAAAGAGAGTTTACCTCGCTGTGTTTTAGTCTCAGTAAAAATGTGTGTGTATCAAAGGAGCTCTCCAGTGGGGTCTAAAAACCTGATAGCTAATATATTTCCTCTGGGGAGGTTTCCATTCCAAGACTGAAAAAAGGCGCTATTTGTTGTTTGAAGTTTGAAGCCTTATACAGGCCCTTTCATCATCACGTCACAAAGATACGGAAAAAAATGTCATTTCAAAGGTGAAATCCAGTAACTCAATATATTTACAGGATCAACCTGTAACCACTTCTTAATGTTGTGCTCTTTTTTATTTTCTCCACCTGTGTTAAGTCAGTGTTAATACAAATATAGAAACAAAATGTCAATATTAAAGCAATTTACAATTTAAAGAATTGTTTATTTGTTGAATTGTAATATAACTTTCATACAAACAATGTTAGGAAACACTCCACTTGTTATGGTCCAGAAGAAATGGACACATCAGAGGCCTGTACGACGAAGCCGGATTTTCGCTTGGCGAGCTAACTTCAGGGAAAACTCTGGGTTTCCGATCCTACGACGCTTGTTCACTTCTTAGCGGGCTAGATCTCCATGGTAACTTATGCTGAACGGCTAGCCTGGGGCCTTTACTACGAAGCCGGATTTTAGTTTAGCGGGCTAATTTCAGGGAAAACTTGGGGTTTCCGGTCCTACGACGCTGGTTCTCTTTTTAGCGGGCTAGATCTCCATGGTAACTTGTGCTGAGCGGCTAACCTGCTCCGGAGCAGGTTAGGTTGCAGGCTAAGAGATCAACTCAGTGAAAGCACCGCCTGCTGACCAATCAGAGCTCTGTGTGTGGAGTTTAAAGCGATCAAGTCATATTACAGGAGAAAGAAAATACAGTTTAAACTGCCGTTGCAGGAAAGACGGCTGGCAAAAATCACCGAATGTGTGAACGTGAAAACTAATAGAATATCACCTCCCATCTTCAGAGCAATCTGACTATTATAACATTAGCGTTAAGAAAGCTTACTTAAAGTGGACCTATCATGCTATATTTGAAACATATATTGTAGGGCCATACCTATATAAAACATTTATATATTTTTTCAAAATACCAAACAGATCATGCATTTTAGCCATGCCTCATTTCGCTCTATTTGCTCTTTTCCAGCCCTGTTTTTGCAAGGGCTGATTCTGCTTTTGTGGCAGACTACAGCGCTACTTACAGGCCTGCCATATGTACTACAGCGCAGTGGTGAGCCGTGACTTTTATTGGCTCTGTGCTAGGGCTGTGCAATTAATCGTATTTTAATCGCGATTACGATTATGGTTTGCGACGATTAGGAAAACAGCATAATTGACAAAATACGATTATTTTGCTGGGTGCGCTTTCGCCCCTCCCTAAAAGCCCACTCGGCCACGTGGGAGTGACATGTGTTGTGAGTGTTCAGCGCAAGCGAAGATGTCAGAACAAGAGCAGCAACTAGTTAAAAAGAAGGGTCGCGGGGAGATTCCCAGTCGATCGCGAGATGTGTCTAAAAATAGAACAACAATATTCTGTTTTATCGTTAATGTCCTGTAACATAATGTTCCCGTGCCAGAATAATGCACTTGAACGCATCAAAGCTTTGTGATTGGCCGGCCTCACCCCATGTGTCTGGGCGTGGCTGGTGAGCAGTGCACTAGTTCGCTGACGTTGTCCGTGTCAACAGCATGGATGGTCAACAGGAGTGACAGTCCGCACACACACAAGACCACAAAGACTCCCAGTTCTGCCCAACGCTCCAAAAGGGGAGGGGCCTGAGAGCACAGCTAAATGCACAGCAGTCCATTTTCACCCGGCCCAACAACAAGAGCAAGGCTGCTACCATAGCATCTTATCGTGTCAGTCACGTTCTTGCGAAACACATGAAGTCTTTCAAAGACGGCGAAGTTGTGAAAGAAGCATTCCTGGAGGCTGCGACGCGCTTTTGGGGGACAGTAAAAAACAGTAGCATTTCAACAGGTTTTTGATAAAATCTCAAGTTAGATACCGTTATTAATCAGCTGTACGTTTTAGTTTGTTTGAATTTATTCATGATAATTATTGTACAAAATGGTATAAGAATGCAAACATTAAGATCTGTTCTGTTTAAATTGATTATAGTCTATCAGTTCAGAAACTAGTGTTGCTTGCATCCTATTTTAAAAGGCATTTCTTTTTATACTCTAATAAAATGCAACAAAAAATGGGTTTGATTCTATTAATGTTGTCTTTTTTATTGCACTGTTGCTGCAGCAGATTACTGTGTAGCTTCAGATCTGAGTTGTTTTATTAGTAAGCCTAATTTATACTTTTGTAGCAACACTATTTTTATATAATGGCAAAGAAAGGGTTCAGAGTATTTTCTTTTTTTCCTGCGTCATATGTGGCAGCACTGCCACAAGTTCCTCTTCAGAGAGGGTCTTCAGTACAGGTGGAAATAACGTCACCTGCCTGCGCTCATCTCTGAAACCAGACCATGTAAACAGGCTGGTATTTCTTGCAAAAAATCTTTAAGAGATGACATGAGCAGCCCTACCAGCATTTGCCATGGTGGCCTAAACATTTTTATTTGGTCTTAAATTGTAGTTCAACATTTATTTCCTGTTACTTCTGGACCATGACGGTGGGCCAGCCTTCAACGTTTAACTGAGTGGAATATGTTGAATATGTTTTACCAAAATGTTGGCTATGTGTTAAGGAGTTTTCAGTAGGTTGTGACAGTGCACTGCAACATATTTGATTTCATTTATTTTTGGTCTAATTTATTTTTATTTATCATATTAATATATGTTTAGTATGGTTTTGGAAGTGCGCTCCAACACATTTATTGATCTTGTTTATTGGTAAAATATTATTTGTTTTAAAGTTCAATAAATGGTCAATGAATAATCGTCAAAATAATCGTGATATCAATTATTGACCAAATAATCGTGATTATGATTTTTGCCATAATCGCACAGCCCTACTCTGTGCACAAGATGGCGTCTATCAACTTCCGGCGGCTGGGTGTGCGGCTGAGTACTTCCGGTTTGAGTACAGAGTTTTGACAGTTTGACAGATTATGTCACACCGAGAGCAAGAATGAGCGGATTTCGGAGTAAAGAAAAGTGATTGGCCTTCCAGCGTGTAAGAAAGTCGGCACTACATTGCTGTGTGCCCCTTTGTACAAATTCGTCCCGTTATCAGAATCAGAATACCGTTATTAGTCCCACACAGGGGCGGATCTACCGGGGTGGCATGGGGTGGCAACTGCCACCCTAAACAATAGCCTTGCCACCCCAGCTGCCACCCCAGTTGGCATCTTTGTTTTGAAAGAAAAGTTGTGGCTCATCGGACATTTATGAGAGAAAATCTCTAATGTCCGAGTGCAAGTGAATGCAGCACAAGACGCGAGTCTTGTAACCCCTCCCCCGGCCCTGGCGCGAGACTGGAAATATGATCGAGAAGCATTTCGGACCCAAGTAGACGGAAGGAATAATGAGGTATTTGCGATCTACAATGACAGAGAAGAGAATGTCAAGTTTGGCTGTACTCAGCATTGAATCAAAACGCACTAAAGCTTTGGATCTTAATACGTTTGTGAGGCGTTTTGCTGAACAAAATATTAATCGCCGCATTCAGCTGTAATAGACATGCCAACTTGATGCTCTGCTCACGGATGACTCGATGAGCATAACAAACTATTAAGATGATGACCTTGTATGCGTGTGTATATTTTTTTTTCTTTGAGGGGGTCTGCCCCCAAAAAACTGTTTTAAGTCCTGAGAAAGTAAAATCAGACGGTGTGTAAAACTACACTGCCCAGCCAACAGAAAGTAACCACTTTGATTTAACCAGGCCAGTAGACAAGGACTTTCCACTGGATAATAACTTACTGCAGCGATGTATATGTTTTAGCTGAATACACGTTTTTTTTTTTTAACCCTAACTGATGCAGTTAGTCACTTTTTTAATATTTGTTCTTTCTGATGTAAAGTCAAGGTTGTAACTGTATATCAATAATGATATAATTACTTGTTTTTCAAATTTGAAGGAGGGTGAGCAAGCATCTTGATGAACATTCATCATTAACTCCTCCAAAAAATATAGTTTATTCAATAATAAATGAATATGTGAATCATAAAAGGGATTGACAGCTGATAGGAATAATATGATTGTTAATAGTATCATATTCATTCAGACAAACATCGATGAGACAGTTAATGAATGTACTTATTGCAGCAGTCTTCATAGATTTGGTACCACTGCTGGTCTAAGATTGAAACAAACTCATTCAGTTATTGTTCAGTTAAAATTCATTAAATTACGTCTGCCACCTTATATATTTATATGTAAGGCTTTACTGATGTGCCACAATAATATCACCTAATGTCATTGAGTTAAAATATTAATATTGTGGCTTTCCAAGTTAACATTGATTGTAGGGGTGTAACGGTTCACAAACATTTCGGTTCGGTTCGTATCTCGGTTTTTAGGTCACGGTTCGGTTCGGTACGTTTTCGGTACAGCAGAAAAAATTATCACAAAACATTAAAACAAATATTTATTTTTTAAATTATTATTAAACTGTGAATATTCACTCAAATAAATACAAAATATAATAAAATAAACATTAAGGTGCAGCATTTCGATGAACTGAAATAATCTGTATTTGAACTGTACTGTACTAGTACCTAAGCAGCCAGCTTGACATTAGGACTTGCTTGTCATTGTATTTTCATGTTTTTTTTAAAGAAAAATTAACTTGTCCACATTGCTTGCCGAAAGGGCAGATCTGCTGGCACTAACAATGTCTCCTGCTGTGGAGAACACCCTCTCGCTAGGGACAGAGGTAGCAGATACAGCCAGGTAGCGCTTTGCTAACATGGCAACATAAGGATATTTGGCGTTTGTAATAGCTTTGGCTCGGTCTGAACTTGTTGCGAGTGGTGGAGGCTTAAATGCTAGTGGGAGTTGGGTTTGCACTTCAGTCTTTTTTCTTTTGGTACCGGTGATATTCACGTTTGGGTGATGCCTTTTCAAATGAGTGTGCAAGTTTGATGTATTGCCAGCCGCGTAACCAATGTTAGTTGAACAATCCCGACAAACAGCTTTGGTTCAGTCCACCTGTCTTTGTCCGTCATCCTTGTACGTAACTGCGAAACCAAAATGTTCCCAAACTGGAGACTTCAATGATGCTGGAGGATTTTCGAGCTCAACTTTATCTGCGTTCGCCATTTCCTCAAATTACTGACTACATTTGAACGCATCCCTTTGACCAGCTCTCATAGTATGCCTCTCGTCCAATGAAATGACTTGGTCGCTCTATGATATATATACCTAAGATTACTTCCAGAAAGTTGTTCATGTTCTCAATTTTTTACATTTAACGTTATATTCGTTCGGTACCCTTCGGTTCACACGTGTACCGAACCGAAGGGCCCGTACCGAATAATTTCAGTACGGGTACGTGTACCGTTACACTGCGATTTAAATCAGCATATACTTCTGCCAGGGGATGCCACCCCTCAAAATCTCCTGCCACCCTCTTGCCACCCCATGAATATTTGTCTAGATCCGCCCCTGGTCCCACAGAGGGGACATTTGCAGCGTTGAAGCAGGAAAGAGCCACAGACAGCTTAGTGTTGAATATCTTACATGTGTTAAAAAGTACTAAGTTATAATATAATAATATGCTAAAAAAAGTACTAAGTTATAATATAATAAACAATATGCTAAAAAAAAAGTTACATAATTTTCAAAAATACAGATAAAAAACAAATCAAATCTACAAATCAAATCCTGTAGCAGTTCTTAGGATTTAGCAGCCCGGTATATATATTACAGTTATTAAAGATGGCATATGTATATAAAGTATATATTGCACATAAAGCACATACTGCACATAGTTTGACGGTATTTAACAGCAGCAAGTTACACAATGTTATAATCGGGAGATAAGTTTCCATTCATTTCGGCAAGCCTGGGCAACAACGATTGCAACCAATTGTGTATTTCATTACAAAAAGCAGTTATACCATACTATGTTTAGGTACTAATGAATTATATCCTCAAAACAAACGCACACATAAATAGCAAAGGAAAATACATAATTTAATAAATCCACAATATGATAACATTTTACAGATTAATTTAATAAACTTTTACAAAACATAGGTTGATGTTATATCGGGGGGGAAATACATATTTAAACATTTCAATTAGTCTCTGCATATTTAAGTAATGCTAGTTTATATAACAGATGAACAGATGTACAATATCCAGAAAGTAGATGCAAAAAATATATATAATGTGTGCATTTCCAACATATCCTCTGAAAGAGTGTTAGTCGTTGAGTTGAGTAGTGAGCCATTCGTTTTTTTCGTGGTGCGATGTCTGCTGAGAAGTCCTTGTATGCCTCGCTGACTTTGAGGACATCTGGGTCTGGCAGCTCCCCCCGCACGGCCTTGTAACGTGTACTCCTTTGAACATGTTTATATGATAATTAGGACTTTAAGAAAAATTGTACACTCAGACAACAATCACAAAGTTGTAGCAGGCTACATACAATTACTTAGGACAATAGATATTACCTTACACCGCCAGCAACTGTAAACTGCTTTGGCTTAGTGGAAGTGAACACCATGTCACTCACTCTGCCTGGTTTCACACCCTATTAATTACACAAAAGAATTGTCAAATTAATTGAAAAGGTCGTTGATGCAACATACTAAATCAGCTCTTGGCATAAAGGAAATACTCATTAAACCGTGGATTGGTTGTGAACACATACTGTACTTACCATGGTTCTTGGCTTGTGCCATCGCTGCTCTGTTTCAGGGGCAGCTGAGGACAGGGGGGACAGCAGCCAGGTTGAGTGTGGAGTAGTGTGCGGTCTGGAACAGCAGTGCAACATTGTGGTTGCAGAGTGCTGTTCCAGCTACACAGGAACACTTTGCCACTGCAATCTCCACAGGTGAACAGTTCTTAAAACAAAATGTCAGACATTTTACATTTAGGACACTGCTTCAATACAACACAGACAAATGAGAAAGCTGAGAGCAGGCTGATCAGGCAAGTAATAGGTGTGGGAAAAGGCTAAACCATGTCAGGTTGTCAGTCACATCACATACACAGAAGTTCTGCTGTTTGGAATACTGTAATACTCTCTCAATGTATTATCTTATATTATAACTACATAAAATAGTAGAACATTGAACAGCTTAACATATATGTACGGTACAAAACCAGCACTGGCCCTAGGGTTGCCAACCGTCCCGTATTAGCCGGGACGTCCCGTATTGGAGCCAAAAGGGGCGTGTCCCGTACGGGACATTGTTTGTCCCGGATTCCCGGTAAAGGGAAAAATAAAATATATTTTTCTGTTTGCGCGCAATGCAGTGTGTCTGGCTGCGTGCCTGTGTGTTTGTGTGCTGTATTTGAAGGGCGCTAGGACCGCTCAGTTGATAGGGCAGGCACAATGCTCGCACATGTGTGTGTGTGTGCGTGAGATTTTCGCGGGCGCGGCATCATTGTTTGTGTGTGGCATGTCAGCCTGTTCAGTTGTGCGGGAAAATGAGCGCTGCCGGTGGAGGTGATAATGAAAGAGGAGAAGAGAGAGAGGATGTGGTTCTGGGCCCTGGCCCTTCTAAAAAGAAAATACTTGTGTCTGTTTTGGGGGGGTTTGACCCCCAAAAACATTTTCGAACCCTAGGGGCTGGCTCCCCCAAAATAATTAAATAACATAACCCTAACCTAACCCTAAAACCGAAATAAAGTAACAAAAAAAGTAACTAAATCCGCCAGAAACCCGAAAATCTTCGCGCGCGTGCACATGCATGCGCGAACGGGACACATGCATGTGTCCCGTTTTTCCATTTCTGGAAGTTAGCAACCCTAACTGGCCCATACAAATAACTGGACCCTACATGGATTATACTAACCATTCAGTAAAGAACAGCAGCCGTCACAACCAGTTTCTGGGGTTTCCATGAAAGCAGAGACGGTTTTCAACCTCTCATTAAGAATCTTTGATGAAAGCTAAGTTTGGGTTTAGCTAATGTATTTATCATTTTACACGAGAGGGTTACAAAACGAAAATAAATCTGTAGCCCCTTCATGCTACACACACATAGCTTGCTACCAGTTGATGTGAGCACATGTATTGTCACTATGTAATCTGTTGCAACCATAGTTGCAACACGTCAGCTAGCTGGGCTTATTTGAATCCTAAATCACAGGTTACCTACTCTTGCCACATCAAAACCCCAGAACATGAACCTGATTGAGGCTTTGAACCGATTAACACTTTTTATTTTCCTCCCTACTTTGAGATCGTGAGGCTTTTCATGCTTTCTCATGGACCTGTATCTATGGAATGCCATTTAAGCCAATATTAAATAAATAAATATATACATAAATAAATACATATATATATAAATATGCCTATGAAATAAATTATAAAATAAATAAATTAGGCAATAAATATGTATACATGTACACTTAAATACACATTTATTTATTTCATGGGACTTTTATTTCATAATGACACATTTATTTATTTCAAGAGACTTGTATTTCATAATGACACATTTATTTATTTCAAGAGACTTGTATTTCATAATGACACATTTATTTATTTCAAGAGACTCGTATTTCATAATGACATATTTATTTATTTCAGATGACTTGTATTTTATAATGACGCGTTTCTTTATTTCAAGAGACTCGTATTTCATAATGGCTTATTTCATGTGACTTGTATTTCATGATGAGACATTTCCATTCCTTATATGCAAATGAACGGGGCGTGGTTAGCTCACAGGTCCAGAGACCCAGACCAAAGCAACAGCACCACACTGACTACTCGAGAAGAGGAAGAAAATGGAGGAGAAGGACTATAAGGCAAACTACTAAATTCTCAGAGTCAGACATCGCATGTAATCTGATACTCTAAATTTCACCCGCCAGAAATGTTCGCTTCTTCTTCTTCGGTGTAAATTGTCCGTTGGCAAACCAGTTGACTTCTTCTTCTCCTCGGTTTTTTTGGCGGATTGCAAACAACTTTAAGGTGCATACCGCCACCTACTGTACATGAGTGTGAATCATCATATCATTCCATCTCTTAACTCATGGACGTATCTATGATCTAATCCAAAAATAAATAAATTAGGGCTGTCAAATGATTAAAAATGTTAATCAGATTAATCACAGCTTAAAAATTAATTAATGATGATTAATCACCATTCGAACTATGTCCAAAATATGTCATTTCTTTATGTATATTGTTGTGGGAATGGAAAGATAAATGAAAGAAGGCGGATATATCAATTTAACATGTTTATTGTAAAACATTTCTGTGTGTCAAAATGAAAGAGAGCACCTATCAATCATCAAACCGTGGGGTCTTAATTCATTACGTGTTGATTTCTATCAACGGGGGAGTACTTCAGGAAAGTCGACAGAGGGGGGGGGGGCGGCGGCGGCTAGTGGAGTACTTCGTGACCACAGAGTGTGAACGTTGTGATCAGCTGTTTTAGCGCAGTTCTCCAGTGAAGGGAGGGGGTCTCCCTCCGCAGCCGGTTGGCGTAGTTTTGGCACAATTCCGTTGTACAGACCGACGTTAACAGCAGCCCTGTCTGTGCACACGGAGACCGACTCTGTCGTCCGGTGATCTAACCGCCTTCTGGAAAAGCTTCACAAGTACGTCGGTACGCAAATGCGCTTTGTGACACAAGTGACGGTACGCATTTCAGATTACGCACATAACCTGCGTACCAGTTATGTGTGTTACCTGTACTACAGCTAAAGTATTCTCCGTCGGGACTTCCTGCAACAACACCACGCCGCTATCTTGATTCGGATTGGCCAGAAGACATTATCAAAGATGTTCTATTGAGAAGACGATCACTACGTGACAAAAGTTTTCAAAACCGTTTCTGGTCTTCCGTATTTCCAGACAAGTAAAGTGGCTACTGAAATCAATCTTACTAACTGCTGTCTGTGCAATTTACTCCGCGCGAGTTGGCGGACTTTATTTTGCTTACTTTAACATCATTTTTCATGGTGGGGCTAAGCCATTTCTTGGTATGGGTGTAGCCTACCCCAGCCATACCCTGTCTTTATAATCTGCTGGCATACCAGCAGACCAGCATTTATCTATCACCAGCTTATGTTAGTATTAAATATACAATGTATTCTGGTAACTATCAAAATAAAGACATTGTATAGTGTTCATAACAGTATTTTTATTTAATAAATTATACTTAATACAATAATATTACAAAAAAAACCTACATCTAAATAAATATATCATCTAAAAAAGATGCATTTGATTTAAAAATAACAAATATAATTCAAAATGTAAACAGCAACAAAGAAATTATAAACATTTTTTTTCTTTTTCTTGTTAATATCCATTATCTTCTCTGTTATGTATCTTCCGGTCTTTGCCAATCTGGCCAGCATTTCTTGGTCCTCCACGTCTTTCTCGTGCAGCCACTGCTTGAAGCAAACTGAAAATAAGAAACAACAATGTTTTAACAAATCTTATTCAATTATGTGATGATAGAACTGCAAACAGAATAGCTGTAACTTTAACAAAATAAATAACTCAGTTACCTCTAATCATTAACCCATGTTTGTATCATTGAGTTAACTGTGTGTTGCTGCTAGCATACATAATATATACCTGACGTGGAAACGTTACTCGTGGATGGGGCTACAGAGCTACTAGAAAGACAGTCGAACCCGGTGCATTCCTCCGTCTGAATGTGGAGCACTTTTGCTAAATGTTTAGACAAATAGCTTGTGTTACCGCCCTTACATGCTAAATTCTTATTGCACTATTGGCAACGAGCATTTTCCACCTCAAGACCAAGCCCCCAGGAAGTGTGCCGGACACTGAGGAAAATATTCGTTGTGTCCAAACGGCGGTACTACAATTTCCTTATCAGTCTGTGACGTCGACCGGCCCAGAAATACTTTTTCCCATTGACTAACATTGGGAAAGAGACATCTGTAACTCGGTGGATAATTTTTTTGAAACTAAATAAACTACCCAGTATGAACTATTGTATAGCCCTAGAATCATTAAGTTCTTAAAGTTGTAAAATGCACTAAAAGCCGAATCTAGATTTATTCTCTCTCTCCATTCTTTCTAGTGAGCCGAGAGTGTGTGCTCGGGGGGCGGGGCTTAAGGGGCGCATGCTCTGTGAGCGCACAAACGGGTTATTCTGCTCTGACAGCCAGGCATGACGGGTAATCTGTGACGTTTCGCTCTCTCAAAAGTTGGGCCATTTTGACTTCATGCGCCAATGAGCAGCTCTCATAGGAAAGAACGAGGCCCCTCCTCCGATGCTGTATCCAGTTCTTATTAAACATCCATGCTCAAGACGGGTAACATAACTACCCTCGGGGCGCTTAGTTCTCTCCGCCATGTGTTTGTGTGCGCACGTGTGTGTGTGTGTGTGTGTGTGTGTGTGTGTGTGTGTGTGTGTTGCATGCATGTAGCAGGTTCTGTGTGTAAACTGCCCCACCCCCTCGCACACCGACAGGGGAGAGAGATCTCGTCTGGATTGGAAAGATTTAAAATAAATCATAGACGCACTTTGTAGTCTTATTGCATATTAGAAACGGAGTTGCAGTAAGACTGCGATATAATGTTTATGTAGATATAATACATATGACATCTATTTTTTAAATGTCTCCCGTAACGATAAAAAGATTGATAACATTGGACGTTAACGGTACCACGGTCTTTAATAATTCAGCCCCGGGGCCCCGTTAATACTGGGGCTCGGTACCCATCCCTAGTTTTAATTATTACATCATCAATATTACATTTCAAATAACCAAGTACTTGGTTACCAACACAAAGCGCAAGTGGCTAGTGCTGCTAAGAACATACCTGGTGATGGTGATGATGGTGGCTCTTCGCTGCAGGATCTGGTCGATGTCCTCCTAGCAGAAGCGATTGCCTTCGTCGTTCTCGTCCATGATGGCGGCGTAGGCTCCTTTCCTCAGCAGGTCCTCGATCTCCTTCTTGGAGAACTGCTGGACCGGCTAAAGGCGACGCAGAGAGACATTTACACAAGTGGATTTAGAAAACTCTTTTTGAAAATAAACTAAGCGTACTGCAACAGCGACTGACCCAAAAATGACTTGGCATCTAGAAATATGACAGATTTTCTTTTTCTCACCCCGTTGTTGTTGCCACTCATGCTCTGCAGGACGGGACGGTCCAGCCCGAGCTTCAGACTAGCTTTATCCAGCATTTCCCTCTCATAGTTTCTAGTGATCAGACGGTACACCTCCACCGCCTTAGACTGGCCAAAACGATGACGAACCGAGCTTGAGCCTGAAATAAAAAATTAAAAGAGGGGTCAAAAGAGCATCATGTGCAGCTGCTGTTCAACGTTTTTAAGCATTAAATGGGAAAATAATATACACTTAAAGAACCGAGGGAATAAACGGAAAGACTGTTGTTGTTGTTGTAGCCCGATTGAACTATCTTTAGGACGGACAGAGCAGATATATATATATATATATATAGTAGGGGTGTAACGGTACACGTACCCGTACCGAAATTATTCGGTACGGGCCCTTCGGTTCGGTACAGGTGTGTACCGAAGTGTACCGAACGAATATAACGTTAAACGTAAACAATTGAGAACGTGAATAACTTTTTGGAAGTAATCTCAGGTGCTGCGTCGCAGCAATAGGCGCTTTCACACTGCGGTACTTTTCCCACAAAGGTTCATGTGAATTTAGTTCATGAGAACTCTTTAGTTCTCATGAACTAAGTACAGATCGCGTTCACACTGGAAAAAGTCCCTGGGGGTGGATTAGGCAAATGAAGCCGCTGACGTCACTTGTTCTTCTTCTGCTTTGGGTTTACTGGCAGGCCGCAAACCACTTCACGGCGTATACTGCCGCCCAAAGTCCCCGGCCGGAAGTCCCCGGAGTTAGGGACTGGCTTCAGTAGAAGCTGCTGGGACTCCCAGCAGCTTCTACTGAAGCCTTCTGAGTAAATCGCCAGAACGCCGACACCTCCTCATCTCCACCACTCCCATGTTTTATTTTGTGTTGCCATAAATTAGTCTCTCTGCATTTCTGCGCTGGGTTAATGCTAGTGCTAATAATGCTAATGCGAGGATAATAAAATGGCGGCTTCACAAAACTTTTTGGGAGTTTTACGGGGCGTGGTTTGCAATCCTTCCAGCCAATCAGAAATTTAGCTCTTTTCTCACAAAAGAGCCGTTCGAAAGTCCCTGCTCTCTAGCAGGGACTTTCGAGGGGGTAAAAAGGTTCACATGAACTAATTTTAGTACCGGCTCTTTTTGGTGTGAACGCGATAAAAGAGTTCACATGAACTAAGTTCACATGAACCTTTGTGGGAAAATTACCGCAGTGTGAAAGCGCCTATTCAGAGTAATTTGCTCACATTGGGTTCAACGCGTCATAGAGCGAGCAAGTCATTTCATTGGATGAGAGGCATACTATGAGAGCTGGTCAGAGGGATGCGTTCACATGTAGTCAGTAATTTGAGGAACTGTCAAAAATGAATGGCGAACGCAGATAAAGTTGAGCTCGAAAATCCTCCAGCATCATTGAAGTCTCCGGTTTGGGAACATTTTGGTTTCGCAGTTACGTACAAGGATGACGGACAAAGACAGGTGGACCGAACCAAAGCTGTTTGTCGGCATTGTTCAACTAAAATTGGTTACGCGGCTGGCAATACATCAAACTTGCACACTCTTGAAAAGGCATCACCGAACGTGAATATCACCGGTACCAAAAGAAAAAAGTGCAAACCCAAGTGCAAACCCAACTCCCAATAGCATTTAATAGTGATGGGAATTCCGGCTCTTCTTGGTGAGCCGGATCATTTGGCTCGGCTCACCAAGAAGAGCCGGCTCTTTCGGCTCCCAAACGGCTCTTCAGTTTACCACTTATTATACCTTTTAATTAAATCAAATGTAGCCCTGTTTTGACTAATGATTTATATTTGTACACATATATCACTTAAATTATTCAATACATCCTTTGTACTGAAGTATTCAAAAGTAAAAATTACATGTTTAATATAAATGATTTGCTGTGGCCAATTGTTTTCATTGCATTTACAGACCCTTGCAACTCTCTGATACCACCCAATGAATGCATTGACTTGCTTGTAGAACCACACTACACAAAACAGATAGCAACACCCATAAAAACTATTTTAAAAAAGGGGCTACTGTATCGACCTATATAAAGTATATAAATATAGTTTTTTTTTCAAAATACCAAAAAGATCCTGCATTTTAGCCATGCCTCATTTCGCTCTATTTGCTCCATCCAGCGCTGTTTTTGCAGGGGGCTGATTCTGTGAGCTGCAGCTGACCACGCCCCCCTGCAGGAGAGGGGAGCGTGCTCTGAGAT
This sequence comes from Gymnodraco acuticeps, assembly GCF_902827175.1. NCBI lineage: Eukaryota > Metazoa > Chordata > Actinopteri > Perciformes > Bathydraconidae > Gymnodraco > Gymnodraco acuticeps. Next base: position 264,298 of record NW_022989803.1, on the reverse strand, counting down.
CAGCTGCTGGGCTGTCAGAAGAGGGGGAGAAAAAGAGATCTCCGTCCTCCGTGTTTTATTCTTATAGAAGTAAGAAGAGAAGTAATGGGGCAGAAACCCTCCTTTTTACACAGCGGTCCAGACATAGACATCAAACGGCGACACAAATTCAGTTGCCAGTTACTTTAGCATTAGGGCAGGGATATCTAGATACTTTCCAAGGTTTGACATAATGAATTGTGCTACTTTTAAAGCAAGCAACGATGTTTTAAAATCTGTAATCAAAAACTCTAACGAAGCAGTTCCTGCCGTTGCTACGTTAGTTCAAACAGTAACAACGGACTACTTTTCTTAGCGGATGCATGTCAATTTAAATCAATACATAAAACTATTTTTTAAATCAATAAAATCATTTTCTAAATCCATAAAAGCATTTCCATTACTATTGGGAGTCATGTCGTTACTTTGTTGAGAATGTGGCCATGTAATAAGCGGGATAATGTGCACATTGCACATTGCATAAGTGCCTTCATGCCGATCTAGATCCCTCCGCAAAAATGGCTCGTTCGCGGGCGAGAGCCGGCTCCCGTTGTTCACTTAAAAGAGCCGGCTCTTTGAGCCGGCTCGTTCGCGACCGACACATCACTAGCATTTAAGCCTCCACCACTCGCAGAGAGTTCAGACCGAGCCAAAGCTATTACAAACACCAAATATCCTTATGTTGCCATGTTAGCAAAGCGCTACCTGGCTGTATCTGCTACCTCTGTCCCTAGCGAGAGGGTTTTCTCCACATCAGGAGACATTGTTAGTGCCAGCAGATCTGCCCTTTCGGCAAGCAATGTGGACAAGTACATTTTTCTTTAAAAAAACATGAAAATACAATGACAAGCAAGTCCTAATGTCAAGCTGGCTGCTTAGGTGCTAGTACAGTAGGCTGCTACAGTTCAAATACAGATTATTTCAGTTCATCGAAATGCTGCACCTTAATGTTCATTTTATTATATTTTGTATTTATTTGAGTGAATATTCACAGTTTAATAATAATTAAAAACCCAAAACTAATAGTTTATGTTTTGTGAGTACTAGTACAGTAAAGTTCAAATACAGATTATTTCAGTTCATCGAAATGCTGCACCTTAATGTTTATTTTATTATATTTTGTATTTATTTGAGTGAATACATTATTCACAGTTTAATAATAATAATAATAAAAAAATATATATATATGTTTTGTGAAAAAAAATTCTGCTGTACCGAAAACGTACCGAACCGAACTGTGACCAAAAAACCGAGGTACGTACCGAACCGAAATGTTTGTGAACCGTTACACCCCTAATATATATATATATATATATATATATATATATATATATATATATATATATATATATATATATATATTGTACCTGCAGGTCATTTTGAGGGTTCCAGTCAGAGTGGAATATCACACAGGTGTCTGCAGCAGTGAGGTTCACAAGCTCTTGATCAGGTGTTTGATGTGGGCTGGCATGATCCTTTCTGCAGCGATGAATAAAGAAAACAAAGAAGACATTATTAATAATAGTAACAACAATAATATTAGTATAACTATTTATATAGCACTTACACAATAATTGCAAAGTGACTCTCACAACAAAAATAAAGAACAAAACAATAAAAAAACTAATTATTATAGGAATGTTAAAATACAAATAAATGATAAACATTCTGAGAGGCCGACTAAAAAAGGTAGACTCAGACCCCGGCCACACGAGGACGAAAACGGCTAAACGCATAGGATTAACGCAAACGCAATCGCAAACAAGCTTCCGTCCACATGCAATAGTTATCCGGATAGTGTCTGCTCACACGAGACCGCTCCGTTTAGCTCCAACCGCTGGAGAAGCTGCAGTACATATGCAGGAGCATGTACGTGGCGCTGTAACTTCCTCCACAAAAGCAGCGAAGAAGCATGGTTGTCATGGTTGCCCTTCTGTTTATTCTCCGCGGTGGGGGCCGAGGGAACCGGGCAGAGTTTTTCGCCAGTCAACGTGTATTAAAGTTGAAACCTTCCGACAAAATTATAAAAGTGCCGGTCAAAGGTCTTCTTTGTTATTTATTGAGCTTTAAAACAAATGAATAACGACTCTATATAATATAATAATACAAATACACGGAGCCTCTCTTTTTCCTCCCTCTCTTCGGACAGCGTCAGTGTCTGTTTCATGCAGCAGCTGATCCAGTAATGAGTGACCCGGCCGACAGTAAAAATAAACATATTTATAACTAGTTTAGGTAGTTTGAGAGGTGTCTCCGTCCTGTCAGATTAGACTTCACTCGCGTTTATGTCCATATCGAGAGAAAGATAAATAATCTGAATTCAGTGTGCAGTTTACTTTGACGCGGGGGTGAGCAGCAGAGGTGGGGAGAGGCGGGGCTATTGCGCAATCATTATCAGAAAATGATCGCTGAAGCTGCAGTACATATCCACAAAAGCAGCGAGTAAGATCCCCCCGGATGTGTAAGTCTGCTGTAGATGTTGCACAAAGAACTGTAGCATGGTCAGTAGCGTCCGGAGCACGATAGCAACTCTGTGATCCGCCATTGTTGTTGTTGTTGGTGGCGAAACACATCAGCAATGGCGCGGGGTACGCGGAGGTGAGCAGCAGAGGTGGGGAGAGGCGGGGCTATTGCGCAATCATTATCAGAAAATGATCGTATAGGGCGTACACACGGAGCTGTTTGACCCCCCAGAGCGTTGCGTATGCCGTTCTATCCACCTTGGGACCCGTTATCGTTTCCTCAGTCGTTTAGTGCCGTATGCGGTCGTCCTCGTGTGGCCGAATGGTCTATATGACACTAAACAGTAACGCAAACGGCCGTTTTTGTCCTCGTGTGGCTGCAGCCTCAATGGCTCTTGATGACATCAATGAGCAGTCCCAAAACATGCTGCTGTATAAAAAGAAATAGGTCCAGATTTCTTCTATTTAGTGTTGGATGATTTGTTGTATTGATTGCTGATGGATGTTAAGATATGTTTTACAATTATAACAAAAAGATTATTGTAATTGGAATCAAAACGTTTACAAATCGTAGTTTTAATAAAATGACTAGCAATATAGGATTTATTCAACAGCGGTAAAGTATTAAGTTACTAAATTAACGTACACTGAACTGTAAAACTTACCACTATTTAGGAAAGGACCTGATCAGAAGGATTGACTAGTAAGACAGCAAAGAGGCGGAGGAGGTCTCTGTCATGTACAACCATTGGTAGATGTTACACCTGAAAGAAAGATAAGGAAATAAGATAACACAGGAGGACAAACATCTTCTTAAGTAAAAGACCAAATCATGTCAAGCTTTAACTTGAGGCTGTTTTTTCAGTCTTTACAATGCACAGTTGGAAATTACATTCCAAAAGCTAAATTCAAACTCAACACCATAAATAACTGGGTAGCAAAGTGCTTTACCTGATAGGACACGTTCCACATGGAGCAGCAACCATCCGGCTGGGCCGTATGCTGCATATCATCTCCTCCCTCTCCACTGTTTCCAGTAGATCTCTACTGCCTGTCCAATAAAACTGAAATGCCCCAAAACAATCATATTTCAAAAGTTAAAAACAATAACTTGCTTTTGGCATTCAAATGTATTATAATCTCACCTTTTTCCTGGATGTCAGGAAGGCGTTCCCTTCAAGTCCGCAACCTGTCATAGGAGTTCAAATGCAAAGCCTGAAAGATGACAAGAGCGGGAGACTTACATGTTACAAAATAAGTAATACCAGAGCAGTGTTTAGGACATGCAGAGAACAGATCAAATCCCCTGACAGGCTCACACACTTTGGTGATGTCCTCATCTGATAATGATGTTTCATTTTTAGCAGCAAAGTAACATTACTCAAGGTATATGTTGGACCCAACTCATGTACAGTATGTTTTGCATCTCCTCAACAATGGTCTGTATAGTTGAGTAGAAACAAACTGTCCCTACAGTTTCAGGTAGATTAACAAAGAAAAGTGTGCAATGAAGCACAAAACCCCTCTTTGTATTAAGCTAGCTGCCACAAAAAGTACAGCTTAACATGCTAACCTGGTGGAGTTAGCTAACGTTAGCTAACTTCATGTCCAACACAAAACCTCTAACGTGCATTACATTGACGATTTTAAACACAACTTAACTCTCTCAACTTGTAAAATAACGTTAATTGAACATACCCTTAAATAACTACATCACGTTTTTCAGGGGCAACACAAACTGCAGAAAACGTTAGCTGCTAACTGTTGTTAGCTAAGACAGCTAGCTCGTAACGATAGCCTCCTAGCAAACGTAAGGTTACGTTAACATTAACTTAACGTTGTAAGAAAGCAAAACGAACCTTCGAGACATATTTTACTCTCAGACTGGGTGTAATTGTGTAGCGTTGCTTACCTCCAGAAGGACTTTTAGCTGTTTCCCAGTAGAGACTAGAGAGAGCTGTCAGAGCGGTTGCTCTCAGAAGAGCAGCATTGGGCGGACCAGATAAGACCAGATAAGAACCAGTTAAGTCTTGGAGCCCACCGACGTCTTCCATGTTGTTATTTTCATTTAGTAGTTTGCCTTATAGTCCTTCTCCTCCATTTTCTTCCTCTTCTCGAGTAGTCAGTGTGGTGCTGTTGCTTTGGTCTGGGTCTCTGGACCTGTGAGCTAACCACGCCCCGTTCATTTGCATATAAGGAATGGAAATGTCTCATCATGAAATACAAGTCACATGAAATAAGCCATTATGAAATACGAGTCTCTTGAAATAAAGAAACGCGTCATTATGAAATACAAGTCATCTGAAATAAATAAATATGTCATTATGAAATACGAGTCTCTTGAAATAAATAAATGTGTCATTATGAAATACAAGTCTCTTGAAATAAATAAACGTGTCATTATGAAATACAAGTCTCTTGAAATAAATAAATGTGTCATTATGAAATAAAAGTCCAATGAAATAAATAAATGTGTATTTAAATGTACATGTATACATATTTATTGCCTAATTTATTTATTTTATAATTTATTTCATAGGCATATTTATATATATAGTTATTTATTTAATTATTTATGTATATATTTATTTATTTAATATTGGCTTAAATGGCATTCCATATGTAACATTCCTGATGCTCACTCTTCCTGAAGGTAGATCTTTGTTTGAAACTGGGGAATTGGATATCATTCATGTTATCCAAAAAAACGTAATAGTACATCATTAAAACGCTTTACACTGTATCAAGACTGTCAATTTGTCAAAGTTAGCCAGTAACTACAGCTTTGTTTGTCACTTACCTTCATAATTGTCGACGTAGCTGGATATGTAGCTACATCTTGAACCCCTTTTCTCTTTTGCTCCTCGGGGCTGAGGCTGCCGCTTGTACCAGCCGATGTACATCACTGATGTTAACCTTCGGTAGGTCTTGGAGACATCGAGTGTAAAATAGTGCCTATATAATATCTATACGCTATCTCTCTCGCTATCTATACTCTATCTATCGCTCTTCCCTCTACCGCTCTACTGTAGACCGGAAGTTTACAACCGCACACCCAGCCGCCGGAAGTTGATAGACGCCATCTTGTGCACAGAGCCAATACCTAGGCCCTCTGACCTAGACGGCCTATCGATTAGATTTATGATTCGAAAAATAATAAAAGTAGGGTAAACATGATGTGGATATTATCCGGCTGAACAAAACGTGCATTTATCTAACAGGTTCGTTCCACAGACCTTATTTCGAGCTATTTTCCAAAATCCTATGGAGAAATCCCATTGCTTTTTTGTCGAGGGAACCCGAGCGCAGCTTTGTTCCGGGTTTTAGGACGCGTCACTGCACCACTTTATACACATGTATAAACTTCACAGCGGGCGGAACTTGTCATAAAGTCCGCGAAAATAAAGCCCACCCATTTAGAGGGAAGATATGATTGGTCAATTGTACTGTCATTTGACATTACTCTCTCATTGAGTTACTATAGCGGGCCCTCTGTCAATGTAGAGAGGGACCAACAAGCTCTCCCGTCTTCACATTAACTCGCAGAGACGGCATTTAACTCTTCACATTCCAACAGAAACTGAACAGGCCGATTCAAAGGATTTATTTCTTTGGAAATGTTATTTTAAATACAATTAAATCAAGTTATTTTGGTAAAACTAATGAAAAATGTAACAAAAAAAAATGTAATAATAATATATATTTTTTTAATGTTTTCAAATATTATTTTTTAGAATATCTTAGGCCCTCACAGAGGGCCTAGAGGGCCCTGACGGCTCACCACTGCTACAGCGTCTCCAGCGCTTTCGAGTGGTCTCTCATTCCCCTCATAGATGAGTGCCCATATAGGCGTAGGCGGAGCACCCCTTTTCTGACGTCAGAAAAATTCAAATAATAATCAGCTCCGTTGCAGCCCCGTTTTTAGAGATTTAGGTATGGAGGAAAAGAGAGGGTTGTGTTTTCTGACACTTGGTGAGTTCCCTGACACACCGGGGACATATATTCATCTATAAAAGACGTACAAAAGTGCATTTTGCATGATAGGTCCCCTTTAAATATCTGCCACAACGTAAGTAACCGGATCAAAGTAACATTACGTACAGTCCGCGCCGCGGCACTGTGAGTGCAGACTTCGATGTGCCCCATTATCATTCATATCACATCATAATGTATCATATATGTCCTGATCTGAGTCAGCTTCTTGAGCCGTATCTGGCCGTGCAACACTTACAGTGGCACATACTGTATGCAGAAGTATTATTTTAAGCAACACATTAAGTTGACGAAACACTCGAGTCAAATGTAATTAAAGTCAGATCCACTCGTGTCTTAGACGTGGCAGTGATATCATAAACCTGTTAATGTACGCATTCAAACACTTTTTCTTTTACCAGCTGTATTCACCTTGCAGGTGCAGCTATGTGGCTTTGATCCTGGACAAAGTGTTTAAGTCATGGATGTTTAAAGTTGAACGTCTTCATATTTGTCTAATATTATAGTTGACTTTTCATTCAGGAAGTATGATGCGCTGCGATGTCAGTACGCTTGTCCATGTTTGTGATTGGTCGAATGCTCCAAATACCATCCCTTTCATGTGAACGCACCCTACAAACACTGTAGGGTGGTAATACATGTTGTCATGCTGGATCACTCAAAACAAACTGCTTGATTTGAGGAGGTGTTGGAACAATAAACCATCACGTGCAGTATATAAGCTAAGCAAAAAATGACATGCTGTGGCTCACAGAGCATGTTTTTGTTCCTATAGAGAAGCTGGATATACATTAAAGCAATGGGATCTAAAATGATTCACAAGATACAACATAAAGAGAACAAATATTGTATCATACTTTTCTCAAGTTGTGACTTTTATACATTATTTGGTTATATTTGAAAAGCTAAAACCAGTCTGGTTGAGTTTTTACATCTCATAGATATATGCAGCCTGACATGGGGGGGTTACAACAAGCTTTATTTCATAGGGTCAAAATACAAAATAATACCACTGAGAAGTTCGGTCATTAGGGAGGGACTCAGAGTTGAGCCGCTCCTCCTTCGCATCGAAAGGAGCCAGTTGAGGTGGTTCGGGCACCTAGTTAGGATGCCACCTGGGCGCCTCCCTAGGGAGGTGTTCCAGGCACGTCCAGCTGGGAAGAGACCAAGGGGTAGACCTAGGACCAGGTGGAGGGATTATATCTCTTCGCTGGCCTGGGAGCGCCTTGGGATCCCCCAGTCAGAGCTGGTTGATGTCGCCAGGGAAAAGAAAGTTTGGGGCTCTCTGCTGGAACTGCTACCCCCGCGACCCGACCACGGATAAGCGGGAGAAGATGGATGGATGGATACCACTTCAGTAGAGCACAACTTTATTGTTAATTATGCTGATGGGGGGGTTACTACGAGGTCAGACAGAACTCCAAAGATTATTCTAAACTTTAAATATATTTAAATGTCATCGTAAACGTATACATTTATAAATATGGCACAATCTCAGGGATTTTCATCAAATTAAACTGTAAAAATAATAAACCCCTACAGCTCTGATACATGATGATCCATTGTAGCTCCTGTGCAGCACAAACACTCTCAGGTCCAACTCATTCACAAGGGTTTAGCTCATCCTCAATACACATGTATGATTGCAGGAGGGGTTTCTCTTTACATTCCTATATATTCTGTTATTTAATGCCTGAACTGTAGGCTATCAAAGCCTATGAGAGCGGCAGTTGATGTGGAGAGTCTTTCATATCTTCATGCAGCTCATGGAGGCGGTCAGCTGCGCCTCCCGGGCCATCTGATCAAACGTCCGGCTGTGTGTGTGCTGCCTCACCCTCTCCCTCATGTGAAAGGAGGCGCGGGCCAGCCTGTGCGCCTCCTCCTGAATCTGCTCCCTCTGCCTCCTCAGCCTCTCCCTCCTCACATCCTTCATGAAGATGCAGCTCTCTGTGACCTTCCTCTCCTCCTCCTCCTCCCTCTGCCTCCTCTCCCTCAGCCTAAGGTGGGAGGTCTGCCTGTGTTGGTTGTGCTGCTGCGCCTCCTCAGCCCTGCTCCTCTGCTGGGCCTCTGCGTGCAGGCCGGCTCTCTCCAAGCGACGCTGACTCAGCTGAACCAGGATCTGTTTGTGTGTGAGCTCCTGATAGCTCTGCAGCTTGGCCCTCAGCTGCACTCTCTGAATCTGCAGCTCCTCCCGGACTGCCCTCTCCTGCACGTCCCTCACCCGAGCATCCACAGCATGGGCATGTTTCTCGCAAGATAATCTCATCTTCATCTCAAACGTGCTCCTCATCTGCTCCACCTCTTCCACCCCCTGCTGCTCCGTCTTCTGTTTCAGCAGGATGTGTCGAAGCAGCTCCCTGCGGTTCCCCTCCTGCAGCCTCCTCCTCTCCTCCCTCTCCTGGGACACTTTGCTCCTCCTGGCCCTCTGCTTCTTCTCTTCTGCCACATGTCTCTCCCTCTCTCTCTCCCTTTTTTCCACCTCCTCCCTTTCCCTCAGCAGCTTCTCCTGGTAGTGTTTTCGCCCCTCTGCCTCTCTGTGGGCAGCCTCTATTTTCTCCCTGTGTTGTCCCTCCACCTCCTCTTTCTGCCTCCTCCAGCGGTCCTCGTGCAGCACCACCTCCAGCTCCAGTTGTACCGCTTTCTCCTTCTCCTTACGCTCCCTTAGTCTCCTGCGGCCCTCCAGATCATCGTGCCAGCGCTGCATGCTCCGTCTCAGTTTCTTCCTCCTCTGTTTCTCTGCCTCAGCGCGTTGGGCCTCCTGCTGCCTGCGGGCCTCCTGTCGCTCCTGCTCCTCCTGCTGACAGACCTTCAGGCAGGCCTGCTCCTCCTGGTGCTTCACCAACATGAGAGCTGCTATTTTGCGATCCTTCTCTGACAGTGTGACACACATCTCCTTGTTGATGTCCCTGGTGAGCCTCTCTAGCTTCATCTCAGTGGCTGGAGTGTATCTGAGGTCTCCCAGACTGACGCTGCACACTGTGCTCCTGTCTGGCTCTCTGTAAGAGGACCTGCTGGAAGATTTCCCTGTAACACACAGATCTGCATACGCGATACAGCTCAGTGTGTCTCTGTCCCTTGAGTGATCCTTCAGTTTGGAGTCAGGCACCACTTCCGGGCCGGGCACTTTGTCACTGCCCGGCCACCTGTCCCCAGCAGCCGCCCGGATAATCCTCTCCCTCTCCTCGCGACACATTTGTAAACGCTTCATTCTCTCCTTCTCGTAGGATTCGTGCACGACTCTCATGGCTTCATAGGGCACGTGATGCTGGTCAGCTACCAACTCGTTTAGCGATTTGATCAGAAGTTCAACAGGTTTGACACCGAGTCTCGTGCAGGACTCTAATGAGCGTGGACTCGTTAAGACGTAGCGACTCCGCTCCGCTTCTGCAGAGTCAAAGTTGCTCAGGTCCAAACGAAGCCCGGGAGACGTGGTCCTCAGCTCCCCCATGATAAAATAATAGTTAGATTACCTGGATAATTGTTTCAGGTGCGAACAGTGGTTTCTGCTCCCGTGCTATCCCCCCTGTAGGTGCATGCTTTCGGCTTTCCCTTGGAGAGGTCAAGCAGGGATTAGCTGCGTCTCTCCAGACAAGCGCACTACTAAACCTCAGCTGTAGGTGACACACTGAGGCAGCTCAACATTTCAAAAAGTAAATGTGAAGTTTGTTGTGGCGACTTCAATGTTCACAGTAGTGATCACACTGATAACAAGTGATCACACTGATAACAATAGAACCGTTATTGAAGAAATTATGGATTCAAGGAACATGTCTGTTTAAATAATGGCAGAGGAACATAGGAATTCATAAGAATAAGATGTCATGCCTTGATTGATTTAACATTGTTCCTTCAAATATAACAAGTTCAAGTTAATGGAAAATATACAAAAATAATATTGGTAGTGATCACTTTCCTATTATTTGTTCTATAATATAGACTGACAAAAATATCCCAGAAAGTACCCCTATAGATGCTGTTTTCAAAAGGCTCAATGGGACACACTTAAAGAGTGGTGTACTGTTTCTTTAGCAACATTAGAATGAAATGGTAATGTAGCTGAATGTACAATTGAGGTGACAGAAATTATAATGCTTCCATAGGTATACCTAAAACTATGATTACAGGAAATAAGAAAGTGGTTCATGGTGGAATGAGTGACTGTAAAAGAATGAAATTGAGGTCTCAGAAACCTGAGGAAAAATCTGAATCTAGAAAATCTGATAGAATATTAAAGAAAGAGAGCCATAGCATGCAAAATAATCAAAACAGCAGTAAGGAACACCTGGAGACAACATGTTCAGAAATAGGTAGAGAGAGAGGTGTGGGCCAGGTATGGAATATGGATAAAAACCTACGACTATACCTGTTTGATACCAGTTCTTGCAGACAACATTAATTTAGCAATGACGGATAGGGACAAAGCTAACCTTCTAGGAAATGTATTTTCCAATGTTCACAGTGGAAACCACCTCAATGAAATTCACAAACATAGGAAAGAAATATTTATAATAAATTATGAAAATATATGAATAAACGGAAGAAATTAGATCAACAATGGATTTGGAATTCAAAGAACTGAAAAGGGCTTGAAGCAAGGTTTCTGCCCCGAGGGAGGATCAACTCATACTCAGTGTTTAAACATCTGTCAAAATAAGCTTTGGAAATTGTGTTGAACCTTTTTAATAAGATATAGTTTGAAGGTAGATTACCTTATAAATGGAAGACAGCATTAATTCTCCCATTTGCTAAACCAGGAAACTTTCAGAATGCAGAGAACTAGACCAACAGCGCTGACATCACCTGTGTGTAAATGGATGGAAAAAATGATTGTCCATCCATCCATCCATCTTCTTCCGCTTATCCGTGGTCGGGTCGCGGGGGGTAGCAGTTCCAGCAGAATCAAAAAATGATTGTATACAGATTAAATTATCAGTTGGAACAAAACAAAAAACTATGGTAACACTTTATATTAAGGTACACAAATTAACCATCAACTAGTTGTTAATTAGCATGCATATTAGCAGTATAATGGCTCTCTATTAGTCATTATACAACACTTATTAATGCCGTATTCTACATGACCATATTCTACAAGTAATAAGCCATTAGTTGAGAGTTTTTCCTCAATAACCCTCTAATTAGTGCTTATTTATTGCAAGTAAGGAAGTTGTTGTACATGAGTTTTGGTCTTAATATGCGCTGCTTAATATGGGCGTAATAAGGCAGTAGTAGCACAAGAATAGTAATTCTCCCATAATAACACTTAACAAATATGATCTATTCTTATGGAACAAGACATGAAACTATAAGTGTTAATTGTGTCTAAATAACTCAAAATTAGGTATTTATATCTTATAATATGTTTTGGGGTATTGACAGTTCAGCTACCAATAGCAAGGAGATATTGACCTGTATATTTCATATTTGCACATTTATAATTTTGTAAAATGTGTACTGAAGGTTAGACCCGGGTACAGGAAGTAGGAGAACGTGAACGGAATATAATGGCAGTAGACATCCATGAGTACACTGCCACTAATTTTCCCTATGCAACCTGAAGAGTAAAAGGGTCAAGTCCGTCAGAAAGCAATGACTGTAAGTGTAAGTGTGAGCCTTACACTTACACTGTAAGGATTAGTAACATGTATTGTGTTTATGTGATGACATGTGGAGATGTTTAAACTCAATGAGAAAATGCGTTAGCATTCGCGCTAGCGTTAGCATACATGCTAGCGTTAGCCATACTAGCCTGTATACATGCTTATTGTACAGCTAGCATTAGCTATGTTTACCTTGTTTACACTAAGCGGTCCTAATGTGTTCATCTGTGTATGTTACACTTGCATGTATGAGATCATTAAGTGCCTTGTAACTTCTTTTTTTATAGTTTCACTCCGTTTGAATGTCAGTGGACTGCAAATAAGTCAATAAAGGAGCATGGCTGCTCATTCCCTGGCTCTCAAAAGAGTTTGGCTGGCTGTTTAATCTATGTTCACACTGAGACAACACAGAGAGAGAACAGTACACCTATTGTGTAAGAATATACAAGCAGGTCACACAGTATGATCACAAATACATAAACTCTGTTAAAAATCAGTTTTTATTAAAAAGTACAGGCTGCATGTGTGTTCTCAGCCTTGGAGAAACTTGACATGTTTTGGTACATGTATGTGTCTGAACCTCTCTTCAGTGGTTCAATAATAAAACAGATATTTCAACGTGTGCATACTTTGTTCATGTACTGTTGAGGTTAATTTCAGTAGTTGTGTGCTATAATGTATTTACAAAGTGTGAAGAGGAGGCAACTTTAGAATAGGGAACCTGTTCAGGTCAATTAGAGACAAACTAATAGCTTATTGGTTATGAACAAGACTTCACTTTAGAATAGGGAACATGTTCTTAGATAGAAATACCTCATTTTGAGTTGTTTAGACTTAATTAACACTTATAGTTTCATGTCTTGCTACATAAGAATAGATTATATTTGTTAAGTGTTATTATGGGAGAATTACTATTCTTGTGGTACTACTGCCTTATTAGGCCCATATTGGGCAGCGCATATTAAGACCAAAACTCATGTACAATAAGTTCCTTACTTGCAACAAATAAGCACTAATTAGAGGGTTATTGAGGAAAAACTCTCAACTAATGGCTTATTACTTGTAGAATATGGTCATGTAGAATAAGGCATTAATAAGTGTTTTATAATGACTAATAAAGAGCCAATATACTGCTAATATGCATGTTAATTAACAACTAGTTGATGGTTAATTTGTGTACCTTAATATAAAGTGTTACCAAAACTATTATATTTTACAGAACATTTAAAGTAAAAGCAGGATCAGAAATATCAAAAAACATTTGAAATTCTTAATGGAATACCTCAAAGGATTGTAACCAGCCCTATACTTTATCATGATAAACGACATCTTTGAACATACAGGAACAGGTATACAGTAATGTCTGATGATGGAACAATTTGAAAGAGGGGTAAATATACTAAATATTTAGATAGAAAGCAATCATAAATGTAGAGAGATGGTCTTTCAATTGGGGATTAAAGATTTCCGTCACAAAGTTGAACTATATGCTACTCACTAAAAATAAAATAGGTAATGAAAAGGAACTTGCTTTACAGTACACCTATGGAAAGAGTAAAAGTATCTAAATATCTGGGCTCGTGGTTGGATGAAAAATATACATGGAAGAATCATATTGAAAATATAGAGACTAAATGTAAAAAGGTATTAAACTTAATGCGGTGTGTAGTTGGATTTCAATGGGGAACTGATAGAGAAGCCTCACTACATATTCAGGACTCTGATGAGATCTACTTGGATTATGGTTGTATGGCATATGAATCAGCAGCAAAAAGTCACATTGAAAAGCAATACAGAGAAATAAGACTTAGACTGGGAGCAAGCAAAACCACACCCATTAACACATTACGAGTAGAATCTAATATTGGAATTAATGAGAGTTAAGTTATCTCTAAACTATAAGAATTCAGGAAATAGGTAATCAAAACATAGCTTGAACTGTCTTACAAAACTGTTGGGAGTATACTTCATTTTCAGCAAAGGTTTTTGGATGGGACATTAATAAGAAAGTTAAACATTACAAATTAGATAGTATTCTGAACAGACCTGCAATCATTATTAGAGTACCTCCATGGATATTTCAATAGTGCACCATAGACATAATGTTATGAACATAGACTGTGGCAAGATGGCCGCTATGTGGCAACGTCGGTCTCCATTGGCCAGCAGCGCGGGTGAGTCATCTATGTTTATATCCAGGGGTGCACATATAACTTTTTGAGTGAGTTACTCAGATGAGTACCAGGAGACAGCGTTTGGTATTCACCCCACACGAAGCGTGGTCCTCCTCAGTGTCTCCTTCACTGTCCTCTATTTACACTTCTTGCATGCTAGATGATGAAGATGCACCTCCCTGTCTCTTTTTAACCCTCCGATTTGCTTTCTCCAAAACTTGTTGCCAAAACTGTGAAGTCCTAGCATTTCCTGAGGCCAAGTTGGAGGATCAAATACTAATAAATTATCACATGACTTGAAGTCATATCTGATTTCAGATGTGGGAATTTACGAAGTACACTTCTTCAAGTTCTCTACTTAAGTACAATTTTGAGATATTTGTACTTTACTTGACTTTGATCTAATTTGTAAAATTAGCTGCACCTTTGCTTTGAGAACACTTTAATGATCAATCATTACAAAACATATCATATATATTATTCTGAAATGGACCAATCTGCACAATGACTACTTTTGGTACTTCAACTAGATTTTGATGATAATACCTTTCTAATTTTACTTGAGTAACATTTTGAATCCAGGACTTTTATTGTAACAAAGTAATGGTACTCTACTTTTACTCAAGTACAAGATCTGAGTAGGCCTACTTCTTCCACCTCTGTCTGATTTCAAACTCTTCCATTAACACCCTGAGTAAGTTTGCAACTGTGTGTTTTACTCCACTTTGTTGTAAATAAAACTGCAGCAGCTTGACCACAGTGTGAACGTTGTGATCAGCTGATTTTGCGCAGTTCTCCAGAATGTGCACAGGGGAGTCTCCCACTGCAGCCAGGCTATGGGATTAGTTTTGTATCATAAAGATAAAGCAACACTTTTTCAGAATAAAGCAAAACTATGAGTTTAAAAGAAAAAAAAAACTGAGTCAAGCTAAATAAAATAAATTTCAAAAATAAAACTATAAGTTGCAAACAAATCATTTGTGTAATCATGTAAACTATAAGTATTTTTTCTTTGTTTTAACATAGGTTTTTGTTTGCAGTTATTGTTTCTTCTTTCTCAATGATCAGACTTTTGCTCTCGCTGCAGCTTTCTCTTTTGCGCTCCCTAATTTTTTGTTTGAGATTCTGACACAAACCTCCCAGGTGGGCGGGACTTTCAGGGGTGCGTCCCCATTGGCTACTCAGTTTTTGAGTGACAGCCCAGTCCTCCAGCGATTGTACAGGGCAGGCAGCTGCGGTGCGGTAGCTAGCTGAACATGGACAGAAGACCCCCAGAAGAACCAGTATTTCAATTATTATAATACTCAGTGGCGGTTCTAGAACATTTTACATGGGGGGGCAAAGGGGGGGCAAGAGGTCATGCCAGGGTGGCATGGGAGGGCGGACAGTACGTGGTATTTTATACTGTATATAACCTATTTATTGTTAATGCATGCCCTAACACAAGTGTTCTTAATGCACAAGAGAAACAAGGTGTTCAGACAAACAATCGGGTGCCCTTTGAGTCCCCCAAGCTTACCTCAGCCATTTTAAATGAAAGGAAACCACAAAATGTATTTTAAAGCAATGAATTAATGGAACAGGTTTTTTTGCATTACAATGTCAAACTAAATATATATTTAGTTTAAAAAAAATTGGTTTTCTTAGTATTAGACAGACATATTATGCATGTCCTCACTAAGCATTATTACATATTAATTTAATATCAAACAAATCAAAATGGCCAATTATCCCCAAATGTTGCTGCTAATATAATCATATGCTTGTCAACTTTAACTGATCAAAAATAAATTCTGAAAAAATACTTGAATTATCTATGAAATTGCAATATTGTCCCTCAGTTTGCTTCAACCCCGTCACGCCATACCATTTACCCTCCTATTAAAATAATGGATCAGTCCATGTGTGATCTGCATTGAGGGAATTACATCATAAAAGTGTCCGTTTCTTCTCTTACCTATATTTCAGTTTTTGTATTTTCAGATTAAGATTGACAAGCTCAACATTTCAACTTATAATTAAGTACACAAATTACATCACCCATCTCTTCAGAGAGCTGAAGGTCACCTGTGCAGCAACACATTTCAATCAATATTTGTCAATACTAAGAGCTGCTAGATTGTGCTGCTGTGATGGAATATGTAAGGAGAATAAGAACATACCATGTGGTCCAGCTGGAGTTTCATCTGCCTCCTGATCCCTGCCTCTGTCCCTCTTTCTGACACTTCATCTTTATTCCTCACATACATTTCTTCTTCTTCACTAATGTCTTCATCTCCTCCTCCTGCTCTGACCCTCCTGGTTTCTTCATCTCCTCCTCTTCCTCCTGCTCTGACCCTCCTGGTCTCTTCAGTGAACTCTCTTTTCCTTTTC
Organism: Gymnodraco acuticeps; assembly: GCF_902827175.1. Taxonomy (NCBI): domain Eukaryota; kingdom Metazoa; phylum Chordata; class Actinopteri; order Perciformes; family Bathydraconidae; genus Gymnodraco; species Gymnodraco acuticeps. Next base: position 247,678 of record NW_022989803.1, on the reverse strand, counting down.
CTTTTTCTGTTCGTCCTGATCACTTCTCTCATATGTCTTTGTGTTGTTGTTGAATCACTCCTATACTCTGGCCTGCAAGAGTCTACTTGTGAAAAGCACTGGTACAAATGCTTGTATAACTTTACACGTTAGGGCCATGTAGCCTAGCTAATATGTAGCATATCATATAACATCAGAAAGTATTGATCAAGCGCACACAGGCAGCTGTGATTGGATCCAGTTTTTACAGTAAAGGATGTATCCTGGTTCGATTGATCTGGCCTCATGGCTGTGATGTGTAGTTTACGTGGATGTAATAGTAGGCTACCGCGTAGTTTAGCAAAGTGATCGATCTCCCAGCTAACGCTGTCTGCGTAGTATTTTGTAACGTAACGCCCCAAACAGCGCCCGTCTGTTAAACGCTATCGATTCAAACGGCAGCGTTTTATTAATATTTAGTTTCAAGCTCTCGTCCTTAGTAAAAACAAAACTAGTGGAAAGGGAAATGCTCCCAGGGGAAGCTGATCCATAGGTGCTGGGACAGCTCGCTCCCTCTCTGCAGCGGTGTGAGCCGCGGTCTGTGTGAACGCCGCTCCGCAGTTTAATGCAGGGCCGTAGCTGCGTTTTTAACGGGCCTAAAATTATATTTAAAATGATTCACTTTTAACTAATGTAATGCTTGTTTTGTTGCTTGAGAAGCTTGTGGAAATAGTGTAGGTTTGTTTTAGTACAGTTTTAGGGAAACAAAAGTTAGGGGGGCAGCTGGGAGGGCAAGGCTCTACCGTGGGGGGGGGGGGGGGGGGGGCAGCTGCCCCCCTTGCCCCCCGTAGATCCGCCCCTGATAATACTACAAGTGAAAATATATGTAAGTATTGTTCATTTGTGTTGTTTGTGCTATACGTTCTGTATAAGTATAAAGCTGTGCTATGAAAGTTAGCTTGTGCTACCTTTAGATCCATAACAATGCAAGCTAAGTAGCCTAACAGTTAGCTACATAGCTAGCAGTGAGTGAGCGTTCATCCATGGTCACTACCCGATCCGTCCCCCTGCTCGATCAGTCTATATGGCGCTGCTCTATGGGCTAGTTGCACAAGATGGCGTCTATCAACTTCCGGCGGCTGGGTGTGCGGTTGTAAACTTCCGGTCTACAGTAGAGCGGTAGAGGGAAGAGCGATAGATAGCGTATGGTATAGATATTATATAGGCACTATTTTACACTCGATGTCTCCAAGACCTACCGAAGGTTAACATCAGTGATTTTGTACCCTACATCTATGTTAAGCTGTTCAACGTTCTACTAACACTATTTTATGTAGTTATAATATAAGATAATACATTGAGAGAGCTGAGACAGGCTATACAAGTGTATCTGTTTGAATGTCCTTAAATTACAGTATTCCAAACAGCAGAACTTCTGTGTATGTGATGTGACTGACAACCTGACATGGTTTAGCCTTTTCCCACACCTATTACTTGCCTGATCAGCCTGCTCTCAGCTTTCTCATTTGTCTGTGTTGTATTGAAGCAGTGTCCTAAATGTAAAATGACTGACATTTTGTTTTAAGAACTGTTCACCTGTGGAGATTGCAGTGGCAAAGTGTTCCTGTGTAGCTGGAACAGCACTCTGCAACCACAATGTTGCACTGCTGTTCCAGACCGCACACTACTCCACACTTAACCTGGCTGCTGTACCCCCTGTCCTCAGCTGCACTGAAACAGAGCAGCGATGGCACAAGCCAAGAACCATGGTAAGTACAGTATGTGTTCACAACCAATCCACGGGACTATTTCAAAGTTTCAGAGTTAGATAGTTCGCTTGCTATTTGTATTAACAAATGCAATGCAGAAGTTCCATGAGGAGGGAAAAAGGCAACGAGCTATAATACTTCCAACCTGATTAGTCACCTGAAACATCGCCATCGCTACGATGGTGTGTTAAAAGCGTACGAAGACGCCTGCGCTGCTAAACTAGCGGCGAATCCAAAGCCAGCTGCAAAGGCACCGGGGCTTTTACCTATCGACGAGGCTTTTGAAAAAGGCACTTTATTTGGGAAAATAAATATGGTCACTTTGAAGAGTCAAAACTGTTCTTGGCTTTGTTTTGTTCATAGTAGTAATGCTCATGTCATTTGCTCACTACTAGTCTTTTTTTTACCACCAGGTGTGCAAAAACTACAGGTACATTTAATATATATATTATATTATTATCGGTTATCGGTATCGGTATCGGTCTTGAGAAGCAGGAAGTTATCGGTATCGGTTTCAAAAAACCAATATCGTGCATCCCTAAAAATAACCATTTCTCTCAAATATTGTTCACAAATCTGAAAAGATCTGTGATAGTGAGCACTTCTCCTTTGCCGAGATAATCCATCCCACCTCACAGGTGCGGCATATCAAGATGCTGATTAGACAGCATGATTATTGCACAGGTGTGCCTTATGCTGGCCACAATAAAAGGCCACTCTAAAATGTTCAGTTTTATCACACAGCACAATGCCACAGATGTCCCAAGTTTTGAGGGAGCGTGCAATTGGCATGCTGACAGCAGGAATGTCCACCAGAGCTGTTGCCCGTGAATTGAATGTTCATTTCTCTACCATAAGCCGTCTCCAAAGGCGTTCCAGAGAATTTGGCAGTACATCCAACCGGCCTCACAACCGCAGACCACGTGTAACCACACCAGCCCAGGACCTCCACATCCAGCATGTTCACCTCCAAGATCGTCTGAGACCAGCCACTCGGACAGCTATGCAACAATCGGTTTGCATAACCAAAGAATTTCTGCACAAACTGTCAGAAACGTCTCAGGGAAGCTCATCTGCATGCTCGTCGTCCTCATCGGGGTCTCGACCTGACTCCGGTTCGTCGTCGTAACCGACTTGAGTGGGCAAATGCTCACATTCGATGGCGTCCGGCACGTTGAAGAGGTGTTTTCTTCACGGATGAATCCCGGTTTTCACTGTTCAGGGCAGATGGCAGACAGCGTGTGTGGCGTCGTGTGGGTGAGCGGTTTTCTGATGTCAATGTTGTGAATCGAGTGGCCCGTGGTGGTGGGGTTATGGTATGAGCAGGCGTATGTTATGGACGACGAACACAGGTGCATTTTATTGATGGCATTGTGAATCAGATCCTGAGGCCCATTGTTGTGCCATTCATCCACGACCATCACCTCATGTTGCAGCATGATAATGCACGGCCCCATGTTGCAAGGATCTGTACACAATTCCTGGAGGCTGAAAACATCCCAGTTCTTGCATGGCCAGCATACTCACCGGACATGTCACCCATTGAGCATGTTTGGGATGCTCTGGATGTGTTGCACTGTGTGAGGCAAATGGTGGTCACACCAGATACTGACTGGTTTTCGGACCCCCCAGACCCCCCCAATAAAGCAAAACTGCACGTTTCAGAGTGGCCTTTTATTGTGGCCAGCCTAAGGCACACCTGTGCAATAATCATGCTGTCTAATCAGCATCTTGATATGCCACACCTGTGAGGTGGGATGGATTATCTCGGTAAAGGAGAAGTGCTCACTATTTGTGAACAATATTTGAGAGAAATGGTTATTTTGTGTATATAGAAAATGTTTTAGATCTTTGAGTTCATCTCATGAAAAATGGGAGCAAAAACAAAAGTGTTGCATTTATATTTTTGTTCAGTGTATGTTGCATCAACAACCTTTTCAATTAATTTGACAATTCTTTTGTGTAATTAATAGGGTGTGAAACCAGGCAGAGTGAGTGACATGGTGTTCATTTCCACTAAGCCAAAGCAGTTTACAGTTGCTGACGGTGTAAGGTAATATATATTGTCCTAAGTAATTGTATGTAGCCTGCTACAACTTTGTGATTGTTGTCCGAGTGTAACATTGTTCTTAAAGTCCTAATTATCATATAAACATGTTCAAAGGAGTACACGTTACAAGGCCGTGCAGGGGGAGCTGCCAGACCCAGATGTCCTCAAAGTCAGCAAGGCATACAAGGACTTCTCAGCAGACATCGCACCACGAAAAAAAAACTAATGGCTCACTACTCAACTCAACGACTAACACTCTTTCATATATTTTTTGCATCTACTTTCTGGATATTGTACATCTGTTCATCTGTTATATAAACTAGCATTACTTAAAGGTGGGGTAGATAAGTTTCAGAAACCGGCTCGAGATACACTTTTTGTTATATTCCATGGAATGCTCTTAACATCCCGATAGCAATAAATATCTGAAGTGCTTTGACAAAAAATCCATAAAAAAATGTCATCTGTGGAAGCCGTAATACTGTAAAAAGCACGACCGGCTAAACGGATTGGATTAACGCCCTGTCTGTCAGCCTTCCATCTCGTGCACGCACAAATGTATCTCGTGCCCTCATTGGGCGTGCATTGCAGCAGTACTTCAATGACTTGCCAGCAACAGGCGGCCACTTTGTGTTGGAGGAGGTGCTCTGTAAGGAAGTCTGAAGGAAGGGGCGGATTCTTTTCGGCTGTGTACTTTCAAATTTTAGTGCACTCGAGCCGGTTTCTGAAACTTACCTACCCCACCTTTAAATATGCAGAGACTGATTGAAATGTTTAAATATGTATTTCCCCCCCCCCGATATAACATCAACCTATGTTTTGTAAAAGTGTATTAAATTAATCTGTAAAATGTTATCATATTGTGGATTTATTAAATGATGTATTTTCCTTTGTTATTTATGTGTGCGTTTGTATTGAGGATATAATTCATTAGTACCTAAACATAGTATGGTATAACTGCTTTTTGTAATGAAATACACAATTGGTTTGGGAGCAAGACATCTTTTAATCGTTGTTGCCCAGGCTTGCCGAAATGAATGGAAACTTATCTCCCGATTATAACATTGTGTAACTTGCTGCTGTTAAATACCGTCAAACTATGTGCAATATGTGCTTTATGTGCAATATATACTTTATATACATATGCCATCTTTAATAACTGTAATATATATATACCGAGCTGCTAAATCCTAAGAACTGCTACAGGATTTGATTTGTAGATTTGATTTGTTTTTTATCTGTATTTTTGAAAATTATGTAACTTTTTATCTTTTTTTTTAGCATATTGTTTATTATATTATAACTTAGTACTTTTTTAGAATATTATTATATTATAACTTAGTACTTTTTAACGAATGTAAGATATTCAACACTGTCTGTGGCTCTTTCCTGCTTCAACGCTGCAAATGTCCCCTCTGTGGGACTAATAAAGGTATTCTGATTCTGATAACGGGACGAATTTGTACAAAGGGGCACACAGCAATGTAGTGCCGACTTTCTTACACGCTGGAAGGCCAATCACTTTTCTTTACCCCGAAATCCGCTAATTCTTGCTCGCGGTGTGACATAACAAACTGTCAAGCTGTCAAAACTCTGTACTCAAACCGGAAGTACTCAGCCGCACACCCGGCCGCCGGAAGTTGATAGACGCCATCTTGTGCACAGAACCTTCATACCATTGTCAGCTCTGTCCGATCTGCAGTGCGCATAACAATAACAATAGCCTATTTCTTTTTTAAATGTGATGGAGTAAAAGGATAGTAACTGTGATTATTCATGTTAAGTAGCCCACAAGTAACTAAAACAATTGCAAGTGCAATAAGAAGCTACAGGAACGTTAATCTACGTCGGTAATATTAACTTTATTTAATACAACATTTACGGTACAAGATTTACATCATACAGCCCATGTAGTATAATATTTTACAAATGATGAATTACAGCAAACATGTGCAATATATCCATTATTACAGCTCCGTGGGCTGGCAGTAAGGCGATATGGGTCCGTTGTTATTGTGCATCCATGGGTAAAGAGAAACTCATGTAGTACTGAACACGTACCATTAACGTGCCGGGCGGCGCGGTCCCGTGCGCGTTCATAATGCAGAGGGAAATAACTCTCAGAATAACGTTATTAGCACATTTGTACAACTTGAGGAACGAATGTTTTTAATAAGGGCTATACAAACGTTCATACTGGATAGTTTATTTAGTTTAAAAAAAATTATCCAACGAGTTACAGACCACTCTTTCCCAATGTAAGTCAATGGGAAAAAGTGTTTCCGGGCCCAGCAACCTAAAGGAAATGTAGTACCGCCGTTTGACCAGCACGAATATTCTCATCAGACTCCGGCGCACTTCCTGGGGGCTTGTCATACCCGTGGACCCCTGTTTATATCTGGTTGTGTCCCTGGGCGAGACACTTCACCCCCAAATTGCTCCTGTGTGTATTGCCCACAGTGTTGAGTATGAAAGTCGCTTTGGATAAAAGCGTCTAACATGTAATATATTTTTAAAATACAGGTTTAATATCCAGAATATAGTTTTATTTATTTTGTATGTGAGAAAATATACTCAAGATGCTGTGCTACACACTCCGTTTCATTAGATGGCGGTATTCACCTTAAACCTCGATTTGTAGCCCGCCTTAAACTAATAGAAGAAGAACCTAACTTTGTTGACGTCAACATTTTTGTGATGATTCTGGCGCGTCTTCAGTCTGCCGAACAGGTAGCTATGTTAAATTAATTGTAAACAGATGTATTGATGTTTTAAACAATAATCCGCTCTGAGTTTACTTTTGGAGGGACCTTAGATAGGAAATTACGTATGACGTTTAGCTTAGTTGCTAACACAACTGATTGTACTAGCTAACATCGGCTAACGTTTCCTCAGATCAAGATGGTAAACCGTTCAGAATTTCCGTGTTAGTGTTAACCGCCGATCTGGGAGAAGTTTGCTTCTGGTTTGCATGATAGCCTATCAGAGTTTGGGTTTTGAAACACATTTCAGCATATTTTGTATGTTTGTTAACCACACTCTAATTGATATATAACACAAATGCAATGCTTAGTTAGTGTTTAATACAAAGTTAAGTAGACACGTCTGTCCTTATGCAGAAGCCAACGTTAGCTATGGTTCGTTTCCTTCTAGTATGTATACAGTAATACACTGGTAAGTCGACTGCACTATATTAATGATGTTGTGTTGATCGACTTATATTTAATATGACACTAGCAACATTTTCATTGTACTATCTTGTAAAGTAGCTAGAGTGGCTGGTTTCTATCTCGTCTTTGGCTAAACTTCCAGATCCAAAATCAGATAGTCGTAACGGTTGTTGTCGTCACAAGGTAATTTATTAGTTATAACATTTACAAGCAGAGAGGTAGCCTACTTTGTTCATATTGATCATGTTTTGTGTTTCTCCTTACTAGAACAACTCTTCCACTAAGTGACACATCATGAAACGTGCCAGAGGCGGTCATGGTGAGGAAGCTCCCCGGCAGAATGCCACTGCAGGCCAGAGGAAATCTGACCAAAGTGACGGGGACAACAGTGGTTGTGACCTCGGCCAAGCTGACATGCAAGACGAAGACGATAACCCGGGGATCCGGAGGGAAATACGGAGCAAGTACAGAGAACTCATCCAGTCAGTGCAACGTGAGTAAACAGAGGGTCTGGCAAGGCAGTATAGATAGGATTCTGTTGGCATATCATTAATGTATTTCGTTCTTGTGTCCCCCCTCCAGAGAATAGGGAAGACATGCTGAGTCCCTCCAACAACAAGCTCACAGAAGTTTTAGAAGAGGCAAACAAACTTTTTAAAGATGGTAGGTGTGACACAACCACAATCTATTGCACACCTATTGCATGACTGGACTGCAGGAAAATGCATTCCAAAATGTTTTTCTCCATCAGAGCAACATCTTTAAACCAGCATCTGCATTGAAATAAAACATGCACGCGAAACACATGTACTGTGATGTTATATTTGAAACAATTGAACCTATATTTGTGCGTGTTCCCTGGCAGTGCGGCAGTCGAGAGAAGCTGCTCTGGATGCCCAGCTCCTCGTTGTGACCTCAGACCTCGGCAAGGAGAAAGCCAGCCAACTTGCCGCGGAGGGCGCTGCTTTTGATCCCACTGCTTTCACTGAACACCTTGTAAGTTTATTATTTATACACGTTATTACTGCCAAAGTTCAGTTCAGTAGGTTCAGTGATCACAATGGCAGCTGAGGAAAAGCTGTTACCTTCATACATTGTTGATAGTTTCTTTCTTTGGTTATAAAAAACGTACATCATTGCTCTTATAATATCTATAAAACTGAGAAGTAGGTTTGTTTTCAGATCTTTCAATAAACCACAGTCAAATACATATATAAGACCATGTGACATAAACAGAAAGATAACATTGCAGCTACATTGTTATAACAACATTCACGGGTGGTATGTTTCAAATCTTGATGTGTCAATGTTATGCGACGCTCTGCTCTAACTAGGACACTTGTGTTATAGAAAAATCTCACTTTAAAGTAAATCTGAACGTGTCTTTGTCTGAAACAAGACAGGACGTTTATTTTAAAACACAACATCATTGATTGAAATGGTTTTACTGTACAACAAACAGAGACTTAGCAAAAGAAAGATTCAAGAAAAGAAGGAGGACATAGAAATCAACATGAAAAAAAACAACTGTAAAAAATGTAGAAAGTCATAGGGCTGCCCCCAAATAGTCGACTAAACGTTACTCGGCTAACATAAAAATGTTTTCATTAGTCTATTAGTTGAAGTAAAAAAAGAAAAGAAAACTCCATCTGTGCGCTGTGTGTGTGCCTTGATGAGTTAGCCCCTCACTCTTTACTCTTTGCCTGGTCATTAAGTCAATTAACTGAAACCATTTTGGGAGAAAAATAAATAATATTTATAATCATAACATTATATACGTGCTACGAGTAGTCGACTAATCGACTGAATAAATCTTTAGTTCATGGCAGCCATAGAAGGTCAATATGTTAGTAATGTGAGTACCAAGACTGAAAACGTTGCAGTAGTCATGTGGAGATCTTTTCCCCTCTTCTCTGACAGCTGTCCTACATGGGTCTGAACCGACTGAACGACGGGGAGGACGAGCAGCCGATCGGAGAAGCTATTGGCTACCTGCCTCCGGATGCTTGGCACAAAGTGGCCCAGAGAGCAGAGAGCTGTTTCAGGGCAGCCCCATCCTTCCACTACATGTGAGTGCCTCAGCAGGCTATGTGTCAATAACAATTATAAGAAATAACAGAAGGGATCACAAAATGTTCGTAAAATTAAAAGCTGCTGATTTGAAGTCTGCGTTGAATGAACATCAACCGTTTGCAGAAGATAGCCCGATCTCTTTCAGTTTTCAAAAACTCAAGACTTAGTTACCTCACTCCTGTTGTTCCACTACCTTTTGTTTAGTAGCCTTTAGGCAAATTGCTCTTAAGTAAGCAGAGATGCAGTGTTTATGTCTAATGCTTTTATTGTGAAAGGGAGATTACAACATTTTTAAAGCAGAGCTCATACAGAACTAATATAGACAATGGTGATGTAACCATTACTTAATCCAAAAGTTGTCTATTGCCACTTTAAAGATGTTTATTATTACTATAATTGTTTATAACTCAAGTATTGCGTCTTTGTTGGGTTTTTATTGTTCCTAGTTCTACTTTCTGTCCCTAAATCTATCATCATTGTGGATCATTTCATCATTCTGACCTCTGACAAGTCCAGGATCTCCAGTAAAGGGGTTATAGCATGCGGGTTAAGTGATCATTATATGATATTCTGTACCCGCAAAAAGCTAAAACAAAGGGCCGGCTGTCACAAAACAGTCATATCTAGAGACCTCAAAAACTACTCTAGCGAGGCCTTTAACCTAGAACTGGAGAGCCTGGACTGGTCAGATGAGCTCAGTGGTACACAAGTTGAAGAAACATGGCTTGGTTTCAAAAACAAATTCTCTGCAATACTCAATGATTTGGCCCCCCTAAGAACAACCAGGGTAAAAAATCGCGCTGAGTCGTGGATGCACTCCGGCATACTGACCGCCATGAAAACCAGAGACAAAAAATGCTCTGAGTTTCATAAAAGTCAGTCAATGCTTTCCAAAAGCACGAGCAGTGAACTCCAGGCCCACGTGACTGAACTCAAAATTGAAAGAAACAGACTAAGAAATGACGTAAGCTCCATGATCAAAACTGCCAAAAAGAATTTCATCAATGTCAAAACTGAGGAAAACAAAAATAAACCCAGTGAACTTTGGAAATTACTCAATAACCAGCTTGGCTGCAGTAAAAAACTCAAAACGAGATTTTCTAACTTAAACATAAAGACAGATAACAGGCTCATCACAGACAAACTGGATGTGGCCAAGTACTTGACATTTTTTTTCACAAACATAGCCACAACTCTTGTAAATAAATTACCCTCCCACTCAGGGCTTTTTGGAGTAGATCACATCATGACCTACTACAAAACCTAGGGGTACGCAAAGATGATTTCAGTCTAGCAAGGGTAACAACAGCAGAGGTACTCATTAAACTGAGCGCCCTCCAACCTAACAAGGCCACTGGCCACGACAATATCCCCTCCAAATTCCTCAGAGACACAGCAACCGCCATCTCACCAGTCATAGCTCACATAATTAACCTCTCCATAAAACAGGGAAAAGTACCCAAAGACTTCAAAATTGCAAGAGTAACCCCCTGCACAAAAAGGGCAGCAAATTGGACCCAGGCAACTACCGCCCTGTTTCTATACTTACCTCCATCTCGAAAGTCATGGAAAAAATAGTATATGAACAGGTCGAAAAGTACCTCGCGGAAAAGAAACAAATCTATGAATTTCAATCTGGCTTTAGAACATCCCACTCCACTGACACATGCCTTCTTTATTTGAGCGACCACATCAAACAAGAGGTGGACGAGGGCAAGTACTGCGGCATGGTGATGCTGGACCTACAAAAGGCTTTCGACACTGTCAATCACCCCATTCTGATTGACAAGCTAAAAGCAATTGGTTTTGATAAACTATCGGTGAGCTGGATGCAATCCTACCTGGAGGGGAGAGAACAGATGGTGGAGGTAAATGGTACTCTGTCCCCCCCCCTCCCAGTGAGCTGTGGTGTTCCACAAGGAAGCATATTAGGTCCGTTACTGTTCCTAATTTATGTAAATGACATGTCATCAGCATGTGACTGCAACTTGTTCCTGTTCGCGGACGACTCAGCCCTGCTGGTCTCTGACAGGAACAGGTTGCAGGTTGAAAAAACCCTCAGCTCCGAGCTCGGCAGAATCTGCACCTGGCTCGCCGATAATAAATGATCATTACACCTGGGTAAAACAGAGTCCATTCTCTTCGGTTCGAAACATAATCTCAGCAAATCCGACGACTTCTCAGTTGCAGTGGGCGACATTATTGTCACAAGTAAGAAGTTAATTACATACCTAGGATCTATTCTTGAGGCAAACCTCTCCTGTGATAAAATGGCATCCAATGTAATAAAAAAAGTCAATCAAAGAACTAGATTCCTATACCGGATCTCCTCTCTGGTAAACAAAAACACCCTGAAAACTCTGGCAGGAGCACTCATTCAAGGGTACTATGACTATGCTTGCACGTCATGGTACCATAGCACCTCCAAGGCGCTAAAAATAAAACATCGCAAAATAAACTGGTCAGACTACTACTTGACCTTTAATCTAGAACCCACCTCACCTCTGCCCACTTTGACAACCTAGGATGGCTTAGAGTAGACGACAGAGTACAGCTACTTGCAATGGGCCTGGTCTACAAGATCCACTACACCTCTATGGTACCCATGTACATGTCAAAATTCTTCCCAAAGGTCAAGGAATACCATGATCATAACACCAGAGGGAGCTCCACAAATCATGTGAAACCCAGATTTGGCACAAAAAAGGGGGAATACACGTTTCGCAATTATGCCACATCAAGGTGGAACGCTCTTCCCACAACTGTAAAGGAAAGTAAAACTATACTTACCTTCAAAACCTCTCTTAAAGAGCACCTTCGGGGGAGAGCATTGCAAAACTGGCCCCGGTAATGGTACAAATCTCAACCTGTCGTTCAATGGACAGCTTCCCCCCCCCCATCTATGTATATACTCGCATTTTAGACTCTGTTACTAACTGTATATCTGTAGACTTGGTATGTCTTAAATGTCCGGTTAGGATGTATTAGAACGAAATCTAAAATGAAAATTGTAAATAAGCAATCTGTATGTAAAAAACCACCTGTATGTAAATTGTAAATAAGCCATCTGTATGTCAAATATGTCTTATATGTCTTAAATGATATGATGAATTGGAAATGGGGGACCCTGATGTAAACAAGACGAAAGTCTTTCTCTGGTCTGCATCCCCTTAACAATTGTATGTTTTGAGCTGTACTGTACTGTACCCAATATACAAGCTGTTAATAAACTTTTCAATCAATCAATCAGGATGGGCTCGTTCCATGCAGAGCCGCCTCCTCCAAAGCAAAGGATGGAGCGGCAGAGGAAGGCCCCCCGGCAAAGAAGTCAAAAGGATAATGCCTACTCAGGTAACTTACAGCCCCATGGATTTATTTTGGATAATGATACATCTTTATCTAAAAGTAACATTTTCAGTCAATAATCTTTCAAAACACAGCGTTTTTGATTGTCATGTTAATGTTGTCTTGTCAGCTGAAGAAAATGGGAGGCTCCCATCAAGAAGCGACAGAGAAAGAGGTGGAGAGGATCCTGGGATACCTGAAGACGTATTACCAAGATGATCGTGAGTTTAAAGCCGACCTATATGATGTTTCTTCATCGTGTGATTATTATTCGCTCACGTGTCTCTGCTTCTGTCACAGCAACATCCCCTATATCCTATTACGAGTTTGTCATCGACCCCAAGTCGTTTTCCCGGACAGTTGAGAACATTTTCCACATGTCCTTTCTCATCAGGGTGAGCTTCCTTAGCTGATGTTTGGATTAACGGAACTTCTCTGCCCTCTAGTGACCGTTACCAAGTGTGAAAATGCTGTTTGTGTTTCAGGATGGGCTGGCTAGGATGTATTTAGATAATTACAAATTACCTTGTATAGGTAAGAAGATTTCATATTTTGATGTATTATTCTGACCAATACAAATGTCTCTAGATAAATTATTTAACCAGCGTTCTGTGTCTTTGTTTCTCAGCTCCAGTGGAGGAGGGAGAGGTGGAAGCTGGAGGATCAAGCATCCGTAAACAGTGCATTGTCTCCATCAGCCCAAAACAATGGAAGGTTAGCAAGTTTTAGCCTGAAAACTGAGAATATACATGGCTAAAATAAATGTTAACTATTTTTGTTATGTCATAATCATGATTTTCATTTTGTCAACTGTTATGTTGTTTTACCCAGGAACTTATAGAGTGCTACGACATCCGGGTCACAATGATCGATCCTTCAAACATGCAGCCTGAGTGATGGACCCTGCCGCCTTTCTTTTAGTTGAATTGTTCGAAATTGTAAATACATACAGCAGTGACTTATTTCTGTTGCACAATTGATTTAATCTGAGTTTTTTACTGTTTTTAAAGTTTGAATAATAAAAGGAGAAAAAGGAGAAAGCTGGTACTGTTTTAATTAATCAGAATATGACCTATATTGCTGTCATTTGAATGGCTTTAAATGAAGGTTGGGAAAACCTGGGTTAAACCTTGTACATTTAAATATTTGAAATTGTTGTGCACTAGAACAAAGAGGCATGTATGAGCATTTAAAGACCATGACCCACAGACTTGCAACTAGTGACAATGAGTCACAAGTAGAGATTGCTTTATTTGAAGGTCCCACAAGGTTTGAAAAGGCAGGGAACAAGTGGCTTACAGTAGCATGAAGCACAACGGTTGGTTGTCCCGATATCTGTGTTTTATTTATATAGCCCAATATCACAAATGTTACATTTGTCTCAGTGGACTTCACAGTTTGTACAGAATATCAGAATGACAATACGACACCCTCTGTCCTTAGACCCTCACATCGTACAAGGAAAAACTTCTGGAGAAAACCCACAGTTTAACCCTCCTGTTACATTCAGGGTCAAATTGACCCGTTTGAAAATCTACGAAAAATACTTTCAAGTATTTTTTTTGTATGAAACTTCTTCTACTTACCTTAATTAGTGTAATAACCAAGTAAAATGAAAATGGTTCATGTCATGCATTTGGACCCCCCCCCCTCCTACATGTCTACATGGGTCAGAAATACACACACACACACACCAGTGAAAGTGGAGGCTAGAAGGGGTCAGAGGGTTCAAATGCGATATACAGTATATATATATATATCGTAATTTTCCACACACAAAAAGACAGACAGACAGACACCCTGCACCTGGCAGTGAAAGTGGAGGCTAGAGGGTTCAAAAGTGATACATTGTTATTTTTTACTCTCACACAAACACACAAATACACACCGCACCTGTTAGTGAAAGTGGGGGTCAGAGGGTTCAAGTCTCAAATGTGTAATGGGTAAGCTCCTCCCACACTGGGATATATTATACTCTGCACTTAACGTACAGTATACTCACAATACTATCAGACAAAATGAGCAACGCAAGTGAAGAGAGGACAGCTCTGGGCTATATGGAATGCATCCTTGAGGAGGATCACGACAGCGAGATAGAGGAGAACGTTTCCGAGGATGAAGACTACCTTGAGGTCAACGATGAAGATTCTGATGAGGAAATTGATATTCGCCCAGATGAGACATTCATGTCCAAAAATTGTGAAATTCAGTGGTCCTCATCCCCTAATGGACGCCAGGCAACACTATCGGCAGCAAACATAATGAAGGCAGTGCCAGGGCCCACCAGGATGGCAGTCTCTCGTGTCACAGACAACAAGTCTGCTTTTGAGCTGGTAATTTCAAACACAGTGCTGAAGATCGTTCTGGATATGACCAATCTGGAAGGGAGACGTGTGTATGGGGAAGAGTGGAAGGAGCTGGACGAAATGCATTTACATGTGTATTTGGGTCTCCTCATCCTGGCTGGGGTCTACAAATCCAAGGATGAATCGACAGCCAGCCTGTGGGACGCAGACACAGGCAGGAATATATTCCGAGCCACAATGTCTCTGGGGACTTTCCACATTTTCTCAAGAGTGATCCGATTTGATAATCGTGACACAAGAGCTGGCAGACGTGAGAGAGACAAGCTGGCAGCTATAAGGACAGTGTGGGACAAGTGGGTAGAGCGGCTTCCACTTCTCTACAACCCAGGACCTAATGTCACAGTGGATGAAAGGCTGGTGGCATTCAGAGGTCGTTGCCCGTTCAAGCAATACATGCCTTAGAAACCGGCAAAATATGGCTTGAAAATATGGGCAGCATGTGATGCAAACTCCAGCTATGTACTAAACCTGCAGGTTTACACTGGAAAGCCAGTTGGAGGAGCCCCAGAGAGGAATCAGGGCATGAGGGTTGTGCTCGACATGGCACAGGGTCTCAGGGGTCACAACATAACATGTCACAATTTCTTCACGTCCTACAACCTGGGTCGGGGGCTCCTGAAGAGAAAGCTAACAATGGTTGGAACTGTACGAAAGAACAGAACGGAACTCCTTGCCGAAATGCTGGTGATCAAGAACAGGGTCCCTCAATCCTCCAAGTTTATGTTCACAGACACCACAACCCTACACACACATACTCTTAATTGCTGTTACAATAAAATACTTTCAATACAAATCCTTATGACTCATTTGACTTGATTCTAAGTGAACCGGTCAAGTTGACCCTGAACAGAAGAGGTGTCTCGTCTCTATTTATTAACATCAACCAATTGTAAAACAAGTTGGAACATTTTAAAATGTATTTAAAACATGTTATGTTATGCAAAACTAATGTATCAAGGTTTTTACAATTTAAAAAAGAAAATAGAAAAATGTATTTGAATGTATTTGTTTTGAGAAAAACGAGTGACTTATACTAATGGAATCATGATCTGTGAGGGGTGAATAACACAATTGTACTAAATATTGATTTCATTGATAGTAATAAAAGGTACAAACTATGTAAAAAAAAAAAAAATCATCTGGATTTTGGGACCATTTTTGGATAATTAAACATGCACTGGGTCAAATTGACCCACGAATATTATTGCTGTTACAAAAAACAAATATAACAGGAGGGTTAAAGGGAAAAATGGGAGAAACCTCAGGGAGAGCAACAGAGGAGGGATCCCTCTCCCAGGACGGACAGACGTGCAATAGATGCCGTGTGTAAATTGAAAAGATAATACATTTGCAACATAGGTAGTCCAAATGTTTGGAAATGCATGTGTGTATAATAGGAAGATGAATCCACAAGGATATCCATCCAGAACCTATGATCCAGGACCACAGCCACGACTCAAGATCCAGGGCTCGCGATCCAGGACACAGGACCGCAGGATCATCCATGACTCCGGATCCCGGCGTATATTGACACCAAAAAGAAATAAATTTGGGGAAGCTGGGTTAATCGGAACATGAGTATTATTTACGTCACCTTTATTTGCTTGTTGAGCACTTCCGGTAATTGTCACATGGGTGTGGTTTGGTTTATAAGTCACCTGTTTGATGTCGAGTGCACATGACAGGGTGAGCTTGTGCCGTCATTTTTTTCTGTTGACCGTTTTGTCCATAGTTACTATGTTTTGATTCTGTTTATTAAATATCCTTAAAACTATATTGCTTCAACATGGACTTTCTTTTCGAAAACGCGTCACAATCACGGCGACTCAAATGTAACTGGGGATTGAGCCGCCACAATTGTCATGGTCCAAATCCAGATTTTTTATTTCCTTTGCTCTTTCCATTTCAGGTATTGCAGCCAACACATGCCGACTGTTACTTATCCATTTTGTTAGTAGAAAGCCTCCCTTGGAACAAATGGCTCGTAGTTCATGATAAAGGGCTGTTGCCTCTTCTTCTGAAGCTGTTGAAGTGAGGCAGTCGTCTACGTAAAAGTTATTCATAATTGCATTTATGGCTTGAGGGCTGAACTGTTCTAGATTGTCTTCAGCGCATTTCCTAAGGGCAACATTTGCACAGCTTGGGGATGAGGTTGCTCCGAAGAGATGCACGGCCATTCTATATTCCACCAGGTTCTGACTGCAGTCTCCATCAGGCCACCAGAGGAACCGTAACAAGTTACGGTCTTCACTTGGAACTTTCACTTGGTGAAACATGGCTTCGATGTCTGCAGTGATGACAACAGGATCTTTACGGAATCTTGACAAAACTCCCAGCAAGTTACTAGTCAGATCCGGCCCCTGGAAGAGCTGAGAATTTAGTGAAACTCCCTGAAATGTTGCTCCACAGTCAAACACTACTCGAAGTTTGTTCTTTTGTAGATGCAAAACTCTGTGATGTGGTAGATATCGTTTTTTGCCGTCTCTACGTTCCAAGACATGATCCGGTACTTTCTCTGCGTGGCCTTTAGATATCATCTCAGACATAAAGTTGGTATAATCAGAATGAAAGGAAGGATCTCTCTTAAATCTTCTTTTATGGTTCAGAGTGCGTTGCTCAGCAACACCTTTATTGTAGGGCATGCATATTTCCTTTTCTCTAAATGGTAATCCAATAGAATAATGTCCATTGACTAGGTGGGCAGATTTTGAAACCAGATCCAAGAACTGTTGGTCTTCCCTGGAAGGTTCTTGGTTGTGTCTCCCACAAAGTCAGTCTTAAATTGCTGTTCCCACAGCTTGTCAAGTTGCACAACTGATGTTCTGTTTACACCTATTGAAGTTTTGTCCTGAGTATCATCAGGACATCCTCCTAATGGTCCATTAACTGTCCATCCGAGCATGGTTTTTACGGCATAAGGTCCATCCCCCACACTCCTGATTACCTCAATTGGTTCAAGGGCTTTTGGAACATCTGAACCAATCAGCAACTCAATTTCAGCATCAATTTCAGGTAGACAAACATCCCTCAAATGCAACCATTGATTGATGTCGTGTTGACGTGGAATGTTTCCTTTGTGCACGGGCATAGTCTTCTGAGTGTATGTGCCGGGTAGATCACAAAAGTCGCTGTTATCCAGTCCAGCAACCTCTAGGCCTGACACAATGCTGGTTTCAATGACCTTCCTTTGACCCATAGTTCTCAGCAGAATGTTTGACCTTCTTCCTTGGAGGTTAAGTTTGTTCATAAGCCCTAATGTGCAAAACGATGCAGTGCTGCCTGGGTCAAGAAATGCATAGGTATGCACTGTTGTGTTTCCCTTTTTGGCTTTAACTTGGACTGGTACTATGCAGAGTTTGCAACCATCTTCACCGGCCCCAGTAATGGCGCATTTCCACTGCAGCGGGTAGCCCCGTTTAAGCGTCCTTAAATCGTCAGTTTTTGGTGGCCTTTCCATATAGCATAGCACCGGCTAGCGGGTACTTTTCCCCTCTTTTTCCGGCCCCATAAAATCGTGGTTCTATCAGGCCAGGGCCAGGGCTGAACTAGTGACGTCAACACTCTCGACTGCTGATTGGTCAGAGAGAATCGTCACAAGATCGCGCGCGAGATCATCCCTAGCGTCGCATATATATCTAGAAGCAAGCTTGCAGCATTTTTATACACAGCATTTTTGTCAACGGAGGAGCTACAAAAATGGCAACGTCAAAGAAAAGCACACCGTGGTCGACCGAGGAGGTGACAACGTTCCTACATCTCATTGGGGATGATAAAATGCAGCGGGAGCTCGACGGAACAACTCGAAATGTGAAAGTTTTCCAGGATGTCTCTGCACAGATGCCCCGCCTACACTGCGTTGCTACCATGGTTGCTACCCCAGGTCCTAAACTGTAATGGAAATGCGCCACGGCCTCGGACGGCCAGCGAGGCAGCCCGAGGCCTGAGCGAGGACGCTTAGGGACGCTTAAATGGGGCTACCCCGCTGCAGTGGAAATGTGCCATAAGGCCACCTGTCTGAATTGAGGCTTCAGCAGTGTTTGCAGATGCTTCTTCCATTTCCATTTCCTTTCTTTGTTGGTAGATGTGCAACATTCTGGGATGATTTAGATTGCATATGTTGCACCTCATTCGTTTCCTGCAGTCTCTACTTATGTGTCCTTTACACAGGCAGCCAAAACAAAGACCATTTTCTTTAAGAAATGTTATGATGTGTCCTCCTTTCTAACTGTGGACACATCTCCAGAGCATGTTCACATCTACAATACAAGCAGTTTTTCACAGCAGACAAAATCCCTTTCTCTACAGTGCTTCTGTCATATTTATTTTCTGTAACTTTCACATTGGTTGCAAAGATGCTTCCTCTTGGATGAGGCTGTGGCCTTCTTATGTCTTTGCTTACGGGAGGGGGGTCTTTAATGTCCCCAAATATGGGATCTGTAGCAATTTTTACTTGCCTTTCAAGGAATTCCACAATATCCTTGAAGGCAGCTCTTTGGTGTTGTTTTTCCTGGATGTCACATGCTACAGTTCTCCATAAATCCCTCAGCCTATATGGAAGTTTCTTTAAAATGGCTAGCATGTTTGCTGGAATGTTGAGCTCAAACATGTAGTTTACATCTTCCATCGCATTGCAACATCCTCTAAGGTAGACCGTGTATGCCTGTAGAGCCCTTGTGTCCTCAGCCCTTATTAATGGCCATGAAAGAGCTCTTTCCATGTATGCTGTAGCAATTGTATGTTCATTGCCAAAGTTCTGTTGCAGTAACCATTTGGCCTTGCTGAATCCACTGTCTGATGCCATATGTTGGAAACTCCGTACAAGGTCTCTGGGCAGTCCTGTTGTATATTGCTCCAGGTAGTAGAGGCAGTCTCTGGGGTTATTGTTTTTGCTTTCAATATTAAATTTGAAAGATCTCACAAATGTTTGGTACTGAAGTGGGTCACCATTAAACACTGGAATGTCTTTCTTGGGCATGGATGATAGACACTGTTGCTGGATTAATAAAGCGGTTATTTCATTTTGTTTTTCCATGACTGAAAATATATTGCACTTGTCACTGTTGCTTGTGGCAGTTACTGGATCTGGAGATGCTACATGTAAATGTTCATCTTGAAGATTCCTGATGCCTGCATTGGGTGTTAGGGGAGCTGTATCAATGTTAGTGACAGCTCTGTCTGTGGTGGTTATGATTGGTTGTTTTAATGGTACAAACTGTATTTCCCTTTGTCCCGTTTCAAAATATGACTGCATGCCATTGGATAATATAGAACAATTAGCTGATCCCCTGGGGGCTGCTAACACTTTCATTTTTGCAATGGTGGCAGCAATGTTTCCTTCTAATTCCATTTGCTCCTTTTTCCTCCTCAATTCCTGCTCCTGTGCTTCTAGGACATGTTTGTCCTTTAGGAGTTTTTGGAGTACTTTCATGGCTGCCACTTCGGCCTCAGCTTTTATGTGTGCAGATGCGGTGCTGGAAACTTTTGATCTTGAGCTTTGCCTGCTTTTTCTGCTACCAATGTTTGATATGCTGTCACCAGGTTGTACATCTTGTGTGCATGATGTAGCCTTCATGTTTGACAGGGGAAAGAGAACATCCTGCTGAGCCTCAGTGTGTTCGAATTGCTCCTTTACATCGGCGGGTGCCTTGTCTGGTAGAATGAGAGGAATATCTGTGTTTGCAGCGATTAGTTCATTGACAGTCACATGACCTGTTTGCAGAAAGGGCCTCCTCCCGGTTTCCAAGAGCCATTGATGTACATCCTCCATAAAATCATTGTTATGTTTTGTTATTTGTTGAAACCAGTTATTTTGTATTTCCAGGTCGTCTTCGGAAAGCAACATAATAAACTGATTCATGTGCTGTTTTTGCATTTTCATATTGATGAATTAATATGTCCAGTTTGAGTCTAACATCCGTTGCATTTTCATCATTTTTCATTAGATGTTTGATTTCCTGTGTGCGTCCTTTAATCTTCTGCACGTTTGACTGACATTCTTTTTGTAGTTGTTCGATTTTGCAAGCCAAGGCTTTACTAGTAAGCTTGACAGCCCTTTTTTCCATTTCACAGTTTGTGTCACTCATATTTGATGCAATATGTGTGGTGCCTTAGCATTTCAAGTAACACGACAGTGTTCACTGGTATGAAACTTAAACCAGCGGGGCCCGGCCGCCACAGCAAAACAAACAATTCGAAAACTTCCGCCGCTCATGGCATAACAAGCACGCACAACCGCCGCTCACAGCACAATACATAACAAAACTTCCGCCGCTCACGGCATAATAAACACACACAACAAAAGCCAAAGTCCCCAATGGACAAACGGTCACGCTTCCCAAACTGTGTCCAGCAAAAATACACAAGAAAGGAAATAATCGTGCCTACCGCTTTTAGCTTGTTGTGCACTGCAGTCAATGAGTGTCCATAAGTGAGTCCTCGTGGCTACTCCAATCCATATCGATCAGGGAAAAACTATCCGAAGGTTCCAAAGGTACAAAATGTTAAGTCCGTTATCCGAAGCGTCCAAGCGATCCGTAAGCTTAGGAAGTCAGCCGGTCCGTCCAGTTTGGTCTCTGATGGGAATCACCGGCGTTTTTTCTGTTGACTTAATGTGGCGGCTCAATCCCCAGTTACATTTGAGTCACAGAGAGGCTAAATTTGGCTTTAAACTGTGATGCATTTTCGAAAAGAAAGTCCATGTTGAAGCAATATAGTTTTAAGGATATTTAATAAACAAAATCAAAACATAGTAACTATGGACAAAACGGTCAACAGAAAAAATGACAGCACAAGCTCACCCTCTGTCATGTGCACTCCACATCAAACAGGTGACTTATAAACCAAACCACACGATGAATTGGAAATGGGGGACCCTGATGTAAACAAGACGAAAGTCTTTCTCTGGTCTGCATCCCCTTAACAATTGTATGTTTTGAGCTGTACTGTACTGTACCCAATATACAAGCTGTTAATAAACTTTTCAATCAATCAATCAAAACACCCATGTGACAATTACCGGAAGTGCTCAACAAGCAAATAAAGGTGACGTAAATAATAATAATAATACAAATAATGAACTTGAGCTAAGTAGTGTTATGGCACCTACAAATAATACAAATAATGAACTTGAGCTAAGTAGTGTTATGGCACCTACAACCAGCATTTCAATTATTATAATACTACAAGTGAAAATATATGTAAGTATTGATCATTTGTGTTGTTTGTGCTATACGTTCTGTATAAGTAAAGCTGTGCTATGAAAGTTAGCTTGTGCTACCTTTAGATCCATAACAATGCAAGCTAAGTAGCCTAACAGTTAGCTACATAGCTAGCAGTGAGTGAGCGTTCATCCATGGTCACTGTCACTACCCGATCCGTCCCCCTTGCACAAGATGGCGTCTATCAACTTCCGGCGGCTGGGTGTGCGGTTGTAAACTTCCGGTCTACCGTAGAGCGGTAGAGGGAAGAGTGATAGATAGCGTATAGATAGCGAGAGAGATAGCGTATAGATATTATATAGGCAATATTTTACACTCGATGTCTCCAAGACCTACCGAAGGTTAACATCAGTGATGTACATCGGCTGGTACAAGTGGCAGGCTCAGCCCCGAGGAGCAAAAGAGAAAAGGGGTTCAAGATGTAGCTACATATCCAGCTACGTCGACAATTATGAAGGTAAGTGACAGACAAAGCTGTAGTTACTGGCTAACTTTGACAAATTGACAGTCTGAGTCTTGATACAGTGTAAAGCGTTTTAATGATGTACTATTACGTTTTTTTGGATAACATGAATGATATCCAATTCCCCACAGTTTCAAACAAAGATCTACCTTCAGGGAGAGTGAGCATCAGGGCTAGCTGTTACAGGTCCATGAGAAAGCATGAAAAGCCTCACGATCTCAAAGTAGGGAGGAAAATAAAAAGTGTTCATCGGTTCAAAGCCTCAATCAGGTTCATGTTCTGGGGTTTTGATGTGGCAAGAGTAGGTAACCTGTGATTTAGGATTCAAATAAGCCCAGCTAGCTGACGTGTTGCAACAGATTACATAGTGACAATACATTTGCTCACATCAACTGGTAGCTAGCTATGTGTGTGTAGCATGAAGGGGCTACAGATTTATTTTCGTTTTGTAACCCTCTCGTCCCGCGGGCCCACCACCTACGGGAAACATCGATGGGGTCGGGTGCGCTGCCAGAAGGGTGGCAGTGAAAGCGGAGGGTCTCGACGGACCAGACCCGGGCGACAGAAGCTGGCTTTGGGGACGTGGAACGTCACCTCTCTGGGGGGGAAGGAGCCGGAGCTTGTGCGGGAGGTGGAGCGTTACCAGTTGGATCTGGTTGGGCTCACCTCTACGCACAGCGTCGGCTCTGGAACCTTACTTCTGGATAGGGGTTGGACTCTATTCTTCTCCGGAGTTGCTCAAGGTGTGAGGCGCCGGGCGGGTGTGGGGATACTCACAAGTCCCCGGTTAGGTGCTTCGTTGTTGGAGTTTACCCCAGTGGACGAGAGGGTTGCCTCCCTACGCCTGCGGGTTATGGGGGGGAAAACTCTGACTGTTGTGTGTGCTTATGCACCCAACAGCAGTTCAGAGTATACGGCCTTCTTGGAGACCCTGGAAAGAGTCCTGTATGGGGCTCCTGAAGGGGACTCTTTAATCTTGCTGGGAGACTTCAACGCACATGTGGGCAATGATGGAGACACTTGGAGGGGCGTGATTGGGAGGAACGGCCCCCCTGATCTGAACCGGAGTGGTGGTTTGTTACTGGACTTCTGTGCTAGTCATGGATTGGCCATAACAAACACCATGTTCGAACATAAGGATGCTCATAAGTGTACGTGGTACCAGAGCACCCTAGGCAGAAGGTCCATGATCGATTTCGTTATCGTATCATCGGACCTGAGGCCGTATGTTTTGGACACTCGGGTAAAGAGAGGGGCGGAGTTGTCAACTGATCACCATCTGGTGGTGAGTTGGGTCGAGTGGCGGGGGAAGCCTCTGGATAGACCTGGTAAGCCCAAACGTGTAGTTCGGGTGAACTGGGAACGTCTGGAGGAGGCCCAAGTTCAGGAGGCCTTCAACTCACACCTCCGGCGGAGCTTTTCGGGCATTCCTGTGGAGGTTGGGGACATTGAACCAGAGTGGTCGGTGTTCAAAGCCTCTATTGCCGAAGCCGCGGCGGGGAGCTGTGGTCTCAAGGTCCTAGGTACCTCAAGGGGCGGTAACCCTCGAACCTCCTGGTGGACACCGGTGGTCAGGGAAGCCGTCCGACTGAAGAAGGAGGCCTTCAGGGATTTGTTATCCCGGGGGTCCCGAGGCAGTTGCAAGGTACCGACAGGCCCGAAGGGCAGCAGCCTCATCCGTGGCCGAGGCAAAGCAGCGGGTGTGGGAGAAGTTCGGAGAAGACATGGAGAAGGACTTTCGGGCGGCACCAAAGTTGTTCTGGAAAACTGTCCGACACCTCAGGAGGGGGAAGCAGGGAACCATCCAAGCTGTGTACAGTAAGGATGGGACGTTGTTGACCTCAACTGATGGAGTGTTAGGGCGTTGGAAGGAACACTTTGAGGAACTCCTGAACCCGACAACTCCGCCCTCTATGTTAGAGGCAGAGCTGGAGTATGACGGGGGATCAACACCAATCTCCCGGGGGGAGGTCACTGAGGTCGTCAAACAACTCCACAGTGGCAAAGCCCCGGGGGTGGATGAGATCCGCCCGGAAATGCTGAAGGCTCTGGGTGTTGAGGGACTGTCATGGTTGACACGTCTCATCAACGTTGCGTGGAAGTCGGAAAACAGTACCGAAGGAGTGGCAGACCGGGGTGGTGGTTCCCCTTTTTAAAAAGGGGGATCAGAGGGTGTGTGCCAATTACAGAGGCATCACACTACTCAGCCTCCCCGGGAAAGTTTACTCTAAGGTACTCGAAAGGAGGGTCAGGCCGATTGTCGAACCTCAGATTGAGGAGGAACAATGCGGATTCCGTCCTGGTCGTGGAACGACGGATCAGCTTTTTACTCTCGCAAGGATCCTGGAGGGGGCCTGGGAGTACGCTTATCCGGTCTACATGTGTTTTGTAGACTTGGAGAAGGCGTATGACCGAGTTCCCAGGGAGTTACTGTGGGAGGTGCTGCGGGAGTATGGGGTGAGGGGGTCTCTACTCAGGGCCATCCAATCTCTGTACTCCCAAAGCGAGAGCTGTGTCCGGGTCCTCGGCAGTAAGTCGGACCCATTTCCGGTGAGGGTTGGCCTCCGCCAGGGCTACGCTTTGTCACCAATCCTGTTTGTAATATACATGGATCGGATTTCGAGGCGTAGTCATGGGGGAGGGGGTCTGCAGTTCGGTGGACTAAGGATTGCACCACTGCTTTTTGCAGATGATGTGGTTCTAATGGCTTCATCGGTCTGCGACCTTCAGCACTCACTGGATCGGTTCGCAACCGAGTGTGAAGCGGCTGGGATGAGGATCAGCACCTCTAAATCTGAGGCCATGGTTCTCAGCAGGAAACCGATGGACTGTCCACTCCAAGTAGGGAATGAGTCCTTACCCCAAGTGAAGGAGTTCAAGTATCTCGGGGTCTTGTTCTCGAGTGAGGGAACAATGGAGCGTGAGATGGGCCGGAGAATCGGAGCAGCGGGAGCGGTACTGCAGTCGCTTTACCGCACCGTTGTGACGAAAAGGGAGCTGAGCCAGAAGGCAAAGCTCTCGGTCTTCCGGGCCATTTTTGTTCCTACCCTCACCTATGGTCATGAAGGATGGGTCATGACCGAAAGAACGAGATCGCGGATACAAGCGGCCGAGATGGGTTTTCTCCGCAGGGTGGCTGGTGTCTCCCTTAGGGATAAGGTGAGAAGTTCGGTCATCAGGGAGGGACTCGGAGTTGAGCCGCTCCTCCTTCGCGTCGAAAGGAGCCAGTTGAGGTGGTTCGGGCACCTAGTTAGGATGCCACCTGGGCGCCTCCCTAGGGAGGTGTTCCAGGCACGTCCAGCTGGGAAGAGACCAAGGGGTAGACCTAGGACCAGGTGGAGGGATTATATCTCTTCGCTGGCCTGGGAGCGCCTTGGGATCCCCCAGTCAGAGCTGGTTGATGTCGCCAGGGAAAAGAAAGTTTGGGGCTCTCTGCTGGAACTGCTACCCCCGCGACCCGACCACGGATAAGCGGGAGAAGATGGATGGATGGATGGAACCCTCTCGTGTAAAATGATAAATACATTAGCTAAACCCAAACTTAGCTTTCATCAAAGATTCTTAATGAGAGGTTGAAAACAGTCTCCGCTTTCATGGAAACCCCAGAAACTGGTTGCGACGGCTGCTGTTCTTTACTGAATGGTTAGTATAATCCATGTAGGGTCCAATTATTTGTATTGGCCAGTGTTAGGTAAGTGCTGGTTTTGTACCCTACATCTATGTTAAGCTGTTCAACGTTCTACTAACACTATTTTATGTAGTTATAATATAAGATAATACATTGAGAGAGCTGAGACAGGCTATACAAGTGTATCTGTTTGAATGTCCTTAAATTATAGTATTCCAAACAGCAGAACTTCTGTGTATGTGATGTGACTGACAACCTGACATGGTTTAGCCTTTTCCCACACCTATTACTTGCCTGATCAGCCTGCTCTCAGCTTTCTCATTTGTCTGTGTTGTATTGAAGCAGTGTCCTAAATGTAAAATGACTGACATTTTGTTTTAAGAACTGTTCTCCTGTGGAGATTGCAGTGGCAAAGTGTTCCTGTGTAGCTGGAACAGCACTCTGCAACCACAATGTTGCACTGCTGTTCCAGACCGCACACTACTCCACACTCAACCTGGCTGCTGTACCCCCTGTCCTCAGCTGCACTGAAACAGAGCAGCGATGGCACAAGCCAAGAACCATGGTAAGTACAGTATGTGTTCACAACCAATCCACGGTTTAATGAGTATTTCCTTTGTGCCAAGAGCTGATTTACTACACTGAACAAAAATATAAATGCAACACTTTTGTTTTTGTTCCCATTTTTCATGAGATGAACTCAAAGATCTAAAACATTTCCTATATACACAAAATAACTAGTGGTGCACGATAATTATCGGTCCGATATTAGGAATTATGAAGTCATCCCGATAAACCCGATACAAGTATTAATAGCCCCGATAATATACAATATATTTTTTGGCTAAAAAAATACTGCGGTGTGGGTGGATTGGGATGAGGGGCGCTTGTTTTTCACTCGGCTCCTCCCGTTTTGCCAGTACTGTGGTATTTGTGGTTTAGGAAGAGGGGAGTTTTTCACAAATCCAGCGCTCCCTAACTCATGCCTGGCTGTGACGTAAATGGTGTGCGGCCGTGAAGCCAGGACAGTAAACAAACATGTCGTCGGTAGTATGGGACTATTTCAAAGTTTCAGAGTTAGATAGTACGCTTGCTATTTGTATTAACAAATGCAATGCAGAAGTTCCACGAGGAGGGAAAAAGACAACGAGCTATAATACTTCAGGGGCGGATCTACGGGGGGGCAGCTGCCCCCCCACCAGGGCTCTCGACTAACTTTTTTCCCCATCCTCCCGGAACCGTCCCGAAATACAATCTAAGCCGTCCCGAAATTAATGTGGACCGTCCCGAATTTAAAATGTTAGTTTTTCTACATTATCATTAGTTAAAAGCATTCAAAGTGACCTTTAACATAAATAAAACCTCCTACAAATCATTAGATGATAATTCATCAACTTTTTTATTTGAGTAAATCATTCAATCACATAAACAAAGGCCAAATATATTTAAACAAATGAGAAAATTACTCTAATATTGAATCCAATCAAGTAACATCCAATTAACAAAACAATCCAACACTGTCCTGAAGACAGAACCCAGAGTAACCACTAACCAGGATGACAGTCTGTAACACAGTCAGGAGACCTTTACAAACTGCCCCGCCCCCTCGCATACAGACGGGAGAGAGAGATCTCGTCTGGATTGGAAAGCTCGAAAATACATCATAGACGCATGTTGTAGTCTTATTGCATATTAGAAACGGAGTTGGTGAAACTAAAACTCCGATATAATGTGTATGTAGCAATAATACATATGACATATATTTTTTAAATGTCTCCAGTACCGATAAAAAGTCTGATAACGTCGGAGTTTAACGTTACCACTGTCTTTAATAATTCCGGCCCGAGGCCCGTTTAATACCGGGGCTCGGTACCCATCCCTACATGGGGAGAGGCGCAGCATATTGCTAAGGACTAAATACGATGGAGAGTTCTCATCTCAGCCTTATTACCCATAGGGGATGAAGAGGAGTAAGTAAATAAAGAGGCCGGTGCTCCAGGGTCTGGTTCTGCTGTGCGTATTTGTGATGTAACGGTAAAACATTTCAGAATTCCTCCACGAGATGCCATTGTACATCACTCAACCCGCGAAATACACACACTCAGTACATAGCTAGACCCGCGAATTTGCGGGCCAGGAATTCGCTGGCACAGCTGTAGCTACGTGTGTGTGTTTATGTTGACAAGGAGGTTTAATAACTGTGTGCTACATAAAACGTGCAGTTGGTTTCATTTTCATCTCCGTTTGTAGTAGAGTTAGCAGGGTATTTTTATTTTAACTCTCGTCCCAAATTCGTCCCAAAATTATTTTGTATCCTCCCCGACACTATTTGTTTCGGCCCCGGGACGACGGGACGTCCTTAAGCTCGAGCCCTGCCCCCCACGGTAGAGCCTCTCCCCCCCAGCTGCCCCCCTAACTTTTGTTTCCCTAAAACTGTACTAAAACAAACCTACACTATTTCCACAAGCTTCTCAAGCAACAAAACAAGCATTACATTAGTTAAAAGTGAATCATTTTAAATATCATTTTAGGCCCGTTAAAAACGCAGCTACGGCCCTGCATTAAACTGCGGAGCGGCGTTCACACAGCCCGCGGCTCACACCGCTGCAGAGAGGGAGCGAGCTGTCCCAGCACCTATGGATCAGCTTCCCCTTGGAGCATTTCCCTTTCCACTAGTTTTGTTTTTACTAAGGACAAGAGCTTGAAACTAAATATTAATAAAACGCTTTAGTTTGAATCGATAGCGTTTAACAGACGGGCGCTGTTTCGGGCGTTACATTACAAAATACTACTGGGAGATCGATCACTTTGCTAAACTACGCGGTAGCCTACTATTAAATCCACGTAAACTACACATCACAGCAATGAGGCCAGATCAATGAAACCAGGATACATCCTTTACCGTAAAAACTGGATCCAAACACAGCTGCCTGTGTGCGCTTGATCAATACTTTCTGATGTTATATTTATGATATGCTACATATTAGCTAGGCTACATGGCCCTAACGTGTAAAGTTATACAAGCATTTGTACCAGTGCTTTTCACAAGTAGACTATTGCAGGCCAGAGTATAGGAGTGATTCAACAACAACAAAAAGACATATGAGAAGTGATCAGGACGAACAGAAAGAGGAAAAGAGAGATGAAGAGACCAGGAGGGTCAGAGCAGGAGGAAGAGGAGGAGATGAAGAGACCAGGAGGGTCAGAGCAGGAGGAAGAGTAGGAGATGAAGACATTAGTGAAGAAGAAGAAATATATGTGAGGAATAAAGATGAAGTATCAGAAAGAGGGCCAGAGGCAGGGATCAGGAGGCAGATGAAACTCCAGCTGGACCACATGGTATGTTCTTATTCTCGTTACATATTCCATTACAGCAGCACAATCTAGCAGCTCTTAGTATTGACACATATTGATTGAAATGTGTTGCTGCACAGGTCACCTGTAGCTCTCTGAAGAGATGGGTGATCTCATTTGTGTACTTAATTATAATTAAGTACTTACAGTATGCAGAATTCTGAGTATTCTCTGAATCGGGTGCCTTTTGGGTCTTTATATCTTTGAAATATGAAACCAAAATGTTTGGTCATAACATCTGGTAGTGGACTACTTACATTTTCCCACCTCATGCACAAAATATAAATAATTACTAGGAATTTCCTTGAAAAAATGTAACAGGGTTGAAGTTTTTGACAAAAAGTAGGCATGATACCTTGTTTAGCTAAGATATGGACAATCAAGGACATTACAAAATTGTAATATTAAGCAAAACTATTGTTTATTTTTATAATAAACAATTATTTACTATTATTAATTCATACAAAATAGTTGAAATGTTGAGCTTGTCAATCTTAATCTGAAAATACAAAAACTGAAATATAGGTAAGAGAAGAAACTGACACTTTTGTGATGTAATTCCCTCAATGCAGATCACACATGGACTGATCCATTATTTTAATAGGAGGGTATGGTATGGCGTGACGGGGTTGAAACAAACTAAGGGACAATATCGCAATTTCATAGATAATTCAAGTCTTTTTTCAGAATAGATTTTTGATCAGTTAAAGTTGACAAGCATGTGATTATATTAGCAGCAACATTTTGGGATAATTGGCCATTTTGATTTGTTTAATATTAAATTAATATGTAATAATGCTTAGTGAGGACATGCAAATATGTCTGTCTAAGACAACCAATTTTTGTGTCTGTCTAAAACAAAATATATATTTAATTTTACATTGTAATGCAAAACAACCTGTTCCATTAATTCATTGCTTTAAAATACATTTTGTAGTTTCCTTTCATTTAAAATGGTTGAGGTAAGCTTGGGGGACTCAAAGGGCACCCAATTGTTTGTCTGAACACCTTGTTTCTCTTGTGCATTAAGAACACTTGTGTTAGGGCAAGAATTAACAATAAATAGGAGTATAAAATACCACGTACTGTCCGCCATCCTATGCCACCCTGGCATGACCTCATGCCTCCCCTTTTCCCCCCCATGTAAAATGTTCTAGAACCGCCACTGTAATACTTCCAACCTGATTAGTCACCTGAAACATCCCCATCGCTACGATGGTGTGTAAAAAGCGTACGAAGACGCCTGCGCTGCTAAACTAGCGGCGAATCCAAAGCCAGCTGCAAAGGCACCAGGGCTTTTACCTATCGACGAGGCTTTTGAAAAAGGCACTTTATTTGGGAAAATAAATATGGTCACTTTGAAGAGTCAAAACTGTTCTTGGCTTTGTTTTGTTCATAGTAGTAATGCTCATGTCATTTGCTCACTACTAGTCTTTTTTTACCACCAGGTGTGCAAAAACTACAGGTACATTTAATATATATATATATATTATATTATTAGCGGGTATCGGTATCGGTCTTGAGAAGCAAGAAGTTATCGGTATCGGTTTCAAAAAACCAATATCGTGCATCCCTAAAAATAACCATTTCTCTCAAATATTGTTCACAAATCTGAAAGAATCTGTGATAGTGAGCACTTCTCCTTTGCCGAGATAATCCATCCCTCACAGGTGTGGCATATCAAGATGCTGATTAGACAGCATGATTATTGCACAGGTGTGCCTTAGACTGGCCACAATAAAAGGCCACAAACAAAACAGTTGGTTTTGCAGCGAGTCATCATAGGCTAACAGATGACATTTAGCACTTGTTGCTTGTATGGCTGTTCAATACAACAGAATAGTTGTTAACTTTAAAAAAACAACATGATTCACATTACTCATACTGTAATTAGTGATTAAATTACTCAACTATAACTATAATTACTACACCTAGTTGGGCTTGCCAAAATCACGCTAGTTTCATTAAACAAATTATCAAATATGCTAACGAAGCTAATGCTTTTGCCGAAAGCTATAGCTAACGAATAGTTGTTTTTAGAGACTTTAATACGGTTAGAAGCTATCATTACATTACATTACATTGCATTTAGCTGACGCTTTTATCCAAAGCGACTTACAATAAGTACATTCGACCAGGAAGACACAACCTTGAAGAAAACAGAATCATATAAGTACATCAGGTTTCATAGAGCCAAACATTTCAAGTGCTACTCCACTGGCTTTAGGTAAGCCAGTCCTTTATTAGTATAAAAGTGCTTCGTTAATAGTTCTAACGCTCGAAGTGGAGTCGAAAGAGATGAGTTTTCAGTTTGCGCCGGAAGATGTGCAAGCTATCTGCCGTCCTGATGTCAATGGGGAGCTCATTCCACCATCTTGGAGCCAGGACAGCAAACCCACGTGTTTTCGCCGATGGGAACTTGGGTCCCCCTCGCAGCGAGGGCGCAACGAGTCGTTTGGCTGATGCAGAGCGTAGTGCACGCGCTGGGGTGTACGGTTTAACCAACCATGTCCTGGATGTAGGAAGGGCCAGATCCATTCGCAGCATGGTAAGCAAGTACCAGTGTCTTGAAGTGGATTCTAGCAGTTACCGGAAGCCAGTGAAGGGAGCGGAGGAGCGGAGTGGTGTGGGAGAATTTAGGAAGGTTGAAGACCAGACGAGCCGCTGCATTCTGGATGAGCTGCAGAGGTCGGATGGCACATGCAGGTAGACCAGCCAGGAGGGAGTTGCAGTAGTCTAGGCGTGAGATGACGAGAGCCTGGACCAGAACCTGAGTCGCTTTCTGTGTCAGCTGGGGACGTATCTTCCTGATGTTGTAAAGCGTGTATCTGCAGCAACGGGTTGTAGCAGCGATGTTTGCAGTGAAGGACAGGTTGTTATCTAGGGTCACACCCAGATTCCTTGCATCATAAGCAAACAGATGTTTGTTTGTATTGCCTTAACACTATCATAGTTAATGTTAGCTAATCACACTTCATTTCAAGACACCGGAATTGTTATTAATGTTAAACAAATAAAACTTTAAAAGCACTTCACATTACTCACATTCTCTGCGTTGACGTTCACATTCATGTGAACGTGCTCCGTCACGTGGTGCGGTCCTGTAACTGCGGTCCTGTACGGCCCGTCCACACAGCAGCTTTGAACAAATCTTGAAAATCTTGGAGCTGGGCGTGTCTGACAGTTTGGGGATTTTTTGCGAGCAACACGACCAACAACCAATCACATGAATCTCCCGCCCCCGACATACAAAGCCAAAAAAAACGGGGATTTTATGCGAGCAATAAATATATATATATATATATATATATATATATATATATATATATATATTTATTGCTCGCATAAAATCCCCGTTTTTTTTATATATATATATATATATATATATATATATATATATATAAACTCCCCAAACAGGCGAAAACCTACCAGTTTCACCCACTGTCTCTGGCACCTCCTTCCATGCCTGGTTCCTCCGGTTTGTATCCCGGTAAATAGTCTGGTCGTAAAGAACCGGGTGATTTGCTACCGTAATTTCTCGTTTGGAATATGAGGAAATGAACTGCGGTCTGGCTCTCCCTGCTTACACGCGGTTTGATTGGCTAGAGCTTCTACTGTCAGATTTGCATAAACGGGTTTGATTGGCTGACGCTTCCAGCTCAGCTTCAAAAATTGAACATTGCTCAACTTTTGAATCCTGAACATCCTGGAAATCTTCGCTTCGCTCCCCCACAATGCAGTTCGGCGACAAGCGAGGAAAAGTGACGTCATCCCCATTCAAAGGCAATGGGCAGAGAAGCGTTGGAAGCGGTGGAAGAATTGTCTAGCTGCTGTGTGGACGGGCCAACTGCTGTCTCCGACGCTGCAGCTTCATGCTACTCGAACTTTCTCTTCAGTCTGCCGAACAGGTAGCTATGTTAAATTAATTGTAAACAGATGTATTGATGTTTTAAACAATAATCCGCTCTGAGTTTACTTTCGGATGGACCTTAGATAGGAAATTACGTATGACGTTTAGCTTCGTTGCTAACACAACTGATTGTACTACCTAACATCGGCTAACGTTTCCTCAGATCAAGATGGTAAACCTTTCAGAATGTCCGTGTTAGTGTTAACCGCCGATCTGGGAGAAGTTTGCTTCTGGTTTGCATGATAGTAGGGCTGTGCAATTAATCGTATTTTAATCGCGATTATGGTTTGCGACGATTATGAAAACAGCATAATTGACAAAATACGATTATTTAGCTGGGTGCGCTTCGCCCCACCCTACAAGCCCACTCGGCCACGTGGGAGTGACATGTGTTGTGAGTGTTCAGCGCAAGCGAAGATGTCAGAACAAGAGCAGCAACTCGTTAAAAAGAAGGGTACAACTATTTCCACTATTTGGAAGTACTTTGGCTTTCAGAAGTCCGACGTGGAGCAAAACAAAGTACAGTGTAGGATTTGTTACCAGGTTGTGTTGGCACCACACGCTAACACAACCAATCTCTTTAATCATCTGAAATACAACCACAAAGTGCAATACGACTGGGCAATAATACAACAAAAAGCAGATGCCGCTCGACTTCATCCACCACATCATCACAGTCATCGATTCAGGACGCATTGTACAGAGCAACGGCCTACGCGACGAGCTCGCAGAGACAGAGATATTACAGGTGCCATTACATTTCACATCGCTAAAGATATGTGCCCAGTTAGCACTGTTAGCAACCAGGGCTTTAAGCAACTTGTCAACACGTTGGACAAGCGTTACGCGATGCCGTCTCGGTATTATTTCAGCAGGTATTATGTGACAAATGCCGTGGGGAAGTTGAGAGAGATGTGGCTTCAGCTGACTACTTTGCCACCACAACGGACCTATGGTCTAGCCCAGGGGTGCCCAACCAGTCGATCGCGAGATGTGTCTAAAAATAGAACAACAATATTCTGTTTTATCGTTAATGTCCTGTAACATAATCTTCCTGTGCCAGAATAATGCACTTGAACGCATCAAAGCTTTGTGATTGGCCGGCGTCACCCCTGTGTCGGGGCGTGGCTGAGGGTCTTCAGTTCAGGTGGCAATATTGTCACCTGCCTGCGCTCATCTCTGAAACCAGACCATGTAAACAGCCTGGTGTTTCTTGCAAAAAATCTTTAAGAGATGACACGAGCAGCCCTACCAGCATTTGCCATGGTGGCCTAGACACAGGGCCGCCCCTGGCCAACTTGGGGCCCCAAGCGACATTGTGAGCTGAGCCCCCCCCCCCCCCCCCCCCCCCAACCGACAGGAGTTCACTTCTTTTTTTTTGGAAACAAAGTAGGCTACTTTGCAAATATAATTCCTGTTTATTATTATTATCAACGGTTACTTTTTTATACAGTGAGGTAAATGGTAAATGTGCATGTATGTCGTTCAGTATGGGTTTACATGTGAATTTTGCATTTCCTGCCAAATACTAGCCTCAAAAAGATAAAAACATAATTAATGCAAATAAACTACTTCTACTAATAATGATAATCATAATCAATTCAATAATAAAAATACTATATTGTTTTATTATAATATAGTCAAGACAAAACATGCTTATGACATGCTCAAAAACTGATATTTCTTAAATCTGTATTCTAGTTCTCTCTGTCAGCAATGTATCAACAACTAGACACACATTTCTATCAGTATTTCTCTGTGTTGTGGTTGACATGATGATGACTGTTAGGAGTTAAGGGGAGAGGCTGAGCATCACCATGAAATGTGCAAATTGACATACAAATGAATAAAAGGGGAAAAAATGCTCCATGTTTTTTAGGCTGTAAACTTTAACTGTTATGTAAGCCAACTAGACAGACAGTGTATCACTCTTCCTCCTGTACATTAGCAGATACAAGGCATAACATACTTGAATGAATGGTAAATAAAGAATGCTGGAAATAACTGCATCTCCATTAGCCTGTATGCTATGCAGAGACTGCCTTCTTCATGTCGTGAATTGCAGCTGATGTTTTAAGATGGCAATTGGCAATTTGACTTATATAACATTCGTAAGTTGTACATTTGACTCATACAATAACCCACCTTCGAGTGATGCTCTAGTTTCTTCATGTTTTGTTTTTTGCGCCGGACTGAAACTGTCTTTTCACCGACATCGCTTCACCTGCACTAGTGGCCGTATCAAAGCCGTGATTGGTCAGATGTCGATTCATTGCAATGGTGTCGGGTTACAAACGTGCTCCTCTTGTCACCTCTCACGGCCCGTGTCCACACAGCGGCGTGCGCCGCACTCTCACTCTCGCGGGGGGTGCGCGGATAACTGAGCGGAGAACTGCGCACAGCAGCTGAGGCCCTCTGGGCGTGGCCCCCTGCGCAAGGCGGGGCCCCATGCAGCCTGCGTGATTGGCCTGTAGGGAGGGGCGGCCCTGCCTAGACATTTTTATTTGGTCTTAAATTGTAGTTCAACATTTATTTCCTGTTACTTCTGGACCATGACGGTTGGCCAGCCTTCAACGTTTAACTGAGTGGAATATGTTGAACCAAAATGTTGGCTATATGTTAAGGAGTTTTCAGTAGGTTGTGACAGTGCACTGCAACATGTTTGATTTCATTTATTTGTCTAATTTATTTTTATTTATCATATTAATAATATATGTTTAGTATGGTTTTGGAAGTGTGATCCAACATATTTGTTGATCTTGTTTATTGGTAAAATATTATTTGTTTTAAAGTTCAATGAATAATCGTGATATCAATTATTGACCCAAATAATCGTGATTATGATTTTTGCCATAATCGCACAGCCCTACATGATAGCCTATCAGAGTTTGGGTTTTGAAACACATTTCAGCATATTTTGTATGTTTGTTAACCACACTCTAATTGATATATAACACAAATGCAATGCTTAGTTAGTGTTTAATACAAAGTTAAGTAGACACGTCTGTCCTTATGCAGAAGCCAACGTTAGCTATGGTTCGTTTCCTTCTAGTATGTATACAGTAATACACTGGTAAGTCGACTGCACTATATTAATGATGTTGTGTTGATCGACTTATATTTAATATGACACTAGCAACATTTTCATTGTACTATCTTGTAAAGTAGCTAGAGTGGCTGGTTTCTATCTCGTCTTTGGCTAAACTTCCAGATCCAAAATCAGATAGTCGTAACGGTTGTTGTCGTCACAAGGTAATTTATTAGTTATAACATTTACAAGCAGAGAGGTAGCCTACTTTGTTTATATTGATCATGTTTTGTGTTTCTCCTTACTAGAACAACTCTTCCACTAAGTGACGCATCATGAAACGTGCCAGAGGCGGTCATGGTGAGGAAGCTCCCCGGCAGAATGCCACTGCAGGCCAGAGGAAATCTGACCAAAGTGACGGGGACAACAGTGGTTGTGACCTCGGCCAAGCTGACATGCAAGACGAAGACGATAACCCGGGGATCCGGAGGGAAATACGGAGCAAGTACAGAGAACTCATCCAGTCAGTGCAACGTGAGTAAACAGAGGGTCTGGCAAGGCAGTATAGATAGGATTCTGTTGGCATATCATTAATGTATTTCGTTCTTGTGTCCCCCCTCCAGAGAATAGGGAAGACATGCTGAGTCCCTCCAACAACAAGCTCACAGAAGTTTTAGAAGAGGCAAACAAACTTTTTAAAGATGGTAGGTGTGACACAACCACAATCTATTGCACACCTATTGCATGACTGGACTGCAGGAAAATGCATTCCAAAATGTTTTTCTCCATCAGAGCAACATCTTTAAACCAGCATCTGCATTGAAATAAAACATGCACGCGAAACACATGTACTGTGATGTTATATTTGAAACAATTGAACCTATATTTGTGCGTGTTCCCTGGCAGTGCGGCAGTCGAGAGAAGCTGCTCTGGATGCCCAGCTCCTCGTTGTGACCTCAGACCTCGGCAAGGAGAAAGCCAGCCAACTTGCCGCGGAGGGCGCTGCTTTTGATCCCACTGCTTTCACTGAACACCTTGTAAGTTTATTATTTATACACGTTATTACTGCCAAAGTTCAGTTCAGTAGGTTCAGTGATCACAATGGCAGCTGAGGAAAAGCTGTTACCTTCATACATTGTTGATAGTTTCTTTCTTTGGTTATAAAAAACGTACATCATTGCTCTTATAATATCTATAAAACTGAGAAGTAGGTTTGTTTTCAGATCTTTCAATAAACCACAGTCAAATACATATATAAGACCATGTGACATAAACAGAAAGATAACATTGCAGCTACATTGTTATAACAACATTCACGGGTGGTATGTTTCAAATCTTGATGTGTCAATGTTATGCGACGCTCTGCTCTAACTAGGACACTTGTGTTATAGAAAAATCTCACTTTAAAGTAAATCTGAACGTGTCTTTGTCTGAAACAAGACAGGACGTTTATTTTAAAACACAACATCATTGATTGAAATGGTTTTACTGTACAACAAACAGAGACTTAGCAAAAGAAAGATTCAAGAAAAGAAGGAGGACATAGAAATCAACATGAAAAAAAAACAACTGTAAAAAATGTAGAAAGTCATAGGGCTGCCCCCAAATAGTCGACTAAACGTTACTCGGCTAACATAAAAATGTTTTCATTAGTCTATTAGTTGAAGTAAAAAAAGAAAAGAAAACTCCATCTGTGCGCTGTGTGTGTGCCTTGATGAGTTAGCCCCTCACTCTTTACTCTTTGCCTGGTCATTAAGTCAATTAACTGAAACCATTTTGGGAGAAAAATAAATAATATTTATAATCATAACATTATATACGTGCTACGATTAGTCGACTAATCGCCTGAATAAATCTTTAGTTCAGGGCAGCCATAGAAGGTCAATATGTTAGTAATGTGAGTACCAAGACTGAAAACGTTGCAGTAGTCATGTGGAGATCTTTTCCCCTCTTCTCTGACAGCTGTCCTACATGGGTCTGAACCGACTGAACGACGGGGAGGACGAGCAGCCGATCGGAGAAGCTATTGGCTACCTGCCTCCGGATGCTTGGCACAAAGTGGCCCAGAGAGCAGAGAGCTGTTTCAGGGCAGCCCCATCCTTCCACTACATGTGAGTGCCTCAGCAGGCTATGTGTCAATAACAATTATAAGAAATAACAGAAGGGATCACAAAATGTTCGTAAAATTAAAAGCTGCTGATTTGAAGTCTGCGTTGAATGAACATCAACCGTTTGCAGAAGATAGCCCGATCTCTTTCAGTTTTCAAAAACTCAAGACTTAGTTACCTCACTCCTGTTGTTCCACTACCTTTTGTTTAGTAGCCTTTAGGCAAATTGCTCTTAAGTAAGCAGAGATGCAGTGTTTATGTCTAATGCTTTTATTGTGAAAGGGAGATTACAACATTTTTAAAGCAGAGCTCATACAGAACTAATATAGACAATGGTGATGTAACCATTACTTAATCCAAAAGTTGTCTATTGCCACTTTAAAGATGTTTATTATTACTATAATTGTTTATAACTCAAGTATTGCGTCTTTGTTGGGTTTTTATTGTTCCTAGTTCTACTTTCTGTCCCTAAATCTATCATCATTGTGGATCATTTCATCAGGATGGGCTCGTTCCATGCAGAGCCGCCTCCTCCAAAGCAAAGGATGGAGCGGCAGAGGAAGGCCCCCGGCAAAGAAGTCAAAAGGATAATGCCTACTCAGGTAACTTACAGCCCCATGGATTTATTTTGGATAATGATACATCTTTATCTAAAAGTAACATTTTCAGTCAATAATCTTTCAAAACACAGCGTTTTTGATTGTCATGTTAATGTTTTCTTGTCAGCTGAAGAAAATGGGAGGCTCCCATCAAGAAGCGACAGAGAAAGAGGTGGAGAGGATCCTGGGATACCTGAAGACGTATTACCAAGATGATCGTGAGTTTAAAGCCGACCTATATGATGTTTCTTCATCGTGTGATTATTATTCGCTCACGTGTCTCTGCTTCTGTCACAGCAACATCCCCTATATCCTATTACGAGTTTGTCATCGACCCCAAGTCGTTTTCCCGGACAGTTGAGAACATTTTCCACATGTCCTTTCTCATCAGGGTGAGCTTCCTTAGCTGATGTTTGGATTAACGGAACTTCTCTGCCCTCTAGTGACCGTTACCAAGTGTGAAAATGCTGTTTGTGTTTCAGGATGGGCTGGCTAGGATGTATTTAGATAATTACAAATTACCTTGTATAGGTAAGAAGATTTCATATTTTGATGTATTATTCTGACCAATACAAATGTCTCTAGATAAATTATTTAACCAGCGTTCTGTGTCTTTGTTTCTCAGCTCCAGTGGAGGAGGGAGAGGTGGAAGCTGGAGGATCAAGCATCCGTAAACAGTGCATTGTCTCCATCAGCCCAAAACAATGGAAGGTTAGCAAGTTTTAGCCTGAAAACTGAGAATATACATGGCTAAAATAAATGTTAACTCTTTTTGTTATGTCATAATCATGATTTTCATTTTGTCAACTGTTATGTTGTTTTACCCAGGAACTTATAGAGTGCTACGACATCAGGGTCACAATGATCGATCCTTCAAACATGCAGCCTGAGTGATGGACCCTGCCGCCTTTCTTTTAGTTGAATTGTTTGAAATTGTAAATACATACAGCAGTGACTTATTTCTGTTGCACACATTGATTTAATCTGAGTTTTTTTACTGTTTTTAAAGTTTGAATAACAAAAGAAGAAAGCTGGTACTGTTTTAATTAATCAGAATATGACCTATATTGCTGTCATTTGAATGGCTTTAAATGAAGGTTGGGAAAACCTCGGTTAAACCTTGCACATTTAAATATTTAAAATTGTTGTGCACTAGAACAAAGAGGCATGTATGAGCATTTAAAGACCATGACCCACAGACTTGCAACTAGTGACAATGAGTCACAAGTAGAGATTGCTTTATTTGAAGGTCCCACAATGTTTGAAAAGGCAGGGAACAAGTGGCTTACAGTAGCATGAAGCACAACGGTTGGTTGTCCCGATATCTGTGTTAATCAATCAATAATGTTTATTTATATAGCCCAATATCACAAATGTTACATTTGTCTCAGTGGACTTCACAGTTTGTACAGAATATCAGAATGACAATACGACACCCTCTGTCCTTAGACCCTCACATCGTACAAGGAAAAACTTCCGAAGAAAACCCACAGTTTAAAGGGAAAAATGGGAGAAACCTCAGGGAGAGCAACAGAGGAGGGATCCCTCTCCCAGGACGGACAGACGTGCAATAGATGCCGTGTGTAAATTGAAAAGATAATACATTTGCAACATAGGTAGTCCAAATGTTTGGAAATGCATGTGTGTATAATAGGAAGATGAATCCACAAGGATATCCATCCAGGACCTATGATCCAGGACCACAGCCACGACTCAAGATCCAGGGCTCGCGATCCAGGACACAGGAGCGCAGGATCATCCATGACTCCGGATCCCGGCGTATATAGACACCAAAAAGAAAGACATTTGGGGAAGCTGGGTTAATCGGAACATGAGAGTACACAGGTATAGACAGAGAGAAGGAAGAAGTAAGATGTCCCCCGACAAACCAAGCCTATATCAGCAAAACTAGGGGCTGAATCTAATCAGCCCTAACTATAAGCTTTATCAAAAAGGAAGGTCTTAAGCGCACTCTTAAAAATGGATAGTGTATCTGCCGCCCGAACACAAACTGGAAGCTGATTCCACAAAATGGAGCTTGATAAGAAAAGGCTGTTAAAGCAAAACTACATATTAACTACCGACTTAATGCTTTTCAACCAACCAACATCATCCTTCCAGGTTCAGGTGTTCTCGTACAAGGTTAATCTATTGTCATTGTACAACACAGGTATGTAATAAAATGCAGTTGCAGTCCTTTTATGCTACATACAAAACAAGCAAAACTTTTTTGTGGAGGATGAATGCTTCAGCTGGAGGAAGAAGCTGCGCTGTAGTCAGGTGGTACAGTAGCAGGTACTTCCTGTTCTTGACCGATGGCAGCAGGGGAACAGTTGTGGCTTGGGTGTTTTTTATTTATTATCATTTGGATTCTTCTTGGGCATGTTGTTCGGTAGATGGGCACCTATGATGTCCTATGCACATCCTTTGCCAGTTGATGATGTTTTCAAATGTGCGATGATCATGCAAGGTTGTTTGTGATGCTGATTTCCAGGAACTTATTATTATTTTTAAATAAAAAAAGGACCTCCTTGGCTTTGCGTTAAGCAATAGGTTGTTATCTGAGCACCACTCTGCTAGACTTGGTCTTTCTCTAAACATTCTCATGGTTGTTATCGTGTACTCTTATGTGCAGACATTTTTAATTTCTCTGAACCATTTTCCATTCCTGAACAATAACGATAAAAAAAAGTGCAATTCATTGATACCCTTTTTAATAAAGTCTTTATTCTCTTGTTTTATTTAAAAGAAACACCCCTTTTGTACACCCCATGTGGAACGTTGGGAAAATATCTTGTCAGGATTCATGTTTCTGCTGTCATATGTAGCGGAACCCAAAACGAGGATCAAAACATAAAACAACCTACATAAAATATGTGTTCAGTCTCCCCTGGCTCTATTCTGAGTTAACATCACACTGATATGTGTGTTCTCATCATGATGATGTACGAACATCATCCTTGCATCTCCTGGCACTTAAAGAGACAGGCTCTCTTTCTGCTGCCTCCCATCTCTTCCTCTCTCCCTCTGAGCATGTTTTCCCTCCAAAGCAGTGCTTCAGTCACACCCGTGCAGTGATGTGAGGCTAAGCTACGTATGAGGCAGAGAAGAGCAGCTCCCTTATTCACACTCCTCTAATTAGACTCCTTATGTAATGACGTTTTTGTTGTTGCTTTTTTTTTTATATAACAATGACTTGAAAAGATATGTCACAGGCTCACCAGGGGCAATGCAGTGCAGAGCGTGTATTAGACACTGAGGCACACACTCGTACAGCCACAGAGGCGTGCACACGCTCACTCCACTGCTACAGCAGAGACCTGCCAGCCCCGGCGATGCTCAGGCTGAAATAACGATGCAGTTCTGCAGAAAGGTGCTCTGCAAGCCGTGTAGTGCCAGAGTCACTTCACCAGAGGAGGACATGGAATACAAGATGGGGAGCTGCATTGGAATCTCACGCAGACAGGTAAACAGAAGAGGGAGGATGCTGAGCAGAGGCTGCCTGCAGTGCAGCATCCATGCCTGAGAGTGGACGAGGAAAGGGAACAGGCTTTACCAGTCTAGAGTCTTTACTCAGGCAAAGGCAGATAGAGAGAAGGAGCTCTCTAGTGTTGGAGGAGGGGCGACGTCAGAGAGGAGAAGGAGATGCTGAGG
Source organism: Gymnodraco acuticeps (assembly GCF_902827175.1). Lineage (NCBI taxonomy): Eukaryota > Metazoa > Chordata > Actinopteri > Perciformes > Bathydraconidae > Gymnodraco > Gymnodraco acuticeps. The sequence goes on along the minus strand of NW_022989803.1, from coordinate 204,986 downwards.
AAAGGAGGAGCTGAGTGTAGATGCTGAGAGGAAGATGGAAGGCATGTTGACATGATAATGTACATGTGTACGGTTCATTTACACCAGGGCCTGGATGACAGTTGAGATAGGAGGAACTTCCAAGGGAAGTGTATTTGGAAAGTATGCTGTGATTTAAGAAAGAGGCAGTGTTATTTATAGGGATGACAATAAGTCTTGGCACTCTGCTGAAGATGGCCTGTGATGATGGGAGATAAAACAGGATCCAAAATACACTTCAAACCCTCTGTAGTCCAAATATAAATGTGTTTCTTGCTTGCATGTTGCTCTGGCCGGTGGTGGTTAAGTCAGAGTGGGTTTGTGATGTTTGACTATGGTCTGTACATGTCAATCACTGCAAAATGTACGGAAGTGAGGCGTTGACAGAGCATCACACTGAGGTTTAAAGAATGAATACATGTGAAAAGGTTTGGGGTTATTTAGAATATTATCATCAGGGAGCTAGGACTCCTCATTCTCCTGTCCATACACTGAAATGTTGACTTTATTTAAATGTATTAAGTCAACAGGTTGCATGTAACTGTATTAGGTCAGTTGAAAGCAATACTATTAAGTTGAACCTAATATGTTTTATTTAAACTTAATATTATTGCTTTCAACTAACCCAGTTATATGACATCTGTTGACATAATAATAATTAAAGTAAACGTTTCAGTTTTTTCAGTGTAGTGTGCCCGTTTGTTTACAGTGTGGCCTCAGATCTAGCGTTCCCTCCAGCTGACTGACTGCCCCCCCCCCCACACACACACAGATACCTCTACCACCCTAAGCAGACATGGCTTCCCCAGCTCCAGTTCGGTCTCCTCCCCTAGGGCCTGTCCCCTCTCCTGTCCCTGTCCTGTGTCCCCCCCTCCGTCCTCTCCTCCCACTCTGCGTGTGATATTAAAAATAGCTTCAGAGAGACCGGGGCTCCTCAGAGGAGAGCACAGAAACAAACATTGGCCTTGAGTCAGACAGTAAACAAAGATTGGATTTGGGTTGGTAAAAGGCTTGACACTGTGTGAGGAAAAGCCTGCAGTGGTGAGTAGTTTGTGAGTTGCATCAATGACGCAGATTTTTGATTATTTGTGTGGTTTGCAGTGAAAAATATTAAAAAATTAGGAAAAAGGGTTAAACTTGGCCATTTTTAAAGCTGCGATGGAATTTTTGTGACTGGTTAACTTTTTATTTTCATGTTTAATGCTATAAGATTTAAATGTGTTAAGTAGATTTGCCTTGACCCGGTGTCTTCTCTGTCTCTTACCTATAGCTGAATTATAATATGTGTATTATCTATGAAATTCAATATCGGATTGTAATTTTTTTTAAACAGAAATGTATTTAGCCTTGATGTGTTCCTGGTAGTTTTACTCTGCCAGTGGAGGGGTCAGGTGTGGGGCAGGAAGCAGTAATCTGATACTGTAGGTGTCTAAAGGAAGACATATTGCTCATCTAAACCCTAGAGCTTAAACGATGGCGCATGTCAGTGACTGACAGGCCAAGATGAGGTGAGAAGAGACCTTGCAAATGTCTAATCATATGATTTGTCCCAGTGCTGTCTGTGCTTCCACTGCCGCCTGCTAAAGTGCACACACGTCCACGGCTGAAATTACACCCCATTCACACAAATAGCAAGCAGGCAGCGATGGGAAGTGTTGCCACACCAAGACATAATCAGAATTAAGACGTTCAGTAAGGGGAAATCCAGATATTAAATTCCCTGATTGGATAATCATAGGAAATATGTACAACAAAAATGTATTATTTGTATACTTGAGTAGAATATACAGCCTTTGTGATAATAGTTTGGAAATAAAGTGTGCATGACTAATTGTGCACAAGACTGGAATAAAGTGGATAGGCCAGAACTCTATTTATAAAGTCTTGCATATTCAGGTCAGTGGTTTCTGACTGCAGAGCTACCGTATATTCCCTGCAGTCATATATGCGGAATGCACAAACACCACTACAGTCAGCACGAGTGTTTACTGCGCAGCTGCAATACATACATCAAAGAAGAGGGGAAATAAAGGTGGATGTCAAGGGACTATTTGATAGGCTTATGAAAGCGATTTCTTCTGTATTTGATATACAATCAAACCATGGCTAAGGCTTGATGTGCTTTTCTTCAAATAATTGAAATATCTTTGCAGTTTTTTTCAAATATATGTATGTTTCTGGATGATTTCATTAGCTTTGACTCATGTTCCTTAACAGACTGAACACTGCTGGAAGCCAACATACACCCCAATCTGTTATGAGGATTACCTAACTGAGCCTAAGTCACTTTGTCATTATGAGACAGTCACTCTGTGTTACACAATGCATGTAAAGAGATGTTGTATTCTTAGAGACAATGCTATTTGTTTAAGGTCATTCAAGAGAAGGGGCTGCTGTTCATCATTTGTCCAATATACTCTTAAAGTATGCTCTAGAATACATTTTTATGATTACAAGATGCTTGTTAGGGGATCTGTTTCTGCCTCAGCGGAGGGAAAGCCTGCCCTTTGGTCTGAGAGGGAGGTCTTGCTTCAAGTCCATAATCTCCTAAACAACACACACTTAACCATTCTCCCTCCCTGGTACCACAACCTCATGCCAGAGAGCTGTAATGCTGCAGACTCTGTGACTGCTGATCACACTGTGTGTCTCTCTATGGAATAGTCCTACGCTGATGGTCCCTCTGTGCCATTGTCTTTCAGCCAGCTGTTGTGAGAGGCTGTTGGTTTGGGCAGTTGTGGCCCCGCAGCTGGCTGAGCCATGGGGAACGAGAGCAGCACAACTGAAGCGTTGGTAAGGATAAGCTCGCTGGCATTAGATGTCTAAGATCGCTTTATGATGCTCAATCTCTAACAAAACTAACACTGGCTCGCACAATTACTAACTGTTGGCTTCAGTAAAACACTTGGGATGTAAATAGTGCTTTTTGTACCTTCTCATGCTTAATTCAAGCTTTCTAATAAGCATTTAGATAACATGCATTTTCTCTATTTTGTGGCTTAAAGCATAGGTTAAGATAAATGTTAGATGCTTATATGGCTCTAAAAATGTGCTGTAATCTGATTGCTGCACCCTGATGCTTCCAAGCTTGATTTCTTGCAGTTTATATAAAATCCATCACAATGTTTTAAAAATCTATGTTTGTTGTAAATGTAAACAAGTTTTAAAAAATGACAAAAAAATCAGGAATTTCCACATGTGACTGTATCCAGCAGTGGAATTCAGGATTATTTTAATAGGATTAACACATTTGCCTCATGAGTTATAGTCTCATGTAGTGGACCTCATTAGATGTGATTGGAGAGTGAGGCTTAACATTGTTGCTTTTGCCTTAAAAAACATGTGATTTGTTTTCAGTGCCTTGGTGCACACCACTGCTGCTTTGCACTATAGTGGCTGTTCCCTTTAAACGACTCTGGTTGAACACTTTCATTTCCTGTCACAGCCAGAAGAGGGCGCTGCGGAAAATGTTGTTCTGTTTCCACCTCAGGAAAATCAAAATGACTCCCTACACAGGTACAACATGTGTAGGTGTATGTGTGTGAAATCCAGAGGGAATATTAACTGATAGGTGAGACATTTTAATGCATCCTGTGCAGAGTGTCATTAACCTTATTTTTTTACAAGATATCCAACAAAGTGTAACTCTGCCTTTTGATTATTAATAATGAATATATGAATGTATTATCTTTTCAATTAACACATGGCATCTATTGCACGTCTGTCCGTCCTGGGAGAGGGATCCCTCCTCTGTTGCTCTCCCTGAGGTTTCTCCCATTTTCCCCTTTAAACTGTGGGTTTTCTTCGGAAGATTTTCCTTGTACGATGTGAGGGTCTAAGGACAGAGGGTGTCGAATTGTCATACTGATATTTTGTACAAACTGTAAAGTCCACTGAGACAAATGTAACATTTGTGATATTGGGCTATATAAATAAACATTGATTGATTGATTGATTGAATAGCAGGGAAATCCTATTTGAGTCATTACTCTTAAAGTGCCATTTTGTGAATTTGAGCAATTTCAATTATTTTATTTACACTGCCATTTTATTCAATATCTTTTTATAAATGAATACGTATTTGAATTTTTTTTATTTTGGTATGATATCTGTAAGATAACCACACACCCCACCCTCATGTGCATATACAATATAGGACATTCCATTCAAATCACTGAAATAAATTGAAATTGAAAACATTTTTAAAAATAAATATATATTTAAAGACTCATTCATGTTTTTAGTTATTGTCACAATTTATTCCATAGGCATATCTATTTATTTTGTAGGAGTATTTTTTTTATTTCATAGGAGTATTTCTTTATTTATATATTTATTTTAAATCGACTTAAATGGCATTACATACTTATATATCTTTCACACTTATTTGTCGGTTTGATCTGGTTTATTTGCATTACTTTTGCCATCGTAGCATTGCTTTGGAAAAAGCATCCTCCAGAATGCAACCCTCTTCACCACCCTTGTTTGGTGTCGTGATGGTTGTGTATTTTACATATGTTTATGATGATTTATCAGGAAGAGAGAAATAAGAAAGATTCCAAACCTACACCAAAGCTAACACGTGTGATCCCCTTTAATATCCAGTGAAAATTAGCCTGGGAGATGTACTTTATACTGACAGCTGAAAACCTTCAGTGTACTGACAGATGTTGTTCCTACCCGAGGACCAGAGTGTGTTTTAATGGCCAGAGGGAGAGTGTGTTAAGCATCGAGGAGAAGGTGCTGTCATCCTCTGATGATGTCACACCTTAGCAACACTCACAGGTCAGAGTTGGATGAAGGAGGAGCTTTTCTAATGCAGCAGGATGTTGTGTGCCTCTGTGTACATGTGCCCAATGTGCTATGAAACCAAAGCTTCTTGGAATGTAACCTGATCCCCTCTCAGGGGGTCACGGCAGGCCCGACCCTTGGCCTAATTCCCAGCATTCACCTGCAGAGGCACTGTCACTCTGTCAGTAGGCAGCCAGAAGACACAGCAGCAGGGAGAGAAAGGGGAGGAGGCTGGAAGCAGAGGTGGATAGGGCAGGAAGAAGAGAGGGAAGGAGGAGGGAAAAGACAAGAGAGCTGTGTACAGTAGAGGGGGAGGAGAATGATCAGTACTTCCCTGTGGCCAGCTCAGTCAAGTCTCAGCAGCAAGCACTGTGTGTGTCATTGCGTAGTAGTGTCTCTCCACAAACACAATCCTGAGGAGGCGCATGGAAATTTAACAGGGGAGTGTCAGCAGCAGCAGAGAGGACAGGACTGTGAGGAGAGGAGGAGCTGAGTCAGTACCAGAGAGGAGAGTGTGAGCGTCAGCAGCAGCATGTGTTGCAGCATGTTTGCCCCCTTCTTCAAAACACACAGCCCTGCAGAGAGAAAGGTAGAAGGGTAGCAGAGGAGTCACCTTCAGCAGCACAGAGGAGCAAACACTGCTGGGTAAGTGCAACACAGGGGATGTAAAGAAGGGTTGTGTTAGAGCTGTGTAATGTCTTAGTGAGGGCTTGGCTCTGCGTCAGCCTCCTCCCTGTTTACAACAGTCATGTGTTAGGCATTACAGTTGTGTTAGCACATGGGCACTGACAGATTGAGTTAACAGTAAGTGGGATATAATGAGTGTTGGACAAGTAGTAGTTTCTAGGCAACCTAAGTGTGCTTTCTGTTTTGTTCCTGCTGGTTAATGGATAACAGACAGTGCTTTCTGCGTGGGGGTCACACTAACTGTAACAAGGGCCATGCTTTTCCACCTCACTGAGCTTCCACTTCTTCATACAATGGCCATACAGTGGGGATTAAGTGTTGGTTGTAAACTCCTGGGGCTGTTTGTTGTTACTCTGTTGTAGCTGCTCTGAGTTTGTTTCCACTGTGACATTATCAGGTGAGAAAGTTCAGGCAGGAAACAGGAAGCCAAAGACACGTCAACATACAGACTTTTATCATAAAGCTATGTTCATTTCTGCATGTAGAACTATTAAGGTGTGGATGAATTGTTTGTTAAAAATTCTATGATGATACAGAAAATGACAGTAGTATGGAGATCACAGGCATTCAGAGTGACACCTGCAGCACACTCTTTTAGGTTTACTCTTTCATGTCTTACGTTCTCTAATGTTTATTTCTGCAGCCTGGCAGGAATAGTCTAAAATAAACATTTAAAAATAACTCAATCTGGCTTGGAAACACAGATGTGAAGAGAGCGGCTACAATTGGCCAACATTCCTCTAAAGTGAGTTTTAAAGGCGTAGTGCAGTGGAGATTTTAGCTTTTTTGTTCTTGTGATCGCGTGAGCAACATCCTCCATGTGAGGCTCTTTGTTGTGGTGACACAGGTGAGGCCAGTGACTCAAGAGCCTCTTAACTACACACACAGCTTTACTTGTTGGCCTGTCTCTAATATCTGCAAAAGGCACCACTGACATGTGAGGTGACATTTTGTAGTCCATCTTAAAGCAGGACTACATTTTTGATTGTTGTTGCATTTTAAAATCAATGAATGTAAAGCAAATGTGCTACATTGCCTTTAAAATAACCTAAATAAGTGAACATAACAGTGCAAGCAGCTAAAACTAGACCCCTAAAATCATGATTTCTGTTTATTGGTCATGATACTCATCTCCTTTTGTGTGCAGCCATGCTGTCTACTTGTTCATAAATAATGAATGAACGGATTCAATTCTGGATCTCAGCTAATCTTTGATGGTTGGCATTAGAACACTTTTAATCGTTCTGTACTCACACTTATAAATATAATCACATTGTAGTTTGCTAAAATCAGCACCGTCTTTGTAAGAAATAGTTCAAATCGTCCCGACATACGGACTGTTAAAGGGCTGTTTGCACATGTTTATGTGTCTGTGCTTACGTTCACATTTGTTTGCACCTGCACTCCTCAGTTTATTTCCAAGAGGGTGAAACAATGGAAACGTTCCCCTATGTAAACTGAGGCGGCCTATGTGGGAGAAATTCCATCATATAGACAGAGGGTCCACAGTGAAGTGTTGTGTTGTTGCTGTTTGTGTTTACATAATTTAATATGGGCTTTAATAAAACTATTATTCTTTGTCAATTATTTTCTAAGTGAGGCCCTGTATGATGAATGTCCATGTGAAGGTGCTTTATACAAAATAATTAAATCTGAGATGAGTTTAACCACATGTCTGAGTCACATTCCAGCAGGACTGGTTTGTCTTTAATGATTACTCTTTCTGGCTGGGAAAATGTTTTATCATAGCAGACTTCCTTGTGAGGTGTTTCCAAGGTAGAGAACACCCGGCTGTAATGAAACATTTAATTAAACTAGTTCCCTTTTTTCTTTCACAATAATAGTTAGTTGCTGCTGAGAACTGCAGTGTAAGCAAAGCTGCAGAGATTAGCCTGGGGACACTGAGCCTGGGCATTCATTCTAGGCTATAACACTATAAATAATCCTTTAATCGCAGTAATAGTATAATAAATGCAAGTTGAGAGACAATGAAAGGAGCTCCAGTCAGTATGACCTACACATTGCCACACAAACAACACTTCACTTAATAGTTAAACATGGGTGGAGTTATTTCTCTGTGAGGTTTGGCTTTGAGCATTGAATCTGTAGGTGTTCCCACGTTTGTTCACAACCAAGTCACCTATAAATATGGCGCAACATGCTCACACTTGTTTAACTTCACGCTCTTATCATGTGCAGCAAAGACTTACTACCATTATATTTCCCTCTTCCACAGCCGGAAGCTAAGAGTTTGACCAAGAGAGACGACAAAGGTCTTCTGACTGTATCCTCCAGCAGCCAGCAGAGTCTGCTATCCCTACCAGACGTCCCAGTGATCAGCGGGGTGGAGGAGAGCAGGAGTTCAGCTGAAGATCAGGACGAGCTGGAGTTTCCTCACGACCTGCTGCCCAGTCTAGACTTCAGCAGTGAGCTCAACATCTGGGAGTCCTCTCTGGGGTAAGTTAAGGGTATAAACACATGCACATAAACACGCATACACACTTATGGTGGTAACTATCACTGTTTATATCATAAATCATAATGTATTTTTCCCCTCCCTTGTGGGCGTGGCTCAGGAGGGAACATTTGACATCACAATGTTATTACACCACAATTTTAGCAACATTGGGATGATTCTTTGGCAATCTTAGCATCTTTTGGCATTCAAACGTCTTAAATGTACTTTGCTGAAACTTGGTGGTCCATCATACTTAATGTATATACTTCCAAGGTTTTATCTGAAGGTAAAACATTGTGTAAATATATGTTTTCACTTAAGGATGCAGGTTTATGATCAATAGTGTATCATATTATTATTGCATTCTTGTAAAATCATTTATTCGATATACATTTTGCTTGATTTATGGCTGTGATTTATGGAGCACATTTGTACCAACTATCAGGTCAAGGTGAAAGGAAAGCTGATATTGATTTGTTGTGAATGTGTCTACCTGTGTGTGCACATGTGGTGTGGGTTTGTTTACGCAGAGCTCAGACTAGCTCAGCAGAGGGGAAATGTGAGCAGGTGAACCCCCTGCTGGCGGGCCTGCAGCAGCACCACAAAGTCAGTCCACCACGGATGGTTCTAGATAAAAGGTACAATGTAGAATCAGCATGATGGGGGATAGGTGGGAGTGTGCTCAGCAGGGATGATCCAAAGTAAAACAGGGAGCATGGAGTGTGCCCAAAGGATGATAGGGTCATTGAACGTTTCTCATTTAGGCTGGAGTGTGCTGGACATCTTCTTTCTAAGAGACTGAGGTGTGTTTGTTTTTAATGCTTGGGTGAATTACTTGCAGACTAACTTTATGCTCTGTGTCTACAGTTGCCTGGTTTTCTTAAGGGTAATTGTACTAATTTGTCTGAGGCATTAAGGTGCTCTGAAAAAGTGACTCATAGCAGAAGTATGTGAACGTAATAACTATGAATTTAAAATAACAGGAACACACAAATTAGGTAACTGTCAGATGATCATGAAGTTATGAAGGGTGACTTCTTAGTAACTCCTAAGTATGATGTATCACTTTACTGAAGGGTGCACAGAAAGTGTAATTATTAAATAAGCAATAAATGAATCATTACTGGTTTTTGCTGCTGTAGTTAATTCTTAGATAACCAGGAATAAAGAAGGTTATCGTCATTAAGACTCATTTATGAAGTAATCATTACCAAAAAAATCAAAATGTATACAAAGGACTGATTAACAATTCATTACTGACCAGAATCTATTAGCAACTACACACATTTTCGTGTACCATAATGTATTCATCCAAAAAAGGTTATTTACAAACATTTACCGGATAGATAAAAGTACTCGAACTGCAAAAATTCAAATGAAGAACGTTGGAGTTCCTGCCTTTTAAGCTAAACACTGCAGGGTAAAGGACATAGGTGGTCTTATAAATGGCAAGAACCATCTGGTTTATTTAAGCTCAGGTACACATTGCAGGCAACAGCTTGTTGAATAGCAAAACTTTCCATCTACGCCCACTAGTAGGGAGTGCCAACTGAATTAGATGAGGGTCAGTGAGGTGAGTAATAACAAGTTGTCAGGGTAGAGATTGTATAAGGAAATGACAGGGCTTTTTTATAGTGCATTAATAACCACACACAGTGACACTTACTTACATTAGTTCTTACTTCATTTATTTATATCTGAACAAAGATTCAAGATACCTGATACCAGATATGAATAGGAGTGTAGCTGATCTTATAATAAAAAAAATTATGATGGATCTTTCCTCTCAGTTTGGCCTAAAGATAAGATGGCCCCTTAACCTTTTGCTGCAATGCTGGCAAATGACTTAGCAGTGACTCAGCAATTACAACTGAATGGCACAAAGCTAGCCTTAGTTTTACAGGCATTATATTGTAAGAAGTCTAACATTGTGATGCTAGCTGTGTACTTCAGGGAATGCTTTGCAGGGCAATAACACTGCTTTGATAAATGGTTATATATAAATATCATGAGGCAGGAATTGTTTTGGTGCATAAGCATGAGCATGAGGTTGTTTATCTTGTGACTTGATTTATTACCATCCCTCAAGGGAATGCTAATAAGGCTGTAATGTACCATACAGCATATTCACTTGCAGTTTAGTAATCACTATCTTTTACATTAAAAAACGTTTTTTAGAATAAACAAATTAATAATAGTGATCAGCATGATGTGGCAGACAGTATTGATTGTTAGTATATAACCAGAGTACACAAAATCCTGACTATAATACAATCTTTTCATAATACTATTAGGTAGTACTATTGTATAGTATATGGATGCTATTACAATACTCAATCATTTATTGTAAGATCATTCTGCTAGTACTTGGTTCTTGCTTTACACAACACCATTACTCATACAAAACTACTTTTTATTCTTAAGCTTTTGTGACATTTTGAAAAATCAGGCAGTCACATTGAAAAAGGGAAATTATATTTAAAGGCTTGTTTTTGTTTGTTTTTTTAAGTTGAAAGCGTATGAACAGACCTGCATGTTCATTAACAACCATAAACATAGAAACAGCTGATATTATTACGATCATCTCAGAACAGGCATCCTGAGTGCAGTTGTGTGTTGTGTGTGCACATGGTGGAGTGCAGTGTCTGAGCATGGCCTTCTGCTGTGGCATTAGCAGCGCTTTGTGGCAACGTGGAATGACCAGCTGTCTGCCTGCCAGACTCTTAACTGTGTCACCCCACCCTCGTCTCAGGCCTTATGACAGCGACCCAGTTCTCACAGATGTCCAGCCTTCACCTCGGCCCTCTGCCACACCTCACCCGGATGTCCGACTCCTGACCCCTCCCCTCTCCGTCCTCCTTGACCGGGAACTCCAAGAGGCCTACCAGGAATGTGAAGAACAAATGGCCTCACTGAGCACACTCAGTCCCTCAGGGCCCCCCGGCACCAAACCTGAGACTGTTCATAATGAAGGGAAGAAAACTGGAGAAGTGATGGTTAAAAAATCCAATGAGTCATCGTCACTGCCTCCACTTGTAGTACAGCCAGGACATAGCAACGGGGGCCATGGAAACAAGAGTACACACGGAAACAGTGAGGCAGCAAACAGTCGGACGGATACAGTTGTGTTTAGTTTCAGGGATTACATACTGGGCAATGAGAAAAGTGCTGGGGCAGCAGAGACGGAGAGTGAAATAAAAACAACACAGAGACTGGAGAAGTGTTCAGATTTGAAGACAGAAACAGAGATAGATGAGCAAAAGCCTAAGGGAACACCCACGCATACACAATTAGAAACCACAGATTTATTGAAAGAAACCCAAAAAGATGTCGCTGAGCAGAGAGGCGATTTTAGAGACAAACATGTTGATTCCAATGCAGCCGTTGAGAAAAAGAGCACTGTAGATTGTAGTATAGAAATAGGGGACAAATACAACGAGGCAATAACAGATATTGTAGACATTAAGAAAGAAAAGTGGAATGAATCCAGTACTAACGACACACCAGAGTGCAGTGATGTTCGTTTAAAAGATAAACACACATTATCAGAGAGGCAGCCAGAGACGCAGACAGGAGCAACAAATCTAAGTCAGGAGGATCAGGAGTCAAAAACAGACAACTCTCCATGTGACAAACAGACCGAGCTGAACAAAAAGGCAAAGAAGAAAGAAAAAAAGAAACAAAGGAAAAAGAAAAAAATAGAAGAGAAGAACACAGAGACTGGCCAGAAAGCAAAGGCAGTAGAAAAACCTGAAAACAATTCAGAGGCTGTATCTCTCACAAATGTGGACACTCACACAGAATCAACAGAATCAATGTCCCAGGCAGACGCTCTGAATTTGATTTGCGGGGAGCAGCCTGATTGTGGGTGTGACTTCAAGAGACAGCTGAGTCCTAGGGGAAAGCCCTGCCCCAGCCCCCCCACCATCATCCTCTCATAGCAGCCACGATCATCTTTCTGACCTGGGGTGTTCACCTGCATCCAACCAGGCTCTTTCTCAGAGGCCTCTTCAATCAGAAAACCACAAACATGCAGACACCCCATGTGATATAAATCACTGCTCAGTAGCAAGCCCACAGCGGATGCAACATGCAACCGGAGCCGTCATCGACAAACCAGATATACCCATGACACATGTCCGAACTACAGTTATCAATCCAGCTGCCGATAAGAGATCAGGTGCAGTTTCCTCAGAGACAGGGATACTCGCATACGAGAATCAGAGTCCATTCTACAACAGGCAATTTTGTGTGGGAGAGAGCAGCGTGGAGAGTGCCCTTGAAGAGGCTTTAGTGGTGGTTGCTGTGTTGCCACTGGCAACACCCACAATGCCAGAAGTGATAGAAAGCAAGAGAGAGCGAGAACATGATTCACTGAAAAGTGTATCCACTGTAGCGATCGCAGAGAGTGAGAAGGCAGTGGGAGAGAAAGGTTTGGAAGACATAGAAAAGTGCTTCTTCCCTTTAGACGGAGAGGAAAAGGGACTCCCGGACAGCCTTGCATTCATCTGTTCACAGGGAAAAGGTTCCCTTGCATTCTCCGCCAAAGAGGGACAAGCTGTATCTGAGGAAAGCTGCAGCAGCAAAATGCCACACAACTCAGCTGAGGCTGAAACAAAGGGACAGAGAGAGGCGGCTGTTCGCAGTGCAGACATCTCACCGGCTGAAGAGGGAGACATAGAAAAGGAGCATCACCATTTAGAAGCCTTTGTCATTACTTCTCCCTTGAGGATACTCAGTGGTCCGGATTGTCAGGCGCACAGAGCTGCAGGATTGGTGGGAGGAGGGGAGGAGGTGGGGGAGAAAAGAGGGCTGGCTATAGAGCACAGTTCATTCAGCCAGCCAGAGAGCTCTGCCGGTGGGGTGTCATCATCTGAGGCTGAGGCGTGTCCGCTCACCAATGTTGCCGAGTCACAGCGAAAGTCACACGGCTGGAGGGAGCCGATTGCTTCCATCTCTGAAGGCGTCTTCACCGAACAGGACCGTCTCCCTCCCCCCGGACACCAGCAGCAGGATGGTGCACTAATTTCATCTAACCGGCAACAAAGCAGCAAAGAAAACAGAGGGGTAAGGGCTGATCTCACACAGGACTCATCCATCACAGAGACAGAGAGAAACTGCAGCCAATTCTTCCTGTCTTCCATCTCACCCCAGCCTCTGACTACTAAACATCAAATCACAGCCGAGCGACAAGCGAGCAACGATCAACAGGTCCAGCCTGAAAGTAGCACAGAAGAAACTTTCCAAGCACAGACCCCGAATAATATTAACGCTATGTCGGGAGTGGGTGTGTCCTTATGTGAAGGCAATAAAGGCAACAACAGAGTTCGCTTTGCAGACACTGTGAAACAAGAAGGCAGTTCCTCTGTGAATCTCAGGAGCATGGCTTTGTCGCCTATGGACTGCGCCTCTTTGCCCCCGCTGACTGTTCATGAGAGTTTGTACCATCCCGTGGTTGAGACCAGCTACATCTTCCCAGAATTCCTGGTTTTGAAGAAGCCAGAAATTCCAACAGATGCAACTCCTGCCAAGGACGATCTTGCAAAAGTGAGCCTGTCCGACTTTCCAAAGCCACAGAAAGATGTACAGTCGGATAAAGGGCAGATGGGGATAAAAGTCAACAAGGAGACCATTAACAGCAACTTCGAGACAAACACAACGGATTCAAAGTCTGAGGCTTGCTCAAAACAACCTTTATGTCCGACCGAGAAGAATGGTGACCTTTCACATGCAGCAGAAAATGCCTTCCCTGAGGCCGATCATCATAAAGCTGAGCTGGTGTCAGCAAATGTGACAAAGCAATTAGAGGCGGAAACACGCAAGGATGCCTTAAATCTGTGTTTATCAGCTGAGAAAGAAACAGACAAGCTACATGCTGAGTCTAAAAACTCAGTTACGACTGTCCCGCCTCAGGAGTCACAAGTCATAAGTGATGAAGGTAACCAACATGCTCTTATCTCATGTTCTGTGCCTCCAGCTGATGATGTCACCTCTGAGCTTCTTGTTGGGCAGCTCTCTGCAGACCCTGACCCCTTTCTTCAGACACAGCCTAGTGACCTCAGTTATCAGCCTCCCATCCAATTAGATCAAACCCCTCCTCTTGGACTACTCACTACTGATCCCATTGAGGCCACTGAGGGGTCCATTATCCCCTCTGCTGCTCAGACAAAGAATGAATCAGCAGCTTCAGTAGTGACAGCCTCTGACCAGTCAATTCCTGTTATCGAGCAATGTGTCGGTAACTCTTTTGTGCTGCGGCCCCGTGGCCCTTTGTTGAGTCACATGGAGTTAATTTCTGACTGTCATATCTCTCTTCCTGAGCAGACAGATAACAGCGGCGCTTACGGTGACAGCGCCAAAGTCTCTAGAGAGGAAGATGGCAGGGTAATAACTAAACTGTCTGTTGCAAAGGATCTGGAGCATAACGATGTCGGCGTTAAAGTAGACAAGGTTTGTCCGAAGCTGGAGGATAAAAATCACATAATGGAGTCTGCAATTATAAATGTAAATATTCCATTTTCACAAGAAAACAATGTGTCTCCTCTTCAGCCTCCTGGTGTAGTGGGTGTGCTGGCAAAGGATGGGTCTGATAATGTAATTTCTCAATCCCACATTAAACCTGTTATTTGTGAAGCATCTATTAAGGATGACCTAATTTATGTCAGCTCTGACCTGCCTACCAACAAGGCTTGCGATCAAATTAAACAAGAAGACATGAAAGAGAAAATGGAAGATCAGACCTCCGTGCTGTTTGCAGAGGAAAAGAAAAAAACTGAAGAGGCAACAATGGATAATCAAAAGGAAACAGCAGACAGGAGCACAGTGCAGATAGGAGAGAGAGGCACAGCACTGCAACAGGGTAATGGGCCAGATACAGAAGCTGTGGAAGAAATTCGAGACCTGCAGCCACCGCATAAACATAAAATACAAAAGACTGAATCGCTAATAGGGGATATAAAGGAGGAAGGAGAAGGGAAGAGCCAGACTTCCTCCTTGTCTCCCAACAGACCTGTGGGGTCATCTGAAGACAGATTAAGTGCTGAGGTAGAGTTTGGTAGTGAACCTCAGACTGTTTATGAGCAGAGTTTGCTCCAAACTCCGACAGCAACACTGGAACACAGCTCTGACAGGGACAAGGCACCTGACCAATCGCAGTCCACACTGGAGCCAAACAGTTTTGCTCAGCAACAGCAGCGGCTTCTCAGATCCAGACAACCCACAGAGGATTTGTCAGGTGGCTGTCTAAAGGGAGGAGAACAGACTAACAGTAAGGCCAGGCAGACCCTAGCGATGGCTCCCGGGGTGAGAGAGGGAGCAGAGGGAGGACACGGCTCTGTTATGAGTTTGTGTCAGTCAGGAAGAGGGGATGAGTTGACAGATGACGACAGCAGTGGCAATGAACGTGGGATAGATTTGGAGAAAGGAAAGGGGGAGGGTGCAGTAGAGGTCGACAGCGTTTATGTGCCATCTCACCCAGCCAGTGATGTAAATGAGAGTGGAAAGGCTGCTCAGAGAAATGCGTTGACTGACACCACAGCTCTCTCTCATATAGGTGAGACGAGACAGGGGATGGATGAGAATAAAAGCCCTGCGTTAGAGGTAGTTGGGTCGGGTACAGACACTGAGGTTGTGAGGGATCTTTATGGTGAAGGTCAGCAGAAAAGCAATCTATCAGCTGCCTGTCAAGACCAACATGAAAAACCAGAGACTTCAAAGGACAATGCTGTATCTGTTGAGTCTTCATCACAGGAACATGAGACTGCACCTTTCCAAATCTGTGTTCCATCAAAGGTCAGCACAGACAGTCAATGCATTCACACAACAGTTGTTCCAAGCGCAAGCAAAGCTGAAGAAATTCATACAATAATATCCAGTGCTATGGTTGTGCAACCAGAAAGTGTGGGAAATGATTTTAGCCGTGTCCTGGCTGTAACTAGTGAAACGGAGGAGTGTGAAATTCAGGATACTGCGTGCAAGCCTCTCGAGCTACAGAGTTCCATAACAACGTCAGCCATACAAAGCAGCTCGGTAGTACAAACAGGCCCTGATGTAGAGGAGATCACAAAGGAAGATAAAGCAGCTTTGGACGAAGAGAAAGTTAACAGCCAGGGAAAGGGACAAAGCGAGATCAAAGCGACGAACCATGAGGCAGTGAAAGAACAGGAGGTCATAAATCAAACTAGAATTGCTAAAGGCAGTGGCTCAATTGGTGTTTCTAAGGCAACAGAAAAGGGTATAACAGATACAAATACTTCTGGAGATATCACAGCTTCATCTGTTGTTTCGTCAAAGAGCCCGGAAGCATCAACAGTTACCCAGTCAGAGAAGCCTCGTGATCAGGTGTCAAAGCCCGGAGATCATACTGCGGTACACCCCATTGTTGCTGCTCCCCACTGTGAAGGAGAAACACTTGTTGAACATGTGTGTTCGAGCGCAGAGGCTGCAGAGGTTTCAGAGAGACAACCAGAAACAAACTGGATACAAGCTCTAAAAGAAGCTGCATCCCATACTCAGAGTAAACAAGAGACCTTAAGGTAAATACAAGAGCATGTGTGTGTTTCAAAATATCATATGAGAAAAAATGCCTTAAGATTTGGAGGTTAGAAGAGTGTACACAAGACTATACTGATACAACTATGTTAATGTGAAATGAATACTGTGAACTACACATGTCTGAGTGGTCAGTGGGGGTCAACATGGAAAAAGAAGCATGCCGTCACACGTATCATCTTACATCACAAAGAGAAAAGCACATGTGAAGTCACCAACCACAACAAAAAAAATACAGATTTATTTTGACATTCCCATGGATAATAATGATTTGACGTCCATTTGTTTAGAAATCATATATTGCATCAGTTTCTTTCTTTAACTTAGCATTCCATTAACACCATGTCCAGGGCTTGTTTAGAGTGATATTACAGAGAGCAGCTTGACAATGAATATGAATGAGGGGGTAAACACAGAGCTGCTTTTTGTTTTGACTCGAGGCCCGGGTCAGATGACTGTGCCTGTGGAAGTCTAATGGAAGAAATGCAGCCCTTTATATTCAAAGGATGACATCAGCTGGGACATCGTTCGTGCTCTCCAGAGCAAGAATGAGCCTTTTCTCACACTGCTAAACACAATGCAGCAACACAAACACACACATGTACCTACAGTTCTTCTGCGAACACGCACAAAAAAAAACACACACACACTTCTAGACAGATACAACCCCCTGTATAACCACTCAGACACACACATGTCAATTGCCAGTCATTTATTGTGCATGTGCTGTAAACTAACAACAAATCCCCAACCCCCTCTTCTCTTGTGTTGTTTTTCCAGACCCTTCCCATTTCTGGAGTCTCCACAACTAGAGTTTCTAACACCAGCTGAAGAGATAGCTGCTCCTCCGAAAGAGGACGAGATCCCACCACCGGCTCAAGCTGTGGAGAAGACAACTGAGATCCCCCCTCTGAACCTTGAGAAGAAGCCAGTGGATCTCCCTGAACCTTTAAAGAAGCCAGTGGATTTTCCTGAACCTTTAAAGAAGCCAGTGGATCTCCCTGAACCTTTAAAGAAGCCAGTGGATCTCCCTGAACCTTTAAAGAAGCCAGTGGATCTTCCTGAACCTTTAAAGAAGCCAGTGGATCTCCCTGAACCTTTAAAGAAGCCAGTGGATCTTCCTGAACCTTTAAAGAAGCCAGTGGATCTCCCTGAACCTTTAAAGAAGCCAGTGGATCTTCCTGAACCTTTAAAGAAGCCAGTGGATCTCCCTGAACCTTTAAAGAAGCCAGTGGATCTTCCTGAACCTTTAAAGAAGCCAGTGGATCTTCCTGAACCTTTCAAGAAGCCAGTGGATCTCCCTGAACCTTTAAAGAAGCCAGTGGATCTCCCTGAACCTTTAAAGAAGCCAGTGGATCTTCCTGAACCTTTAAAGAAGCCAGTGGATCTTCCTGAACCTTTAAAGAAGCCAGTGGATCTCCCTGAACCTTTAAAGAAGCCAGTGGATCTTCCTGAACCTTTAAAGAAGCCAGTGGATCTTCCTGAACCTTTCAAGAAGCCAGTGGATCTCCCTGAACCTTTCAAGAAGCCAGTGGATCTTCCTGAACCTTTAAATAAGCCAGTAGAGCTCCCAGAACCAATACAGCTTACAAAAGTAAATCTCCAACAAGAGGCAAAGAAAGTAGAGCTCTCAGAAGAAACGAGGAAAGTAGAGCTCTCAGAAGAAACGAGGAAAGTAGAGCTCTCAGAAGAAACGAGGAAAGTAGAGCTCTCTGAACCAACCAAGAAAGACGAAGAGCCTCCAAAAGAGCTCCCTGAGCCTAAAAGTGAGCCAGTTACTTCAGAAATAGCTAAGGAGCCAGCTGAACTTGAAGAACCAATAAAGCCCATAGAAGAGCTGCCAAAGCCAACGAAATATGAGGACCCAGAACCAACAAAGACTGCAACGGAGCCACCAAAACCAGAAAAGAAGCTGATCAGTGAGCTGCCAGCAGAGGAGCTAGTGGAAGACCTGGCGGAGATCCTACCTGAGGAGCCAATAAAAGTGCCAGCTGAAGAAACAACAGCCACAGAGGCCGTCCAGGATCCTGCTGAGGAGCCGCAGGACAGTGGGTAAGTGCTTTTGTTAATCATGGGATTAACACATAATGAATTACGATGAGTGTTTCCAAAAGTATTTCTTTTAACAGCAAACAAAAGCAACTTCCACTCATTGTCCCACTGCAGAGTTTTCAGTGTAAGCCTACTTTGTGGAGCAATGTTTCCCTACAAGGCTGCTGCCAAGGGACTGTTCTCTTTACTAACTCTGGATTTAAAAAACATGTCCTTGTAATCTTCAATCGACTGAAATCTAAGGATTAACCCCTTTACAACAACATGTTTAAGGGGAGACTGGTCATTTGTGGTTTACTGAGTTCATACAGGAAACCAGACATGAAAATGATTTATAAATGCCTTTTTAGACCCGATAGCTTTCCTAAAACGTATAATAACATTTCCATTACGGTGATTTATCCGAGGCATTTTATTGCAGCAAACCTACTGTATTTGTGAAAAGGAGGACTCTTAGGGGGCCATGTGCTTTACAGCTCAGCAGCTCTGCCTGTCACACATTAAAATGGATTTCCACACGCTTTCAGAGTACCCTCGGTGGCTTTGTTTGGCTTTCATACACCTCGAGGGCGTCTGGTCGCTTGTTGCTGTCTGCAGCGATTTACCAGTGTCTGCTTGGATGAATGAGACGCAGTAAAACCCTTAACGTTATTCAAACTGATGACTAGGATACATATACATACTTAACCAGTGTGGACCTTCATGTGGGCATTCAATATTTATTCAAGCATTTTAAAAGCTCTGGGTAGACCATCTGAACAAATTGTGCAAGGATATGTTGTGAAAGTGTTTTTCCACTGTTTTAACTATGTGAGGAATGTCTTTTGGGATACACTATTGAAGTCAAATCATTGCTGCTGATTTATTTCCACTTGAGCTTCAGCCTTTCTTAGTTATCTGTCTTAATTGTCACTCTCTGCTGCTGTTTGTGGAATGACCAGGAGCCGTCACACATGCCAGAGTAGCACTTGCTGCCTGTCAGTCACAACACTTGTCCCATCACTGCTGTTGGAGACATAGAGGCTTGTCCTAGGGAGGAGGTGTGACAGCGCTATTTCCATAGGTTTCATCAATATATAAAGTTACACTTGGTACCAGAGTTAGAATTGTGACTGCCTGGTCAATGATGTGTGTGTGTGTGTGTGTGTGTGTGTGAGCGTGTACGTGTGTGAGTGTGTACATATGGTTTTTCCCCGCCCCTAGAGGCTGTCCTAGCTGTCAGTCCTGCTCAGTCTGTGCGGCTTTGTGAACTGAAGCCTGTAGTGGGAGGAATTTCGGGCAGGCACTCAGCCCCACTGAAGTCATTTTCACAGACCAGACAGAGTGGAACAAAAGCCAGAGTAAAGAGAAACACTGGAGCATGTGCTGCGGCGTGAGTGTGTGTGACAGAGTCAGTCAGAAGCACAGGCAGAGGACAGAAGGACTGAGACGTACACCCTTTGGCTCTGCTGTTTCTGAGTTCAGAGAAGTCTTTTCCATCAGTTACTTTTAAAACAGCCCTGAAGGCGTGTGTTGGATTCCTCAATGGCTGAACTCTGGGTAAGTTGACAAGAAGTAGGTGCCCTATTTTCTTTGGCGTTCTTGTGTAAGTCCCTCCAGGTGGATGCAACAGATGGTCTGTAGGTAACTATAGTGCTAATTACGCTCTGTCTCTGCTGACCTCACCACATGAGAGGAGGGGAGAGAAACATAGAAAGACCAAGAGGCAGAAGGCAGGAAAAGAAGGAAAAAAGTTGTGAAATGTACCCTGTACTTTAAAAACAATGTAACAGGTTAGAGCATGTTGATGATTCAATGTTGGCGAGACATGCCAGTGTCGAGTACTTATCCTCTGTTAGACTACTGTGTGAGTGTTCAAAAAAGTTATCATAGACTTTTAATTTAAAGAGTAGAATTATTATGGGCATTGCAGAAAATGTTAAGGGAGACTGCTGTGTGACATGCTAATGCCCCATAATACTTTTTGTATAGATGTTACACAACTAGTTCTAATAAAATCTTCTTTAAAGCCATTTCTTCGGTTGAATCACTTTGGGTATGACTGTGACTACTCAGCTTGGTATGTAGGATATTTCTCATCCATGTTTTTAAAGTAAAAGGAAGTAGGATGTGCTATGGCCCACACTGTACTGTAAATAGACTAGTTGCCATGGCAATTGTAGGCTCATGCGGTTCTCCTGCCATACGTGAAGTAGTAAAATCTGTCATTCAACCACACTCTACTGACTTTATGTAATATTCAATCTATGTTGTGGAAGAAGATAATTTGTTTATTATTTAGGAAATACGCGTTTTCAATATATACAATATGTTCTTGATTGTGCAGCGTGTGTGTGTTTGAGGGGACAGTATGAGTTATCTGATGGCTGCACGACAGAAATGGTCCTCATTGTTGCAGCGCTAGAAAAAGCTGTTTTTATTTACAACTCTGTTTATACTCTGTTTACCATTAAACACCCTGCCTGGACTTATTGTCTCTTAGGTCCAGCTGTTTCCTGTAGATTTCGCTAACTGGTGTGTGTTCAATACAGTACAATCAAAGTCCCTTTTGTTTACTCAATGGTCATGAAGGATGAGGTTAGAGAACCAGGTTTGTTATCTGGACTGTGACAGAAAATGACGTCTATGTATCACTGGACTAACCTTCTGAAGAACTGTTCATAAATCTGACTCACCAACAGTACAACACCCTGTATTGCTTTCTGGTGTTGATGCCAACAAAACTGCACTGATGTGAAAACTGCACATGTGCTCCCCCTCACACACTGTTTCAGGAAGAATATAAGTTGGAAAGCTTCTGCTGTTAACCTCAGTGGATCAGCTGTCATTATCCCCACATACAACTCACTGAACCAGTACATACTATGCACTTGTGTCCAGGATAATCTTATTTTCTGCCAATTCTCTCTTCCCCTATGCGCTTGATTTATCTTTCTATCTGCTCCATAGCAGTTTGTGTCCATCTTTGGAGGCAGCAGCGAGTCTTATGACGGTTTGCTCAGACTGTGTTGTGACTTGGTTATTTCTATTTCCAGGGTGCATGTGCCAAGTTGGCCACAGATGCTGACATATGTATAGCTTTGGCCTGCTGGTGTAAGTCACCGACTGCAGATTCGTAATGAGAGGAATGGGACCAAATAAAAATTCATGTATGGATTTGTAGGACATTTTCTTTTCATGCAACCATCCTGGAGCGTTTAGAAAATTATGTAGTTTTAAGATGGGATGATGGGAAACAGACTTGTGTAAGATGTAAACTTTACCTTGCTACGCCCTTAAGAAAAGCACACACGCTCATTAAATGTTATTAAGTTCTGACTTTACTGGAGAGAGAGATGGAGGATAACAGAGCTCAGTTTCAGTGTGAAATGAGCTGGAGAGACGTTTGGAAAATTGCAGCTCAGCGGCAGCAGCCGACCTGATGCCTCACTCCTGTAAATGTGTTTTAGTTGATGGAGGTTTTGTGAAGCTCTGCAGAAGAGGCTACTGGGGTATTTTTAGAGCTAAACAGGAGGCATGCCCCAAGTGGGGAACAGCTGCATGGGCGTCCATCGCATTGCCTGTCAGATTAGAGAGCCTACCACTCCTGATAAGACCAGCCTGGATCCGGGCCAAATCCACTCCACCAGGTGGCCGATGATGACAGAGCCAGACATCTCCATGCAGGCTACTTCACTGCAGGGCACGTACAGCAAGCAAGGGAAACATGGATTTCCATGTAAAGGGACTAATGACAGGGGTTACATGTCATTTAAACGACAAAGTGTTCTTAGGATGTTTGTGGAGAGCATTGTATCTTTGAAGATACTTGTTGGGGAAATATTTTTCTAGGCCCATACCTTTGACCCAGTTGATCAGTTTATACTGCCCTCACTGAGCACCTGCAACCTTGGGCTGCTGTGTTCTCTGTGTTTTGTCTCCCTGTTCCTGCCTGTTGGCGTCAGCTGATAGAGGTGTTATAGTGCTTTATCTTGTTATGCACTATGTTGATTATTCTCTCAGAACTAGCTAAATACATGGGTCTGGGGTAGAGATCTTCAGAATTGGTTTGGCAACCGCCGTGTCACCTGGTGGTGGCAGCAGCACATGTCTTGTCAGTTCTCCGGCCGTTAACTCCAAATAAACCATCAGTGTTTGCCATTACAGTTCCAGCTCTCCCTGTGTCTCTCTGAGTTTTGTCTCCATTGCTTAAGAAGTTTCCAACACATTACTACTAGCTTTAGGTGCATAGTGCTACATGTTTCTCTACTGTCTGCCTTGGTTCATTTCCCTAGAGGGATATGCAGTGTGTTGTCAGCGGGCTTTCCAAATCTCCATACTTGGCCCTCTTGTTTCGGCCTCTCTGTTGATGTTTTGCGTTCCCCTGCAGGTCCTCCCTCACTGAGCAGGCAGAGAGAGGTGACCGTGCCCCTGCGTCTCCCCAACCTCCTGCATCCGAAAACCACTTCCTGCCCGCCCTCCCTCATCACCTCCAAGACACCACAGAGTTCCCCACTCCTCCTCCCACACCCCCGGAGAGACACTCACCTGAAGGAACTCCACCTGCTTCTCCCTGCTTTCCTCCCCCTCCTCCTCCAGCCCTTGCCTCCCCTCCTGTAGCTCCTGTTTCCCAGAGTGAGGACCCTTGCCCTGCCTCTGAACCCTGCCACCCTCCTTTAAGGTATGAACATGAGCTCTGCCTGACTGTCAGCTGACTGTACTTTTCTGTGTTTAAAAATGTGTGTCCAATGTGTTTCTTTTATGACCCTGCTCTGCTTTGTTTGTAATGCCTCACATACGATTTGTCCCGTGTTAATTATAGTCCCTTTAGCCTGTTTGACGAAAAGTAGCCATGTCCTTATCCTTTCAAGCCCAATTCAGGTCAAATTACAGCATTAAATGGACATCTGGCACACTGAATAACCTGTTTGATGTACTCAGGGCTTCAGAACAGAGAGAGAGTTTACTGGAAATGCAATCACCCATTATGTTCCCTTTTTTTTGTTTCTTAAAGAAATAGTTTGTCATTCTAGGAGCTTATGTTTATTTTTTGCAGAGATGGTTGATATCATTCTCAAATTCTACATGGGAAATGCTAGGGCTTACAGGTGTTTAGCTTAGTTTAACATTTGGACACTTTTCTGTGTGGATGATACAAACATGATTTACATTTAAGTGAGTTTAAGGTAGCTGGAAGGTGGATGTAATCAGACAGAGCATTGCCATTCATGTCTACTTCAGGAACTCATAGTAAACAGGATTTTCTATGTATGAACTCAGTGGTTGAAAACTCACATGTATAATTGTGGTGTGTTATTGGTATAGCAAAAGCATCAGGCTGAAATGTTTACTTGTAGATGTTTTTAACATTACAGCATTAAGTATAGCACTTACACACCCACAACCACACAATATGTATTGGCATTTAAGCTGCTTGTGTATTACACTAGTGACTCATAACACTGATGCTGACATTTAAATGTTCTTATTATTTTGCTATCCACACAGCTTCCCTTCTCATAATAATCAACATTCCTCGAAAATCACACCAGGCTTTGCAATTTATCTCAAATACCTACTTTTAAAGAGGGAATGACTCAGCCACTTTGACAGTGCTTGCACTGTCAGTTACAACCAGCAGAGGGTGTTCTCCCTTCAGAGTGCAGTGTTCATGTTGTACGGCCAGCCTGTGTTTGCACCCTGCTGTATGAATGCTGCAGGTATAAGAAAGCAACACAGGGACACACACCTGCTCTCATGTATCTTCCTTAGCCTCAGTGTTGGATGGAAACAACTGTTTGGTTTCTGTGTAGATCATACATATTTTGCTTTTGACTTGATACTCTTTGGCTTTCTATTTGCCTCTGTTTCTAAGAGAACACCAGCATTTTGAGAAGGCAAGGCCAGCACATTTTTGTTATATTATTTATGATATCAGAGAGGACTGTTAGGTAGCGGTTAAAGAGGGGGAAGGGGGGGGGGCTTTCTGACTGGATTTCACACATTACTCTTGTTGCCTGCAGACACACAGGACCAGCTATGCCAAAACATGTGCAGGTGTTAATGGTTTCACTCTTGTTTAATTGTTTTAGAACAAAGCTACATGCAAAACAATGAGCAGTATAACATCACATTTTTACCATTAATAACGTAATGCATTTCCCGTGGAGCTCCTTGATGATTCATGGTATTAGATTATCTTCTTCAAGGGCCCTTCAGCTGGGCAAATGCTTGCCAGCATACGTCCTTGAATCCTCTTTCTAGTTGAAAATTGGCCCTTTTAAAATGTGATAATCAAAACGTTAGTCATCCAAAAACAAACACATACAAAGTGCTGAGTGATTAATTAAGAGTTGCATGAGTAAATTAAATCCCTTTTTATGAGATAAAAAACAACTCAAGGTTCTCCTCTGATGTTGATAATGATTCTTAATTATTCATCTATTAGTAACTCCCACACATTTTGAACTCATGCTTTCAGTCATGAACAAAGCTAACAATTGAGGAGCACATCAGATCTGGCTAGATTCACCTTTAAAAAATCAGCTCAACCCATATCCTTAATTGTGATTATGTATACAGCATTCTCTGTCTTATATTTGACAGTACATATAAACCAATGCATTTTAAATATTTAACAAACTAACTCTCTTGACTTGTGCTTGTGACAAACATGTTCTCATTATTATCTCATCTACAACACATGTCAGTGATTAAGATAATTTGTTGATGGGTATCATAAGGTTTCCAATTTAAGTTCCCTGATTACTCCATTGATCTATTATCATCGACTTTGTAGATACAAAGAGAAACAATATCACATGATTTAAAAATGTATTATTAGGATGTACTTTGAATTAGAGATGCCAGCGATTATTCGATTTTTCTAATATTCGTTACAGTCTCCATAATCGAAAATTATTTTTAAAATTCGATTTTATTTATATATTTTTTTATTATTATTTATGTTTTTCTTTTTTTTCCTGGCTTAGTTTCAACCAAAATATATCGGTCGGCGAATAATCGATTAATATTCGCCAGGGCTGTCCGATTTTCGAATTTGATCATGGTCAGTTTCTGGCATCCCTGCTTTGAATGCACACAGATGACGTTTAAGAGTGAATGTTTTTGAGAAACAGCCTCTGGGAATTCATCCCCTCTGGGATTGTTTATGGGAGCGATGCAGCCTTTTCTTGGCAAACAAGGAACAAAGCTCCAGGCTCTTACTCTGCCTGATCATCAGATGTTCAGAACTGATCACGGCCCAGGGTGTTGTCATAGATATCTATAATACAAATATCTATAATACAGATAACTATAAATAACCAGGATTACTTAAAACATGTATTTAAACAGTATGCAACTTGCAGAGCTTTTTTAACCACCCACAAAGACCTGTGGATAGATCTTGTGATTGCAGTAGCGTGCAATATTTGTCTTGCTTTTGTTGTTTAAATGATCTCAGATATTTGAGTTTAGCAGTGCCGAATTAAGGGGCATACTGTCTGTTTTCGTAGTTTAATTGGAGACTTTACCAGTGATTCAGACTCATAATTTAAATGTCTCGACTATCACAACTCATGTTTTACTTGAACAGTACTGAATATTGAGGTTATATTATTTTGTCTACGGAAATGCTTTGCCAATCTTTCCACTAAGCTTCAATCCACACCCACTACACCACAAATGGTTCCATCACATTCTGCTCAGTAGCATGCACTGTTATATTCAATCCCCCTTGCAGGCTACACATATTTTAAATCTAGTGATTCTGATTCCTTTGGAGCGCTGTTATGAATCTTTCAGAAATAACTGCCACAGCCATCTCTTCCAGTGCCTGAGTTCGTTGAATTTTTTATTTCTTACTTTTCTTCAGTCTGCAGTTGGAACAGCAGTGCAAGGCCAGACTCTTAAAGTAGCGACACAGAGAGGATGTTATTGTCAGCCATA
The DNA here is from genome assembly GCF_902827175.1 of Gymnodraco acuticeps. Lineage (NCBI taxonomy): Eukaryota > Metazoa > Chordata > Actinopteri > Perciformes > Bathydraconidae > Gymnodraco > Gymnodraco acuticeps. The sequence goes on along the minus strand of NW_022989803.1, from coordinate 178,501 downwards.
CAATAGGGTAGGAATTTGTACTTCACACTTACATTCTTTGCTGCCCTAGATACATCTTTGGGTTGGTATGGGGGTGGTGATGGCAGAAGAAATCAATATTTTTAGGGGTGTATGTTGGGCGTTGTGAGTGGGCAGCTATTTACTTGTCCCCTTGGGCTGTAAAACATCGACCAACAGGCCCATCCGAGACTAGAACACATCGATATTCTTTGTGAACACAAGTTAATGGACTCCATGTTTACATGAAAACACTGCCCCTTTTTAAACGAGTTGTTAGTCTAGGCATGATCACTGGGTTTAGTGTTCTACATGTTACAGTGGAGATTCTGTGTCTTTAGGCCACAGGCGGAGACACTTCACCTGAAACCTGTGTACAGAAAGTTTGTGCGACTTCAATTGCTCCAGGCTGGATCTGCTATTGTGGCGAGGCCTCATTCCCTCACTTTCCCATGAGTGTACAATGGATTAATTCTTCTCATATTTCCAATGCCTCTCTTTCCCATCGTTCCTTGACTTATGATGGGAAATTTGAAGAACCTGCTCTTATTTCCATCCCACAGGACGCATTCCCTGCCCCTGTCCCACACACACAGCCGACAGAATAAATAAAAGGAAAAATTGCACAACATGTCTAGACAGAATATCATTATTGCTCTTCTGGTCTTTGATACAATTCATGGTTTGATGAGAGTGCCAGTAAATTAGATCACCAACCATGCACGCTGTCCAGGGATTTAATCCCAGAGACTGAATTCATTTAGAAATGTAGCATATGTTCATATCTCTTAAGCCACGAATGACACCTCTGAATTAAGCTTTTATGCTCAAATGTGTGCTTATGTCTAACATGTTGATGTGTTATCATAATTCTCCTTTAACATGTAATATAGGATTTTAAAGTTGGAGTTATTTTGGTCTAATATTGTCTGTTTTGTGAATGCAGGCTGGTAGAAAGACTTGCTTGAATGAAAGAGAACATAATAGGGTCAGATTTGAATAGTACACACCAATACTCGTTTCTCAGAGTCTATTGTTTACCTCAGGCTTCACTCTGGTTGGCCACGCTGAGTGCTGGAAGCTTCCATTGTGTGAAAAGGAGGCACACACATGACATTTTCACTGGGCAAGTCACTGGGTGAGAGATGGGGGAAGACAGGCAGGCTGGCCATGTACTGTTGCCATAGGAGGGTGTCAGAAGGGGGCCGACAATGTGAAAGAGAAAGCCCCTGCTCGTCAGTGGGGTTTTTGGGGGGTCTGCTATTCTTTGGCTCGTGGTAGCGGATGAGAAAAAAGCTGCTTGTCTTTTTAAAGGCACAGGAGGCTGGAGTCAGGGGAGAGAGTGGAGGGGGGAGGAGGCAGTGAGAGCAGCAACACAGCTCAGCAATATCAGAAGCAAAACACAGAGGAGGTACCTCATGCAAGACGGCAAGAAAGCAGGATTGTTATTTCATCCTTTTTGTTTTGGATTATTCTCTTTTTGGCATTTTTGCTCTTAGGGATTGCATTCCTTCTGGTGTTGCATCATTTTACCACCAAATGAGGAATATTCCGGGAAGCAGCACCGGCTCAGGGATGCTGTGCAGACAGTGAGGAGCCTTTAATCATCCGCTGCTTTGCTCCTGATGTGAGCGACTCATCCTCTGCACTGCAGCACAGCAACGCTCAGCCGCCGCTCACCTCCACGGACGCAGGCTGCCTGCCTCCTCGGCAACAACAGCGACAGGAGAGGTTGTTTTGGAGGGAAGGGGGGAGGAGGAGGGTGGATGTGGAGGGTGGCTGGAAAACAGGAGCAGGCAGGGGGGGCAGAGCTAGGTGAGAATGGGAGCCAACGAGTCCATGGATCAAGGAGAGACCCCCTCTCTCTCTCAAGAACACATGTGAGTGTGACTCCACCGCCTCAGTGTTCTGTCGGTAAACATGCAGAGGTGTGATCAAAAACAAGAAAATCACTTCATTTAACAAAAGGTCAAAAGGCAGCTCCAAGTGCTTCCTCTTTTCTGTCATGTTTATTTAATCATGGCTTTAAATTGGCCGTCCATGCAACATATTTTTCATTGTGCATGCAGGGGGATTTCTTATGCAGAATGCAGTCACCTGTGAGTAAAAGTCTGCTCGCCATGTTGTTATATACTGTTGCAGGATGAAGCCCGACACATATCTCTTCTTCAGTGTTTAATACATCTTTTGCGTCCCCATCTATATCTTTCCATGCAAACACCCATAAAATCCACTTAATTCCAATTTGACGTACTGAGCACGTCATTGTTGTTGTGTGCTTTTGTGATGTAAATAGTACGGATGAGACAATGTGAGCATGTGCACAGACACATGTGCTTGAGTGTGCCTCGGATACAGTACTGTGTGTGTTTGAGAAAGATGGTAGTGCTTCAGCAGAGCCTGTGGGAACCAGAATCAGGCGATGAGTGCAGGAGGAGCCGCTGGGAGGCAGGTGGGGAGATGTTTTGTTCTGTGTGATGGAGGACAGGACTATAGAAGCAAGACTAGTGTTGAAATAGAACGCGCTGTGTGGGGGGTGGAAGAAGATAACTCAGGAATAACTGTGGATCAGAGAAAGAGTTAGAGAGGGAGTGAGACCGAGCAAGAGTGCTCCACTTTGCTGTTTTATTTATATCTCAGACATACCACTGCACAGGGGGAGAAGAATCAGGGGAAGCAGAGGAGAGGGATAAGGGGGAAAGAGTGACTGTATGTGTGTGTGTGCTGTATTGCAGACATTAATGATTTATAGCATAATACATAAGTCATTTTTCTTCTCCAAGCTCTGATAAATTCAGAACTCAGAGGACGGAGTACTGGTTAAACTCCCTTAGTTGTGCAACAAAGGCAAAAGCAGTTATAGTATATAAAGCATTCGCACATCAACATGTTAGGCACCAAACCAAAATAAATGAGTGCTTAAAGGTGGGGTAGGTAAGTTTGAGAAACCGGCTCGAGATACACTTTTTGTTATGTTTCATGGAATGCTCTTAACATCCCGATAGCAATGAATATCTTAAGTGCTTTGACAAAAAATCCATTAAAAAAATGTCATCTGTGGAAGTCGTAGTACTGTAAAAAGCACGACCAATCATTTTAGCCGGCCCGGCTAAAATAACTGGATGGCCTACCTGCCTGTCAGCCTTCCATCTGTGCGCAAACTTATCTCGTTCCCTCATTGGTCATGTGCGCGTTCGTGTGTGTTGGAGGAGGGGCTCTGTAAGGAAGTAGCAGATTTCTTCCGGCTGTGTATTTTCAAATTCTAGCGCACTCGAGCTGGTTTCTCCAAAATTACCTACCCCACCTTTAAGCAAATTCATTTCCATTATATTCTGAAATCTTAAACTAGTGAGAACTTTGTTTTGTGTCTGCATTGGTGAGGGTTGGGATATTACTGAATGAACCCAGCATCTGATCTCATTTTTTAAATGGATATTGTAACCCCCTCCTTGCTGGTGCTCTGTCTCACAGACCTGGCCTGTTGTTGGTTAGTGAGCCATCTGCTTGTGAAGTCTCAGATTAGGCTCACTGAGGTATTACACATGGACATAATCTTAGTCTGACACTCTGTTCTCTCAATTGCTTCTTTGTTTTGAGACTGATTGGATTTTAAAGGGACACCAGATTTGAGAGCTGACATCAGTCTGGATGGAGCTCAGCTGAGAGACTCTGTTTATATGACCTGCAGAAGCCGGTGCAGAGTGATTCTCCATAAGATTTCATTTCCTGAAGTTGAAGAACACAAGAGCCACTATGTGCTCTTTTTCCATTACAACGTTTTCCCCCTGCATGCTGGCTCACCACATCACATGTGTGGAGAAACTGGACAGGCTCTTGTAAAATAAAAATAGGTTGTGATGTTTCACTATGATGTCATGCTTTAGATTCAGACACTCCACGGGATTGAAGCACAGGAGCTCCCTCTGTTGGTGTCTTTAGTTCCAGTTCATACACTGGTTATGGTGTCATGAGGGACAGACTCTTGGTATAGCCTGTTATATATCATATGATTTTACTCTCTTCCTTATTTAAAAAAAAATATATATATATACATTTACAGTTACTATCATAGAATGAACATTTTTGGTGTAAAATGTTTAGTTCCAGGTATTTTCATGTTTATACTGCAAAACAATGTTTCTTTCTAGGATAGAAAACTTGTATTTATACACTAAAATAGGGGTTAAAACTCCCACCTAAACCCCCTTAAATCAGCAGTTATTTTATCTTTTCAACCCCAACAGTAGTAAAAGTGTTACTTTATTTATTAAGTGGAAATTATGTTGGTTAATTTATAAATCCTAGTTCAGTCGGTGACATACATGTATGATAAGGCAAAGCATGTGAACAATTAATAGTGTATTGAATTGCTACATAGACCATTTTACTTAACTGCTTTTTTTTGTTGCTTTTTTTGTTGTTGCTTTTTGTCTGACAGACAATCAGTAGATCCTTTAATGCCCAAAATGATATCATAAGATCACAAATCAACATGATATAGAAAGCTCCCAAGAAATGAAGAGATATCATGTTGGTTCTTGGATGATTGTAGAAATGGAGCAACAAAGAGGGTGCCAGGCAATTAAAGGGACAGTAGCATTGGAACGGAAAAAAAAGATAGATGATTGGAGTGCAGATGGAGAGAGTTTTGATGAAGATGGTGCAGCTAATCCATTGAGGCTAATCACACAGCTGCTTTGAGCTAATCACATTTAGTCCCTCCTAAATTCTGTAATCAAATCTTTACAAAGAGCAGATAAGTGCTTGCTTTGCATATCCAACACCTTAATTTTTGGGAAGAATGTATATAGATATATCTATATACATATATATATATATATATATCTATATATATATATAGCAGGTGGTGTTAGGTTTTCTTGTCAGTGTAGCCCAGTTCCACTTCTTCCCCGGGGATGGCGCTGGCTCTCCCTCCAGCACAGTGAAAGCTGTTTCGACAGGCCGAGTTATATTTTAGACACGTCTGGCTGTCTGAAGTGCAGCGTCTCCCTGCCCCGCTCACGCTGCAGAGATCCTGTCTCCAGGCAGTCATCTCCGCCTGTGAGAGGCTGCTACTCACTGCTGCTCTCTTTGTTTCTATTCGCCCCCATACCCTGACTGCTCACCCACTCAGCGCTGCTTTTCCTCTTTCTATTTATTGTCTGCATCCAGAACAGACAAAAGCTGCTGATAAACCACAGGAGATATTCCGAGATTGATTTTATTCAACCTTTTCATTCACTCATTTCATTGTATGATTTGTTTTAAATGAATACCAAATATCAATATCAAGCATTGTGAGAGGAACAAAAAAGGTAGAATAAACACTATTTTTTCTTGCTTTCACCAAAATGATATTCATGAATAATGCTTATGCAGCAGCGACTTGCGTCATTTTCAATGTGCATTTATTTGTTTTCAATATCATATAACACGTCACTGTACCACGTGAGGCAAGCCTCAGTGTGTGTGTGTTAGACTGTGAGCCTCCAACGTGTTTCCTGCCAGCGTGGAACATATGGCGGCGGGAGCAACCTTCTGTTACCATAGCAACACAGTGTTGCAGTCACGTGAAAGATATCCTCTGCAAGGACGGAACGTTGAAATTAGACCCAATTTCCTTATTATATCACTGTATTAAGTTCTATTTACAATCATCCTATGAACAAATTATATATATATATATTTACATTTGAATACCACACATTACAACTAAATCTCCAGAGAGCTGAATTTCTTACAGCTCTTTTGATTCTCTGTAAGTGGGTCCTGTCCTTGGAGCTGTCTGTGTCACTGCCTGTCCGACCATGTGACACTATGGTCCTGGTTTCCAGTGAAGGATCCAGATGGATCTCCAGGCAGACCAGTCTGATCCTGCTGGGACACACTGGGCCCTCACAGAGATTACAGCTCTGGCTCTCTTCTTTACTATGTGCTCTAATGTCTGCATCACACACTACCCAAAGTATTGCTAGTGCTTTTGCTTCATTTGGGTTAGGGTTAGGGTTAGATTATTTCACTTTGTATAGAAAAATGTGATTAACAGGCTTCTCATATCATTTAGACCCTGTTGGAGCTTGTGTAGTCTATATCATTTCACAGCAAATTACATTGGGGCTTAAGTAAACGTGTTACTCCTGCCATAGTGTTGACTTAGATACGCCTCCATCTCTGCTGTGATATGACCCCAGGGAAAGTCGACATATTGACCATGACAGCAAAAGACAATTATTACAAGCCAGCCACCTCAATCAGATAAGTGGGAATTGTATTGCATCGGCAGAATTGATGGCGTGATGGTGTTATAGGCCCCCCATGTCTTTTGTACTACTGGCTTTTATTTGATCCATGTATGCGTGCACATGTTTGACAAATGACCCCCAAAGGATGCTGAATGGCTTCAACAATGCCTTGAGCTAAATCCATATAGATGAGCTAAATCAATATAGTGTGCAGACATAGAGGTGTCATTTAACCGTGGGGGTCCCTGTCTCTTCTACCATCTAGGCTCTTGTATTTGTGAAAGGATCCACAATAAGGACACAGTTTACTCTAGTCATGACATTTTCCTTACCATTTTATATGGACATTATGAAACACTCATTTGAATCATACTGTCAAAGGATGTGTTGGTGAAGCCATCGCCTGCACATGCACACACTAATATAATTTCAGGATTCAGTATTATCAAAAGAAAGGAGGTTTCTTCAGTTTCAGTGTGTCTGTATGAATGACCCATTTGTACACAGCAATTTAAACGCATTAAACATTAAGGGACATGATATTCATTTGGTGAAGTACTGGTAAATGGTAAATGTATGGCTGGTGGGCAATAGGGTGCCGTGTCTTCTCGGTGGATACAGCCAAGTAGTTCAGGAGCAAGACATGTAGAGGGAGGGAGGAAACTGGAGGGAGAGCAAGAGAGAGAGCATGAGAGGAAGAGAGAGAAAGGGGGGAGAGAATATACAGTATGCAGGCAGTGGGCTTCTGCAGCCAGTCTCATTTAGATTGGGAGGCATCATTACCTACTGGTGAGGAGAGGAGAGGAGACAGACTGATAGGGCTGCAATAGACAAAGAGCAGCATGAAAGAAATAAGATTGTAGATTAGAAACAAAGAGATATTAAAATACAGAGGAAACGAGGAAAAAAATAGGGAAGATTGGAACTGGTGGTCTTTTAGTCATCATCTGAGGAAGAGGCGGTGGGCGTCTACCTGTGTGTCAGGCAGCAGCATCGTTGTGCGGAGAGGAGTAGCCGGTCATGGCAGTGAGTACGTGGCAGGCTCTGTCTCCACTGCAGTGGGCTCGCTGGGGCTGGGACACACTGCTGGGTGGGGCATCAGACGGTGACAGCCCGGGCTCTGATCCCGGTCTGGGGCTCCTACGGAGTTTCTCCTGGAGCTCACAACATGACCGCAGGATCAGGGATGCTTTGGAGCCGATCAGACAGAGGTGAGACAGGCTGCAGGCTGAGGCGACATATTGCCAGGTTATACATTGATCAGTGGAGCACCGACCTACGTAGTCCGGTTTTCTGGAGGGCTTTGCTTTGTGTGTATGTGTAATGCTGAGAATAATCAATACAGAATAACGGTGTGATTTCTTTTACAGCCTATCTTGCAGAAAATAGTAATTGCTCTGTTTTCCACTCGGTTTTCCCCTCAGTCCCCCTCCCTACTCTGTGTAACCTTTAGGTGGACTTGTATGGGTGTTGCATGAGTGTGTTGAGGTGGAGTTATTCAGTGTCTCAGTTGTGTCATTATCTGTCATCTCACTGCAGATTCAGTGTTTTCATTTGTAGACATTACAGTTTACAAAAAAAGAAAACACTAACACATACCAGCACAGGGATTATTTTCTTCACATACATGTAATTGCACCTGCCTCCAACCTGATACCGACAACAACAAAATGGATCACTTATTTAAATCATATATTGCACTCAATAATAATATTCACACTGCTTTCTTGGGAAATAAAAGTATCCTTCGTGATGTCCTGTTTCTGAAGGAGAGAAGTTATGATCACCCTCGCATGGCGTCACTGACTCTGAGTCATTACAGTTCAAGTGATATCAGTCTGATGTATACTCATCTTCTATTATAGGAGTTCAGACTCTGATGGGGCGTTTGAGACCCCTGAAGCCACAACTCCAGTGAAGACTGTTCATCCTATAGATCCCCAAACCCAGCAAACATCCAATGAAAAAGGTAGAGTAAGAAAATGTTGCCATGATGTGTGCAAAGCTCTTCTACAGTATGATGCTCTGGTACACCGCCATAAATATGCAGGTGTAAGACAGGCTGTGTGCACCATCTAGTGGAATAAAGCAGTATTCATTGGATGTGTTAAAAAAAAGTCAGCTACAGCTTTTGTCTACACGAAGGCTTCCTGTTTCAAGTCTCAATCTAACACATAAGCAAGTTCAAACTTATCATTATACCAGTTTCACTCAATTTGGATGTTATGCTTTATAGCAGCTAAAAGCTCTTTACGTTACGTCTCTCCATCTTTTGCAGTAGCAGACTCCTCAGTCAGTGATCCTGCCTCTGAGTTGCCCTCAGCTGATGCAACATGCCATTCCCCGTGTACTGTATTTGATGAGGACCGGCCCATTGCAGCCAGTGGCCAATACAACATTGAGGTTTCTGCTCTTACCCGTTCACTCAGCCTCCAAGGAGGAGAACTAGACAGTGCTGGTCTGTCGGACGGATCATCGGTGGAAGGCTTCCGTCTACATTCTGAATCCTTTAGCGTAGGTACAGAGAGCGCACCAGGGACGCTCCGCAGGCCCAAGAAAGTCCGTTCTGGGTCTTTGAAGAAGAAGCCTCTTCTCAGGCAGAACTCCAACCCAGAGAGTCCGAGGCCAGCCTCATCCAGCAGCACCACGGAGATCAAGAACCGGGCAACACCTCGTACTGCCAGCCCTCTCCAGCCTCAGGAGGAAGCCGAGGGAGGGTCTGCAACCCCGAGCCCCGGAGGAACCCTCCGCAGAACCAGGAAGAACCGTGTGGAGACTCCACCTCCCCTGCCGGAGGAGACCAATCATACGAGCCAAGAGGAGAGCCTTATTATCCCTGCCTTACCTTTGTGCCAGGAGGAGATCCCTCTCCCGGGCAGTCCAGCAGGTAGAGACGAATCCCCCATCCCCCCTACTACCTCCTACAAATGGGATCCAGATAATTTTGAGAGCATTGACCCATTCAATACTGGAGGAAGTAAAGTTGCCAATTCCCCCGTTCTTGGTCGTAAAGGTCCTGTGTGTGCTCCTATAGCCCCCCCTCCAGAGAGTCCCTCTGTATCTGCTGTGGAGCCGTGTCCACCAGCTCCTCTTGAAAAGTCGATCACAAACCCTGAAGAGCAACCCATCGTCCCCAACCGTCAGTCAGTAAGGCTGGAGTTTGACTACTCTGAGGAGGGCTGTGAGGCGACCCCTCCCCCGCCTAAGAAATTGGGCAAGAAGCCTGGTGGGAAGATGCCTCTGAGGAAACCAAGGCTGGGGCTGAAGAAAGCCCCTCCGGTTAAGACGGAGCAGCTGGACAACGATCTTACAGCAACACACAATGGCAACGAGGAGGATATCCCTGTTCCTGCAGTCTCTTACAAGTTTGACTCTGACAAGTGGGAAGATCCCAACTTCAACCCATTTACTACTAAGAAAGGCATCCCCAACTCACCCAAACTATCAAGACCCTCCTTTGACTCCAATAACTTTGATGACTCTGCAGACCCTTTCAAATCGTCCAATAAGATGGCCGACTCCCCTCCTACGGCCTCCGCCTCCTTTGAACTGTCATCCAATGACTTTGACAATGAAATTGACAATGACAACATTGGGGAACTGGAGGACCAAAATCTAAACAAACCTGCCAAGAAGAAGAAAACTCCTATCAAATCGTAAGTTAACAGTTTATTACACAAGGGCCGTACATGGGAGAGTCCACACGAAATTGCAGAACAATGTATGTGTGGGAACGTCTGCTTCTCTGTAGGTGAGGTTAGTCTGTGTTTGTACGTGGTTCTCTTGTCTATTATGTCTCTGTCTGCCTCTCTGTCACCTTTGTCTGTGTATTCTCATATGTCACAGGAAGTCCAGGGGTGTGTCTTCTCTATGTTGTTTGTTGTAAGTACAGGGACAACACAACCATCCATCCCTTTTTGACCCTCAATTCCATGTGACTTATTTAAAAGCAGCATGTTGCCCTGATGTTCCTCTTCATATTAACAGAGACATCATAATCCCTTGAGCCCATGATCAAACAATTCATTTAAACAGTTTTAATCCTGCCCATTTTTTTTAACTGTGGGACACATGTATGGTAAAAACATCATTGTATAATTAGTACACACACACACACACACACACACACACACGCACACACGCACACGCACACGCACACGCACACGCACACGCACACACACACACACACACACACAATACCATTTACAGTTAACAAAAGTCCAATGTTGTATTACCATGGGTGTGGTCAGCAGTGTTAAAGGCTTAAAATGCTTCTTCCAATAGAGGTCACTGCAACAGATTGCAATAATATGCATAACTTAAAAACACATGGAGATATGCCTTTACGTTTTTTTTCTGCCTTCATCGGTCGGTTGTCAAAACATTTACACGGAATTCATGTTTTCTTTCAGAACGTACTCCAAAGTGTAAATATTGGAACAAATTCAGTTTAATGGAAAACATGTTATTATTATCTTTTTCTACTGAAGCCGACAAAATACCTTGTATCTCTTTTTTATAGATCAGTGTTTACTGATATGCCACTGTGTCACATCCACAAGTATGTATCAGGAAGGGCTTGTGCTCCCTCTTGTGTTCATTGTCGGCTATTGTTGAGAAAAGCTTTACAATATAATAATGATAATACTTTAATAGATATATATCAAATCAAATCAAATCAAGTTTTATTTATATAGCACATTTATAAACGATTTTTTGTCGAGCCAAAGTGCTGTACATAAAATAAAAATAGCCTACAGTAGAGACACTATACAGCAAATACAACAGCACAGATTGTTCAGAATATCAGTATGAGAAAAACGACACCCTCTATCCTTAGACCCTCACATCGTACAAGGAAAAACTTCCAGAGAAAATCCCACAGTTTAAGGGGGAAAAATGGGAGAAACCTCAGGGAGAGCAACAGAGGAGGGATCCCTCTCCCAGGACGGACAGACGTGCAATAGATGCCGTGTGTAAATCGAAGAGATAATACATTTTACAGCATATAGACCGAATGTTAGGAAATGCATGTGTCTGTAATAAGAAGATGAATCCACGAGGATGTCAGCTACAATCCTGTGGAAGCCATCAGGGAAGCAGCATGACGAGACCCAAGGCAGGACCGCAGAGACAGGTTCAGCCACGACCCGAAGTGCACGACTTAATCCAGAACTCAGGATAGAGTATCCAAGACACAGGACTACAGCAAGAGGATCAGCCTCGACTCCGGTTCCCGGCGTATAGATACAAAACAAGAAAAAAGATTTAAAAAAGATATAACGTTTTTTAGGGTTATTGTCCCATTTATATTCAATCCTTATGAGTTCAGTTAGGAATGATATCCTTGATACAATGGGTAAACGTTTTTTTACTAGTGACACAGTGCTGCCCAGATATTCCAGATGTCTCTTAGAGTCGTTGATGATAAACAGGATAATGAATCATGATGGTTGTGGTTAATTGCAATCGAATAACTTTTTTACAAATCCTCTGAGAATCCATGTTTCACAGGATCTGTAAATTGAAAACTGAGGTAACAGAAAAAGTAAGAACCTTCAACTATCCACATCTACAGTAATCATCGCTAATTTGTGTGACAAGTAAACTCTTCATAACATAATATTCATTTCTCAATACTTCTGTGCACTAAATATAGATTCATCCCTTGTCACAATATGGCACTGTTCTGTTCATTTCAGCCACACACAGTAAGTGGTACTATTTCACATGATGGTAATGCTGCTCTATGGAAATATCCTGTCATTCATGCAAAAGCAGAACCAGTTTGTCATATTAGGATTTGCAATTATAAACATTTTACAATACTTGGTGTTAGACAGTGACTGTTGGATCTGATTAAAAGTTGTGTACTGAAGGCCCGGAGGGACTCTGGATCTTGATGATTGAACTTTTTTTTCTCAGTAACACTTTCAGAGTGAAGAGGTCGCCAAAGAAATCCTCATCTGAGCCATCCGAGGTGTGTACCTGATTCTTTATCTCTTTATGTACACTTGGCTCTCTCACTGTCTGGCTAAATGTTTTCCTTCTCCCATCTCACTGCTACCTCCTCTGTGTTGCAGGATCCTACACCAGATGAAACTCCCTCCCTCCACCCACAGGACGACCACGCCACAGATGAGGAGAAGCTGGCTTCCTCCACTAGTCATAAGTGGGCAGCCCTACACAACGTGGATGCAGATTTGAATTCTGAGCAGCAAGACTTCCCTCAGCCGAGCGACCTTTCGTCCTTTGTTAACGAGAACAGTCTTCCTGATCAGACTCCAGGTGAGGCTTAGCTGTCTGACTCTTTCGGATCTCTTTTTGTATCTCCAGCCACCTGCGTCCTGATAAATACTGACATAGATCAAAGCAGACTGCAGATAGGTGGTGTTCAAAATATATTAAAAGCTAAAACCATCATTTACAGTACAGCCACCTGCCAATTTCCTCTACATTAATTTAGCTACATTATTGATTTTTGTTCTGGCAGTGAAATAATATGGCCGAGTTCTCTACTGCCCTCTGTCCTCCAAAAGAGCCACCTCTTCCCTAAGGCTCTGTGGCGCAACCAATCTAGGTCAGAGAGGATATAATGAACAAACAGCCCTGCCTCAGCTTCTAAACCCATCAGTCCAGAGCTCAACACTGGCTAGATATGTCTCTCCATTTATTCCTCTGACTCTAAAACTTATTTTTGTCTTTCTGCATCAGTGCAAGACTATGAGATTGAGTATATGGAGAAGCTTGGCTCCGCTTCCCCCGTGAGTATTCTGTGTTATTTAAATAATTGTATGAAATATTTGCTGCTTTCTTTCTTTATACTTGTACTTTCTTTCTAAGTTGTAAAATGTGGACCTATATTTAAAAAAGTGTCTGCTTTATTTGCTTGTGTTTCATGTAGCCACTGTCTGTGAAGAAGCCGTCTTTGTACCTGAAGTTAGACTCCATTTCTGACAACTTACCCAAGAATAAGTGCGCAAATGGATCTGAACCCAGCTCCCCCTGCACTGGGTAAACACAACCTACTCATGTTTTATTTTTGTGTTGTAATTTGGCGGAAATGTCTACATTATATGTTCACTTTATAATGTAGGAAGTCTGACAGTGCAATGTTCAGTGCTTCACTTGTACAGTAGACTATGCATTGGGCTAACTAGAAACCAGAATGATTAAGATTGCATAATGCATACAGCTGCTTCAGCTCCGTTTTTCATTAACACTCTCATCCTTCATATACAGTAAATCACATGCCATGTCTCTCCCCTCTGGTTCTCCCTGTGAGCAGCAGTTTTGAGGAGATGGAGGCCCAGATAACAGCGGGTATGAAGACACCGGTGCTGAGCTCCCGGTCTGGTCCAGATGGCTCTGCTGGGGAAAAGGGCAGAAAGAGAGAGAACAAGGCGCTCAGCCGAACACAGAGCACAGAGAGGGATGAGCAGGTGAGCCGATCACTATTGTAAATATTCAAAACTCAGCGATCAGTTATCACACATGTTGTCATTTCTATGTCTTGTCCTCATCATGTTGGGACAGTTATGATTTTGTCACATTTATACCATGTCAATGTTTAGTCACATGGGGCAGATTGCAATAGGCTGTATTTCAGGCCTTGAATTAGCCCTCCAACATCAGTCATAGTGATTCTCATTAAAGCCCTGTCACTGTTAATAACACATAGCCAGTCCCCTACTGTAGCTTCCCAGCTTAAACTCAGTGACTCAGCTCCCAATGCTGCCACTCAAAAACTCAGCGCTTTGCTTTGCCATGCTGACCCCTACCCTCCTCCCCCACTCCTCCCGGTGCCCCTGTAGCCCCTTAGCCTGGGCCCTGTGGAGGCCCCTGCTCCTGTCCTGCCCATGCCCCTGTTAGACAGGCTGTCTGAGTGTGACGACCTCCTGCAGTACCTGGAGCCCAACCTGGCTGAGACCAACCCGACAGCATTCGCTCAAAAACTACAGGTGTGTTGACAGACCACTGATGACCCCTCTTTATGCCTCTGGTGGGCCCCCTCCACCCTGATTGTGTGTTTTTTTCACGTTACTCCCATTGTTTCACTTCACTACATCCAGCATTTTCATTTTCCCATAGATTGATGGTGTGTGAAATGTAGACGGCAAGTGTGTGCGCTCAACTCAAGTGTCTGTATGTTTTCCCTTTGCTCTCTCATCCTGGGGCCGCAACTCCCCTCCCTTACCCCCCAAAAAAATACCAATACCCCTCCCCCCACCCCCCATGTCTGCGGCCCAGGAGGAACTGGTGCTTGCTGCCCTGAGGATAGAGGCTCTGCAGATAGCCAAAAACATCTCACAGTGCCCCTCCCTCTCCACTGTAAACCCCCAGGTACTGCGCTGAGTGCTGCACCTGATGTATGCAAAGGGTGTGTGTGTGTGTGTGTGTGTGTGTGTGGTGTGTGTGTGTGTGTGTGTGTGTGTGTGTGTGTGTGTGTGTGTGTGTGTGGTGTGTGTGTGTGTTGTGTGTGTGTGTGTGTGTGTGTGTGTGTGTGTGTGTGTGTGTGTGTGTGTGTGTGTGTGTGTGTGTGTGTGTGTGTGTGTGTGTGTGTGTGTGTGTGTGTGTGTGTGTGTGTGTGTGTGTGTGTGTGTGTGTGTGTGTGTGTGGTGTGTGTGTGTGAGTGTAAAAGGAAAGAGCATCCTGAATGAGTTATTACGTACATGCAGGTGTGTGTGAGATGCACGTGTGCCTGGCTGTAGTGTGCGTGCATGAGTGTGTCTCAGCCTGCCTTTTCCCCTCCCCTTAAACACACCATTCTGAGTGTGAGTGTGATCCCATGGCCTTATCAACATTGTGGCTGCACAGCTACATATGCAGTCCTCCTCAATCCCCACATATGGAATCTCTAACATGGCTTTAAGCATCCAGCTCCCCCCCCCCCGACTAGCAGCGAGCTCCTCAGCTGTCTCCTGTTAGGCAACTTGCATGTTGCCTGTTTTTAAAAGCCTTACAATGGCATGAATGTGACTGGGATTGTCTCCTGATGGACTTTATATCAGCAGCCGAGGAATTGTAGGGATGTAACTGTCCCAGATGTGTTTGTTGATGCTTTGCTATCATCCGCCTAAATCCCAGTCACATTCTTGTATATTGAATTGGTCCTTTTTCCGGACTAACAGCACTTACAAACAGGTAGGTAGGTGTGAGTAGTTAGGGTAGAGTGTGATAATTGTGTTGGTTGGAGGGTTTATGCTGAAACAGCACATGCCTGGATATACGAATAGGGATTATTTTTTGCTTAGCTGATTTATGAACATTAAAAGAAAGTCAGTGTAAGAGCTGGAAGGAAGACGCTTCCTTCTCCACTTTGTCTCATGCTGTGTCCCACACATTTCACAGTCTAGACTAAAGAAACCCAGCACTCGGCGATGGAATATCAACGGTTCACCCTTACTTAAAGTAAGAGTATCATTATACCCCTTGATCCGCCCCCGTCCTATAATCCAACTACAGTGCAGTCCAAGTATTTGGTCATTTCATTGTTTTTGGCTCACTGCACAAGCACAATGGATTTGAAATAACTACGAGGTTACAGTGCTCAGGGGGAATGAAGTCGAACACGTCTACATTAGCTAAGAGTGTAGGAATCACAACACTTCAAAACTTAGTCGTCTACTTCCAATTTTAGACTGCTCAGAAAATAATAGGGCTTCATTTCCCACACTGCTCAAATACATATAGACTGCACTGTAAACTAACTCCTGTAGACCGCAAGTCAAAAAGTCTTAGACCTTTTATAAATTACTTTTTAGATTCCCTTAGTTGTACTTTGTACCTGTGAGCAAATGAGTCCAAGTTGTGTTATCTGTAGTTTTTAGTATCTCTTTTAGTCTTGAATAAATACATTTGCTGCTGGGTTGTTTTTGTGTTTGACTCGTCTATCTAGCCTATCCTTTTTTGTTCACATCAACTATTTTTTTTTCAAGTTGAAAGTTTACGTTTTTTGCCTATACAACACTGAAGTCCAATTACACATGGCGCCCAAAAGTGGGTAAAAAGTTACTGATCCAGGCAAGCCAAACAATTCTATTCGCTTTTCTGCATATTAGTGGATCTCCTTGTACCCTGTAAGCCCCCATAATTTTATCAAATCCTCCAAAAACCAGACTCTCTCAGAATAAACTTACAGTTTTTAGGGGACCAAAAGTGTTGGTGAGTTGTTGTCATTAGGTTGCAATGGTTACACAAACAGATGCATAAGATTTCGTTTTTAATTGTCTCTCAGTACACCTCAACATTTTATCCAAAGTCTTTCTGAAGATCAATCCTCTGGAATTTCTTGTTCCCTTCACATCATAGTCTTTGTATTTTTAAATAGTTGGCTAAATGCTGTAACAGGTTACACTTTGATTTCAGCCACAACAGGTAAGACCACAATGTTGTAATATGTTTTAACGGGAGAATAACATCTATTACCCATGCTGCCCAGTCCCCTTGCCCTATCCTCCCTCCCTCTGCTGTATCTGATGCAGTCCTTGCTGTATCAAATGCTGCCCTCCTTCCTGTGTGCCTTGCCTGGACCCAATCACATTCAAGCTTCTGCGATGAGCAGGTGATCATGACTGCTCAGCTGGGGGCAGCATCAGCCAAATCACTTGGCTAATACTGTAGAAATTAAGACTGTTTCATCCAATCATGTGGCAGCTGACCAAGTCTTCAGGAACATCACTAGTCTCCCTCATTTACATATTGTTTTTGCTGTGTGGTACATTTTGTTGTAGTTTGATGCTGCCTCGAAGATATTGTTCAGGAATGCGAGTGGGCCCAAGGGAGTACCATCTGTAGCTTAGTCTGGTTTATAACTGGTTATGTTTCCTTTCCTCTCCCGCATCTCCTTTGCTTCCTGGAAGCAGCACAGAGACATCTCGTCTGCGGTAGATAGCGGTGTGTCCAAGGACTCGCTGTACACCAGGACCAGCACCAACTACATCGAGGGGGAGAGTCCCCACCTCCCCAAAGAACTGGACCACTCGCTGGGAATTGCACGAGAAGAGGTGCCACATTTTTTTATTTTTGTCCTATGAGTAATACTGTATATATTTTGATTCTACTTCGCACACTTTACTTGACACTTTTGTTACTACCTCAGATTGTGACAAAGGAGAAAGAAGTGCTGGAATGGCAGAGAAAGTATGAAGACAGCCGACAGGAAGTGATGGAGATGAGGTAAGAAGTAGTATGTTGGGTTGTCATCCTTTACAACACAGTGAGGTCCCACACATACACTACACAATGTAGATTTAACACCTCCCCGTGTTTATGCTGGTACCGCGTCACCATGCTTAGTGTCTTCTACATAGACTCCACCCATCACTATTTAACCTTGTCA
Source organism: Gymnodraco acuticeps (assembly GCF_902827175.1). Taxonomy (NCBI): domain Eukaryota; kingdom Metazoa; phylum Chordata; class Actinopteri; order Perciformes; family Bathydraconidae; genus Gymnodraco; species Gymnodraco acuticeps. The sequence continues at coordinate 160,921 of NW_022989803.1, read as the reverse complement.
ATTGGTTTATCTCGCTTTAAGTGTAAAACACAACCATGGTTAACTGCAGAGTGGAGAGCCATCTGAGTCCTGCTATTAGCACGAGAGTTAATGGTGGAGAAAAGAGGAACCAATGATGTTTGTATATGATATTTGGCAACTTTTCATGACAAGATGTGTTAGTGGCTTTTGGTGTCCCTTTGGATTATACACCACCAACAGTCTGAGAACATCTTAAAACTTGGATCAACAAACTAACTCATATTAACGTCCAGAGAGGATTAATCTACAGTATGTCTGACAATGTGGGTTCAAGGAAATACCATACTAAGACCTTGTTCCCTGCCAGCAGGTGGTGGGTGTGGGTCCAGCTGGCTATTGCTCAGTTAGTGTTGAGCTTACTTCATTTGACTGATTAGGTTGGGGATAAGGATGGGCTAAGATGCTAAGGGAGAGGCGTGGCTAATCAATCCTCTTACCCTTTATCAACCTGCTTTTCCCAAAACATGACTTCCCATTGGGCCATGCTGCTACTGGGCTTGAAGTGTGGGGGAGCCTACATCTGCAATGCTTAGATGAAAACTGTATACACAGTGCAGATAAATAAAAGATACAGAGCTACTGATAGTTTTAGGTAATCAGATAATCTAAAGTTGTAGCCTGGATGACAGTTTTGTTTGTTTTCCTAAATTCTAAGAAGATATCTCTAAATAGCACATGTTTTACTTAAAGTGGGAACAGATAACTTTTCTACTTTTCATCACTAGCATTACCATATGATATTATTGTTGGTGCCGTAAAAACAGGGCACACTGTAGTTGTTGATTTTCTGAAATAGCCTAACAAAGCAAGAAAGAACTGTAAAACACCCATTAGTTGTTATAAGTAGGATTGTAGTAGACATTAAAAAGCAGTTTATTACTCAAAAAAACGAATCTACCCCCTCCTCCTCTCCCCGAAATGCTCTCTGGTAGGCAATGATGCAGTGTATATGTCTAGGGCTTTTATTGTGAAAGGGAGTTCAAAAATGTCTAGCAGACCAAATTGCATTCTAAAGAGCAGCTTAGAGGGAATCAATCTGAATGCAGATGGTGTCATATTCTACAGCATAAATGCCACTTTGTCTTTTCCATATAAAAAATTCCCAGCATATTAAGGCAATATCACAACCAGGTTCGATCATGTGGTTTTTCTTGCACGAACAGGCCGACAGACTGACATTTAAAAACATCTATACCCTGAGAAAATATGAGATACAGATTCAACCCCATCAATATATTGATGATCTGACGTTTTTTCATCCATAGGAGGATTGTTGCTGAGTATGAAAGGACGATTGCACAGATGATAGGTGAGTTCAATTTTCTATACAGATTTTGGGTTGCTTATAAAACCAGAGGATTGGTTTCAGGATATTGAACCCTTTGTCTCTCCATACTCTGCCCCTACTTTTTGCTGCCTTTGTTGTTGTTTTTTGCAATATACAAAATGTGTGCTCTACACTACATTGCAAATTATTCCAGAGAGATGTATTTTTTATAATCTGACACAAGCTATGTGCTTGCTTTTATGTTAGATTGATATAAAGTGAACCCTGATGTCATTAGAGTGGGAGGTATTCACCTTTTGCCCACACATGTCCAACTTTATTGGACTCATTAAATCTCGCAGCAGGTTCACTTTCCACATTATTCCTGCTCTCACCTACATCTTCTTCGCCACCTGAAGATTTAATTTCCGCTGCTGTCTAATTTAATTTTCTTCTATCATTAAAGCACTTCTCACAAAAGCCTCAATCTGTCGCCGCTCTTGTCTAACACTCGGCTCTCTCACGTGTCTTGCCCTCCCAGCTTGACTTAACACAGTCCCTTTTTTCTGTTCTGCTCTCATCTTTGCTTCCCTTTCTATTTGATAACCCTGACAGGCATGCCAGGTGAGTAATGCGGAATTGTCCTTCACTTGTTTGTGTCAGCTCACATCTCGCCACCCGTCCGTCAGAAAAGGGAGCAGATGTGCTCACTTTCTTCATCTCGTCCAGTGACATTTGTTTGTCCATTTTTGTTGCATTTCATCCTGTATATTGAGACTCTGTTTTTATTTTACTTTAGGAATAATCATATGATATTTACTTCATCCATTCCCTCAGTGGTTGATATTAAGTACATCATTACTTTGTTTTTTATATTATATGGCTGCAAAAGTCATTCTTCTCACGCTTGCGACAGGAAATGAAAGGGAAAGCTGGGTAGGTGGCTGAAATATTGTGTAAGGTTCATCATTTAATATTTAAGGGTATAGAAACAAGCTGCAAGGGTCAAGCTGCTAGCTCTGATAATATTGTTTACAGGTCTCTTTGTTTTTCCCATTGTTAACTGTTTTTGTTTGCATGCCACATATAGTGTAGTATTATATGCTATTAAATCATACTAACCCACACATTCATTTCGATATTCTGTCAAAAACAAAGTGTCTGTTTGTAAGTATTTGTGGGTATAACAAGTAACATGTAATGTACATGTGACCAGTACAGCTGGCTCTTCAGACAGATGATCTGATCTACAGTATGTTTGTGTGTGTCTGTCAGAGGATGACCAGAAAGAGAAGTCTCTGTCCCACCACACCATCCAGCAGCTGATCATGGAGAAGGACCAGGCCTTGTCCGACCTCAACTCTGTGGAAAAGTCTCTTGCCGACCTCTTCAGACGTTACGAGAAAATGAAAGATGTACTGGAGGGCTTCCGCAAGGTGACACAAATGATTCACAACTAAAGAGAATTATTAGGATCTGGCTTTGTAAGACATTTAGATTAACAGTACATTTGGTCAGTATTTAAAAAATGTTGTCACTCTTTTCAGAATGAGGAGGTTCTCAAGAAATGTGCTCAGGAGTATCTGTGCAGGGTCCGCAAGGAGGAGCAGCGCTATCAAGCCCTGAAGATTCATGCAGAGGAGAAACTAGACAGGTGAGTCCTAATATCTACAGTTGAATCCACCATGACCATGTTGTTTCCCCCAAAGAGAAAGCATCACAACACATTAAATACATACACTTAATCAATGACAAGAAGTAATATGTTTGGATATATGCCAATTTAATTAGCTGTTGCTATAGAATATATATAAGCCATTTCCATTTTGAAAGATTTATTCTGCATTGGCTTTACAAACACGAGGTTGCAGTCTCATAGGACCTGAAGCTTTCTCATAGTTAACTGAATAATTAATGTCGTTCTTGAAGATTTGACAATGTGACACCTTTCCCTACTTTCAAGTCTACTTCCAGTGATCAGCACCTCATCACAACCTTTAGTGTGAGTTATTTCTCTCGCATTCACTGTCCTTGTATTACTTGTGTGGTTCCAGGGCGAATTCTGACATAGCTCATGTACGTGCCAAGGCCATGCAGGAGCAGGCTGCCCATCAGGCCAGTCTGAGGAAGGAGCAGATGAAGGTGGACTCCCTGGAGCGCACCTTGGAGCAAAAGGTCAGTCAGAACTTCTCAATCCTGGGGCTTGAAGGGATGATAAAACCATGGGAAAATATTCATTAAAACAAGTATGTTAATGTTATTTTGACAATTGTTTTACAGAACAAAGAGATCGAGGAGTTAACAAAGATCTGCGACGAGCTGATCTCCAAGATGGGGAGGAGTTAGCGACCACATTGCCAAATCCCACAGAGAAGAAGACCAGTTGTGGGAAATAAACGACCTGGAAAATGAAGCTGATCCGTTGTTTTTACAACTCTTACCAAGGACTGATGGACATTAAGGCTAAAACGGCCAAAAGGGTTCAGTTCCTTCCTACTGATGTTGTGTATCCACGATCCACAGGAATGGCGTTCTCCTTTTAACTCTGTACATTTTGATGTGTCGGTGTATCGTTCTGTATCATGGGTCTGGTTTCAAGAATATGTAACATATCACTTATGAGCGTGTCTGTGCGTGTGAGTGCGTGTATGATAATGAGAAAGCAAGATCATTGTTTGTGATTTAAATTATCTATAATGATGTTGCCATGACAGCCACTGAGGGAGAAGACTGTTTACCCATTCCTGTTGTTTTCTCCTCTTGATAAGAGAGAAAGATAGACTTTGAAAAACAGATTTAGATTCATTTATAAAATGTTGATACACCACCAAGAGAACACAAACTATCCCAATAGCTTACTGCATGTGGGAGAGAACCTGTATTGTTATGTTTGTATATATTGTAGGAAATTCCAAATATAAAAAAAGATTCTTCTGCATTTTTGATAGTTATTCTGTCATCCTCGGCCCACTCTCCTCATGTCACCTTGTAGATATTTGTCATACTTGTAATAGCTTCCTTGACTATTTTTTGGGATTTTATTTTGATATAAAGCAAACTAATCGTGACCTTATTAAGTTGTGAGCAGGAGTCATTTAATTTTTTTATGGATATGTCCTAGTTCTGCTACGGCCGTTTTGTCACACTGAGGAGTAACTTCTGCACAGTTGCTGTACAGCATCTGCTTACAAAGTGCAATAAAAGATGGCAATACAGCACCCTGGGTCCACTGATGACATGTTTTCTATTAAATGTTGTTGACCTGGCATGACAAATGAAGAAATTCTGATTTGGTACAATACACCTATTTATCCACATATTGGTGTTTATGAGGAAAATGAATATAGAATTACTATCATTCTAGTTTTCTTCCAAAGTTGCTATGATTGAGTTAAATGAGGTTAAAAAAGATACCTGAAACTAATGGGTGAATGATTCCCCATGATTCTGATTAGCTCCAGAAATGTATTTGGGTTTTTCCTTGGCCCTTACTAGACCCTTTCAACAAGTTTCATGAAATAGGATCCAATATATCTTCTGGAAACCTTCTGTCCAACAGCTAAACAAAAAACAAACCAAAACAAAGTTACAACTTAATTGGCGGAGGTGGAAATTAAGCATCTTTCTCTCAAAGTTGCAGTAGTTGAATGAAAAAACCCACAGAGCAAGCCAGAAAATCAACGACTTCATAATCACACTTGAGTGAAAATAATAAAATATAAATAATAAATATGTTTATAAGCATTCAGTCAAAAAAATATTAAGAACATATTTTTGACAAGTAATTGACTTCATTTGACAAGGATTATGCATTGTTCAATAAAGTAACACTTTTATTATAGCAATATTTTTGACACAGATGTCTAACCTGAATTGATTCACTGCAATTGGAACTGTAATATCAAATATCTTAACCATCTCTATAGAATTATAGAATCTACATAAGCAGTTGTTGAAAAAATCTCACACAGGCAGACGTACCTCTCAGGGCAACCAATGGCAAATGAACCTGGGAAACTAAATGGCCACCTGTAGGGCCAAGTCAAAGTTCACAGATCAGGTAGTGCAGCAGGGACTGGAGCAGGTGAGACAGGGACAAGAAAGGGCTGATCTTCACTCAGGAGGTGTGGCTAGAGAACAGCAGTGAGGTGAGAGGTACAGGATGAAGGAAGAAGCAACGATTGACCACAGAGCTGTGGGTCCCAGCGGAGAGTCTGATAATCTCAGTCAGTGCAGGAGGGGATATTAGCTCATCTGATAGCTCAGATTTAGCTCCGGGGTCTTTAGGAACAAACAATCTGCTTTGCATTGTGAGATCAGAACCACGAGGACCGCCAACGCCATGAGAGCTGTCCACTTCTGTCCATTGCTCCTGCTTCCTCTGGTCCTGCTAGCAACCTACAGTAAGGATTTTAGTTTTTTTTTTATAGTTTTTGATATATACCCAGTCCTGTTCCCCTTTAGATCTCCCCTCTATTTTTTGTCTATCAGTCAGTTTGACTGCAGAACCTGGAGGTATCTCCCTCCAGGTATCCTTCTCCCTGGCCACTCTTGAATTTCCAAGAACAGTTTGCATTTGTTGTTTTTCTGTATTTCAGTGTTTTCTGAGAGACAGGAAAATAACTTACCAAGTTATTCTCAGACATGTCAGGAAATGTTGAACATAACAACATTTCAGTTTTTCAGAAAATGCCTTGTATGTGTTAAAGGACTTATACCTTCTAATGACACTTTTAATCCTGTCAACTTTGCTAAGTTGCTGTTATAATTACTTAGTTAGTTAATTCGTTTTTCCTTCCTTCAGTTTGTAATCTTCCTCTGTAACTAGCATGCAATCCTAACAGTTAATCTTTTAATAGGCCTGAAGACTAATGCTTGTAGCATGTGTGTAGAGTGGCTGTGCTGCGGGGATAGATTGGGGTCAACTATGAACAGCGGGGGGGTTTATTTGTCTTGTCAACAGGCACACACGAAGCAAAGCAATGAAACAAGTGTCTCAAATCCATATAATACAATTGTGCTTTTATCAGTTGAAGGGCTTCACAAATGAATAATTTAATTATTAGTCTCATGAAGTTGATTTGCTGATTTTAAGAGAAGATTTCACCTTTCTGGTCTAAAGCCTATCATGAAGAGACATAACACGTGTGGGGCTGAACGACTTCCTGTCCTTCTAGACATTATAATTGGCTGATAAAAGACAGTTTCAGGGATAAAGGATATGATTCTGATGGCCAAGACAATATGTTTAGGGTCCAGCTCGATTTGGTCCTCTTAGGAAGAAACATGAAAGGCTGTTTCTGAAGGGACATTTAAGAATTTAGAATGATGTAGGTTTTCAAAAGAAAGCTTTATAGTGATATTTTAAAGGTCAGTTCACTCTAGAGCTTTAAACATACATTTTAGAGTTTTAAAGTGGGCCTCTGAAGCTTTAGCTAAAGGTTAGAAAGATTTATTTTTAAATCCGAGTACACTTGTTTCATTCTTTGCTTGATTTAATGAAGACTTGTGTGAAGGAAGTGACTCATTGGGGCTCTCTCCTCACTTCTATCTCAATGTGGGACAAAGTCATGCATCCGAGTCACTGCGATGTGAGGTGTCTGTTTGCACACTCATCCAACACACTGTTCCTGCTGTGTTGATAAAGGGTAAAACACATTCAGTTAAGTCCCTGGTAAGCATTGAATGATCTTCACGAAAAGACTACAATTCATGATTAATGGAAATTATTTAGTTTGAGTTTGCCACAATGTAACTCAGTGAAATTACTCTTTTGGAAATTAAATTGCTGTCTGATGAGTTACCATGTTTAATGCTATCAACCCAGACCAAGATAAACTATGCTTTAGAGATCACTTAACTATTTTCTTTCAACACGCCATGAAGTTTTCATCGTCCTGCTTGAGTGTGTGCTGTAACAGTATTTATTTTCTGCTTCCTTCAGGTGAGGCTCTGCAATGTTATAGCTGTATGGGCTCCAATAACGACGACTGCAACCGGCAAGGCTCCAAAACGTGTCCCAGCTACTCTGATGCCTGCGCTGTGGTGGTGGGCCATGAAAGTGAGTCCAACAGTGACAGATAGTAACCTTTCTTTTACAAGCTCTTTTTCCCACCCATATTAGAGATACAAAAAGCTGTTTTTGTATAGGTGAGGTTGTGTGTTTAAGTGAGGACAGGCTGCTGTCTGAAGGCACATCCCAGCAGGTGGTCCAAGGCGTTTAAGGAAATGAAGAGCTTTGCTGCACCTACCTGATCAATATCCTTAATTAGGACTCCATGTGTGCAAGGCAATAAAACAATTTTCTTTCACAAACTCAATTCTGTTTTTAAATGTTTTAATCATAAGAAAGGGGCAATAGGAGATGTCCTTAAATGACAGATATTAGATACTCGTTTCCCTACATTCATGTATACTGGATACACACAGACAAATAACAAAATAAAGAAGGAAAGGGGTTTGTTCATGTAAATCAGCTGCTTCACCAGTGTAACTGAATTCTATTTCTGCCTTGTCAGGTGGGGTGATGAAGTCATGTTCCTACAAGTCTTTCTGTACTCAGGCCAACAGCCAGGGCTACAGAGCGCCAGGTGTCAGAGTTCACTGCTGCTACGGGGATGACTGCAATGTGACCAGTTTTGCCAACAGGCTGCCAGGACTCAACTACCTGCTGCTGATTCTGCCTCTGTTGTTCCACTGCGTTTTGCACTAGACCTACTGCTCAACTTCACCATGCCAACAATATCCACCTGTAAGACAAATGCCAACTGGTGTTGTTCTTATTTACTCCAAAAATGCCAAATAACCCTGCCTAATTGTATGCGTTATGCTTAACTACCATTCCACTCTTCTTTGATATACCTCATGTATCCAAATAAAAGCCTATACATCAAGCGGTTACTATATATATAAGCTTGAGGTGCTAAGTGTGACTGCATGAATTATACCATGTTGGATTGACTCCAAGCAGTACTGAAGTAGATTTACCTTTCAATGGATTTTACTAAGCCATTATCTAAGGATTCTAAGGGAAGGGCTGTTATACGCATAGATAATTTATTATTAGCTTTATATATTGATAAAGGAAGAGATGCTGTTCATCAGTTAGCTCAACCTGGTTAAATGCTCTGTACACAATGTGTGAAATTACTGTGAAAGGATTTTACACAACATGCATTTACGCCTGAATATCTCAGAAGCAGATGTTCCAGTATCTAAACATGGCCCTTAAGAGTTCAATCATCTGGTATGTTGTTACATCATTAGCCTTCTATCTGACGAGCATGCCACAACTGTGCTGTGCGAGATATGTTGAGGGTGGTGAGAAAACACTTCTCACACACAGCAAATCAACGTAAGCCTTACACACCCACAGGCAAGGTGTGTTACACCATTGAGGTTAATCCACTACGTTTGAAGATACTTAAAGAATTACTGAGTATAAACAGTATCTGTGACTTCTCACTGGAAGATGGCCTATAATCTAAATAGCAGCTCTTGTATATATCGTGCAGAATATTAAATAAAAAAAGAATGATGTCCATTTTATGAAGAATACTGTTTATTGTGTATTTTTATTTTTGCAAATATTTCTAGAGAACTAACATTAGGAAATGTTCCAACTTCAAAAATCATTAAATATAAAGAACCTTAAGATACTGTGCATGTATTTTTGTTACTGCGTGTACACTTCAGTCTGTACAGTATGTCATCATTTCAGCCCTAAAAACAACACTGACATATAAAACAAATCATTTAAATATTTTACAGCTTTTAACTTTTTCCTTCAGTAGAAGCTGCAGTAGGCTATTAATCTTGTGCGGAGGTGGAAGAAGTACTCTTATCTTGTACTTGGGTAAAAGTTGAAGTACCAGAGTGTAGGAATACTCTTTTACAAGTAAAAGTCCGGCATTCAAAATGTTACTCAAGTAAAAGTACAAAAGTATTGTGGTGGGAATTTATTGATCAAATGTGGATAGAGAATCAAACCATTCAGCTGTCTTTGTCGTATTTTATTTCTTGCAAGAAAGTTCAGTCAGTTATGAGGGGTGGTACAGGCCGTAATTCATTCTGGTCCTCTCACGCACATACATTTCCTTTTACATACATATATTTTCACTCTTACACACACACATTCTCCTTTTACATACATACATTTTCACTCTTACACACATACATTCTCCTTTTACATACATACATTTTCACTCTCACACACGTATATATTTACACTCACACATTCATACATTTTGCTCTCATATTATCATATTTCAATGCACACATTCATATATTGTCACTCACACATTCATGCATTTTTTTTTCATATTCATATATTTTAATGCTCATATTTATATATTTTGCTCTCATGCACATTCATTCAATGTTTACATTTAATATTATAAATAATATATGCATGTATGAAGACAATATATGTATGCAAGAGAAGAATGTATGTATGTATGAAGACAATGTATGTATGCAAGAGAAGAATGTATGTATGTATGAAGACAATATATGTATGCAAGAGAAGAATGCGCAGAAACGTATATTATCTGTCCTGGGATTGTTACAGTGAATACAAATTATAATCCATAAAATATCTTAAAACTGATGAGATAGTAGTGTTTTGTGAGTTGTTTGTACATAGGTCTGTGATTCACTATAGGGTTTCAGGTGTTTTTTAAAATGTATTTAAAAACATTTTTGTTCTTAAAAATGGCCTGTCCCCAGCCAAATTGGAGCGAGGGGTTTACATTTTTTAATTAGCTAAAACCTTTTATTTAAAAAAAACAAAACGTAATTAATAACACTTTTAACTTGTTATCTTTTACCACAGTTCATTGAAAACATTGAATAATGCTTACATTTGACCAAAAAATTGTGTTTTACAACAGTCCCCATGATTTTGGTCAGTCCGGTCACACTTCATAAAATACTCCATAAAAAATTGTGCAATTGATTGATTGATTGAAAAGTTTATTAACAGCTTGTATATTGGGTACAGTACAGTACAGCTCAAAACATACAATTGTTAAGGGGATGCAGACCAGAGAAAGACTTTCGTCTTGTTTACATCAGGGTCCCCCATTTCCAATTCATCATGTCATTTAAGACATATAAGACATATTTGACATACAGATGGCTTATTTACAATTTACATACAGGTGGTTTTTTACATACAGATTGCTTATTTACAATTTTCATTTTAAATTTCGTTCTAATGCATCCTAACCGGACATTTAAAACATACCAAGTCTACAGATATACAGTTAGTAACAGAGTCTAAAATGCGAGTATATACATAGATGGGGGGGGGGGGGAAGCTGTCCATTGAACGACAGGTTGAGATTTGTACCATTACCGGGGCCAGTTTTGCAATGCTCTCCCCCGAAGGTGCTCTTTAAGAGAGGTTTTGAAGGTAAGTATAGTTTTACTTTCCTTTACAGTTGTGGGAAGAACGTTCCACCTTGATGTGGCATAATTGCGAAACGTGTATTCCCCCTTTTTTGTGCCAAATCTGGGTTTCACATGATTTGTGGAGCTCCCTCTGGTGTTATGATCATGGTATTCCTTGACCTTTGGGAAGAATTTTGACATGTACATGGGTACCAGAGGTGTAGTGGATCTTGTAGACCAGGCCCATTGCAAGTAGCTGTACTCTGTCGTCTACTCTAAGCCATCCTAGGTTGTCAAAGTGGGCAGAGGTGAGGTGGGTATTTTGCGATGTTTGAAGTTTTATTTTTAGCGCCTTGGAGGTGCTATGGTACCATGACGTGCAAGCATAGTCATAGTACCCTTGAATGAGTGCTCCTGCCAGAGTTTTCAGGGTGTTTTTGTTTACCAGAGAGGAGATCCGGTATAGGAATCTAGTTCTTTGATTGACTTTTTTTATTACATTGGATGCCATTTTGTCACAGGACAGGTTTGCCTCAAGAATAGATCCTAGGTATGTAATTTCCTTCTTACTTGTGACAATAATGTCGCCCACTGCAACTGAGAAGTCGTCGGATTTGCTGAGATTATGTTTCGAACCGAAGAGAATGGACTCTGTTTTACCCAGGTGTAATGATAATTTATTATCGGCGAGCCAGGTGCAGATTCTGCCGAGCTCGGAGCTGAGGGTTTTTTCAACCTGCAACCTGCTCCTGTCAGAGACCAGCAGGGCTGAGTCGTCCGCGAACAGGAACAAGTTGCAGTCACATGCTGATGACATGTCATTTACATAAATTAGGAACAGTAACGGACCTAATATGCTTCCTTGTGGAACACCACAGCTCACTGGGAGGGGGGGGGACAGAGTACCGTTTACCTCCACCATCTGTTCTCTCCCCTCCAGGTAGGATTGCATCCAGCTCACCGATAGTTTATCAAAACCAATTGCTTTTAGCTTGTCAATCAGAATGGGGTGATTGACAGTGTCGAAAGCCTTTTGTAGGTCCAGCATCACCATGCCGCAGTACTTGCCCTCGTCCACCTCTTGTTTGATGTGGTCGCTCAAATAAAGAAGGCATGTGTCAGTGGAGTGGGATGTTCTAAAGCCAGATTGAAATTCATAGATTAGTTTATTTTCCGCGAGGTACTTTTCGACCTGTTCATATACTATTTTTTCCATGACTTTCGAGATGGAGGTAAGTATAGAAACAGGGCGGTAGTTGCCTGGGTCCAATTTGCTGCCCTTTTTGTGCAGGGGGGTTACTCTTGCAATTTTGAAGTCTTTGGGTACTTTTCCCTGTTTTATGGAGAGGTTAATTATGTGAGCTATGACTGGTGAGATGGCGGTTGCTGTGTCTCTGAGGAATTTGGAGGGGATATTGTCGTGGCCAGTGGCCTTGTTAGGTTGGAGGGCGCTCAGTTTAATGAGTACCTCTGCTGTTGTTACCCTTGCTAGACTGAAATCATCTTTGCGTACCCCTAGGTTTTTGTAGTAGGTCATGATGTGATCTACTCCAAAAAGCCCTGAGTGGGAGGGTAATTTATTTACAAGAGTTGTGGCTATGTTTGTGAAAAAAAATTTCAAGTACTTGGCCACATCCAGTTTGTCTGTGATGAGCCTGTTATCTGTCTTTATGTTTAAGTTAGAAAATCTCGTTTTGAGTTTTTTACTGCAGCCAAGCTGGTTATTGAGTAATTTCCAAAGTTCACGGGGTTTATTTTTGTTTTCCTCAGTTTTGATATTGATGAAATTCTTTTTGGCAGTTTTGATCATGGAGCTTACGTCATTTCTTAGTCTGTTTCTTTCAATTTTGAGTTCAGTCACGTGGGCCTGGAGTTCACTGCTCCAATACACCTTTAAGAACATGATTGTGAAGGAGTTACATCATCTGACTGAGGAGGAGCTGAGGAGTGGGTAAATTCTGTCCTTGAATTTTAAGATTTTAATCTTGTTTTTACACCTTTGTTTTTACGTGGACAAGCTAAAGGATCAGGCGATGTCACGTTCAAATATCCCAGAAAATGATTATATCGTTGTACGGTGGCCGGCAGGTGCAAACGCGGAACAACGGCCAAAAATATGGGATTCGTTTTGTTTCATAAAGATAAAGCATCACTTTCTCAGAATCAAGCAAAATTAAGAGTTTAAGAGAAAAAAATACTGAGTCGAGCAAAATAAATTTTATTTCAAAAATAAAACTAGAAGTTGCAAACAAATCATTTGTGTAATCATGTAAACTATATGTATTTTTTCTTTGTTTTAACATATCTTTTTGTTTTCAGTTCTCTGCTTCTTTCTCAATGATCAGACTTTTGCTCTCGCTGCAGCTCTTCTCGTTTACACTCCCTCATTTTTAGTTTTCGATTCTGACACAAACGTCCCAGGTAGGCGGGACTTTCAGGGGTGCGTCCCCATTGGCTACTCAGTTTTTGAGTGACAGCCCAGTCCTCCAGCGATTGTACAGTGCAGCTGCGGTGCGGTAGCTGAGCATGGACAGAACAGCCCCAGAAGAACTAGCATTTCAATTATTATAATACTACAAGTGAAAATATATGTAAGTATTGATCATTTGTGTTGTTTGTGCTGTACTATACGGTCTGTTTCTTTATTGTGGTAAGTGAGAAGTAAAGAAAAGCTGTGCGTTGCTGTTATCACTTGCTCAGTGCCATTTCATTTGACCAAATCCCTTTACATATACATTTAATATATTTTATTATTATCCACCTTTTTGTTTTATGTCCTTTTATTTAAAACATTATTTGAGACTTCATCTTCTGGTTAAAATAAATGTAATGTAACTCTTTTGTCTTTATTCTACATGAAAATGTTAGAGATTCCATCCAAATCTGTTGATTATTCAGATCTTCCTCAGGCTAGGAAAAAAAAAAAATGTTTTTAATGCTAAATGTATATAATTTTCTCATAGGATATAGAATAATAATAATTCCTTACATTTATTATAGCGCTTTTCCAGATGCTCAAAGCGCTTTACAAATACAGATTACACATATTTGTTATACATGCAATGGTCACTGTGGACAATACCCACAGGAGCAAGTTCAGGTGAAGTGTCTTGCCCAAGGACACAACGGCTTTACAGACGTAGCAGCGGCGGGTTTCACCCCTTGATCTGATGATCATTGCACAGCGCCACACCGTCCATCTTCACGCCTCGAAGTCATCGAGGCGCTTTTACAAGTACACATTGATATTATACATGTACTGTGGACATTACCCACAGGAGCAAATCCGGGTGAAGTGTCTTGCCCAAGGACACAACGGCCTGACGCAGTGGCGGCAGGAGCGGGTTTCGAACTGGAGTTCCCCAGCACACCCCTTGATCTGATGATCAGATGATGATCAGATGCACAGACCACTGCGCCACCCGTCCCAAGAATGAGACAACACAGTTTGTATCCATTGTGTATGAATGCTTCAGTTCTTCAGGCTAACCTAGTAAGATGTGAGCATGTTCCTAATTGTGTTCGTATGCAACCTATAGGTCTGGAGTAGTAATAAGGATGCCCCTTTCGTTTCATTAGTATGCATGAAAAGTGACCGGTGCCCCGCCCCCAATTATGCAAATGAGCTAAATCCCGCCTCCCTTTGTTCGAGATCCTTTGATGTGAGGGGTACAATTATGCTAATTAGCTAAGTCCCGCCTCCCTTTGTTCGAGATCCTTTGATGTGAGGGTTGAGGTGTTATAACAGGTAGGTGTGAAATGCCCCCCCTGTGTAGCGCCTTTGTTGTCTAATCCTTTGGTGTGTTGATTAAGGTATGGTCCAGGCTCTCGTCATCTCACGCCGAGACTACTGCAACTCCCTCCTGGCTGGTCTACCTGCATGTGCCATCCGACCTCTGCAGCTCACCCAGAATGCAGCGGCTCGTCTGGTCTTCAACCTTCCAACATTTTCCCACACCACTCCCTTCCTCCGCTCCCTTCACTGGCTTCCGGTAACTGCTAGAATCCACTTCAAGACACTGGTACTTGCTTACCATGCTGCGAATGGATCTGGCCCTTCGTACATCCAGGACATGGTTAAACACCCCAGCGCGTGCACTACGCTCTGCATCAGCCAAACGACTCGCTGCACCCTCGCTGCGAGGGGGACCCAAGTTCCCATCAGCAAAAACACGTGGGTTTGCTATCCTGGCTCCAAGATGGTGGAATGAGCTCCCCATTGACATCAGGACAGCAGATAGCTTGCACATCTTCCGGCGCAGACTGAAAACTCATCTCTTTCGACTCCACTTCGAGCGATAGAATTATTAACAAAGCACTTATATAAAGGACTGGCTTATCTATAGCCAGTTGAGTAGCACTTGAAATGTTTGGCTCTATGAAACCTGATGTACTTATATGATTCTGTTTTCTTCAAGTAAAATACAAGAGTTTCACTCTGTAGGGGGAGAAAATAAGCATCGTTAATCACCTGGACAAAGGACTCTTTAAAGCAGAGATACCATATGCAGACACATACCTGAATATCAGCAGGAGAGGACTCTTTAAAGTAAATACATTATAAGGTTAAAATAAGATATATATGTGGTGGAATTAGTTTTTAAAACAGTCACCTTACACTTTAGTTGTCCTATCTAAATTAGATGTAAGGTTTTTTTAAATGATTAGTGTTAATTAAGGGCTATTGTTATTTTGGTTTATAAGGGATAGGAGTTCAACTTTAAAAATGCACAGGATCATTCTAAGAAGAGTGAGAGGGCTAATGAGCCAGCACCATACTTCCTCTATGCGTTTTCTTGACCTGTATCTGATCTTGAAAAACTCTGGTAAGTACTTTTTTTATTTTATTTTATAATATAATGTAATTAGTTAATGTTGCTTGGTGTGTGTTAAACAACCTCTGTGCATCTGTTGTATTTATTTTGTAATAACACTATGGCTCGTAATGATTTAGAAGCTTTGGGAAAAGTACCCCTCTATGTACAAATAATGTGGTGTAGATTTTTGAATCAAATCTTTTTTTCTTTTTCTTTTTGTGTGTCTCAGTTCAGGAAAGTCTGAACCAAATACAAATTGGAATATTAGAGAGGATTAACTCTTTTGGTGGAACCCCATATGATTTATTCCCTGTGGAAAGTGAGTATGTGTGACGAAGGTAACTTCGTCACTGTGAACTGACTGCTTCGGGCCTGGTAACTCAGCACTTTAGTGAACAGTTTTGCACTTTATTAGCGTGATTGCACAGTACCGTTTGGTATGGCATATTTGCACATTTTAAATACTAATTATTGAGATAGTATTTATTAAAGGATTGTGTGCACCTGGTGCCCTGTGTTGTCTCCTCCCCCCTCACCTTTGTCTAGTTGCTGATTAGTGTGTGTGGGTATTTAGGCTCTGTTTCCCTGTCTGTTAGGAGAGGGAGTGTGTGTGTGTGTGTGTGTGTGTGTGTGTGTGAGATCCTGGTGGCTGCAGGCTGGGCTCACGTGAACAGCAGCAGCAGGATTGAGGCTGTGTGTAATGTGTTCATATTTTAATAAATGCCCACGTCGGGTTATATTTTTGGACGTTCTGCCTCTGCCTCCTTGCTTGGTCTGGGCCGCTCAATAAAGATACTTGCACGGTGGTGCCTTCACGACCCCAGCCGGCACTGCACATGCGCGTGACGGTGGTGCCTTTACAGCTCCAGCCGGCACTGCGCATGCGTGTGACGGTGGTGCCTTCACGACCCCAGCCGGCACTGCGCATGCGCGTGACGGTGGTGCCTTTACAGCCCCAGCCGGCACTGCGCATGCGCGTGACGGTGGTGCCTTCACAGACCCGTCAATTGTCCGCCCTTTGAGAGAGGCCGTAGCTGCTCTCAGAAGGGGAACAGTTGACGGACTGTTTATTGTTTTTATTGTTTTTCTTTTCATTTTTTCGAGCTGCGCCCTTGGCTCGAAGCCTGGATGCGTTAGCGGAAAATGTTTTATAACAGAAAAATCAATAAGTGTGTGACATGTGTTTACGCGGACTTGAGGATGGTGTTGAGGCATCTCTAGAGGCGGCGGGAACACATTTAGAGCTGGGGAACCGTAGACTTCCAGCTCTGTCACAGAGGGGAGAAGGAGGGGCTGTCACGCCGCTCGCTTCTTCTTCCTCGACTGCTGGCCGAAATTCTGGGTTGGCTGCAGCCGGAACCGGAGATTTTCTAGGCCAGCTCGCCCTCGTCCCCTGCCTGGGCTGGGGACTCGGGGCGGACTGCGACCTCTGCGTTTTCGGTATTTTGAACCGAGCAGGGTTCGGAGCAGCTTGGACTTCCGGTTTTCAAAATAAAAATATAAAAATAATTTAAAAATGAGAAAAATAAAATGCTGCCCCTACCGGTAATGTAGGGGCAGCATTCAAAATGTCAGCCTCTGTCAACCTCTCTCTCTCTCTCTCTCACACCTCTTATTTTTGTGAACAGTCTGGACCTGCCTGAGACAAGTCAGGACAAGTGTGGGAGAAACCATAAAACCCCCTGGAGCTGTCTGACATCCTCTACAGCCAAATGGTGGCCGAGGGGAGGGGGAACACACACACACACACACACACACAACACACACACACACACACACACACACACACACACACACACACACACACACACACACACACACACACACACACACACACACACACACACACACACCACACACACACACACACACACACTTCCCCCCGCCCCTCACCCCTCTCCCGTTCAGGATGTTTCTTTTCAAGTTTTGGGAAACTGTTAAAGAAGTATCTGTTTTGCAAAGAGGTTATTTTCAAAAGATCTTATTTAGGTTTTAATAGTGATACCTAAGGGTATTCTCTTTTAGTATATGGATTTGTGAACTAATGTGTAATTACTTGTATGAACTATAATTGCACAGGATCATTCTAAGAAGAGTGAGAGGGCTAATGAGCCAGCACCATACCTCCTTTATGCATTTTCTTGATCTGTATCTGATCTTGAAAAACTTGACTCTTTTAAAAAAAGTTATTTTTCATCTATATTTTTCAACCATGCAGCAATAGGTCAAATTTAAGAATAAGTAATAATTTGTCACGATTTTACGGGAAATAGTCAGTGCGCAATGTCACATCTTAAAGACAGCTTGAACTGGATAAATGGTTAGTCTTTTTTCAAAACATACCGTACATTCTGCATGTTAGTATATCTGGTCAATCGATTTAGACCCTACTGCCCTAGACGCATGCCCTCAATAGGGAAGTCACGCTTTGGGAAGAGGTGTTTCATTTCACAGATCCACCTTGATTGTTGTTGTGAGGGTGAAGGAAGAGGGACGGGGGAGGAAAATTCAGAGGATGAAGAAGCAGAAAACATAACTTGCTTTGTAAAACGGACAGCACGTCAGTTTTAAGAAAGACGACACTGTGTTTATGCATGACATGCAAAATATCTTGAAGCACTGTAAAAAAAAAAAGGTACAAGTATATTGTGTTGAAAATATTGCAAAAAGTCGTAATTTGTATAATGTATTAGTTGCATGTTGTATTTTGCTAGAAATCACTATGTAGTTTTTCAAAAAATATAATGGAAAAAGGAGAGAAAGACAAAAAACAAAATATCACAGTATGTTGAAAAAATATGAAAAAGTAATGTGATTGGCTTAGAATTGAGGAGACATCTGATTGGCTATAGATAGAAACAATTACAAGTACGAATCGGCTGACTGTCAGGGGAGTCTCAAAAAACCCACACACGAATGCACAGCGATCCGTGCACAGAAAGCGGTTTATGTTTGCAGGTTCAGAGGTTTTAAACTGAAGACAAATATGTGAGGATCAAAAATACACATGTAAAACTTTTTTCTGTATTTGGATTTTATTTACATGTATATGAAACGGAATACATTTGTGTGTGGATTGAAAAACACAAGTGTGGATCCGGAAATACAAGTGTGAATCCTTCTGTGCGCATGTGTGTATTATGAGACTGTTCTGAGCCCATACTATATTGGTTTGTCCCGCCGTCTTGTGTATGTTTTGTAACAACTAATAATGAATCAGTCCATAGACAGGGTAAAATGAACTAAACTTGAGTTATCTCACCAAAAGTAAATGACCTGAGAAAAATAAATAATATAAAGATGCAAAGCAAAATTCTGGTCGTATAAATGTGCTGCAAAATGAAAATAAATAGCAAAAGAGTGTTTTTATGTCCTGCATCTGAGTGTGCAGGGGAAAATGTAAACAAGAAGCACACTGTTCAGGATGAGCGCTAGGTGTAAGAAGAAAAGAAGATTATTGCTTTAAGAATCCATTCTTAAATGGTATTGCTGGAATGTTAAGATATGTTAGTGACCTTGTATAAACCATATGCCCCGTCCTGCGCCCCGAGACCCTCAGAGACCTGCCTGAGGAGATCAGAGTTGCAAAATCTGTTTTTTTAGGTCAATGTTGTATTATTTGTTTAAATTATTCTTAAATCTATATATTGTATGGTAATAATGAATAAAAACGTAATGTATTGAACACATTCCGAAACAAAGCAGATAAGCAGAACTAGACTCAGACTACTAATTGTTGTTGAAAACTTTTGCGCTGTTGTTGCAAAATGGAAACTGTGTTGATTGTCTATTCCAACTGGCCACTGGAATCAGAGAATTAATATAAGTTGAAGTTCAATTACAGTTTTAAAAATAATTTAACATTCTTTATTAAACTGCTTATGAACAACAGAGTAAAGGTCGCTGGTTAAGCCAGGATCAATATATTTGTTGAAGTTTTTATTGTGTGCATAATAAATGTGTTAAATTAATTGAGCAATTCTTTAAAAGTCTAATGTTGCAATTTCTTTAAAATAAGTAATTACAGTTAAAAAATAGATGTTGTTTTCCAAGGGCCTCTCTTTCACAGGCCCACACTTTGAATCATAACACTTCCAAGTCCTACAGAGATCAGTATCACCAGTTGCAAGCCAAATCCAGGGGTTCTACTCGAGCCCACTTTTAAATACCATAAAGAAAAGTATTGAACCCAGCTCGAGCTAAATGTGAAATGTATTTAATTAATGTGCAAGTGTTTTGATTTATTTAAAATGTTCCAGTTTAGCTTCCTTCGAGTTTAGTATAAACAACAGATTGGTTCTCATAACATTCTCACTGCTGTGCTGTCCCAAATGTTTTAAACCTTGAGCAGACAACCACACACACACACACACACACACACACACACACACACACACACACACACACACACACACACACACACACACACACACACACACACACACACACACACACACACACACACACACACACACACACACACACACACACACACACACACACACACACACACACACACATACACACACACACACACACACACACACACTTTGTAAATTGTTGCCTTCTTTAAAGTTATTAGTAATTCAAGATTAATTATTAAATTAAATTAGGTACATAACATAGAATAAACAAAATAACTTTGATTTGATGATTTTGTTCACAACATTAGACCTTGTCCTCTAATCGCTACTAGAATAAGATACGTGTGCATGTTTGGGTGTATTAACACTCCTGTAATGTACCTAATCTTGTTATCCTTTTCATTACAGAGCTGGGAAAATGGTGTATTGCTTAGATTCTGATCCGTGCAAGTCCAATTTTGACTGACTTTAGTTCTAATGATAATGTTAATTTGATTTCAACCCATAAGTAATTATTTAGATTAACTCAACATTTCACATGATGATGGATTAGTGGTCCACATTTCTTTTCCCCACTCATTTATTGTGCAATTAGGCCAATGGTAAAGAGAGACATTGATGACCTTGTGTCCCTTTTTTTTGGTACGTGGTTCCATTTTGTCTATGACCTCGGACGACTTCACTAAGAGTCACCCAGTTCTGACAGTCCGGCTGAGTGCAGTCACAGAGATGCTATGGCTGCTCTACATGCTCCCAGAGACAATGCCGCTCCTCAAACTGAACAATACTGTCTCACGTGGGCCACTCCCCCCACCAAGCCATGAACGGAAAGCTTTGAACACCTGGAAGCCTCCCGGTCACACCAGCACCAACCCTTGGGTCAGTCAGATGGGACTAACGGAATAACTTAGGGCATTTGGTTCAGAAATATGACTCTCGTTACCGCAGAGTGGGTTGTTTTTTTAAGGCTATTCATACTGCTATGCAGAGGATGCCTGTAGGTTGGCAAGCTGTTAAAAGCCCCTACTATTTTTTTAAAATAGGCCTAATGTCAGGGGCCTCTACATGTATTCACATTATATGGACCATGTTTCCACCTGGTAAAACTAAAGGCTGCACGGTACTCAGGCTACAATACGACCATTCTGTTCTGCTCTAACAATTCAATTGATAGATTCTACATCAAAACAATTAGATTTTATTGTTTCCAATGATAACGTCATTTTAAGTGGAGGAATGCAAACCTGTTTTCAAATGTAAGGTTTTGAATTTGTTTGACATTTCTCAGTAATAACACCCTCAGACACCCACTATCATTCATGCTATGCCTTCAGTGGTAACTCAGATGTTAAGGGGGATGAAGCTTTTCCTCCCAAATCAGATATGGTTTGTTTTTCAACAAAGGTATACAGTTCCTGCATAATATATGTTTCTCACAATTGTTTTTTTGTAAGCTGCACACAGGTGATACTGAGTCTTCTCGAGTAATAGATTACACCATGCTTAAATAGACTCCTAAGTTATTATTTCATATGTGACATATGTAAGAAAAGGGAGGGAAGAGTCAATTATATTGAGTAATTGATTTTATATTGGAACATTTATTTCTCAAACCTGTTTTATGGAAGAGGAAAATATTTCTGATAAACTAATATGTTATCAAACGGTAAATGGTGAATTAATATAACATTTAGAATCATTGAGAAGGGGTGATATCCACAGGGACTAGCTCACCTTTAACTTAAAATAACATTTCTCTGCTTTGGACTGATGAGTATACGATTCTTGCATGTTAAATGACTAACACAAACCTTACATTTATGCATGTGCATGGGTCAGGAAGGCTCCCAAATAATTCTGAGGGGCCTATCCTATTTTTATATTTAAATAATAATGTGCTAATCCATTACTTTGAGTTGTCTGCACTCAGGAAAACATCCCTATCAAGTGTTAACCCAATAACTAGGACAGCTCTGAAGGCCAAGGGTCAGAGAGGGTCACACTCTCCGGCTGCAGAGGGCACCCCCAGCCACGGGCAAGGAGGCACGAGGTCGTTCGAGATGAGAGGATTCTAATCTTCAACTATCTGAGGAGATGGGATGCTTCTTCACCATTCTGCTCGGTGGGCTCAGGCAGACAACCCTGCGGGACGAGCGAGGACTTCAGAGGCTTCATACAAGGTTCCTTGTTTCTTGGAGGAGCAGATGTCTTCCTAACCTCTCCCATCACGGGGGGAGACCTGGATGCGCCACTTGGAATACGCAGTTTTGTCTGGCACTGCTCTCAAGCAGATAGCAGAAGGAATGCAGGCGGATGAGCCTCCGTTTCACTGGGGGGATCATACAGTGCTCACTGAATTTGCCACAAAAGCAGAGCAAATGGGGGGTTGAAATATGGCCCTCTGATGACGAAGAGTTTGAGCCAATCAGCACCTCCGTGCTAATCTACAGTATCAGGATGCTTTTACACACACCAGACACTCTTTGTCATAAAGAGAGGAGGAGAACGAGTCAGAAAGACTGAAGGACATGTTCTTCCAGCTGTCGTACAAAGATGAACTTTGAATTGATTTTATATCTTGGATGTTTACAGATGTACAATTAATGACTGTCTATATATTTCCAATGACCAGACATGTGTTGAATAGTGGTGATTAATATATTTTTGCCGGATCAGATTACACTTTCGCACTAAACAAAATTAATTAATTAATATTTTCAGATTGAATAATAAGATATTTCTACTATTATCACAGATAATGTTAATATCCTTAATCGTCCAGCAATCAGGCTTAACAACACTACTCTTTAATGTATTATCCATGCACAGAAATACCTACAATGATGTTTCAAGTACTAGATTGATTTCAGTTTTGGCCCAAAACAAATATTTATAATATTTCATATAACAATTATGTAGCATATTTGGTCCTCAAATTAGAGAAGTATAATTTAAAGAAATTGATATTATACATTCAACATTAGATAAACACAGAAGAATCCTTTCCAAGTACCATAAGTAGATGCTCAGGTAAGTATGGCTAATAGGAATAATTGATAGACTTAATTTGGTACAGATCAGTGGTAGCATTCACAAATGTAATAATTCACGTTTTAAGAATGTTTAATCCTTCCTTTCCAGGTTTTTACAAAAGTCTTTGAATATTTGCCTAACTTTTCCTTTTCAGATTTTGAACAATGTACTTGACTAAAATGAATGTATTGATTTGACTAAGTGCCTTACTCTTGACTAAAGCGTATTTGAGTAAACGTTAAAGTAATCCTAAAATTGAGGACACTGCAATTTTGCAGATTACAGATTGATCAAATCACCATTGTGAATTCTATACTCTAACTGTGAATTTTTAGCTGGATCTCTTACGATCCTGAGTTTTAAAATGCTTTTGACTAGTGATTGCCTTGAAGTAAATCTTTAAAGCGGCAAGCTGGTTTTGATTTTATAGTTTGATGAATGAAATTAACTAATGATAAATGATAAAAGATATTAGTTTAAAACAAATATTTAGCCATTGTGCACCTGTGTTTTATGTGTGTTCATTATTATGCTTTTGACAAAAGATGATCAAACCACTGATGAGAGATGATTTTTCCTATTATGATTGGCTGTATCAATCATTGTGATTGAATGTTTCAATCTTATTCTACTTTGGGATGTAATTAATGTAAGGTGAGACCACACTCGAATCTGGAGACGCCTATTGAGTTAATTATTGACCAAATTATTATTAGGCTAATGTTTTTAGGTTATCATAAATGATATTAAAAAAAAGAGTGGACTGTTAGGGAAATAATTATCATAGACGCCAAGATGTGACATACAGGACAAACCTTGACGTCTGTTTACCTCCTTTAAGGACACAGGCTGCTTCAGCCAATAATGTTATTGTTCCCATTCTGTGACCGGTCAATACTGGGTCACAGATGGTCTGTATTGTGGGTACACTGGGACACTTCCTTCTCTGTTGTCTGAGGACTCCAGGGCATGACATATCCAAGGCCATAAGTGGTGGAAGCTGGTAACTTAGTGTGCCCAAACTATCTAAAGCTATCTTATCAAAACATGTTGATGACTCTCTGTGGAACCAGTTAAATGGGCTAGCAAGAGACAGGCTCTCCAGAATTTACGTGGCAACCCACCCGTGCAGTCTCACCGTGACTGCCGTGACTTGTGATGTGAATCCTCCGGCCGTAACTCCAAATAAACCATCAGTGTTTGACATCAAAGCTACTGCTCCTACCGTGTCTCCTTCCTGAGTCATTGCATGACTGAGTCCAACGGTGACTCCCTCTCCGTTGCTACACAGAAGTTTCCCTTACATATATAAATACGCCATTTTCATGGAGGTGCAAATATCCTGGAAGTGCAAATATAAACAGCTAGCTAACGTAGCAAAGCAGAGCGCACTAGGTTTTATTTCTGAATTAACGACCGAAGAAATCTCTGCATGTCTTCGGATTACATCTCTGGACTTGAGGGGTGTGCTCTAGGTCGTTACCAGCGTAAACTAGAGCTGTGTGGGTTGTCGGATTGCCCTTACAGACTGCCTGCAGATGTATGGAAAAACGACCCTCGAAAGTGGCCTTCGTCGATTTTGGCTGCATCTACGTCTAATTTCTGGAAACACCAGGTGAATACCCCACTTGTCACAATAATATTATCATGCCATTGCATATATGTGGTATTTTAGAGTTGACTAGATATTGATTAAGGCAATAGACTATGATATTCAGTACAGGAAGCTTAGCAACACCTAGACGGTGTACGGCTAAACCCTTGGCCTGCTTGCACCTCGCGTAAAACGGTGGATACCGGAAGTACGGTGTCGCCCTCGGCCCAATACCCATATGTGTGTGTGAAAGAATATGAATGATCAGTGCGACACGTCGGTGTCTTCTCTGCATACGGCAGTTTAAACTGTATTTCCTTTATCCTGTAATATGACTTGTGTTAGAAATTAAATTCAATGTTTTGATAGCATAATGTACCTTAAACATACCGTCAGTTTAAATGCTATTTTATTCTGGAAAAAAACGGAAGTTCTCAATACCAAGCTTTTATTCTGAAAATCCTTCATGACGACATCCGGGACTACCGTCCATTAGTATCATTAATGTGTCTATTGACGCCGTTAACATGTATTACATATAAAGTTATGAAAGAGATAAGGAGGAGAAAAGGCATGTGGAAGTAAGCAATGAATGTAAAATGTCGAAATCCTCCGTTTAACGCAATATCGGACACAGAAGAACGAGGGGGAAGTCTCCTACGTCACCACAGCCCCCAGAGAGGAGGAGCAAACAGCCAGCAAGCGGGAAGGACGAATGCTTGTGGGTTCTCTTCTGCTCGGCCGCGACTGCGAGAGGAGGCTGTAGCCTTTCTCTCCTCACAATCTTCTGCTTGTAACATTACCGCGCCTTTTTTAATTAATGTACCCATTTGAACCTTCTCATAGACTCAATTAGTCTCCTTTTTTAAAGCTTCTCTCCTGGACGCGAGAATAACGAACACAGTTAACACTTGAGAGATTTAAAATCCGCAAACTGAGTTGATCTCTTTTCTATAGACGCCGGAGGCGGGCAGCGTCAGGTAAAAAAGTTATTTAGCCTTCCCAAACCTGAGCCTCACGCGCCGCCTATGAGCCTATCTACCAATTGGATCAAATATAAAAGTCAGCCGAATCAGTGTTGATACTGCAAGGAGACATATTGTGTGAAAAGAAATGTAAGATGTTGTTTAATTGCTGATATATTTATGATCCACGTCACGTTTTCAGTGTTGGCGGCAGTTCCTCATGTTTGTCTAGAAGTCTTCTCATCAGGGCTCTATAAATAGAGAACTACGGCAGATATGTAATATTTAATGCAGCCAAACCGTGTATTACAATGCCGTTATCGTTATGTGATGACCTCCAAAGAGAAAAGCAATCACACTCCGAATAAAGTGTTTTCGGTCTGTTTCCGGTATTTGTTTATGACGATGTGATGTGAGATGTGAGACTAGAATTGCACACGGGAAAATAACGTATCTATGCCACCATTTTAGATGCGGATTTTGTTAAACTAATACGTTTGCGCTGTGGACCAACACTATACATTGACGGGGAAGGGGGTAGCAATAAAGATAACACCATTAAACAGTTACACAACATATATCGATATGTAATATCGATAGCAGCGTCCCGCAACCACCTTGGTAACAATGAAAACGTTGTATCGACACAATTTCCTGAAGTATTCTTCGTAATAACTAGCAAACTAAAGATCATGTACATCCACTGCACACATAATCTGAAATAACAAATCATATTTCGCGCATCAAATGACATCAAAACGCATTTTAATGGCCAAACTAACTTTTAAAATAGGCATTTTACACCGAGAATAAAACGAAGTTCGGCCATGTTTTTTTTTTCTGCAGGGAGAAATGTGAAGATCACGTGACATAGACGCCAGCCATTGGAATGAATGGTGAAAAAAAATGTAGGGATCTTACAATTTCAGAGGCGTTTTTGTAAAAATACTACATCCTACGTTGTGGATCAACGTAGTTATTACACGTTTTTTTATGAGACTGGGTTGGAATAAAGAATTATTTCAAATAAGAAAATATAAGATAAAGGATAAGTTTTCACAATTTCTTTCATTACATAATGCATTTATTTATGTACAACAGTAGCGTCTTCCTCCCAGCACCTTTTCTCTTGTAGTTCACGCAGCCTCCACCATGTGGCAGTCTAGCCACACTTTTAACTTCAGTAGATGCTGTCAAATCTACAAGACTAGGCAATCCATATTGACCAACCACGCCTCAAGGGTATTGCTGAGATTGGCGCAGTGTGCCAATAATTGCACAGTTGTATTGCTCTCTACTGGGGTTTGTACTTTATTTAAAAATGTGAAGACTCTTTCCCTGGGCTTTTTGCTTTGAAATGTTTTTTTCTTTCTGTTTTCTCTTTCTCCTGCTGCTCTCTTCTTTGACTGGCAGGTGTGAGAGTGTGAATGGACTGCCCTGGAGGGGGTTAGGCACTGACCCCAAACCGCGAGTCTCCAGGCCCGTTCAGCTGGAGCCTGTTCAGGGTGCTCACATCCCCAGACACCCGGGAGAACGGCCCCATGTCGGCCCTCATCAGCTTTATTTGAAAGGCTTCTTTCACCTTAATTAGGGTGGGAGGGAAAGGTTTGCTTAAAACCTGAAGGGGTGATGGTTGACGGGACAAGGGACTGCTGCAATGTTGGTGGGGGTGTCTGAAGTTTATCTTTTGGGGCTCATAGTTCAATTCCGACTGTTCAACAGTATTACGGTCATGTTTCCCTTAAGTGGGACTGTTTGTGCTCTTTGCAATTTCCCTGTCTGCAATGATTGTTGGGTTAAATGTCACCGGCGCTTTTCATCGCTGCACATGTTGTAGGAAAAAAGTTTACAATTTGATAAAGGATTTGAAAGTGCAATCATGGCCAAAGCCCCTGCTGAATTGAAGCGTCTCTGGACAAGAACACCAGTCACTGTACTCCCCATGTGTAAGCCATATGAGCTAAAACTGAAGGTCATCGCTATGGCAACTTTGCTGTTTAAATTGGAGTATGTTTAATCGCAATCCTCTGGCACCTGAAGACATTATCACCGCACATCCCACTGTCAGTCATCGGAAGCATGAGCCTCCTGCCCTTTAAAGCAGGCTGTACGAAAGAAACAAGGCTGTACAAACTTGTGTTCACAGTGATTTCTAAAGTAAACCAGACACGTTTCGCTCCTTGTGAATGCCACTGAATGCTCAACACATGGACATATCTATGATTGTTGTGTGTTTGGCGATTGTTTATCAATTGTTGAGTGTGTCCCCTTGAAAGATTGACGTCTTTCTGTGAAATTCGCCTGCTTTCACAAACCGTCACGCTTCAACATCATCTGTGAGATTGTCTGTTAAGGCCTTGGTTGCAGTTTTGTTATCATATTTATTTGCCTGGTGTATTGATTGCATGACCTGTTCGTAATGACAGCCGGCTGCAGCAGAACTGATTAGACAAGGGTCAATACAATAAGAAAAAAAAACACACTTGTAGGAACTTTAGGAAGGATGCTGTGTTTTTCCTTTCTGATCAATTTTTGGTTGTGCTTCAATCACCCCTGAGTAAATTAGGACGATGACATCAGGCCGATGGCTGTGGTTGGAGACTCCTTCCAAACAGGGAAATTAATTTACGAACCATCGGTGGAATCCGGGTCTGGCCCACATACAGCAATCCCGTTAATCTAGAACAGCCCCCCCTCCCTGGAGAAATAGCAGTTTTCAGTTGTCCCAGGAAGGGCCAGGTTGTCTTGGCAACACTGAGCATTGAATGCAGTCCTTCAATAAACAAACATTTGAGAAAAAAAATAACCTTAATGAGTTGTGTGTCCAGGGCAATAATCTACCTTAAAGTCATTGATCAGCTGCTCCCGGCCAAGTGACAGTCAATATAACTGAGTCGGATGGACGTGATGACCAGTGGCTGCAAAACAAACAAACACGTCTGAGCTCAAAGAACACACTCTGCTCAACATGAAATGCTTGTGCCATTGTGGGGAGGGAACAAAAGCGCTCGAGGGGAATGAGAGCATGTGAGACGTTGGCTGTGTTTACAAGCACCCGGGTCCTGGCTGGTCGGCTCGGGTTCACCCAACGGTCACCAGTTCTGAGGTCTCAGGGTCTCAGGTCTTTTTGAAAGAGATCTGTGAAGCAGAATTAAAGTGATCTACCTCCGGACGGAGGACCATAAGGGCTTTTGGTCTTTGAAACAGCGAGGAGGAGAGACACAGAGCGAGAGCAGGGAGGACTAAAGAGGGAGCCAGGGGGGAAAGAGGAGAAGAAGAATTATGTGTAATGAGTGTGTTCCCCTGCCTGAGCCACTTTGAAATGTGACTAAATGGCCCACCTTCTGCGAGGCCGGTCCCTGACTTTAGCGAGGAGCCCAGCGAGAAAACCAAAGCTCACCGAAGACTGAGTGCTTAAACTCCAAAAGGTGTACAGCATGTTTAGACGTTTGGATAATACTTCCTCAAATAATCCTTGTTGAGAAATGTAAAACTAAGTGTTTAGCATGGAAGTCATGTGCTTGAGATGAAAGACAAATTACATGTCTATTAATTTAATCCCTATAGTTGAATATTTTGTCAGCGACTATTTTCGACTTCAATAATTAGTTCTAAAACTTAGTTTACGACTTGAACCATTGACTTTTATAGTGTCGAACATAGTGATAAGATGTAAACAGTATAATTATTTTCAACCTAGCTTCTTAAGAATACCTCCTTAAAAAATTTACAAATTCTAAGGTAAAATGTAACACAAAAAACATCATTCTGCAAACTGATTTTCCAGGCAATATGTGCAATTTTTCCCTCTAGGCAACACATTTCAGAAGCTATTAATTAGTTGTTAACTTCCAAGTAAACATGCTTTTAGCCAATATACAGCATTCACACGACTCAACCATATGTTCTCTGCAGTTTTCACCTTCTTCTCAGTTTTCTCTCTTGAGATGACAGTGTTTGCACCATTTCTGTTAACTGTGCAGGATTTCTATTTTTGCTATCCCCCCCAGGATGAACAAAAGAGCAGGATTATAAAGAGAGGGCTTCTGTTTGTAGTAATACACAGTTCTGCATATTCTGTGTCTTATAGGACGAACAAGATCTGCATCACAGGCTCTTAGTTTTTAATGGGCAAAATGCAAGCATAAGTCTTAAAGATACACAGTGGGTCAACAAATATCATGGAAAGTGAAGAGGCTGTACTGACATGGTAGTATTGACTGTGTTGAATGAGTGCAGAGGGAAAGCAGGGTAACAAAGGAGAGGAGTGGAAAGCAGTCCTTGGAGCCAAAACCAAATCACATCAGTAACTGCTGCGCCCCGGGGTGAGGGCAGGCTCAGTCAGCCGTGCCTTGCAACTAGGATAATTAGTTTTGGAAAGGAATATCAACTGATATAATTGAGCATTCTCCGCTAATGAAGATCCTCTGTGTTGTCACTGGTGAGGCACTAATTGACGGGAGAGGGATGGGGCGGGTGCAGGGAGGGGGGGCAGGGCTGTGAAGGATATGATGGTGGAAGTGCTGCCCGCACTGGCAAAGGAAAAAAAAAAGTTTTGCAGGTTTGTTGATCACTATAGGACAGGTTTTATTTAGTAGTCATTGACTCACTGTCTTCTTTCGTTTTTACAAAGACCTGTAAGTGTGTGTGTGTGTGTGTGTGTGTGTGTGTGTGTGTGTGTGTGTGTGTGTGTGTGTGTGTGTGTGTGTGTGTGTGTGTGAGACAGGCTCATTCCCCTCTTAATGTTTGCTATGAGATGAAAGAACTCACAGCAGCGTTTAGACAGATAAGAGTATACAGAGGAGGTCGGGGGGGCTAACAAAAAAAGTCACAGGAGTCCACAGGACGGGGGTGGAGGGATTTTAGGGGTTGCACAGGTCGTGTTGGGAGTTTCGATCGAGGGAAGCAGAGGTTCGAGGATTTGTGGAGGGAGGGCAGTGAGGAGGGGTCATGGTGGAATCAGTTGAGGGAATAATAGGAAAGCTAATTGGTTTTGACAAGTTTGGGGAGCTGGAAGTAATGCAGTCCTTTTTTAAAGGGGAGATGAGGGAATATCCAGGAAAGCTATGAGATAATCAGGGGTACCATTTAGGAGCGGGGCAAGGGGAGGGACCTGAGACCTGAGCCAGAACACGGGGCCGGCTGGTGATCCTGAAGGGCCCGTGGAACAGGGGCAGCGCTCCTTTGCCGCATACAGGGGGCGACAGGTTGAATATTGATCGAAAAGTAATAGCTGAGTTTAAGATTTGACAGTTGCGAGAACTTTATCACATGATACACATATGACCTTCGGGTGAAGTCTCAAATACCTGTACAAAGATGTATCAAAGTGCTTTCATGATGAATAATGCTCTTTATGAAGACGTTTACATACATCCTTGTTAAATCAAATAAAATCAAGTTTTATTTATATAGCACATTTATAAACGATTTTTGGTCGAGCCAAAGTGCTGTACATATGTTAACTTGAAGACTGACAGGCAGAGAGATGGAAATACAGAATACTAGACGCCCCTGTAACACAGATAGATTTTCAGACTGTCAGACAATACTGATCTACTATCCGCTGTCACACATCTCTGGAATCAGGCATGGTCCCTCCCGACAGCAGGGCTGTGCCAGATCAGCTCCACAGACGGCTCACAGCAGCCAGCATGGTGACAGACTGACGCAGAGCAACCAGCTAAGGTGTTTGAACACAAACAGAGGATTAACAGAGTTTTGGGCATGGAGGTGATGGTAAATAAAACACCATACAGGCCCACTCCACAGGACAGGAAAATGATTTTACACTGATTCCAAATTAATGTTGGAGGGTAATGGAGTCAATGTGCAGCTTTTTCCTGTCCAGTTTGCAGGAGAGCAAGAAGTAATGCGTCCTGTGAAGATTATGCTTTTGAAAGAGGAATATTCTACTTTCATCAGCAAAATATTGAGAGGCAAAGAAAAATCTTTTGTCGGGCTGAAATTGAAAATTCCTGATGGTGTCAAAATGGAAGTAAACGGTAAAGTCAAATATTCTGCCCGCCGCATGCTGACACATGCATGGCTTGATCTCTGTTTTCAGATAACATCACATATATACAGCAAGGGAAACACACGCACACGCACACACACACACACACACACACACACACACACACACACACACACACACACACACACACACACACACACACACACACACACACACACACACCAGAATGCTGCCACAACCCCTCAACCCGTATGTGTCTGATTCAGAATGCAATTTGCTGTTGTTGTCAACCTTGACTATTTTTAAATGCAAAAAAAAAAACAGAAACAAATGCAAACTTTATCATCCTGCTGTATCTTCTTTCTGATCTCAGTTGTCAGAAGTGTTTGTCTTAACCTGCATGGACCTCTAGATGTGTGAGGACTGCGGCATACAGATGGATTAAAGTTAGAAACAAAGAACCAAATGGCTCAAAATGTATTTCATTCATTCATTTGGATAAGCTCCATCAGTTTACAAAGAAGATTTAGTGATTTAGAAATTATTATATGACATGGCTCGACATATCATTTATCTACAAAAGGAACTACCAGTCAATTATGTGAACCAAAATATAGTGAAAATGTATTTCTTTAGCTACACTGTATAGTTGGGATAAAGTAAAGAGCACTGATAGCTTTACTCGGCAGTCAGGAGATGTTTGCTCCTAACTTTCGGCGCACCAGCCCCCTTGTCCGTGTTTTCCATGTGACTCCATATCCCTTCACATTAGTGCAGTTCGCTACAAAGTAGCTGCAAGAAACAGCATGCGGTCAACTGTGGCAGGGGGAAAAGGAAGGGAAGAAAGAGAAAAATATTTAAGGCCTTGCTCCCTCTGTCAGCTTTCACCTCCTTTCCCTCCTTGTTCTTGTTTTCACAGCCCTTAATCCTGGCGGCTCCAACGCGGAGCGGTCACAGGTTTTGACAGCAGACTGTAATGACCTAAGCTGTTCTCTGCGGGGGGGGGGGGGGGCGAGGAGGGGAGTCGGGGTGGTTGGTTGGGGAGGCAGAGAGGAATGTTTAATGAGAGGTTACTTGGCACTTATTTTAAGGTGATATGCAGTTCTTTCGCTTGACCACCAGGGGCTGGGCAGATGCTTATTATGTACCAATGTTTGAATTCTTTTTTTTCCGTTTCACAATAAATCCAACAACACACCAGAGATTAGAAACCTCATGTTAATTATGAATAATAAAAGGCCATATTGAGACACATTATTATACCCATCTTGACTGGCAGACTTTACCGTAGCCTATATTTTGGACAGAACACCAAAAAAGTAAAAAAAAAAATGCTAAAAGCCGTAAAGGATAGAATCGTTGAGTGTTAATTCTAAGTAGGTCTGGCACCACGACCAACCAGTCTACACACAGAATGATTAAATGTTTTAGTTAGCCAGCCTACAGTGTCGGGTTGAAAACAACTTAATGTGTGTTTACATAATGATAACCTCGTCTTCTTAGAAACTGTCCTCTAAACCATTCAGTGGATACATTTTGTACTCCATTGAATATTTATTCAGCCATGAATAAATCAAATAGTCAGCCTGACAAAATAAGCAACTTTATTATAAAGATGTTTTAAAAAATCCTTGTTAACTCAGGCAGAAACAAAGATAAGCTTTATTTATCGAACAATATTACCAATTAACACTTTGACTTAATATGAATGCTAGTGAAATGCAACCAAGTATGGTAAATTAAAATGATCTGTGTTTCAAGTTTCATGAAACTGTGGCAAAACTGTGTGCATAAAAGTTAGGACATGAACCAAATGCAAACTGTATATGGACATGCCTCTTGCAAGTTAAAGCTGTGAAAACTTAGGATACTTTTTGCAAGGTACTTGATGGCCTAAAAAACAAATCAACATTAGGTATATTTGAAGACGGGGACCCAATTCACAAAAGTGTAAGAACATATAGTACACTGTTGATATATCATGTGTAATTTAGTATGATTAAGAGTTCAGTTACAGAATTGATGGTTATGCAAAGGACTGGAAACACATTTTCACCATCATTTTTTTGGAATTCTCAAATCTCGCTACTGTTTTTTATGTTTTTGCATTCGACACACATTCAACTTTGCCAGTTTGTAAACTTCTCATTCTCAAGTAAGGTTTTAGACAGGCTGTGACCCATCTCTGTTGGTAGAGCGAAAACAAATTTGGCAAACTGGGGAGCAGCGCTGTGTGCAGTCAAGTGACAGTCTGCATGATTATAAACGGAGCCAAAACATTGTGACACTTGATATCTTTTCATTGATGTTAAAGGTTCCAAATGCAAAAAAAGCATCTGCTGAAGAAATACTCCAATATTGAAAGTGTTGTTCACCTTCAAAATATCTGCTCGTTCCTGCTGTTAATGTAATTGCTTTCTACCCCACTGAAATAAAATGTCCATGGTAATACAACTTGCTTATACCGTAGTGTGCTGGTTCAGCCCCAGACGGAAGCATTTTTTTCATTAATTCATCCACTAGAGAAAAAACTTCAAATCTTATCAGTCCTGTATTGCTCTGTTTTGTTTATCATTTTCATCCAACCTTCTGTTCCTCAGTTCCATCTTTATCCCTCCTGTTTTCACAAGCCCCATCTCATTAGTTTCCATCCCTCCGCAGGTCGCCTGGCTGTCTCACCTCCTTATTATTAAGACCCTATCTTACCCTATCTTATGCAAACTATAGCACTCAGTGGGCCTGATGTGGAAATTATAAAGACCTATTCCCTCTGGACTTATACCAGTTGAGTCCCAATATGAGATAGAGAATGGCAGACTTAACCCTGTCCCTTCTTATATACCAATCAAGTAGATAAATAATGATTTAATTAAGAAATGCTCCTCAACAGGGTTATGCGGCTTGAGGTTGGTCACTGAATGGGGGAGGGGGATATGAAAGACACAAGAGGTAATAGCTTCACCTATGGAGTATAGCACAATAAAGGGACATTTATTAAATGTCTGAAAGCCCTGAGGCTATTGAACATCACAGACAACGTAGGCCATTCATGAAAAAAAACTAATTTAAAATAGAAAATCATTATAGCTTAGTCATTACAAAAAAAGATTAAATAATCAAATTCAATTATTTTGCATTTTATCACCTCTCCCGAAGAGCAGGATGAATGTTATAGGTGAAGCATCAAGATTAATTGCTGTGGAAATTAATTTGTGGAGTAATTCTCGTCATAAACAAAATTACATTTTTGCTTTATCAGTCGGAGTCAGAGCTGAAATGTTTGTTGTGCGGATATCCTCTCTGTGGGCAGAGAGACAGAATCCAATCTGTTTTAAACTCGCTATTAATTTGGCTGTTTTGAAATGCCTGGATGAAAAATTCATCTCATTCACTCATGAGCATTTAATGAAAATGGCAGGAAAGTAAACAAAGTAGTAGTAGAAACAAGAATGTACGTTTCACTAATCAGTCACAGACATGTTATACATGCTTAACATCCAGACGATGTTGATCCAACTAAAGCTATATAAACAAACCACAAATGCAGTTAGGTTGAAGGGTTACATAAAGTGTTGCCTCTACAGAGACACTTAGGACATGAAGAAAACCACCAGACACTACCTCTGCCAAACTTTATAAATTGATATATGTAACATTATAACCACAGGCAACTTTTTTTTTCTGTGTCAAGGTTATGTGATTCGCTTTACTTTTTCATCTACAAAGGGTTAGCATGGCAACCATGGTATCAAATCTTAATGGTTAGCCCTCGCCAAAATCTCTGCCATTTTACAGTACTTTCCATAAGTAGAGTCTTTCTGCTTTAATGTGCTCCATGATTATACGGTGCTTGTGCAGTCGGGGAGATGAAGTTATTTTCTCCAGATTTAACTATCGACTACAACTCTGAATTGCATAAGAAAGAAAGCAGTTCACTTTGCTGCGTATTTATCTTTCAGGAAATATAAGAGAGATGCATGTCAGAAGTCTGATCTGTTATGGATCTATTTATTCAAGGTGAAAATAACTTCCTCTTGCATCATTACCGTCCAACCGTTCGGTGCCCTTATCCAATCTTGTAGCTATTGGAAAATATACGCTGAATGAATGAACCCAAAGGTGAGAACACAAAGCAAGTGGATTCGTGTAGCCAGGCTTAAAGATGCGCTACTGCCTTACACACAGCCTGCCTGCCTGACTGTGTGTATGTGTGTGTGTGTGTGTGTGTGTGTCTGTGTGTGTGTCTCGTTCTCTCTCCCTCCACATTTCCAGCACAAACACACCACCATGCATCCAGTCACTGAAATGAGCATTGTGGTCAGATCCCACTGCTGTGTGTCACGCAGTTTATGAGCCTGCTAGCTTTTAAGTAGCCATTTAAGATGTTCTGCTGAGCCATTAGTAGCACTTCACCATAAAACTACATCATTTAGTGAGCTGAATCGCTGAGTTGTGTCTGTGCTCTGGAAGATTGGGGTTACTACCAGGACTAAAAGTAGGTCTGCCCTTGCGGAAGTGAGTTTGTGCATACTCGTCTCTGCATGCTCTGTGGGTGTGTGCCTGCAAGTAGATACAGTGGGATATATTTTATTTATATATTTTAAGAGTAGAGGAAGTGAACAAATGGCCCGGCCGGCCTTTGCCTGAGGTAACTATGGACCTCCATATGTAGCGTGGCCCATCTCCTAGCCCTCCGTCCCTGCATCATCTCCACCAGCGCTCCCTGGGGTCTAACTGACCCACCTCCATCCTGCATTCTCCATCCGTCCATCTCTGTCCGCAGCCACGCTAGAGTAGCACACTCCTGCCCGGGGCGATAGCTGACTTTCTCTTTAGTTTTCCGTGATACAGCACGCGGCGCAGACAAGCCCTCTCCTGCTTCCCCTCAGAGAGGAGACTGTGCTAAGGTTGACCGATTTAACAGCTGCTGGGTAATACACAGAGAGTCATTTGTTAAAATCTAATTGATCGCTCCATTTCCACCTTTACACTCGGTGAATGTTCTATCCGCTGTATGAGCGCGGCTGAACAACAGATGCTGTCTGTGCTGTGCAGGTAGGAAAAGAGCAGAGGTATGGGCTCAGAACAGTCTCATAATACACACATGCACACAGAAGGATTCAAACTTGTATTTCCGGATCCATACTTATGTTTTTCAATGCACACACAAATGTATTCCGTTTCATATAGGCTACATGTAAATAAAATCCAAATACAGAAAAAAGTTTTACATATGTATTTTTGATCCTCACTTATTAGTTTCCCGTTTAAATCCCCTGAACCTGCAAACAGCTTTCTGTGCACGGATCGCTTTGCATTCGTGTGTGGGTTTTTTTAGACTCCCCTGACGGTCAGCCGATTCGTACTTGTAATTGTTTATCTATAGCCAATCAGATGTCTCCTTCATTCTAAGCCAATCACATGAGCGCGCCCCCACGAGGGTAAGATTACTTCATATACGCATTTTGCGCAGTCCGGTCAGCTCGCTAAACAAAGGGCGGAGCATCAGGTGATCATGCAGAGCAGCGTGTCTCCATCAGACTCAGCAGCTGATCTGATCTATCTCTTTCGTCCGGTTATACTTCACTCGCGTCATGGGCGGCGACAGGATTTTATTTCTGCAATAGCTTAGCAGTTGCTATATGACAGCACGGCGTTGCTAGTTAATTTTCTAAATAAACAAACAATACCAGTAGGCCAAGCACGAGCCTGTTCATATTGTAGCGTTCACCGCTATTCAAGATCATTCAAGCCTTCAATGTCGAAAACGTTCTCTTTATTTACAGAACCAATCAATAGTGTAACACTCGTGACTTTCACGTGACACACACCGGAAAACGCACACACATACACACACCTGGAAGGGGCGGTCTCTCCCTAACTCCCTGCTACACACTGTCATATATCAACTGCTAAACTACTGCAGCAAAAAAATCCTGGCGCCACCCATGTCCCTGACCATATTTGACATCAGCTCAATTAGCTCATCTTGTATGTCGTGGTGTGTGTACTTTGCATTTCTCGGATTATCGGATATTTTTTTTTTGCCACAGTTTTGTCAAACTTGCCAATCAGGTCTAAAAGTTCGATGAAGTTTCCCCTGTTGTTTGATGATGCTTCACTCTCCCTATGCCCTCGTTGTGCAATGGTTTGACACGCAGTGTAACGCAATGCTTCCACAACTGCCCGCATATATTCCCTGTTTTCACATACAGTTTTTGAATGTCCCTCGCTGAGTGCGTTGCTGATTTTTGAGCCACTCTCTTTCCTTAATTTAAATTCAGACCATGCATCCATGGCACATTTATGTCCACTGCTCACATCATGAGTAATGAATGACTGCATAGCTTTCACCCAGGTGCTAAATCCGTCATGGGTAAAGGCGGTTTCTTTATGGAACCGGCGTCCTTCATGAGCAAAATGCCTGCAGGCAAAACACAATACACTGTCCATAGTCATTGAGTACTCTAGCCAAGTATATTGCTCGTACTATCGGCGATTGAATGACCGCATTTGCAGTCCGTACTTCTTTGACGGGTATTTTCTCAGCATAGGACGTCTTGGTCCATCACAGGCTGACTGGCTGATGTCAATTACGGTGCGGAGAGGAGCAGCGCTAGTTCCACTGCAGCTCGTGGTAGCAGCTAGCTGGTCCTGCTGCTGCGGGTGCAGCGTGTCAGTTGGCGGGGGCACCTGTTCTTCGTGGTCCCAATCCTCCCGGTTTTCATAGTGAACATCGGGATCCTTGTGGATAGCAGGGTTGTCCGGCTGGACCGGCTCCGTTGGAGATCGCGGTCGTTTACGCTGACTTGTGACTGTGAGAAATTTTTCCATTTTCGATCTACTGAGAATTAGCCAAGTAACAGTTCACGCAGTAAATTACAACGACCCGCCCCTGATAGATCCCGCGAAAATGTATCATATTTATACACATTCTCGCAGCCCGCGAGAATGTGTATAAATATGATACATTTTCATATCAAAACAATGGGGTTGCTAAGCCGTTGTTAGGCCAATTGTTGGAGTTGCTATAGCAACTCCAAGACACCCCCTGGCGCCGCCCCTGACTCGCGTTTATGTCCATATCGATCAGATCCAGCTCTCCTGATCGGCCTTTATAGAGAGCACCGATCAAACTATTAAGAGTGAATATCGGCCGATAATGACCGGCGGGGCTCTCCCCCGTTAACAGTTCACTGTCTAGCACTGGCTTCGGAGTGCACTGATCGATCAGGCTAAGCTAACCTGTAGCTGCTCCCTCCACACTCACAACAACTTCATACAGACATAAATAAAGCAGCTGTATTCGCCATACAGGAAACACACATTTAAAATGGTTTTGCCTGCCGTTTTTGTGTACACAAGCATTCATCAATGGTTTGGAAAGTGGCGCTGTACCTTAATAATATAAAGGCTTGTATTTGCGTGCATTTCCTGTTCGGAAAGTGGCGCTGTACTGAGAGTGGAGGGTGTCCTGAGATTAGCCGGACTGCGCAAAATGCGTAAATGAAGCGCTACGTCATGAACGCAAGAAATCTACCCTCGTGGGGGTGCGCTCATGTGATTGGCTTAGAATTGAGGAGACATCTGATTGGCTATAGATAGAAATAATTACAAGTACGAATCGGCTGACCGTCAGGGGAGTCTCAAAAAACCCACACACGAATGCACAGCGATCCATGTACAGAAAGCTGTTTGTGTTTGCAGGTTCAGGGATTTAAACGGGAAACTTATAAGTGAGGATCAAAAATACATATGTAAAACTTTTTTCTGTATTTGGATTTATTTACATGTATATGAAACGGAACACATTTGTGTGTGCATTGAAAAACACAAGTGTGGATCCGGAAATACAAGTGTGAATCCTTTTGCGGATCATGAAATACAAGTGTGAATCCTTCTGTGCGCATGTGTGTATTATGAGACTGTTCTGAGCCCATACAGAGGTGGTGGAGATGAGATGAGGCACTGTTGCGGCGTTTACACCAGCGCTTTTCCCTTTCTAGCTACGAGCTAGAGCTTTTCTGGTTCAGCTCCGGTTTCCCTTTTCTGCTCCCGCTCTGTTCACACCGCCCAGCACCCGACTGGTGCTGCCGCTGCTGCGTCATGACGTCACCGTTTACATCGCTGATTTGCTCCCCAACGGCATTACGGCGCTCACAACAACGGGGAACTGCGTCGGGTCGATGATCGTGTTGCTTTTAATCACACGAAGCCAGATTAAATTGAATAACGACTTCTCCAACCTTATACTTTGCTCCAGAGTGCCGTGGTTAATTGTTTATTAATGTGTTTCTGCAGCATTTACCGACCGCTGCAGTGTTGGCTGCTCTTCCACGGGAGTTTATTCTCCTCCGTTAGCTCCCGGTTAGCTCACACTGCAGCGGCCGCTCTAAAGTATTCACTGTCCGACTCACACAAGCAGCACATATCCCCAGTTCCCCTTAGCCTAAGTGAATGTGTGTCAGTCTGAATTGACGCTGTTTGGTATCACAACGCTGTTATGAAAGTTTCTCTGGTATAAAATGGGTGATGTTAGCATAGCAACCGAAGCTAAACTGACTACTTGCTATTGCTATCCTATTGTGGCATAACCCGTTTTCTACAGGCACATTTTACCGGCGTATTTTTATTATGATTCTACTTGTGATAGTCGGACACGACAACCTGTGCAGCCCATGTATTGATTCCATCCGATAGCTGCTATAATACAAAACAAAACGTCTGCCTCTCTCCACAATGATCAATAACAGTGAACGGATGGTCAAAGTAAGGTACAAATAAACAGAATCACACGAAGCCTGGTTAGTGTTGCCTGACTTTATAAAGTGTGTTTATAAGCACTACTGCTTGTAGGCAGGCATGACAGTCGACCCATGTTCAGGGGAGGTGGGTTTAGTTTCCTGCACGCCTCGACGTAAGAGAGACGTAAGCGACGCCACCTCTTAGCTCCGAAGCTATTGCCTCTAGACCGACAATTTTTTGGAGCTGGAAGTGAACCGGATTCCGGAGCTAAGAGCCGGCGCCGCTGCAGTGTGAACAGGAAAAAACGGCGCTTTTCAGGCTCCAGCTCCGAGCCGGAGCTGAAAAAGCGCTGGTGTGAAAGGAGCATGAGTGCATTGTAATCCTGTGTGGCTTCATAACATCCAGAGCCCACGAGTATGAATTTGTTTTTATGAATGCATGAATATAGCTGATGTTGAACAGTTTGCAACAAAAGGCTTGTAAAACTAAACAATATAAACTAAACAATAAAAAAGCACATAACAGTGATTGCACTTACCTCTGAAGCTTGTTGTGTGATATTTTAATTCCAACACTTTAACATTTATTCAAGCCCCTTTCCCAAATCGGAAAAAAAAAACGAATTATGAAAGAGCTGAGTATGTGGGTTGCTTCCAGGCAAAATGTGACAAATCTCCAGTGCCAAACAGCAGCCAATCTCCGGTATCGTACGGCTGCCAGGAGGCCTGCCATGACTGCCCTTCACCGTACACTGGAACCTCAACATGTGGAGGATCATTATGTTCAGCGATGATTCCAGATTCTGCCTACAGCACTTGGATCTTAGAGTAAGATTGGAGAGGATGGAATGGCCTACAGTCCTGACCTCTACCCCATTGAACACCTGTGGGATCAGCTTGGCCCTGCTGTCCATGCCAGAGTGTCCAGCACAGTGTGTGACCAGGCTGGTGACCAGCATGAGGAGGAGAGGCTGTTGTGGCTGTGTTTGGTTCTTCCACACGCTACTGAGGCTGCTTGTTAAATGAATACATTGTTAATAAATAAAGTGTTGCCAATATGTCTTGTTTCATTAGACTTCAATCATCCAATCCACCAAACAACACCAAATAAGAGTCAACAGAAAAAAGCTGTGGCATTGGCAGAGGAGATGTGTCACATTTTTTCTGGGCGCACCCCACATACTCAGCTCTGCTGCTCATCCCACAAATGCTTGTTCCTCACAAATGTGGCACCATTTCAAAGGTAAGAAAACAGGCTTTCCAACGGTATAAAATGTATTGCCAAAAATAATTATTACAACAAATAAATCATCTACCAAACACAACTTTCCTTACTTTTTGTGTTAAGTTGCTTTCTTTCCCCTGGACAAATGACTGGTATATTTATCGGCACTGATGGAAATGTGGCATGGTGGTGGGCACCAAGCTTCAACCCTTTTTTGAGGAAAAGGCTATGACACATGCATTACATAAAATCAACAGGAATTTGGACTCTTATGATAAAGGATCAACATACAAAACTGAATTATTATGCTCTCCTACACACCACAAGATATAAAAAGGAAAAAAACACAGTAAAAATGACAGTTAACTAAGCCT
Organism: Gymnodraco acuticeps; assembly: GCF_902827175.1. Taxonomy (NCBI): domain Eukaryota; kingdom Metazoa; phylum Chordata; class Actinopteri; order Perciformes; family Bathydraconidae; genus Gymnodraco; species Gymnodraco acuticeps. The sequence goes on along the minus strand of NW_022989803.1, from coordinate 119,147 downwards.
GCTTCCGTTGCAAACCATCCCACTCGTGGCATTAAAAGTGACACATAGTCTAAATACTTAGTTTTAGCAGCAGGTTTTCCAATCTTAAAACTTGTTTTGTCGAAAAAAGGGAATCATTCATGTGTCCTCAGTGTTTCCCCTAGGATGGAGTCATAGCAGCGGTGCTAAGGCACGTGGGCCCAGCATAATGTGAGCGCGGAGCGCATGGCATTTTTTAGTGTGTGCACTTGCGAAGTGCGCGCCGCCAATTTGTTTCTATGTGTCTGCCAGCACAAGAAAGGCTCTTGAGGCCTATACTAGTACCAGGGCCGGTTCTAGCCAATTTGCTGCCCTAGGCGAGATTTTATATATAAAGAATAAATGAAAAATCTCTACAAAAGGTAAATACACTACAAAAACAGAAACTTATTGACATATAATATATATATTATATACATTTAATATACGTAAAAATGGCTTCAAATGTATTCAGTATTGTATGAACATGTTTGAATTGGGGGGTGGACGTCACATCCTCTAGGGGGGTCCGGGGGTATGTTTTTTTGAATATTTTAAAGTAAAATGCTTCAATCTGGTCCACACAATTACTAGAGACCTGATCTAGGGGGTACAACTCTAAACACCCATCTGAAAAAGATCGGTTTACATTTTAATAATCAAATAAGTATATGAACATAAGACCAATAACCTACCATAGCCAATAACAAATAAAATGTAACTTATTTTATTTTTGTTGTTCATTTATATCTTATTTTACCTAGTTAACATTTATTTATTCATGCATATTTTTGTATCCCTCCAACTTTAAACGATATTTTTGGTTTACTGTCCTATAGTATACATTGGAATGATTTCAAACCTGTTTTTATTTATCCTAATCATTATAAAGGAGTGCCTTGGAAATATGTGTTAATTAAGTTAGACATCATTTTGTGGTCAAAACATTTGAGACCCACTGAGATGACTTAGACTAAGTGGAACTATCTAAACACTCAGAGAGTCCTTTACCATCACTGAGCCTCTCAGTCTGACAGGAGAGCTCTCCGTCCATCCTGTTTGTAGACACATCTACTTCTTATATCCGTTAGCGCAGCTAGCACAAGTTTCTAATTAACAACAGTGCCGTAACGTGTACCTCCGCTCGCTCTCTCGCTCTCCTCCCTCATCTCTCTCTCTCTCTCTCTCTCTCTCTCTCTCCTCTTCCTCTCCCCTCTCTCTCTCTCTCTCTCTCCTCTCTCTCTCACTCTCATCATCTCTCTCTCTCTCTCTCTCTCCGTCTCATCTCTCTCCTCCCTCTCCTCTCTCTCTCAAGTCGATCTCTCTCTCCTCTCCAATCTAGTCATTCTCTCTCTCTCTCTTTAGAGAGTTATTTTTTTAAACATTTTTGTATTTATCTTTTGTTTGTCATTCATTACATTCATTGTGTCTTCTGTTATAAACATTCTTAACTCAATATTAAACAGTAATATCAACAGTAAACATATTTTTAAAGCATTTTTAAAGTGATTTCTGTCTTTATAATATTATATAATTTTGAACAGTAATATGAACAATTAACATATTTTTAGCATTTTGTAAAGCTACTTATGCCTTAATAATATTATATAATATTCAACAGTAATATTAACAATAAACATATTTATATTCATATATATAAACAACAATATTTGCTATATCCGTGCTCTCATCCAGTTGCAGAGCGAAGCTCTCACTTGCTCCAAAAGTTGGGGCCCCCACTTTGAAAAACACTGTCCTAGGCGACCACCTATGCCAAAAATCGGCCCATACAGTGGCAATGTCTCAAGATTTAGCACAAAATACCCCTTTATTGAACATAAAATACTACAAATCCACATAACAAACAATCAAAAATGAAAAAGGGTCGCCACTTATTATTATTTTAATTAAATAAAAAAAAAAGTGAAAAAAAAAGCTGCACCGCCACTATTTATATATAGGGGAAACACTGGCGGCTATAGTCCTTTTGTTCTATTAACTGCCATTGAAAATTCCTTTTTTTCCGGGACTTAAGAAGAGCCCTTGCTAACCCTTCCCAGAGGGACCTTTCTCCCTTTTTTTTTTCAATTTACACCTCCTTCCAAAGACCTTACTCTTTTATCTCGAGGCATTATCTGGAGATGCGACCCGCAGCTGAGTTCTCACTCCGACATAACACACATATGTACCAACAGCTACATTGGCTGTCTGGGCTCTTGGGGATCCGGGGGGCCTGACTGACCATGTGACAACGAGAGCAGGGCCATGCCTGTGGTCTGTCCACCTCCTGAGCCACGTGAAACGCAATCATTTCACATCAAAGCAATCAGCCACCAGCCCCAGGCACAATTCTCACCCACTGAGCGGCGAGACGACGAACCCGATCTCAACCCTCCCCGCCTCCGTCTCTCACCTCGCTCCAGCCTGTCACTGTGACCTCAGTACACATATACCACCATACACCTACATATTATCATCTGCGGTAGCTGGCACATGTTGAGTGCCTGCCAACCCTACACACTCAGAGGGAGGCTGTTGCTCCATGTATATTAGTGGCAGAGAGCAAGTAGCTAATTATAAAACCACTCTGGGTGCCTGGTTGTTCCTAGGCATTGCTGCTGTGCTGCTCCATGCAGAGTGAGGAAAATGAGCCTGTCAACCTAGTCCCAAGTTGCCGTGATGAGTGCAAATGAGGTAGGCCTTGGAAGCCTCTTGGGGAGCTCCATGTGAGGAGGTGGCACTCGAGGGTGTGTAAAGTAAACACATACACACACACAGGACATAGTCTGATGGCTCTGATTTGTAAGCTGTCACACAAAGTGGGTCAATATGTGACAAACAAGAGGGACTTTCAGATCCTGGTGCCAGCCCACACAGTTTGATGGACCACAGGCCTGTGGCACACTGGGGCTGGGTTCAGACGCCCACAAAACATCAGGGTAGTTTTTATATTCCCTATTCATGATGCCTCCGAAATGCCTCTTTGTGCTACATTTGTTGAAAAAGAGAAAAAGTCAACACTGTGAATTCCTGTGTTCACAGGGCTGTGTATTAGTGCTTTGGTGAAGCCATGGTCATTATTAAATCAGAAGTCACAACACCTCTGCTCAAGTACTGTAAACGGGTACAATTTGTTGATGTTTGTGCTTTGCTGAAGTATTAGAGGCAACTATTGCATTTTTAACTGCTAATTGCAATATTATTGATAATCTATTATAGATTAATCTAACCCTGCAGTGTATAAAGTAGTTAAAATGGACTCCACCTTCACCATCTTCAGCATTTTAATGATGTCCATAATATTCCAATACTACATTATAGATCATTCTGAAACTAGAGTACTTTGAATGCAGGATTACTTTTACTTAAGAAGAGAAAGATCTGAGTACCTCTTCCATTGCCAGAGGAGAGACATTGGTGACAGCAGACAGCATCGAGCCTCTGATGATGAGGAGCGTCCTGGCATCGGAGCTCTTCTTGTCATTAACTCACGACAGTGTCTGAACTCATTTCACACAGACTGCCTGAACGCCATGATCACAGCTTCACATGTGCGCAGGCCAGCCGGCTTTGATTCTGCATGCTTTTATTTATGCTCTCTATACTTCCCTTTTCCCCTGTATCTTTTCATCTGCATTCCTCCACTCACTCCCTCTGGTGAGGTATTATTAGCGGCCGCACACATTTCTTTTTTCCATACACTTTGGTGATTGACAGCCAAGGTGATACCATCCCCTCATTTGCATATTATGCCGTTTACTCTTTATACCTGCCACTAATGGCGGTGATTCCCAGACTGCCTCTCCTGAATTAGCATACTCCAGCCTGGGAGTCAGGGCTGCTAATCAGAGGCTGTGTTGAGAGAAGGCCTGCTTCAAATTACATCCTTCACAGTCAACATGAGGCGAAAGTGCGACGTCCCGCCGTTTGCCCCCGAGATGAGGAAGTTCGCAGATCGACAGTGACAGCACCCCGCTTACCTCTGAGACACCGACTAGAGCATCTCCAATTAAAAGCCTCCTATGATTCCCTCTATTAATAATAAATGCTTTTGAGCTGGGCGGAAACTGCGAGGCGTTTTAAATACATGTTCACATTAGTGTGAGCATTTGCTCTGCATTGTGGTTGCAACTGTGTGTACATTTCAGCAGAGCATCCATGTGCTGTCCCTTTTTCATGTACATTTACTGCGGCGTTAAGTTTCATGTGGTCTCCACCTCCTGCCTGGGGTGACTGTTACCTCATTATCACGACTGAAAAGCCATAACGTGCCTCTCCGGAAACTAAAGATGCCACATTGGATTTCAGCAGGATATCTGAAGAGGTGCCGCGCTCTCCTCACTGCTGAGGTAGATGACGGGAAGCCAGACACAGATTTCCCGGAAAAATGTGCTGCTACAAACACCCTGTCTGTCCCCGTGACTTCTGCACAAACATTTGTCTGGTTCCAAGAACACCTGGAATGCCGCAGCTCTTTATTAAAAATGACTTCGCTTTTGTCACCATGATTACAGATTATGGCTTCATAACCACCTCATACTTGGATACAAAATCGCATCTATGGCTGCATCTCACTACGGTTAAATTGATTCCTTGCGTCCCTCACTTGCGTCGTTTCCCTGCGACTAGTCCCTCCCACCAGGGAAGCATGGAGAGACGCAAGGAAACCACGAGAAGCAGGGAAATGAGTTTTAAGAGTAATGGGACATCCTTTGTTCCGGAGCGTCACGTGAAGCGACGTCCGTTTGTGATGACGCCGCACAGCTGATCGTCTGACAGCAGCTCTGTCCCCGTTATTTTCACAAACACCCCCGCCTCTGTTAGCACACATTTACTGACACAAACATTTGTATCATCTGTTGTAGACCCCAATAAATAAAATAAAATAAGAACTCATTCTCAAAAAAGATAAACGCCATTCTTAAAATGTATAAGCGAACAATAGTTTGATTAATATCGATTAGAGTGCACAATATAAATAAAATAATTGAGAGAAGAAAAAGAGATATGTTATCTATCAAAACCCAGTTAGATTAACATTCATTGGACTGCACACTTTGTTTGTTTGTGTGGATATGTAGCAAATTAACATTTTAATAGCACTTAATGACTGACTGAATGGAAATGACAATAAATGAAAATGTAAAAGGAAAAAAGTGATCATGAAAATGTTTCCAATAAATGAATACAATTATTTTTGACCACTTTGTTGTTCAGATATATCACATATTTATAACTGAATGATACATTAATTGAAACAAAACACTGTATAAACTGAGTTGTGACTCCCGTGAGTTTCACCGGAGGATGGACTGGTGGTTCCTCGATTATCGCTCCTCGATCCTCGGTTCTCCGGGACAAATAAGGCCACTGGGATGCTACTCAAGATGGCGCAGACAAATCAACTTCCGGTGATACCAAGACCGAGGAGCGAGGAAATGAAAAATAACTGAAGTGAGACGCAGCCATAGAGTAGTTGTTAGCAGGACGATAATCGCAGCTCATCATAATAACAATAATTGAAGAGACACTGACATTAAGTGGAGGGCAAGTCTGTTTTTAGGGTAATTTGAAAAAAAGAGAGTTAATGGAGTGGATAGAAACTTGCCCAAAAATAAGTCTCTAAAATGTTTTCACAAAGGACAATGAGACCGTCTGCTGAAGGCATGACTTCACAATGACTCATCCACCTGGTTGCTCCGTTTCTCCTTTAACAAATGCAGTCGATCACAGTGTGTATCCTCACTGCTCAGGCTGAAGCTAATGCAGTCTTATTGCTGGTTTATATACATCCTCTATCACTACAGCACAGCCCTTTGTATTCAAATGTCTTTAAATGTCTCTCACTCACTCCTGCAGCGTTCATTCCACCTCTATTCTGCAGATTAAACTGATTTTGCTAATGCCCCCAGGACCGAATCAATATGCATGACTTAAGGTGTCGGTTATCAACACACGAGTGGTTTTTCAGGAAACATCCTTCTCCGGCTGTCGCTTTGTACCTGAATAACATCGTCTATGTTTCAGTGGTGAGTGCATGTGGCGGGTAATCAACAGAAATTCACTGTGGCATGTCATGTTAACAGAGAAAGTGGTCCCAGAGGCACGGGGGGCCGGAGCGTGCTATAAGACATAGGGACCACTGTAGCCAACACTGGTGATGAATGGAGAGCGCGACCTTGGGGGAGATCATTGCCCTTTTCCTTCTGACCTCCTATTTGACAATTCCCTTTTTTATTCTCTCTCCATTGGACACTTTTCTCTACACGGCTCGGTGCACACACAAACTTTTTATCAAAACACTCTAAGAAAGAACAAAAAAATACTTCCTTTTTGCCAACATCCCCTTTTTCTTTTTCTTAGAGATGCAGAAATGTGACTTCCCAGACCTCAATTAAAGGAGGATGTTTCAAGAGGTGTAGATAAGTAGAGAAGTAAAGAAATTGCATATCAAGCTATTGTTGCTTGTGTTTATTACCACAATGTGTGTATATTGACCTCGGACAGATATATTCCAGAGTGTCAACGCTGATCTGTGTCAACAGGAAAACACTCTTAGTTGTGTGATGCTGCAGACAGCTGGGTCCTTTGTCTGAGTTGGACCAGGCTTCAGAAACTGCTGTATGTGGACATTAGACATATTGAATTGTGTTTGCACAAACAGAGGATACTGAAGCTGCACAGAAGAGATGTTGCTGTTTACTAGTTAAACATTCTTTAAACCTACAGATTATGTTTGCAGATAAAGATTTAAAAGTTTTGAAACTGACTATCTTGACGTGATCTGAATAAATCTTCATGGTTATGCATGACTTATATTTCTGATTAAGGCAGCATTATTCATTAATGTCACTTCTCAAAATCTCTTTTTTTACTGATGACAAAATGTCCCGCTGCAGCTGTCAATGACTTGCTAATGACGGCATATTTAAATCATTAGCTATAAAGTGAGCTTGAATTGTTCATGGTTTTCTTATGGCAGCTATGGCGATGCAAAAACACAAGCATGCATTTCCAGTGATAACAGAGGGAGGGTGAGAGCACTATTGATTTAATTCACAAAACATTTATCTGAATTGTTTGGCTCGAAATACCAAACAGATCATGCATTGTATCATGCCATAAAGCTTTCTGTTTCAGCCCTGTTTCAAAAGTTCTGACTCTGTGTCGGTAGCTTTAAATGCTAATGAGCTGCCACTCCCTTCTATGAAGAGTTGGGTTTTAAAAATTCAAACTAGTGCTCCAGGAGAAGATTCATGTGATATGGTTGGCGGGTGGTACCTAGGTTGGTTATTGGCTGCACAACCCATAACAACATTGTGACATCACAAAGTGGCCAAAATCTGATCAGCTAATTAGAGAGAGTTTTTATATAGATGGATCAGGACAAAAAGAGAGATCATCTTTTTTCCTGAACATTTCCCAATCTCTTAACACAGAGGGGACACATATCTATTAATAAAATATGTGAAAAATTGGATTTTACCTCACCCGGCAAGCAGATTCCTAAATTATTGTAGTAACAGAATGATTTTACTCTGTTCCTTTAGAGCTGTATACCTGTTAACTTCAAGCTTTGTATGTGTAACAGTCACTTTCGTAATAGCTTAGTGTTGTGCAGTGGAATTATCCATTTACATATACAATCGGAAAAAACCTCACATTAAGATATTTTATAAAGACTGAATTCCAAAATTACAACACCGTGAGCCGGAGGTTAACGACTGTGCCTGATAAAGGAACTGCCATTTTAAACTCATTTTCTACAATTATAAAGGGAGAAAAGGTCTATTGTACGGGAGGCAGAGATACATTTTGTGAGCTGAAAACCACAGGACATGAGTAAGGGCCACAGCTTTCCACCTGCAGTATACGTGCTGAATACTTCAGGTACACACTCCCTTGTCGGGGGAACACTGAATTGACTTTCTCTACCATTAGTTTTGAGGGGAAGAAATAAATTAAAGCACTCAACATAAACTGTCTCCTGGAATGTAGTGAACTTGAGAAATTGATAACGAGGATACGAGGTCTACAGTAAGACAGACTTACCCTAAAAGGCTTTTATTTATTTATTTATTTGCCTCTTTATTGCACCAAACAAGATTTTTCAATTAAAAATGACAGCGCTGTATCCTTTTCTTCCTTCCCACAATAAAGAAAGAAGAAGCATCGCTGACATGAGAACGCCGGAGGTCATTTGTCAGTGTTTTCAGCGTAAAACCACATAAATATACAGCCAGAACTTCATTTGGTCGAGTTTTGATGATGCTGGGTTCTCAAAAGATGGATGAATTACATTCATTTAATTTCTTAATTAGCTCCATTTTTCTCCGTGCCATGATACAGTAAAATGTAAATGTCAGAAATGAAAGCGGCAGAACAATCTCATGCATATTTCCATCGTTTACTAAAATATTTTGGACAAACACATTTTCATTATCATCATGATCATTTGTAAGATCATTATGTGTTCAATTATATCTTCTTTTTTTGTTCAGACTGGAATACATTTAACAGAGTAAGTTTTCACATCAATGTAATATCTATATTAAAGAGCGTATAATTGCTTTACAATAGTTATAAGCAACATATATAAACATTACAAAATTAAACAAAGTAAATATTCAAATATTATATTTCAAATTGTTTTGAGAGCCATAGAGTTCACTGGTATTGGTATCAAATATAACATTGATAGTATCTTGAAATTTTACTTTTTTTTTGGCAAGGTACTAAAAAGAAAAAAAAACATTGCAGTTTGAATTGCGATTTAAGTTTTATAGTGAACATAAACCCACATTTCCTCTTAAAAGTATCATTATGCCAAAGCACAAAAGAAAGAAATCCCCCCCTAAATATACAAATTAACAAAAATAACTTTAAATGGGTTGTACTCAGGAACTCGTATTGTCTAGCCCTAAACAAGTTGTACCTTATCTTATAATTGACAGGTATTAAAAACATGTTCTTGATAATGGTTTACCTTTTAATAAAAATACTGGCAGACTTCCAGATTGGGATGATTTACTGAACACAACACAGTAGTTCCGAACTACCTCCTGAGCTGTGTGACTTTAATCATTTCAGTGGCTATAGGACAAACCTTTTTTATCTGCAGGACTCAGTGTTGGGAGAGCTTGCTGTGAGTTTGGTATGACATCATGTAGTGTAATAAAAGTGTAAAGAAAAGTGCCCTTTGCCATCTTTTTGTCTGCAGGAGAGTAGTATGATGTGACCTTTTAATGGCTGGCAGGCCAGAGGAGAGCACAGGACTTATAAGAAATGGCAGATCTGCAGCTGACCTTTAAAAACCCTCATATTTCATTAAGACCCTTTGATCACTTGGATTATCTACTGCAGTCTGGGAGCTCACTGGATCATTTTGACCAGCCAGCCTATGACAAGGTGCTAAGAAAAAAAAGTGTCAAACGTCAGAAAAAGGACACACTTTTGTCTATAAAGTTTTGAATCCATATTGGGTATGAAATGTTGGATTCTTAACAATATACAACAAATTCTAAACATACATACTCCCGCAAACGACATGACTAATAAATCCATATTTGAGTCACATTTTCTAGCACCTTATATTATCTTGCTTTAAAATACCTTGTGATGTGCGGGTTGGGCATTCTTTGACACTACATCATGTGAATATATAATATAAAACACTAACATGTGTTTTCGGGGGTGCTATTATGTTAATCTTTTGCTTACTATGATAGTCCCTTGAGTTGTTAGCAGATGTTCGCAGGTGCTATACATCTACCATCTCATCCCAACCTGCTTACGCTGCCAAAGCTATCGCATCCAGCGCAGCCCCGAATCAGAGTCAGTCAGGTGTTCATAAGTATAGCCTTAAGGGACTTGAGATAGCTCGAGGAGACCCTTTTGATACAGCCCCTTCACTCTCAACCCGGCCCGTCTTTAATATCCGAATCATTGCTGCCCCATATGGACGATGTAATTGACTCTGTGACTTGAAGGCAACCTGACCACCTCAATTCTCTGCGTGCGTCTCCTAGATAAAACATAAAAGATTGTTCTGTTAATCTGTTCACGGACCTCTTCCCTCTCACCGCAGAAATCCGGCAACCCGTCAGCAATTCCAGATTAGCTTAATGTGAAAATCTTCCCATCTGCCATAATTACCATGTTACAAAGGACTGTCTTAAATTACAACGGGAATAATGGCTTTGTGCAGTGGGAGTTGGAGCCGGCTACCTGTCTATGTGCAAATGTGTGTGTTTCTGTGATCATAGACATACATGGGAGAGATTCTCACAATGAGGATTTGGGTTGGGTTTGAAATACACAAAATAACCCACAAAACATGCTAATAAGTTCATTTTTTTAAAATATCACTTTCTATTCACTTGTCAAAGCCAGGATTTTTGTGATGGACGGAGAGGGCAGATTTGTACACTAGTTCCTTTTTATTATGGGTGGACGATAAGGTTTGTCAAATATGTGCAGGTTAAGTTAAAGGAGCCCTATTATGCTAATTTTCAGGTTTCATTATTGTACTTTGTGGGGGGGAGGGGGGAGAGTGTGGGAGAGATACTCCCTCTGGTGTGAACGTTGGGATTTTAGCCTCTGCAGACCTTTTTTACATATATAATACACTAAAGGGAAATGGAAAAGCCAAAAACGCATAATAGGGCCCCTTTTATGAAAAACGTTCATAGCATTTATAACAAGGCTTTAGCCTTGACTGCACAATAATGATCTGGCCCGGACTGGCCATCGGGAGGACCGGGAGGTTTCCCGATGGCCTGGCCTATTAAGTGGCCTGCTGGCCTGAGGATTTTTTTTTTTTTATGTATGTATTGTGAACTCAACGCTGTGCAAATGTGGGTCTGACTCTGCCTCACAGAGGGTGACTGGCTGTCTACATGATGTGGCCTGCCGACATGGCCACTTTCATACAGATCATACACTAATGCCCTCGATTGGTCTCTGTGTGTCATTCAAGCTCGGGAGGGTATGTATGTGTGGCGCGAGCGAGAGAGAGAGAAAGCGCGCGCACCGGTTACGTGTATTGTTGTTGTTAGCATCTGGTGCTAGCTAGCTGCGCTAACGGATATAATGAGCTGTCAACAAGGTGGAGGAGAGTCCTCTGCTGTCAGACTGAGAGACTGATAACTACAGCTCAGGTGAGGTAAAGGACTCTTGAGTGTTTAGATAGTTAACTTAGTCTAAGTTCTCAGTGGGTCTCAAACGGTTTGGTCACCATTTATGTAAACACATATTTCCATTTGAAGGGGGAGTGATTAGTAAAATATGCATGAATAATAAAGAAAAAAAAATTAACTAGGTGAAAAGAGGTAAGATAAACTTTAAAACTTGTTGAGAGCTAAAACTAGTCTTTGCTGCTGCCTCAAAGAGGAGCAGGGGGGAGACAGGAGAGGCTGGTTCAGGAGCCCAGACACACTCACAACTATAAATTAACCAAAAACAAATAAATAAACAAGTTTCAATATTTTTTTCATATTGGATATAGTATATTATTGGTTATGGCCATGTTCTTATGATTTTATGATTATTTAAATGTATACAGTATGTTTGGATAATATGACCTAATCCAATAGGGCTCACCCTTGACTCACATTGAAGTAGGAAGAACTAGCTTTGCTAAAGCCTTTTGGACCCCTCGAAAACGAGATTGTTTATCAAGGAGTTTTATCCTGATAAATTCATATTAAACTGTCACTGTATCTTTGTATCCTTTTCTCTTTCCAGACTGATTGAACCATTGTCCAGTATTATGTTCGATCCATGTTCAAAAAGTGCCTATTCTTTACAAACCCTTTTATATACAAATAAAATGTATTTGTATAGAGGACTTTCTCCAACCTAAAAGCCTGAATGACCATTCAGAAATACGTAGTCAGCCATCTCACTCTACCCATTCAAGTTGTGTGGCAGAGGATTCAAAACCTGAAGCAAAAATGAGGAAAAAGGCTGTATAGATTGACGTCAAAGTTATATAGTAATTGATAAGATGTGCAATCTATGGCCTGTGTTGTCTCATTTAGACAAATTATCATTGTTGCTCTAATCACAAGTGGTTATCCCTTAGTACCTGAGCTCAAACATGCTATTAGAATGAAGTGGATTATGGTATCTTCACTTGCCAGTATTAAATGATGACAGCACCAACAAGATGCTGGGTTTTTAATGAGTTATACTTTGCCCTTACTGCCCTAGTTTTATCGTTGGGGTCATTATTTTGTATGCATAGTCGTGCAGTACAAAATGTTGTAGCTAACTGATGCGTACTAAGGTTTGAAAAATAAACATTTGCTCCAGAAAGGAACCCTTAATTAAAAGGAGAACCTTGAATTTCACCTTTTAACTAAGAAGATAGAGATTCAGTAGGGAGCATTGGTCATTTCCATGAGAAAATACAATCTTTGAGTATTTTCTAAGTAAGAATGTTGCATATTTATATAACAAATAATCCATAGCAACTGAGGTGATTCAAAGCTTTCCATCTTGCATCCACTCGGTGGGTGTCATGCCTTGGGATGAAAATACAGTCTAGCAGCTTCTAACTTGTGTTGTTTATGCGGACCCCCCACCTATGAGATCCTGCCAAACACGACAGACTAAAGCCGGCCTTTAAGCTCCTAATTTATGTTCCTCCTGCTCACAGATCTGTCTGGAAAGGATGACCCTCTGTGCACAGTGGGCAGTAAAGCCAGGAAGGAGTCTCCTCCTCGCTGGTTAATGACACTGCTTAGATAAATCACCTATGGAGCTCTGCATTTTTCTTCTTCACTCTGATTCTATGTTCCTCTCTGTCTGTCTTCTCTTTTCCCCCCCACCTATTCTGATTCCTTGTGCAATACACCATAGAAATGTGTTTAAACTAAAGATGTCCTGTTGACCTTTGCTGTCGTTTTTTGCCGTTTGCAGTTCTTTACAATTAAACTGGGTCTGTCTCCAGACAAATCGAATAGGCCAGCTTGTCCCTCTGACTGAGTGCGGTGCTGACCGATCGATGGGCATCACAGTTAATACCCTCTCTTGTTTTTGTCGAGTTGTGGAATGTTTGTCGCTGACGGACACGCCCATCGGCTGCTCTCTCCTTCGCCACATCGAGGCTGTGCTCCACCGGGGACGGCTTGTCGATCCTTGGCTGTTCAAAGTGATCAAAGTCACTGTCCACAAAATCAATAGGCTCCCCCTTTACTACTCCCTTACAACACTGTACAAAGTTTTCCTCTATGTCTTAATGGAAAGAACATTGGTATGATCAATAAATCAAATAATCAATGGGCTCAGGGGGAGGCTGGATAGAGTCCCAGGGAGTAACATGGGACACGAGGGTCAGGTTCTGTGTCTGGGAAGGCCTCGAACGGCAGGTCATTAGTAAAATCACAACCATTATTGGTAAACAGGATTGAAGAAAAAAAAGGATGTTTCACAAGCAATGTAAATCCACGGAAAAATAAATAATAATCTAGCAATCGCCCAGTTATCTAACTGAGAAAAATAACAACATAAACAAACTAGAAGGGCCCTTAGGGAGTGCAGTTCTCTGCCAAGGCTATTTCCTAAAGTGAAAATAATGTGTCTATCTGCCCCTTGATGTGGATTCTTTCTAAAATGTAATGAGTTCTTCTTTGGTCCACACTTCCACCATTTTTTAGCTAGTTTATACTGTAACAAAACACACACACAGATTGTTAAATGAGTGTGGACTTTTTCATACTCCAAAGACTGACGTAATCATTTTTTGGTTTAAACGACAGCACTAAATTGCGCAGCCCAGTTTCATATGTAAATTTGACGAATCATCTTTCCAGAATTTTAATTAATTTTTTGAAAGATAATCCATTAGGTTGTGAAATGTTGGAACAGGCCAACCAGTCGCACGCACACAAACATACACACACACACACACACACACACACACACACACACACACACACACACACACACACACACACAAAAGCACGCCAGCAGGACAGTGCGAAACAGAAATATCAATTTCTGAAGTCTCAATCGCTGTACTTGTTATGATTATAATAATAAAACATCATGAATAATGGGAATTTATTATATAATCAGTGTTTAAAAAAAAGTGAATATAAGAATGTGCTTTTTAAAAACCTGAAGCTCTATTGGAGTTGGCATCAAGTGCCTGTGGAAAACAACACTGTCTGTTTATTTTTAACAAACAGTATTAACTAGGTGAACTTTCCATTGTAACTTTCTTTAATAAAGCACTAATAAAGAGCTCCATTAGAGAACTGAAAGCCTCCAAATCAATAGGTCCACACATTTAGGTCCTTGGTGAAACGCTCAGTCGTCATCACGGGGGGCCAGGGACAGCTAAGCAGATAAAAGACAAGCTATTTTTAGTCAGGAAAGAAAGTATTGTCTTACTAAGATGTATCTTAGATGTAGCTCTGCGGCCTAGACTATCAAAATGTATCTGGAAACTGAGACAAACAAAGTCCAAAGCAACAACTACAGGCTTTTCACAACTCTTTGGAAAATGTGACCTTAGGATGGCCACAAAACACATCATGTAATGATCAGATTCCAAAAGATTCCTTCCCTTGATATCTTCAATAACCTGAAGTTTTTTGGTGGAAATGTACCCAATTTACACACTGACACAACTAAATATCAAACATCACTTTGCTCTTCAGGCCTCGATACTAGTGGGGTAAAAATATGTTGATATACTACTGTAGGAACAATCGTAAACCAAATACTCAGGATGTTGTCAGCTGAATGAGCCTCATTAGAGTGATCAATATCCAGGCCATTACCATACGCCATAAAAAAGTCTTTAAAATGTCACCCTTTCTACAGGCTCTGCTCACTGTCTGTCTCTGGCTGCAGTCCTTTTAAGCCAGTGTGCCGAATGAGGGAAAACTGATTCAAGCTGGAGAAACAGATCATTCTTCATTTGCACCTCTGGTCCTTTCTAGTGTGAATTTTGCCACACTTTTGTCTTCACTGAAATCTGCAAATGTGTCTGTGGCTTAATGTTTTAATTACTCTGCGATAGAAAGCGTTTGGCACGCTTTCTTTTGCACATTACAGGTGTCATTTTGGATGAACATGCTATTTTGCTAATAATGTCCCCCAGTAGCTATACAGCCTAACAACGAGTTGAGATTACTTGATTTAAGGAAGACAATTATAATTGTTGTCATAAGCAGTACTGCCAGGCTTTGTTGAAATACAACATTTCTGTAAACATGTTACATTAGCTTAACATTTGTGTGTGTTTCATCAAGCAGAACAAAACTGATTATACAGGGTACAGGTGTGAATTCCCTCCTCACAAAATGGTCAACAAAGCCGCAATTTTCAGATTTGAAAGATCATCTTGCAGGATTCATTCGTGGTGCAAAATATGTTGAGAATATTTTTCCCATCCTCATTTGGCTAAGAACGCCATCCTAGTATTTAACATTTTCAGATTTTCGAAGGAGATGTGTTGCACTGTGTGAGGCAAATGGTGGTCACACCAGATACTGACTGGTTTTCAGGCTCCCCCAGACCCCCCTAATAAAGCAAAACTGCACGTTTCAGAGTGGCCTTTTATTGTGGCCAGCCTAAGGTACACCTGTGCAATAATCATGCTGTCTAATCAGCATCTTGATATGCCACACCTGTGAGGTGGGATGGATTATCTCGGTAAAGGAGAAGTGCTCACTATCACAGATTTTTTCAGATTTGTGAACAATATTTGAGAGAAATGGTTATTTTGTGTATATGGAAAATGTTTTAGATCTTTGAGTTCATCTCATGAAAAATGGGAGCAAAAACAAAAGTGTTGCATTTATATTTTTGTTCAGTGTACATGTAATGCAGTGTAAGCCTTGTAGGAGTCAGAGTGGTCTAAAACCCACCTCGGCTCCGCGTGTCGTTTGGTGAGCTGGGTAAAATCATAAAAGGAAGGGATTCAAAAACACCAGGATACAAGTTAAACAATAATCTGTTTAAATGGTAAAAGGTAACAATACAATACAAAGGAGTACTCCTGCTCTTTTTCCCCTCTCGGAGATCTTACTATCTGGACCGCCTGAAGACAAAAAAGAGACCGGACTAAGGACACAACAGGGCTTCATGTAGTTAGAAAGGGAGGAGTTGTGTAGGATGCTCCTCCCATACAGGTCATCTATTGGCAATATAAAAACGATGGGCTGTTGTAGCGAATCAGCGCGAGCCAGCCGAGATGACCCGGAAACAAGAGTCTCTTACGTTTGTGGCAAAACAAACACATCTGGTGTTCGCTGTCTCACATTCTTGCAGTTTGGACACACACACACATTCCATAGACTTCCTTCTCTGCTCCCCCTCCCCCATCAGTTTAACCCACACAGAGTCTCACATACTCTTGGCCTCTTTTAAGATATGTCTAAAATATAGTTGTTTATAGTTGGCCAATACAAGCAATACATGTAAATTACCTTAATATCAATAATAACGAGGAAAACATTACCTCTGCTCTCAAGCAGTCCTCTAGAAATGCTTCTGAAATAGTAACGCACACTCATTTTTACCATGCAGCATTCCAGAGATCAGAGCTGTCTAAATAAAGATATCCCCTCGCTCACATCTTACTTCCAAATACAAATGTTTCACTTCTCATATTTCCAGCTTCTTGTTACACAGACTGCCATTATTGATACAAAGTAATTAAACACACACATATATTTAAGACATGTAGACTTCCCTGATACATGCTGTGTCTAATGAAGAATGTCTCCTCCTGTCACAAGTTAGACACTTATATTATTGTTTGTTTGGTGGCTCAACTAAACTCTCCTGTCATTTCAGATCCCGCCTTCCTCCAGGCCCTTGTAATCAGCTCACTTCCCTCACCTGGTCTCCCCAGCCCTTCCCCTCACCTGTTACTCATTCCCTCATCACTCCACAGTATTTATACCACCTCACTATCACTTGTCCTTTGCCAGATTGTCTTGTCGTTTCCGCCAAGCTCTCCAGTGAGTGTTGTATTCTAGCCTAGATTTTTGTCCTGCCCGGTTTTTGATCCCTGCCTGCCTGTTTACGGATCTCGAGTTCCTGCCTGCTCCCTGTCTGGTTTTGGTTGCCTGTCTGACGGATTTACTGGTTTTGACCCTGCCTGTCCCTGACCTGAATAAACTGAACATTGCTATACACTGGTTGTATCTGAGTCGTGCTATTGGGTTCTGATCTGTACCTGTGATCGTGACACCTCCTCTACCTCTCTAGTCTTCTGTCATGAAAAGCTGCTTCTACTTCATACAGAGTAATTAAGCATGTTTAAGCCAACCACTCCACAATGTTGTAGCAATTTAGTACCCACACATGAAAGAATAAAACAGAGATAAATCAATAAAACACAAACACAGGTATAGTTCAGCAATGAATACACATATCTTATCCTGCAGCCCCTCACGAATGTCACATGTCTTTCTTTATGAAAGCCATATTTGTAAATGTTTAAACGTCATCGTCCCATGATGGCCATAGGATTAGTTAACTAACCCAAGTTAACTGTTCTTGTAGCCTAAGGCCATCTCTGAACTTCCTCTCACCTCGAAGTCAGCTTACTTGGAATGCATACATTTATTGATAATTCAGGCTGACTATTGTCTACAGGCCTCTTTATGAGCCTTGCAGGAAATGAATCATTAACTAACAAGACTTTAACTGCATTATATCTGAGGAAGATCTCTCTTGGAGTTCCCCTGTTAATTGCAAAGACCATTGATGATTAACAAAGAGACTCATGGGCCTCTCCTGATATCTGGAAACGGCAACAAGACTTTCTGAAAAATACTTAACGGGTAATCTTTTCACTCAAGGCAGAAATCACAGGCTATACTGTACCTTACCTACTCCCAAATAGCCAAAAAAACACCGTTTTGATTATACATAAAAGTGGAAGAAAAGACTATTGCGCTAATCTACTAAAAAGGGGACATTGTTTCAGGAATATATAAAAAACCTCTATAAGTAAGAGGAAAAAATGTACTTTGTCCATTCAAATTTAACACACATGAATATATAAAACCACACATATATTAGTGATAACATAATTCAACACACTTCTTATATATCAGGTGACATTAAAATGAATATACCAAAAATACGCTGTATTAAACTTTTCTGCCATAACACGTTACTTCGGCCTTCATTGAATACCTGGGAGTATGCACACCACTTATCTACTTACTTGTTTTGCAGTGTGTATAGCAGATTACATTAAGTTAATAGAGGTGATGTAGGGCTGGATTTAAAAAGTCTTTATAAATCCAAGAGGGTTGACAACAAAACAAGACCCCTATGTCCTTATTAGAATGAAGAAAGGGCCGCTAATGCATCAGATTAAAGAAACTATTGGAGCCTGGAAATGCTCGGGGATCTAGGGCACACACTGAACTTTACTCTGCAAAAACACATTATACCAAAGAGCCAAACAACTTAATTCACACCAGTCCTTCCCAATGGATTTAATGTCGTAATTCTTTCATCTCTTTATTGGATTTACACATCCGAGCAACTTCATTTGCAGAGTAAAAAGGGAGTCTATCTATGGTGTTTTGAATGTTAAAAAGCAATATTGCTCATGCAGCTTACCTTTCCGCTACCTTTTTTCCAGAATACAACATTACTCACGCCAAAAGCAGCTTAGAGAAATGGAAACACCATGTGTCCTGACAGCTCAATAAATTTGCGTCTCCACTTGGATACACAAGACGCGATTAATCCTCTGGTGTTTGGGCACAGCACAGAACAGTAAATCACAGTAATTACTATCATCTATGCCAATTTACACATGAAAATAGAGAAACTAAACAAGTCCCTTAATTACACAACAATCCCATCATGTACACAGCGCTTGTTTTGGTATTACATAAATAAATGCATAGGCTTGTGTTTGAACCTTTTGGCCTATAGCGTCTATGGTATGTTAAGGTTTGTGTGCATGAGTGTTTCTTGTGTGTGTGGCCCTCCCTTGGTGACATTCTCAGTGTCAGTGTTGTAGTCATTCTGGCTACAAGCATCCTGTCGCTGCGGTGGATTTACTGGCAACATGCCCCCCCCTCCCGGGCCAGCTCTTTAATTACCCTGGCCTATTGATCCACCCAGGGACGCGGCGCTCTGGAGCTGGAGCTGGGCCTGCACCAGTTAATGACTGATTATTCCTCCGTGGCCCCTGGGAGCAGGCAGGCGGTGTGTGGGGGGGGGGGGGACGACAGACGGAGCCTGAGAGCACCGGGCCTCACTTGCACTTTACTCACCTGCTCACAGAACTAGCTCAAAATAGCATTTTCCTGCTCTGCTTCATTTACTTGTATATACTCTTCTTGCACTATTTCTATTTTCCTTTTTTTTGCACATCTCAAAACATTATATTGTACTAGTTTCTGTTTTATTTGTTCTATGTCCTATATATATGTTGCACTGTTGGAGCAGCCTGCGACCTAAGTTTTTCATTGCAGTATCTACACTGTACAGTAGCTAATGTGCACATGACAATAAAGCCTTGAATTTAATTCAGGATCTTACCAATGAGGATGATTGAGAATATGTAGACAGTCATATTTATTAATTTGTGATTTATTTGTTTAAAACAACTTTTTTTGGATTCCCCAGTTAAATTAACCATAATAGTCAACATGTATTGATACTCATCATTATGCTAGAAAGTTAGTTAAAACATGGATAAAATAAGGGTGCTGATAACTTAAGACAACTTGTTGTCTTGCACATCTTAGTAGAAACAAACACTTGTATTTCTGTATGTGCAAACCTAAAGGGAGACAAGTGAGGAAGAAAAACACAGGAAACTGATGATCACAGAAAGGATGTTAAAAGGAAGGAGAGACAAAAAGGGGGGGATGCAAATGTAGAGTCCTAGGAGGCCGTCATTTTAATTTATTTTCCTACATGTCCTCACAGACATGACACCTTCGTCATACTTGTCTCCCTCCTGCATGTACAGGCGCAGAGATGGCATTTCTAACCATATTTTCCATATTCAAGTACTGATTGAACGTCAACATCTTTAATGCAAAGCCCTATTGAAGGCCGTCAATTTATGTCCACTTGAAATGTTCTCCTCTACGAGTCATTTCAGCTTGAGCTGAAGCGGTGAAATTACAGGATTGGAGAATCCCCGGTATACTTTAATAGGGGATGATGATGATGAGTAGTTGATGGGTCTCTCTGTCACTTTTGATGTCTTAAGAGGAGACAATTGTTGGATGAAAGTGACGTTTAACCTTGGGCATCCGGAAAAGGAATGAAAGCATGACGTCAGACCCCTTTCTGTTCTTTTTTTTTTTACAGCTGCAGGTTAATTAGGTAGTGTGACTATACCCATCACTCCTCTGAGACTGAGTCATGAGTCATATCTCAGGGGAAAAGCAGCAGAAAGCGACTTACCAGAGCTAGTCAGAAAGGAGTATGAGATGTCATCATGTCACAACCAAAAGATTAGTTATTATTGCATTTTATTGATTTTATTATTTATTCAGCCCATGTATTTGCATGCTATCTGTCCCTTGTAGCCTCTGTATGCACATTTTTACTTAGGTAAAACTAGTAACACTACAGTGTAATATTAGTATAATACTAAGCTGGTAAAGGTGGAGGTATTTTGTACAATATATATTATTATAATGATTATCTTCCACTTTTCAAATGGAACACAAACATAAAAGCACTGCAGATCCCTCCGAATATTTAAATAGGGCAGACAGCTTAAATTGAAAATGGTGTAAAATATGTAGCTTATAACTGTACTATCTGTCTATCAGGGCTCCTTGCTTGGAGGCAACAGTGCTGCCACATGTAAGAGGCATCCGTTAGGAGCCGCCATGATGGCCTCCTGGGCTTATGATACATGAAGACAGATTCCTCAATTCATCTCTCTTTGAGGCACTTCTGCTTCGTTTCGGTGGTTTCCCCTGCTGGAAAATGATGCAAATCCTGTTGAAATGTGAGTGGGAACATTTGAACGTTTATTTGGCTTGCTTCTTGCTGACTTTGTACGATGCTGCCCTTGTTTCGTTGCACCTCTGCTTGGCTGTGACTAAGAAGCAAAAGTACAGCAGGCATCGCAGCCTGGCGGCACAAACAAAAGGAGAGCAGTTTGCAAACACATGCATATGATTAATGTTCCCACACATATCATCCATCCCTGCCTCCCGTTGCTGCACGCTATATCACCAGAAAACCAAGGCCTCACAAGATGGAGCATTCTGTAGAGTCGTACAATGAAGGAGTATTATAAGAGTAAAGAATTAACCAGCTTTAATAATGACTTAAACACATTCACAACTTCTTCATTTTGTCATAACGCATAGGTTATTGAGTGCATGTCCTTTTCATCATCCAGCACTTTGTTACCAGTGTAATGTGAATTATGTGATAAGCAAACGGTGGTTTGCTGTGCTGTTAATTACAAGATATTTACTGCTGTGTTAATGCAGTTTGTTTGTACCCATGTCTATGAATTTGTAATTATTGTGCGCTATTGCTAATCATCATTAGTCACAAACAACAATAGAGATTAAATAATTGGCTGTCTAATCTTGCTTTTCTTCTCTATCTCTTGTGTTATTCTCCTTCAATCTCTCACATTATTAATCAAAACCGTTCATCTACCATCAGCTCAGCCAGCTTATTTAGATGTTTCATTTAGCTGTAAGGGTAAAGTGAAAAAAAGGAATGGCTAAATTAAACAAGCTGCATATTAACTTACCATTGGCCAAGCTGCATATTAACTTACCATTGGCCAAGTCTAGTCGCAAGCACAGACAAAGTGTAATTCTGTTTAATGTCTAGAGACCATCTCCCAGAACCTGTAGACCATTTAACGGATACATAAATAAAGGAAAGAATACTTCATTGTGTATGTGTGTGCAGACGTAAGCAAATTAGATATGACAGTGATGTTCTGGACAACACAATTAATTAGAATGGAATCTAAAAATAAATCTGAAAGCAGACATAATCACTCATTGTCATCAGAGAAATACACATGCAGGGAACATGCACCATGTTGTAATTTGATCCTTAAAACTGCAGTAGTATGATTGTTAGGCTAGAAAGGTTGTGTAAAATAACATAGAGCCATGGAGCTCTATGTTGAGCCCTCACAAGAAGACACTACACAGTAGCATGTTCAGTTTTTACGTCTCTTTGACTGCCACACTCCTTCCACAATGACCCGAGGGGTGGAGTGATAGAGACGGTGTGTGTGGAGATGGATGGACTTTTAACGATGCTATGTGTCTGCAGTCTGAGTGATGTGCAGCGTGACAGCGTGTGCAGACGACCTTCTGAGGCTAACTGCCCCACCAAAATATGTGTCAGTGCTCAGTGATAGCTGTCAACTTTCACTATCGTAACCAGGGAAGAAAGCAGAAAGAATGCGTTAACTATTATAGTAATTTTATCATTAAGTCTCATTTAAGTATATAACTTCCTTCACTGGTTTGAATTCACATCTAGCTTCTGATTTCCACTTCCTTAGAACAGACAGAAGGCTTCGATCATTGTTAGGACTGATATTAGGTTTGTAATGACCATGTATCCACGTTTCAACCCATCTGGCCAACACTTCCTGTAATGTAAATTGCCTCGCTGAGATCTTCCCCTTTCCTTGCTTTTGAGTGTATAAAGTACTTGTATTTTCTGTTGCATGTGGTCAGATCTAATAATAATTTGCTTGTGCTAGATTCTGTCCTTTCAGCTGAAAAAGATAAACTCTGTTAAATGCTTTGACTTTATTAAATAACAAAACGTTGCTTTAAACTTCTTTTATTTGTTCATTTCTTACCAAACAGGTTGTTTTTGTGTGGAATTTCCTCCTCAATTAATTAGTTAGTTTGTTGTTGATCTTTTTTACAACTGTGCAATTTTCAGTTGTTAATCCAAATAATAGAAGCAACCTGATTTGTTCACACACAAGGTTGTTATTATTAATATTATTATTCCTCATAGTACGGTGTGTGCTACACATTTCGTGCCTTGACTCATCTTTACCATGCTGCAAGAATCAAAAAGACGGCTACTATGACACATCAGTGGATTCAAACTTTGTCTGACCCTGACTGAGCCGCACATACTTTTCCTACTGTCGGAGTATCACCCTGATGGGGTTCATTTTGCAAAAAGGACTTTGCAAAAAAGATCTCCCGCTGCTAACACAACAGTTTGCTAAAGAAATCAATTACTTGCTTCCTACTTCCTTACTTCTTACAGCCTTACTCGGACACATCCATCTTCCAACTCTGCCTTTATTTGGATCCCGACTACACAATTTAAAAGTGGTGTGACTGCATCTGGCATGGTTGGCAATGCTAAGGTGACAAAATCTGACCACAGACTGACAGACAGAAATCTGGAGGTGTAGAGCAGGTGTCTTTAGAAGCATATTTGCAATCATGACGCACACTCAGTCATAAGTTGAAAAAAAATCCCCAATGCCTTTGCGGGTCTTAATAATTAGATTATAGACAGGGATACTGGACGGAACAATAGAAATAGCATATGTATAACTGAATAATAATTTTAAAGACAAGGGTGAACCTTTTAACAGGAGGTCGAATGCCAATTAGTAGTGCATGCCACTTCAAAAGAAGAATGAATTACTAGTATGATGACTAATGTGTTAATGAAAAAGACACTCCAATCGCCTAATTGCATGTGTCAAGGGAAAGACATGACAACATTATGCTAAATATGGTGGCACTGTGTCAGTAAACTGAAACATGTGGACAAAGCTTAAAATGTGCAAGCAAAACCATAATACAGTTACTAAACACTGCAGGCCCTATTATTCCCAGGGTATTTTAGAAACAGTACATTAACAGTTTCTTGAAGCTGGTATATTAGGAAAGGTTACTGTTTGAAAGCAAACTGTATCCAAGGCCAACAAATAAAGGGTTACAACCTGCTGTAAACATGGACCCTGAGCAATAGCAAGAAGCAATAATATGTAATGAGTCATCTTTCAACACTAAATGCTTTCAACCCACAATGTCAACCAACAATACATGGCAGCAGAGCTGTAATAGTAGGGCTAGCCGTCTTCTGGGGACCATTAGGTGCGATGATTGCTCTGCATGATTGCATAACAGCCAAAGAATATGAGGCTATTTTACAGAAGCAAGTGCACCCTGTGGTGTGAATGCTGCTCCCCCTAGATATTCCCATATACCAAGATGATAACACCGCGATGCAAGCTGTTAAATAAATTATTAAGTGGTTTCATGAACACCATGTAGAAGTCACACATCTTTTCATTTAAGACATCTACACATCATTGGACCTTTGGGGTTCTTTTTAAGGAGAGGTGTTTGATTTTCACCTCCTTCAGCACTTTAAAAACTGGATCCTGTCGCTAGGGTTGCAAAATTCCGGGAATTTTCAAAGATGGAAACTTTCCATGGGAATTAACGGGAATAAACTGGGAATTTTCTAAATTGAAGGTTGGCTCTTCATAGGGAACTTAAATATAGTTGGGGAAAGTATATTTTAGCATAATCTTGACTAAAACAAACAGATGCCATTCAAGTACACTTGAATATGCATGCCATAGCACACTGCTTACTGCATGGCTATTGAGACCACACACCCTACAGGCACTGTGCATTCCTCCATCACATGCACAGATGAGTAATATTTAACTCAACATTCCTGTTTTCGTTCTTCAATTAAACAAATAATTGTTCAATAAAATAATTAAAACTTGTTCTGTTCTACTTAAAAAAATTAAAATTAAAACAAATTAAAATCTGTTGAAATGTCATTTTCTTTGTTTAATTTTGCATCGAATATTTCCAAAATTCCCCAGCTTAACTTCCCATGGAAACTTTCCGGAATTTTACCGGAAATGTTCCGTCCCTTTGCAACCCTACCTGTCGCTGTTGTTGAAGAATGGTCAAATAATTGCAACTTGCAGGGTGAAGGTCATAGTGTGATGGAACTTCAAGGATGTTCCTTGATGCTGAGGGCTAGCTGCCCTTTCTTTAGAGGTACTATACTTTCACCGAGTTGTTTTTTTCATTTTATAACTTAAGACCTTCTATCTGTCAGGGGCATGTTGTATGTTTCACTCTGTTATTGAGTGATGGCAGCTTATTCCACAAACTTCCTCTGCTTCCACGGTCTGCATCTGCCCCAGAGTCTAAATATGAAGAGGTACCTGTCTACTATAGGTGCATGATTTATTACAGGGAAGTCTCATTTGTGCTCTCCATGCAGAACAGGTGCGCCTTGTTTGTAGCTCTACACTTCCCTGGACTTGTCTTTTGGCAGTTATATTCTTTCCCTTATTTTCCATTAAGCTGCCATACTGCCTATGGAAAGCTTTAAGTCACCGAGCCGATTCATATATTTGTCTCTCTCAGGAAAGCTTGGGGTTATCATGAGAAATAACTCAACCTGCAAGTCTGCACTCCAAACCTCTTTATTTATACATTTTATAGGTGTAACTGACTTGTTATTAACCATCTGTATTGATAAATGTTTATAAAAGATTAAAATAAGTGATCACATCTGCTATGCATGGAAACTGCAAGCGCTCTGCTCCTGCTGTTTCCATTTGAAAGTGACTTATACGTAAAAACCAAACCAACAAATGAGGGGTATAGCACAATACTGCTAGTATTTATCACTCCCAGCCAGAGATTTTTGAGGATCAAGCCATAGGAGGAATATAAGGTTGACCTTTAGTTGTCTGAGAAAATATTTACAGGTTATCTAATCATCTACATTTCGAGGGGTGAGAACCAGAGGGCAGTAAGTGACATTTGACCAACATTACAGGAGAGCCAAAAGAGCCGTTTATTAAATTCAATCTTTAATATGAAAACTTCATAAATATGTGCATGACAATATACTTAATGAACAATATTTTGACATTCATTGAAAAAAATATTCTTCTATCTTTTTTTTATTCGGAAGAAAGTCACATGCGCCTTTTTGGAACTAAAGATGTTATCTCATATAAACTAAGAAAAAGGGCGTATCTGATAAAAAATAGGAAAAAGGCTTTACATTTATAAGTTAAAAAGTAACAGTAATCAATTGTTATAATACCAATATCATATACAAATATCCTTATATCATATTAGTTCATTGAATGTAATTATTTGTTATCTATTTTTTTATTTTCTCGTCTTTTTTTTCTCCTCTTAATTCTCTGTCAAAGCGTCTTTAAGTTTCATGAAAAGCGCTATAATAAGTCCCATGTATTATTATTATTATTATTATTTAAAAAAAACATTAATAACCATTTTCCCAAATAACCAATTGAAAATAGGCTACAGAGCCCATTGTGATCATATAAAATATCAATATCACATGAGTTCACTGAATAACAATAAATTACATTAAACCTGGCCTAATAACTGTTTGGCAAATCAAAAAAGACTTTAGAACATTGGGAATGTCAAATATAGCAATATAATGATATACGACAACAGCATATTTCATGCAGATCTTGTACGTTTCAGATAGATTTGAAACGACATACTAGCCTACTCTGCCTGAATGACTTGCAAAGACTGGTAGAAGTCCACATAGGAGTGAGGGATACTCCCATTTGTGTGAGTACGTCTTTCTTTTTCACAGCAGTGATCCCAGGTGGACCTGTGTGCATCTTCTTTGGTTCAATTGCATGAGCACCTCTGGTCTCCTGCTTTCCAACTTGCAGCTTGGTCGGACAGCTCATATTTGAACGGAATCCCTTTCGGATCCTCTTTTGTGTTGCGCAGCCATTTCATTTTCTGCCAACTAACTGTTTGTCCCTCTGTGTCTTTGGTTCTGTTTCGGACCGTGTGTTATAGGACTGTGCAATTAATCGTATATTAATCTCGATTACGATTTTGGCTTGCAACGATTACGAAAACAACGTAATCGAAATAAAACGATGATTTTGCTACGTGCACTTTCGCCCCTCCCTAAAAGCCCCCTCGGCCAGGTAGTGAGTGACAATAGTTGTGTGAGTTCAGCGCTGGCTGATGGCAGAACAAGAGCAACTCATGAGTCTATGCCGTCTATGGTCTATGCTCGTGACCAAGAAAGGTAAAATGAATTCCGCTGTTTGGAAATACTTTGGGTTTAAGGAGTCCGACGTGGAACAAAAAAAAGTACAGTGCAGCAGGGGCGGACTGGCCATCTGTGTGTTCTGGACAATCACAGACGGCCGCTTTTTTTAAATGTCATAATTTCAGTTGCGCTTTACAGTGCAACGGCCTACTCAACCAGCTCAATAATCGTATTTAATAATCGTGATATGAATATTAACCGAAATAATCGTGATTATGATTGTTGCCATAATCGAGCAGCCCTATGTGTTGTGAGAAGGACTTGAAATCCAGAAAGTCACTGTGCCCAAGCTCAGTGGCGGCGCCAGAGATTTTCTCTAGGGGGTGCTGTGGGGTAGCTTGACGTTTCATAGAGGGTGCTCAAACATTAAGGGTTTCCCATTAATGCACCAGCGCTACAGTTGAATTTTCTACTGCAACACTCCCCACACGCACACAGTGTACCCGCGACTGTTACAATGAAGGCTCGGTAATCAGCTCACGGCATATAGGTGTAAGCAGGAGTAAAGTGCTATTTTTACAAGTGGTGTGTGGACCTCACCTCCTCTAGTGGGAAGATTTTTTTTTAAATATTGAAGTTAAAAGCATCAATCTGGTGCACTTTGAGAGCTAAATGAAGAGATCTATGGATATACTGTATCTCTCAACATACATATGAAACAGAACTGTAAACAGATTTTCTATTTCTTTATAGATATTTTACAAATCACTCCCCTTTTAAAACAAACCGTTTGAGACCCACTGAGATAACTAGACTAAAGTTAACTATCTAAACACTGAGAGTCCTTTACTTCACCTGAGCTGAGGTTATCTGAGACTCTCCGTCTGACAGGAGATAGTTCTCCCTCCACCTTGTTGTTGAAAAAGCTCCTTATATCCGTTAGCTTGGCTAGCTAGCACCAGATGCTAACCACAACGATCTCCGGTAGATACCCACCGGTGCGCAAGCTCTCTCTCTCTCGCTCGCTTGCGCACGCACACAAAATGGCTCGTGCCACACACACACAGAGCAGAGCTTGAATGAAACACAGAGACCCAGAAGTAAGCTACTTGTACTCACGAGGCCTATTATGTGCAGAATCCCTCTCGCTTTCAGTTGGTTTTGATTGAGTGTCCACATGTCGACGTTTAAGGACTAAAAAACGATCCATTTGTCACTTTGCTGTTAGCAAATAATGTGGGGCTCCAGCTAACAGGAAGTCACTCAAGTGTCACAAAGTAATTTAGCCTATGGGTAGGTCAAAAATCTAATGGGTGCTGGCCATTGGCCTAATCATATCACCTGTGTTGGCTTTATGTTTTTGGTCAAACATTTGTTTGTTTCACATTTGCATTGATGTAATCAATAATTTTTCTGATTTAATTGAATAAAAATAATAATAATAATTTTCGAAAAAAAACAAAAAACAACATATTTCTTGGGGGTGCTTAGGGGGTGCTTTGGCAATCCTGGGGGGTGCTTCAGCATCCCCTAGCTCCCCCCTGGCGCCGCCCCTGCCCAAGCTCAATCACCTTCTATGGCCTGTTCCTCCTTGTAGAGTATTCACATTTGGTCTCTTTTGTCCTTCTGCAGACACCGTACCGGATGTAGGGATCGAGTAGTGTGGTGATAACTGCCATGTGTATGTAATGTTGCTCCGTCACTATTAAGGTTATTAAACCAAGTTCTATGATAAACATGACTCGTTTATGAGAACATCAAAGATGGTGTCAGAAGTCAAGTCTCCGGAGTTTTTTTCGGCAGATTTTTCACGTCTGGGTGACGTTTGCGAGGACAACTAAGCCTGCTCCACCAAGACGCATGCAGCTAAGCTAACATGGCTGATGGATTCCGGAGACCCGACCCACTCGTCTTTGACGGTAACATCGCAGAGAACTGGCGAGTATTCAAACAGGAATATGACATTTTCATCGCGGCGGCACACTATTGGCGCGTTTCCACTGCAGCGGGTAGCTCGCTTTAAGCGTGCTGAGCCGTGCGGGGCCCGTTTTTGGTTGCGTTTCCACTTGGCCTAGTTTTGGCCCGGGGCTACTTTTTCACCTTTTTTCTGGCCCGACTAAATCGTGGTTCTAGGGCCAGGAACAACCAGGCTGAGTCGGGCTGAGTATGCTAAACTAGAGAGAGAATCACTGGCAAGGGGGCTACAACTACAACAAGATGATCATATTTGACCGTGAATTAATTGTAATACACGTTTCAAAATGATGCCGAAGTAACAACATACTGATTCCGGTTAGTAAAAACCATGAATTAATGCTTTGACAAGTCTGCAGACAGACGGCAGGCGAAAAACCCTTTTAAAATGCGTGTTTTCTAAATGTAGCTAGGCTAAGCTAACGTTATATATGCTCCGACCGTCCACACTCACAACAACGGCCTATACAGACATAAATAAACCAGCGACTGTATTCGCCATGACACAGGCAGTCTGTGGTTTGTACTTGTTTAACTTTTGTCAAGTTTCTGAACAGATATGAAGAGCTGTGAGCTCTGAGTGCTAAGAGCTAACGGCTGTGTTGTTTTTCTGGGGCTCTCATTGAAGATGACGTCACGGCTCCGCCTACACTGCGTTACCATAGTAACTGCCCCAGTTCCTAAACTGTAATGGAAACGCAGCATTAAAGTGAGCCGGGCCTAATAAGGCCTAACCAAACCGAGCGAGGCCGAGCGAGGCCGAACGAGGCCTGCAGTGGAAACGCGCCATATGACAAGCCAGCACGCACACGAGCATACATTCTCCTCAATATAGCGGGACCAGAGGCCATCGAGCGCGAGAGCTCTTTCGTCTATGCGGCTGAAGTGAAGGGTCCTGTCGAGGATGCGCCCATCATCACTCATGCCGAGTCTAAAGAAGACCCGGAGTGTCTAAAAAGAAAAAGAAGTGAGCAGAGGGTGGAGTTGTCGATTCTTGTTCTGTTTTCTGTGACTATCTTCCTCACCCTCTCAGACTTGCAGTTGCGCACACTACTAAAGCGACGCGCTACCATGGAAACCAAACAATGGTGTAGCTGTATTAAAGTCCGAGTGGAAACAGTCGTGAGTAAATCTGATTTTGTAAGAAATCGGGAGAAATGCGGGAGAAATATGACCCCGGGAGGAAACCGGGAGAGGGCAATGAAATCGGGAGTCTCCCGCGAAAATCGGGAGGGTTGGCAAGTATGTTTAAGGATCAAGGCAAAGAGCTGCAAATTTGGGAATCTCTATGAAGAACTAATCAGAGATAGACTGGTCTGTGGTATCAGTAATGACAACTTAAGGAAAGTGCTCCTGAGAGATTGTGATATAACACTAATCAAGGCTGTTAACATATGTCAGATCCATGAGATGACTGAAGAGCACAATAAAACGCTAGCTATGCCACAGCCAGTGGCGTTTCTAGGTGTACAAAACTGGGGGGGCAGAAAGAGGTCGGGGGAGAGAGAGAGAGAGAGAGAGGGGGGGGGACAGAGAGAGGGAGGAGAGAGAGAGGGGGGACAGAGAGAGGGGGAGTGTCAAATTACATACTGAAGACCACAGGAGCAACACTGTGAGCGCATACATTTACGTACACAGCGTGGGGATGTCATAGTAATGCACCTTCATACATGGAGTAAAGGTCACCATCACAAAGTAATTCTTAACAATAACAACAACCGTAATGCTTTAGCATTAAAACACCATAGACTGTAAATATAAGGAAAACACAGACACTCATCATCGAGGTCACAATATCAATCGATCCAGCAGAGGCAAAACACAGAAGATCAACAAAATATATGACATAAATGAACTTACCAAAGCTGAAGGCTCACTTGAAAAGAAAAGCGGCACGGCGGTCCTTCCTCTGACAGAATGTGTCTATCACTTTGGGGATGAAGTCCTGTAGTTGCTGGATCAACTGGCTTTCAATTGAAAGCATGGCCAATGCGTTAAGTCGCGGCTGTCCCATGGTGTTGCGAGTGAAAGTCTTTATCCTTTTGAGGGTGGAAAAGTTCCTCTCTGACTCGGATGTCGTCATCGGAGTTGTCACTATTATTTTGACCAAAATAACAGTCTCAGCAAACGTTTCTCCAAGTTGTTCTCGTGAATGGATTTCAACAGAGACAGGGCAGTGTTTCCAGTGTGAAGCTCACTGTGGCGGTAGAGCGTGGTCAGCTCAGACTTCAACTTCTCCTTGTTTCCCAACGCAGGCCACAGTTTCACGGCGCAGTCAAGCTCAGGTGTAGGAAATGACAGGACATGCTGTGGGAAGAATGAGCTGTCAACAAGCTTTGCAGCGATCAAATGGTCACTCTGTGAGAACCTCTGTTCCACCTGTGAGATGACTGTGTCACAAGCCTCCTTCATCACCGGCGCTGTGCTGCTGACTCGTCGGCCTGGCTCGTCTGTTCCATCATGAGCAGTGGCGGCCAATGCATCAGTTTTCTGCCTCATTTTCTGAACATTTTCCTTGAAACGGCAGAGCGCGCTGTTGATCCCAGGTGCATCGATGCTTCGTTTTTGCAGAGTGTTGTATAGAACATCCACTTCTGGCATAAGCAACGAAAAAAACTCCAGGAGCTGCATAAATGCTCGGTCCCGCAGTTTCTTTGACAGGCCGTATGCCTCACTTATGGTGACCGCATCCCATCCTGGTTGTGCGTGTATATGCTTCATACACTGAAGTAGTGCATCTCGGGTCTCCCAAACCGCGTTCACAGTTCTGCTTTTAAAGTTCCATCTCACAGCCGGTGGCCGTGGGATGCGTCTCTGTGTTGCCTCTGCAAGAGCTGCAACACGTTTTGGAGCACCGGAGAAAAAAGTGGAAAAAGCAGTTTCAGGATGCTCATCCTTGCTGAACACAGTTGCTGCAGGGTCAGGT
Source organism: Gymnodraco acuticeps (assembly GCF_902827175.1). Classification (NCBI taxonomy): domain Eukaryota; kingdom Metazoa; phylum Chordata; class Actinopteri; order Perciformes; family Bathydraconidae; genus Gymnodraco; species Gymnodraco acuticeps. The sequence goes on along the minus strand of NW_022989803.1, from coordinate 87,217 downwards.
TCAGTTGGTGGGCGTAGCAGTGAACAAACTGAGCGTTTGGGTACGTCTCCTTCATCACCGTCTGTACCCCGCGCACGTTACCGCTCATGACGGCCGCCCCGTCATAGGTCTGAGCGATTAGCTTTTCTTTCAGCTTCAGGGGTTCCAGAACAGCCTTGATGCTGTTAGAGAGACCTACACCAGTTTTGTCCTTTACTTCCACAAACTCCAAAAAACGCTCTGTAACTGTGAGGTCAGGCATAATGTATCGCAGCACAATCACCATTTGCGATTTACAGGAGACATCGGTTGTCTCGTCGGCCTGAACGGCAACAAATGATGTGTTGTCCACTTGCTTGGCTATTTCCTCCCTGTACACATCATACATGCAGTCCAAGAGTTCATTCTGTATGGTGCTTGATGTCCCTTTGAAAACAAGCTGAGCTTCGTAGTGCCGTTGAAGCCTGGAATCGCCCTCACACATTGTCTCGAAAATTGACCTGAATATCCCTGGATTCAGAGAGTCCGCCGACTCGTTGTGGCCCCGCAGTGCTGTCTCACATTTCCCACACAGTTTAATACAGGTGATGATCCGACCAAGCACGTACCTGTTTTCTTCCACCTTCCTATTATGAGAATCAATGCCGCGTCTGTAGGCGCTGTCAATCTGAGCTGCAACATTCACCCTTCCAAGTAATCCCAATTTTACGGCATTTTCCAAATGACTGTTGCTGCTCTCATGCTTCATTGTCCTCTCCGAAAGATGCTTTAAGTCCTTGTAACCTGTCCTCGACCAAGTACCTTGATCTTCACCAAAAAGCAGGCAAGGAAAGCAAAAGAGGGAATTCTTCTGGATGCTCGCCGTTAGCCATTTCTTTTTAGCAAACCACTCAGCGTTAAACCCACGTTTAACTTTGCCCGCAGTCTGGACCATTTGGAAATCCGGTGGATGGTGGGCACGCCACCGAGGCGCTTTACCTCCAGTTTCTCTCCGAGACTAAGTGTCTCAAATGTGTGCTCCAGTAAATGGCCAACTTCATACATTTTCTTTCAGTTTTTTACTTCTTTTAATCGCTGGTGATGTTAGCTATATGCTGCTCTCTCGTCTCCTCTTCAAACTACACGTGACGTTTCGCAGCACTGCACACGTGAGTACTTACAGCCAATCAATTCTGAATTATGTGAGATGACGTATGGTGGGGATGGGAGCACTATGCCCCTACGGTCATTATTTTTTTGCCACACACATTAAATAGAAAAATACTCTGAGCATGCGCAGTGTAGTTTTTACAATCACCGTTCACTTAGACTGTGAGAGGGAGGGGCAGGATCGGGTTTTGTCCCACATGGCTCTAAACAGCTCAAAACGGCACTCTAGACACTAATTAGAAGAACACAGACTAAAACAGAAATGTACAGACGAATCAGATTATTAAACATGACCTTAAAATATATTTTATATGTTTTTTTATTTATTTTTTAGTATTTTTTTGTAATCATTATTTGTAATACTTTCTTCTGACACTAGGTGGGGCTGTGCCCCACCTGCCCCTAATGACCCGCCGCCACTGGCCACAGCACTCTGGCACAAATGTGGATTCAGTTCAGACTTACCAGAGAGGAACACGAAAACACGATAACAAAAGGAAACCTCAGGCAAATGGAGTTAGCTCTATTTCCAACCAGTGTTGCCAACTCCATAGTAAGGAAAGTAGCTATTGGCTGTCCGAAAAGTCGCCAGAAGTCGCTAAATGACGTCATCGCCTAATTTGCATATCATGTAATGGCGGCTGTAGGCAAAAAACGTTCCCAACCCTTCAAGGATCAAAACTTGAAACCACCGGAGTTAAATCCAGACGACAGTAGATCAGAAATGTCTTTGCCTTTTGAGTATGTTTTGGGGTTTTAACATGACAGTTTGGCATAGAAATCCCCCTTACAATAAAAACAGTATGCCCGTGTGTCATCTCCAATAAATGGCTTCAACCATCCTTTATACTCAGGGTTTGATTCCCACTCCTTTCTGTATTTTTGAGAATACAATTTAGACTGTGCCATGATGTTTAGCTTGTCACAGAGAGGCACACACACAGTGGACGAGGTGATTGAGTGACTGAGGCTGTGTGAGGCAAAGCAAAGCAAAGGCAGTTATTTATTATAGTGTGAAAGTGAGTGAAGAAACATTTACATTCAACATTTAAATCCCGCTCAAAACCAGGACGGCTTGGCAGTTGGCGCATGCGCAATTCATTTGCAGTCTCGACGCGGGGGAGTGTGGTTGTCTCCTCTCTGCTCTGACTGCAGCAGCAGCTCTGCTGCGGCCAGGCAACTGTCAGTCTGAGCGCCTGTGAGTACTATGGGAGGGAGGCGGGGCTCACGGCAGCACCCGCGGCTCGTTAACTGCAGAACAATGTGAGTCTCCAAACACCAGAAAAGTCGCTAATAACACCATTATAAATCGCTAGATTAGTCGTTAGTCGCTTTTGACACAAATAAGTCGCCGGAGGGTTTGGAAATCCGCCAAATTTAACGAGAAAATCGCCAAGTTGGCAACACTGTTTCCAACTGCTACAACTGTGGAGGTAGTCATGCAGCAAAGAGGGACAACTGTCCAGCAAATGGTCAACAGTGTCATACCTGCAAAAAGTGGAATCATTTCAAGAAGAGTTGCAAGTCCATACAACAAGCATATAACAAGCAAGGGCCCAGGAGGATAGACAACTAGAACCTGATCAAGCTGATACAACTACAGATGAAACATTCTATATTGACGGCGTAACACTGCAAGTAAGTGTTGATGCAACTGATGCACAGATAGAAAACAATGATGAGGCTTTTGCCACTGTGCACATCAATGACAATGTAGTTGAGATGAAAGTAGACACTGGTGCGAAGTGCAATGTTATGTCAAAAATGTCATTCAATGTGATAAAAGGAGATTAACAAATACAGACGTGTTTTAAATCCACTAATCTTGTTGCATATGGTGGTAGCAAAATCAAAACTGCGGGCGTAGTCAGACTGCAGTGCCACCTAGTGGGAAAAGTCCACACACTGCCATTCTACATTGTAGAAGAGGATGTCCTGCCACTGCTTGGGCTACGAGCGTGCAGACGGATGGGATTAGTTTCATTCAGTGAAGCAGTTCATCAATTAAGCCCCATTGACGATGATTTTTCAGTTGAGATTAGGGGTGTAACGGTATCCGTATTCGTCCCGTACCGTCACGGTTCGGACGTCACGGTTCGGCACATGCAGTCACACGGCGAATACGCCTTTTTTTACGAGTGGGAAACAATTCTGTCACTCAGGGCAGTATTACACTATATATAATCCAGGGGGCGGTATTGCGCCTAAAAGCCAGCCGCCCGTAAATAACAAATGAAGAACAAGAACAAAACACAACAAAACGAATACAATGTATGAAGAAGAACAGTTAGTAGCTACGGCGAGTAGCTACTAACTAACTAGCTACGCCGTGCTCAATCACATCTGAGTCTGACTCAGTCTCCAGCGAGAGGGTTTTCTCGACGGCAGGTGACATAGTTACCGCCAACAGATCTGCCCTCACTACTGACAACGTAGACAAACTCATCTTTTTGAAGAAAAACTTGAAAATAGAGTAAAGCTTGAGTACCTTTATTTAGGCATAATGGCCTCACACACTCACAAGTTAATTACACATGTTAGACATTGCTCCTAAAGGTACAGATTTTATTTTGTTTTATATTATTGTATTTATTTTATATTTTGACATCAGGAGATGTTATACAGTTCTGTATTGCCTTTTATTGATTGTGATTGAAACACTTTCTTATTATTTATTTTAATATTTTCAAGACATTCTTTTTAGTTGTACAGCTTATTTAACCTTTTTGTTTGACATCAGCCATTATAAATAATATGGCCATCTGAGTGTGTGTGTTACTGTTTGTGTTTTGTTTTTAACTGTGTAATACAGTTAATGATTCCAAATGTTAGAGTTCCTTATTTTCATACCAAAACTTGCACGACTGTTAAAAATAAATAACAGCAACAAAAAAAATTATGCATTTGGGACTTTTCTTTGCTTTTCCTTGTTGTACCGAAACCGTACCGAACCGTGACCCCCAAACCGAGGTACGAACCGAACCGTGACTTCTGTGAACCGTTACACCCCTAGTTGAGATCCAAACAGAATACAGCGATCTCTTCTCTGATGAGCTTGGAAAGCTACCTGTGACGTACTCCATGACTCTCGACCAAGATGTAAAACCAGTCGTTCGTCCTGCACGCGCATACCTGTGGCTATAAAAGACAGAGTCAAAGCTGAACTCGACAAGATGCAGGAACTGGGCGTCATCATTCCTGTCTCAGAGCCCACTGATTGGGTGTCCTCTGGTAGCCACTAGCAAAAAGGACAAACAAGAAATCAGGATATGCATTAATCCAAGAGACTTGAACACTGCTCTGAAAAGACCACAGCATCCTATGCGTACTGTGGAAGAAGTCGCCACACACATGTCAAAAGCAACTATGTTTTCTGTATTAGATGCAAAGAGATCTTTTTGGCAGATTCCACTCGACCATAAGTCTTCCATGTTAACCACTTTCAGCTCCCCTTTTGGTCGTTACAGATTTCTAAGAATGCCATTTGGAATCAATTCTGCCAGCGAGGTGTTCCAGCGCTCCATGGAACAGATTTTCGCTGGATACCCCCGTGAAATCATCGTTGATGATATCATTATTGCAGGTACGGTAACTGAAACAGAAACCAGATATGCTCAAATCGAAAAAGAGTTGTTGGCAGTGGTCTTTGCATGTTCAAAATTCAATGACTATATCTATGGTAAACCAGTCACTATTGAAACAGACCACCAGCCCCTCGTCACCATACTAAAAAAGCCCATACACACAGCACCTGCAAGACTACAAAGAATGATGCTACGACTACAAAAGTACAACATCACTCTTGTGTACAATTGCGGAAAGCAAATGTTCCTGGCTGACACTTTGTCGCGAGCTCCCCGCAGCTCCACAGTTCAGCAAGCTGAAGAAGAGGACAACTTCGACGTGATGACTGTTAACTACATATCTTCTTCTCACTTAGAAGAGTTAGAGAGGCACACCGCTGAAGACATGACTCTGCAAACACTTAGCACCACTATCAGACACGGGTGGCCCGCTAAACAGCATAATCTTCCACATGCCATTAGACCGTATTTTCCTTTCAGAGACGAACTGATTGTTGAAAATTGAGTCATAATGAAGGGTCACAAAGCAGTTATTCCTCTGTCACTACAGAAAGAATACATCAGCATCATGCACAGAGGACATCCTGGTGAAGAAGCTACAAAGCGGAGAGCACGTGGCATTGTTTTCTGGCCAACTATGACAGACAACATTCACACAGAAATACAGTCATGCTCTGTGTGTAACAGCACCAAACCACACCAGCAGAAAGAACCACTCCATCTGCATCCAGTTCCAGACCTGCCGTGGTCAACTGTAGCAACTGACATCTTTGAGTGGCACAATCAGCAATACTTAGTGCTAGTGGACTCATATTCAGGCTGGTATGAGATAGACATGCTTCGTGATATCACTGCAGTAACAGTCATTGCAAAGCTGAAAAGACATTTCTCAGTTCATGGAACACCTCACACCCTCATGTCAGACAATGGGAGGCAGTTTACTAGCCAGCGCTTTAAAGACTTTGCTTCACAGTGGGACTTCACTCATATTACCAGCAGCCCTGAGTATCCCCAGTCCAACGGGCTAGCTGAACGGGCTGTGCGCAGTGCTAAGCAGCTCATGGAGAAATCTCATAGAGATGGAACTGATGTTTTTCTCAACCTATTAAACATCAGGAATGTACCACGTGACGCAAAATTAGGATCTCCTGCACAGAGACTGATGTCGAGACAAACACGTACAACACTCCCAGTCTCGGTGAAGCTGCTTGAGCCAGACATGCGCCATCCACAAGAGGTAAAAGCCCAGCTTCTAAACAAGAGGCTGTATCAAAAACAGTGCTATGATAAGTCAAGCCGACCACTACAACCTTTGATGGAAGGACAGGTTGTTAGGATGCAGACCCCACAAGGTTACAACAGGACTGGAATGATTCAAGAGATTTGCAAGGAACCCCGGTCATACGTCATCCACTCAGACGGGAAGCTGTACAGAAGGAATCGTAGGCACATTCTGCCTGTAGCTGAGGCTGTCCCGTCACATACCTCCACAAGTGACACTGATCATCAGGACACAGGACTTGAGTTTACAGATTGTAACACACAGGAATCACTGAACAGTGAACACATGAGGGCTGATGTTCCCACAGCTAAACTGCTGTCAGACACTCCTGAGAGTGTCTATAGGACACGCTCAGGCCGTGCTATCAAGCCTAATCCCAAATACAGAGACTGAAGCTTTGTCATGTATGCATAAGCATACCACTCTGAGAACAATGTCTCTAAACTGTTAGTTCACACAGTTATGCCATATTGAGGCTTAAAGTTTTGTTTCACAGTGCAAATGTATTCTATTTTAGTAATCTACTTTGTTACTGTAGTAATTACTGAGTTAATTGCTACACTCATTCTTAGCCCCTGTGTTCATCAGTTACTAAATGCACAGTTTGATAATGTGTACATTTGCAGCATTCTGTATGTTCTGTCATATGTGCTCAGTATAACAGTTTTGTTCACTACTGTAGGAAGAGCTAAAGAAAGGGGATGTAGAGTATTTGCATACTTGGTCTCTTTTGTCCTTCTGCAGACACCGTACCGGATGTAGGGATCTACAGACGGGGTTCGAGTTGTGTGGTGATAACTGCCATGTGTATATAATGTTGCTCCGTCACTATTAAGGTTATTAAACCAAGTTCTATGATAAACATGACTCGTTTATGAGAACATCAAACACTCCTTGCCATCCTCACAAGAGTGGAGTACCCCTCCGAACTGTACACACACAGGCCCTTTTTTTCTGGACACTGTCCCATTCCATCCAGACTCCATGAATGTATGGTCAATAATGGAGATGGGCAAGGTTTTGACTGCATGGCCACATGTGTCAGAGTACAGCACCACATGCTCAGTACCTGAAAGAGTTGACAGATACTGGAACATGCATGAGCTGATCTCGTATGAGTTGAATTCTCTGTTGAAGATGGATCTGTAAAAACTAAGTTTCCTTTGTCACTCAGCATTGACTTTGAATCCTGGATTATTTCATTCTCTTCATCAAGCTCTTCTGCATCTTGAAATAAGCTTAGTAACACTTCTTCAGCAGTAAAAAGCTTTCCTCTCATGGATGACCTAGCTTGCTTACATTTGGTGTCAGCCATTTTGACTCAAGTGCTATTCAAAGGCTTTACCCATCATACATATCTCAGGGCCAAAAGGACGCATGTGCACTTACGTCCTTTTGGCCCCAAATAATTCAGTGTGTTCTGTGTTAGGTGTTTTGGTTTTTGATTAATAACTCTGGATTGGTTTAGAATTCACATGCACCCTTTTGGCAGTAGAAAGAGTTCATCGAGAGCTTTCATTTCATATAACTCATTTTTGACCAAAATGTCACTTGCACCCCTCTGGTTCTCACCCCTCGATTTGTACTGTTGATATTTTCTAAACATCTCTTTTTAAAGGCTGGCTTTATTCTATATTTATATTATCATTGTCACAAAAAAAACATGAAAAAACCAAAACAACAACGCACCTCGTTTCATCGTGTTTCTGTTGCATATGCGAGTCAACCAAGTCTGTATCTATGATGTGTTTGCAAAACTTTGTTCTGGTCCAAAATCAATTGAAATGTACTGTAGGCTAGCATAAACTGGGTTACTCAAAATGTAGACTTGCTGTTGTATTGGCAAATTAGCTAAGAGGCTATTTGAATACATTCAGATGTTTGACTTAAAATAAATTACATTTTGATTTTGCATAATGTTAAGCTAAAATATATGTTTAGCATACAGTAGCCTTAACAGCTTAATCGAAGTTAGATTTCATACATCCATAAAAAGATTTCCCTGCGATGAGCACGAGGAGAGGTTCCCTGTATTCTTAATATTACCCTGTCTGTGGCTCCTCATGTCCTTAGTTCCTACTGAAGACCTAAATCTTATGAAATTAATTAATGTCAAATGTATTGCTTCATCTCTATACAGTATAATGTTTACTCATGTCCTAAAGATGAGTAAATGTTTCTCAAACTGCCGCAAATATTGCATTTAATGGGGAACACATCAAGTATTATCTGTGTAGTCACTGACCATTGTTGTTAATGTGATCAATTTATAGTTTGTTTTGGTATTTTTTCATAAAACGTGTTGATAATAATAAATATTCTGTATTTTTCCCAGTCTTACTCTTTCACTAACTTGACCTAAATGTTTTTTCAAATTATTTTCATGTAATTTATGTGATTGCATGCCTGGAGCAGCCAGAGGTTAACTCCTACCACAGTGAACCTTGAATGTTGAGTCATACATTTTATTTTCTGTCAGCAGCACTGTGGTAATTGTTATGAAACAGAGATTGCTATCACAACACCAGAGGCTGCTCTGAAATATGGTGCTTTTTTTTGGAGGTCTCTGATACTGCACATTGCGGGGGGGCATGGACCCTACCATGGCAGCACGGCCTCCTAACAGGAACTTATCATGCTAAGACAAAGTGTTGCTGACAGGCAGTTCAGGGTTTAGCAGCAGCAGCCTTGCTTTGCCCTGTCTCCCCTGGGGTATTTCATCAATGCCTCCCATAGAGACACCCAGCTCCACAGAGCCAGCACCATACTCTAATGATAGCACACGCTGCTCTCTGATTGGCTGCAAGGAGACTGAGGTGAGCTTGCCAAGGTCCAAGACTTAGCAGTGTGGGCGCAGTATATAGTTTGGAGGGGCGGGGGGTGATGTTGGGAGTGGGCATAATTAGACTGTTGGGAGCCATGGTGATAATGGCCGTGCTCAGAGCAAGTGAGCACAGGGAAAGCACTTTAATTGAGATATAAAAGACCTGGTTCCAAGGGCACTACACAGGAAAAGAGATGCCCGCTGCAAATGCTTGCTCAGTGTAAACACTAAACAATGACGCACACGGCCCCTTTGCTCTGTATTCAGAACACTGTTTACAAGACGGTTGGTAATTCATTCCTAATTGGTGTTAACGACAAATGTTGTTTGCATTAAGCACATTTCCCCTCTTTCTAATCCAAATGTTCTTTGCAAATTGTGCATTAACACGCTCTCAAAACCTGCTCTGTATTTGACTGAGAAGCTCATAAATGTGTCTGGAGAATGAGCATGGCAACAATCAGTGGTAATATCAGTGTGTTTTCTTTTGCAGGTGTGTATTGTGGTGGCAGATTGGCTTCGCTGGGACAGCGGGACCGTGGATGAGGCGTGGCGCTAAGAAAGATGCATGCAATTCCTATTTCTCTTCATACAGACACACAGCTGCAGTCCATAACAATGAGCCACGGCGGAAACAAAGAAACCTGAGGCAGGTAAATCTGCTTACTCAGTTAATCTATAATTCTAAATACATCCAAATCAAATGAGTTTACTGAACACTAATGGCAAATATTTGGTTGTTTAGTTAAAGATGTTTTGCATTTGTCTTTAGGCTGAGTGAAATGAATCATTATGATGTCCCTATTTAGCATTTTCTGCCAGTGCTGTTTTGTTTTTCTGCATTTGCATACAAATATTGTCTTGTCCTGCCTGGGCACAGTTCCTGGTAATCAAAACTTAATATTGCTTAATTCCTGAAATAAATGCGTGTATATATTCCAGCTGACTTGATTTGGATATACAAATGCAGCAGACAATTATAGTGTTAGCTGACAGACATTTACCTAGAGTGCACATAGGAGTTTGGTCTTTTTCCAAGCTCATATTACACCATCAAATCTCATCGGTCTGTTTCATTCTGTGCCTGACTTTCTTCCTCTCTTCTTGTACAGACACACAATCTGAACACCCCTGAAACACATGCCCTTTTAAACATGCATTAACACTTCCAATCACTAGCTCTCTCTCTCTTCCTCTCCGTCCCTCTCACTCACACTTACCCTCACTATGCTCTGAGTCACTTTGGGTCAGGACTTTGTTGTTCAATTGATTGAACAAGGCCATCAATAGCTTTCAAATACAGCTACCTGTCTGAAGAGGAGCCATGGAGCATGAACAGCGGCACCTCAAAAGATTTCCTGCTAATACTCTTCTTCCCCGGGTACAGAAGGTGCTCTGCTATTATTTCCAGTCCTTTGCCTTTAGCGATTTCTCTCTGTTCTGAGGTGAAAGGGCTATATCGCCACGTGAAACACACAGCCACCAACACACCTCGCAAAGTCAAGGTAGACATGTTTCCATTGTACCCAGCTCAAGGTCACCTGGACAACAATATAAAATGAGCCCTCCTGGGACCGAACCTCCTTTGACACCTCCGCCTTCGAGTCCCGTTTTGCCACCAGTGCTCTTTCAGTTCTCTGTTCCACACACACAGGAGAATGGGGATGGATTTTCTCCGTGTGCTCCAGTGGGATCTGGCCGAGCAGAAGAGTTTGCCCCTGCAGGGGGAAGAGTAGAACAGAGGGGGGTTGTGGTGGCTCACTTGGGCAGAGTAGTCTGAAGCTTGAAGGAGAGTGGAGCAGTTGGCAGTGGTGGAGGCACGAGTCTCTCAGGTTTGGTCTAACGGCCCCACTTGGCCCAACCTACTGCTGTTGGTCAGATGGCCCGCTTCACTACAAGGCGACAAGGCCAGGGGCACGCTTTCACTTCAGCATGTCTTTGTCAAAGACTCTCAATGACTTTCCAAAAAGAGGCAATTGGGAATTCAACAGAGGGGGAGCAGAGTGGGCAATAGAGGGAGAAAGGGTGAAATAAAAGCCAGTCTGAAGTGCGAAGGTGCAAAGGAGCAGCATATGTTGTTTTAATGCTCTCATTACAGAGCCCCTTTTTCTCTCCCTAATGCCCTCAGAAGGGTCCTTCAATTTACAAGCTCCAAAATGACAAAGAGGCTTGCTTTTTGTGTGGGCGGCAAAAGGGAGCATTTACTTACTTTCAACAGCAGCATCAGTGACCGGCGCTGTGGCCAAGGATGCAGAATGAAACAAAAGGAGATAAGCAGCAGGCTAGTCTTAAACCAGTCGCATGAAACAAAATAGTCCACGCCTTGTCTCAAACTGTGCCTCCTAACAGTGCATTTGAGACATCTGATGTTTCGCCTGGCAGGCACTGTTTATCTCAATGTGGCAGACCGGTATTCTAGATGGAGACATTACCCTCACGGCAACCAATTTCTGGTTGTGCCCCTCCTCTGCCTCAGGACCCCCCCTATCCCCCATCGGTCCAACATCCCCCCCATCGGTCCCACATCCCTGGAGTATAAGGCTGATGATTGTTATAATTCCCAGCAGGCGAAAATTGTGTTTTAATCTAGTGTGGGTGTAATCCTTGTGCCCTATCTGGTACCGAAAGGCCTTTACCACACCTGCAGGACCCCTTTCGTAAAGATCCGCAGGAGGGAGAAGGCTTTCAAGTAAGACAGGAGCGTGAATCCACTTTGCGTGCGAGTAAATTTGAGTGAGCAAACTAAAAGGAGATAGTAAAACAGGTTGATAAATGTAGTCATAACAGAAATAGTAGGCACACTGGTGATATCCAGAATCAGTGGAAATGATGATACATCTTTTTCCTGAGGATAAAGGAGATGGGATGTGATCTGTGTTAACTCCATGTTCCAGTCGGCTTGGAGCCAAGCCTCCTCAGGCTTTACCCTAAGGGCTGGATAAATGTTGGCTTTTGTGGGCTCAGTGGATACAATTATTTTCGATAACACCAGATAATGAATGAATTGCAAGAATAGCTGTACTTTTTTCTAATCTATGTCAAATATTCGGTAGTTTTTGTGTGCAGGTAGAAGTGCAGGGCCACACACTGTGTGGAGGAATTGACTGCTGACGTGGAAATCACACAGGCTTCACTTGGATACACATGCACACACAGTCACCTCAATCAGCATGTCTGTTTCCCTCTGTAGTCAAATTCAGTTAGCATTAACAAGCATGGGGGAAAGCATCTCCTCTCAGCACCAGATATTCTATTTAAATGGGTTTTCACAGGCTACAATTTATTATCTATTACAACTTGTTTTTCTTGTTGACCTTCAAATCTCCTGTGGAGACCCTGCATCATCATTGTGTCAGTGTGAGCAGGCATTAGTTGGACTCTTTCCTGGATCCTGCTTTTCTAATGAGGGATATCAGCACTTTGGCACGGCTTACTGGCAGCATGCATAGAAATGGATGGGGACTGGGTACGGCCCGACAGAACTGTCCCACAGTCTTGGACCAAGAAAATGGTGCCCAGAAGGATTGGGTTGCATGATCACATTTTTAAAATATGCCCATTATTTTCGCAGTTATATTTAATCCAAAAGCACCTTCGGGATACTGGTTATTTGTAGATAATAGGGGCCACATTGTTTGCAGAGAGGTATTTATTTCCAATGTCACGGCATGCTGTAGGTATCATTTTCTGTTCATTTTCTTTCTGTGTAAGTCCGCACAAGCATATTCAGGAATATCCTCCTGGTTTTCAGCACATCTAAAATAGAGGTGCCTTTGAATGGACATCTGGTCGCATACTTCACAGTGAATCTTAAGAAAGAACACAGTAGAGAAAAGACACAAAGGAGTAATACAGCCATGGGGGATATATTTAGGGGTGCTATAGACTCATTATCTTGTCAGGTATCGTAAAAAGAAGACTGCAAAGGCCGGCATGAGGGGGCCTCTGTGAGTGCGTCCATGCTCCCCTGGCTCTTCCTCAGCCAGCCTCCCTCGCCTCGCATAACGAGAGGGCTGCAGCCGCAGACCTTGGTGAGCAGTATTGATTGTCTCCCCAGCACCTTCTGCTGAGAGGTCTCATTCTGTCTGTCACACTCCCACACAGGCGAGGTGCAAACACGCACACACTCAGTCAAACACACACATGCATACACATAACTTCGACAACATATGCCACCCTGGAGGGCTCCGCTGTCTGACATCTCGCTCACTAGGCGCTCAATTAAAGTGCGATAGCTTGGCGTTAATGCCTTAAACACTAGATTCTGTCAGTGAAGCATCGCTACACGAACCCCCACTCTCTCTCCTGCATGACTTTGTGACTTTCTCACACGTCTTTCCGGTGCCCAATCTTTGTCAACACTGCGCTCGGAGGCAGTAAAACACTGTGACTTTACTGGTCTCTGCCACTCAGAGTAGAGCAAAAATATCCCCCTGTTAAATAGGGAAGAATGGAAAGTTTTACCACCCTATTTCTCTCATTCTCATTTCATTGGTCATGGGTCTGTGCATATGCGTATGGGGGCTCTCAACTGATGACAAGTGAATCAGTTGGAATATATTTTTTAATAAATCCTCATATGACCATTGAGCTTCGTTACAGCTTTCCGTTGGCAGCAATGTAACCTCTCAATTAAGCGTTGACTGCTTTTGTGGCCTCATAATTCCTAAGTACGTCATGCCGAATAAGTATGAATTACACACCGCTCCCCTACTCTGAGGTACTAATATGTGCACTGACTTAATCATGCAAAGAAAGGAAGTAACACCTTTCGTAACCACTATATAAGGTACTAAGTAAACATGTGCTTACAGATCCAAACACGTGTGGGGGAAAAGTGTTAATTGAGTAACCTGCCAGGCAATTATTGTCGGTTGACCTAATAACCAAAATGTGTTTCTGATTATCATGCTTCAGAGGGTCTGTTGTCAAGGAAGCCATGTTTTAAATTGTTTAGACAGCACCTTCCACAGTCCACAGGGGACTTGTTCTCAATCAGGCAAAAATGTAATCTAAGCTACAAACTAATGAAAACGAATATTTTTTATGCCATTTTTTCTTATTTGATTATAGAATTCTAATTATATAAAGCTTAGGGAATGAAAAGATAATTTGCATGTAACCGAATCATCACAGCGGACCAAGGACCTCTCTGAAATATATCAGATCCAGATTCTCATGCAGAACATTTCCATAACTTTGAAGTGAATTTTTAACAAGTCTGCGTAAATGTCTAAACAAAGGCGTGTTAAAAGTGAATGAGATACGACTCAATCAGGAAATGAAACTGATGGCGCTGTTAGTGTTCTCTCAGAGATGGTTCAAACCCAGTGTGAAGGGTTTTGGGGCGTTGGCTCCACAGCATGAGCAGAATGGAGGGGGGGGGGGTTGCAGACAGGCAGGGGTTGAGCTTTGTGAGATGAAGATAGCTCCTGCAAAGAAGGGGCGGGGGTGAGGTAACAGTGTGTTTGTCCAGGAGATTATTACCCACACACACATGCTTCCCAGGGATAAACACAGCCATGACAGCAATCTAATAATGTTTCACCTTTATCAGGTCGCCCAAATGTGCACTTTGTGTCTGTTTGCTTCCCGAAGCAGAAGTCGTACCACAAACGAAGACAAACATCAAGTGGTGCAGTAAATTGGAAATTCTTTTTTGGCCGTATCTAAATCCTTTGAATTCTCCAGGTCCCCAAAGTAATTAGAGTCTCAGGCGAGTGGGGCTCATAGGGGTGCCCAGAGTCCCTCTACTCAAATAGAGGGAATGCCCTATGCCTAGCTATAAGAAAATGATGTCCCTGCCCTCCATCAATTACCCACTCAAATGTACCTCGCCGCAGTAGAAAATGAGCTGTCATGCTCTTGCCTACGGGCTTCCAAGCAGCGCGACAAAATGCATACTTGTACATTTAACCGTCCACATCACTTTGGAGGTAGTACATATTTCCTATAAGCAAGATTAGCGATGTGTGTGTACATGCTGGTGATAAGCACAATGCAGCTGTAGGTGATCTGTCCACAACCAGGATACCCACTGGGCGAGTGTTATCTGCTGTCGGTGGGTGTTTAACAGGACCCTGATAGCCTGTCCTCACCTGGCCTGAGGCATAACGTCATGCTCGCTGTCAAAGGAAGATGCAGTAAACACAGGCAGTCGGGCTGGGGTTAATAGCTCTAAAAGTCAGGGTCAGGACTCCTATTATGGACTCCTGCCTTATCAAACTCAAAGCAGTCACCTGTCAATCACCTGACTTACCTGCAAGCCATCTGACGGAGTCTTCAATTAAGAATGTCATTTTTGTACAAAGGAACGCTATATCTTTGAAGTGCAGCTGTTCATTTTTCACTTTTTTCTTGTGACAATTATACAGATGCATCAGTGCAGAGCTGACAGATGAAAAGTACAAATGTCTATCAGGGACACATGTTTGAAATACCTTGTCTAAGAAACAATAAGGAGCTAACTTAAAAAATATCAGTAAAAGGTAAAAATGTTATACCACAATTTTATATTTCTCAGAAGTCAGTGTTCTCTACTGGTGCCAAAGCTACTTCACCCCTCTCATCGGTGCGTTATTTCTCCCTGTTATTAACTCATTGTTACTTCCTTTTGGTCTCTCACACCCTCACGACTCTCATTATTCCCAGCTGCTTTTCTTCCTATACGAAAAAGCTCAATGTACATTCAAGTGGAACACGAGCATATTTGCTTCATCCCTCCAATCTCTATACCCACCCCTCTTTTTTGCCTCTTTGTTCTTGTTTTCAATTCTTCCCTGGCCCCATCCCTCTTTTCCCGTTATTCCTGTCAATGGACTGATTTCTTTTTATCCAGGAGCGCAGCAGATTAACAGATATTGTATCATGGCCAAGACAGGCAAAGCCCCTCTCTGTCCCTGACATCTAATTAATGGTAATCCTTTAATCTGCTGCTTGTAGTGCAGACCCCTTGGTCGCTGTCCCATTTGCAGCAACAGAGGCGAGTCTGAAGAAGGGACAGAGATAGAGTGGGCCGAGGGTGGGTTTGCTCACTCAGCAGGTCGAACTACAGTGCTTCTTTGGACAAAGACACATGAAACACAATGTGAGACAATGTCTTTTTTCACTTCTAGGGATTACACATATTTCATTAGTTCTGTATAACTCAGTGACTGTCTGCTCCCGCTAAAGAGAGACATCTGGCACTGTGTGCCGTGCTCTGGTATGATATTTTGTACCATATATTTAGAATAGGTGACATTTTTATTTAAACCTGAGCTTGCACACACACATGCACACACACATGCACACGCCTAATCTCTAGCACTGGCTGTGACATCTGTATTTACGGCATCAACCTTGCGCTGCAGACACAGATGTAATTAACAACAGGGGCGAAGGTAGCAAATCCTCCCATCTTAATTAACTTAATTAATAGATATAAATTATCACCTTGAGCTCATCTTCATTTGTTAAGCAATAAAACCGGGTATTAAAACCTCATATTGGTTCTGTCATAAACAATATGCAGCCTGTCTCTCTGATGGTGACACCACAGATGGTGTTTGGATGTGATCCAACACATTTGTAGCGTAGTCTTAGCTCGCCAGCGCTGTTTTGGACTTCCAAAAAAGCTGCGTCAGCTCCTAACAGCCAACTTCATGTAACAAACGTATTTATAACCAGACTGCAATGAGAAATCAGCTGCGGAGAAATATCTTACCAGTATAATTATACAACACTAGTACTAGCTGCATTGTTTTATTCATTTGCTGAGCAGACAAGACGAGCCTTTCTAAAATGGAAACCAGATTTTGCTAGTAGGTGTTCGCTCATCATCAGCCAGGTTTGATTAATCAATTAACACCTTAAGGTAATGATCAGTAAGAGAACAGCTTATTGTATTGTGTCTCTTACTGGCAGAGCCACACATGTGGTGGCCCATATCCAAGGGCAAAGAGACCTTCTACAGAACTCACAATGCAATTTCCACAACTAACACACACACACACACACACACACAGGCATTTAGACATAAAGACCTTTCTATTTGTATGCCCACATTCACACCCATAGGGGTGACACATACACACACAGCAACAGTGCGGGTACCAGAAGAGGGAGGCTGTGATTAATGCATGAGGCGCGGGGCCCTGCTGTAAAAGGTGTCTGTGTCTTAATCACTCTCTCAGTGTGTTTCATTAGCTCCTGATGCTCTCTGATGAATGATCCTGCCCGGGGTGTGTCTCCGGCGATGCTGTCACCCAACAGGCTTCGGAGGTGCGATCGATCTCACCCCTCCCTAACCGCCCCGCCACAGATTGGCGGGTGTGTCTGTCAGGTTGTTAAAGATATGATGCTCACGAGCACAGCCTGCTCCTGAATTCATTAACCTACATTTGAAGGATAATTCAGGCAGCAGTCGCCGGCCATATGCGCTTTGATTGCTGGACTCTTTCCCACTGTTGGGATTTAGTGCAAGGCGATGGGCAGTTTAATAACACATGCAGATGGCCTCTGGTGTTTCTGGTGTGTCTTACTACAGGTCTATATAACCTCGTCTCATCTGGGAATGCTGAACTTAAATTGTACTCTTAATTTGCTGCGCTTGCTTTATGTGATTTACTGTAAATCCTTGCAGATAAAATAAAGCCATTCTTCCAATTATACAGCACGACTGAGATTCCTACACATTTCCTGCCCATTATGTTGTTATATAATAGAAGTAAAACCTGCTTACTAATCTGCTTGATGTGCATAACGTGTAGAGATAATAGGGGGATATACACATATTTTGTCACATTTTATTCCAGCACAGAAAGCTGCTTCCTTGTGTAATATCTCCTTCGCTTCTCCACTTGGTTGTTAACATGGCACCTGAGGACTGTAGAGGCTGTGTCAGCAGAAAAACACATATGGACCTGAAGGCGATACTCTGTTGGATGCTTACCCGCCAAATGACTTGGGGTATTTTGAAATCTGGAAAAAGACAGAATGAGATGTCGATCTGTTGCTGTTTCATTTGCCTACATTATGTGAATAATTGCCACGTCAGGGTATGTTGTGGGCTATTACCTCCTGTTCTAAATGCTGTTGCAGGGATTGTTGCTGAGGCAGGCAGTGCCGAGCTGGGCTTGGCATTGGAACATGGGCAGCAAAGTTTGCCAACCGTTTCTCTCTTAAGGCTCTCTTAGAGCATCATGAGGATGTGAGCAGCCATACTGCTTACTGGATAGAGGAGAAGGGGAAGCTGCCAGCTGGGGCTATAGGAGGCTGTCTGGACTCTGATGTTCCCAACATGTTTTCAATTAACCCTGCGCTGCTCTCACTACCCTCATCCCTTCCAACCAGAAAAAAGAGCACGGCCACAAACACACTACTATTCTTCATCTATCTAGACTAGAACAACAGTCAGACAAATAGTATACCATCAACTGTACTGTGGTTATAAATAGGAGATTTTTCCCCTGGTTGATGGCATGAAGGATGGAGTAGATAGAGTTGTTCTTACAGGAAGTGAAGATGGAATTGGTGTGAATATTTCTCACTTACGTTAAATGAGAAGCGAGACAAGCTAGCATCAGTAAGGCAGGATGTCTGATTTGGCCGCTCCAGAGTTTTAAGCATCTTAGTGGTCATTATGGGGCCCAGTCACCCCTGGTCAGGTCAGCACACACCTGATTAATTGCTGTCCAATCCTCCTGACCTCTTGACGTCCTGGTCATTATCAAATCTATTGGAAACATTTATCAGCATTCCTATTAAGACAGTAGTTACATGGATAGTATGGATGTTTTGATTTTTACGAGGTAGTTATGCATTTACCTATAGGCCTGGTATATGGTGGTTGGCACGCCCCCAGTTAGGTAAAACAGACAGGAGTAGAGCACAGGAGCAAAGCAATTCACTTCTGTGGACGGGGCCAGGAGCAAGGATAGTTCCCTCTCCTAAAGATAGGGAATTTTCTTTAGAACATGAATCTGACAGGAAGGTAAAGCTCTCTTGATTCATTGCCTCGTTCATTTTCCTAATGAGTTTACGGTCTCAATCACTGGTTTCACGTCTTCTTCAATACAGCAAGACGTTCATCGTGTAAATGATGGTCTTATTTAGAGTCAAACAGATGATGAAGCAGTGTTTGCTTTAGGGCGTGGCTAATTTGTGATTGGCGTTACGGTGCTGTCAGGTTTGGGTGTTGACTTTATTTTTGTGTAATGTCTTGCTCAGTGTTCGGTTGTATTTAGCTCCATTCCCGTGTCACGTCTGGTCCAAAAACAAACACAATTGCAATGTCCAAAAACCAAGATGGCGATTGCTAAACTAAACTCTAGGCTTTAAAACATCGTATTCCACAATCCAATGATGACTACGTCCATTTTTCATAAACCCAGTCTAGTTGATACCAAACATGAGACAACATTTAAAGCACATTTTTTACCACTGCTAGCGCTATGGAGTAGTTAAAGTTTAATAGCTGGTCCCAGTTTTGTTTGTTTAATACGCAAGGACACACCTGCATGGGCACGTACGTGGGTGAAACAATACAAAATCCTGTTAACGGTTTCATTATTCCACTGGTCAACAAGGGGCAATAATGCATCAAGATATTCTGCAATGTGCACAACGCACTAAAGAAGAAAAGGCTAGCCACCAAACAATGTTGATTTTTTACAAGTTTTAAAAGCAAGGAAACGCATAATTATAAAGTTATTTTAAGTTAGACATCTAGGACACCATTAATTATTGGGTGAGAAACAATCAATTCAAGAAAAAACCTTTTATCTCGACAGGCCATCAGTCATTGCTGCTGTTCTAACGATCTCTAAAGTGCTAAAATCATAATGTATGTTCTTAGTACCTAGCTATAAGGCTAAACATACCTGAAGTTGCCATGACAGCATCTAAGGAAAACACCACACACACACACACACACACACACACACACACACACACACACACACACACACACACATACACACACACACACACACACACACACACACACACACACACACACACACACCTGATATTACTGATAGTTTATTCATTTGTAAAAGAATGAGCCTTGAATTATTTTTGAAATGTTCAGAGACTGCACTCTTTCTTTGCTTTTTTGGCCACATATTCTGAATAAAATTGAAAAATCTGCATCTTACCCGTAAATACGTTTTTTTAATTATAATGTCATAAGACTGTTGAAAACAATTGCCATCAATGTCTTAAAGCATTTTTGAAAAAAACACCACTAAACATTAAAGGTGGGGTAGGTAATTCACTTCAGAAACACTTTTTGTTATATTCCATGGAATGCTCTTAACATCCCGATAGCAATGAATATATTAAATGCTTTGACGATAAATACATAAAAAAACGTCATCTGTGGAAGCCGTGGCGCTGTAAAAAGCACGACCAATCATCTGAGCCGGCCCGGCTAAAATAACTGGATAGCCTACCTGCCTGCCAGCCTTCCATCTCGTGCACAAACTTATCTCGTGCCCTCATTGGTCATGTGCGCGTTCGTGTGTGTTGGAGGAGGGGCTCTGTAAGGAAGTCTGAAGGAAGAGGCAGATTTAGTTTGGCTGCGTACTTTCAAGTTCTAGCGCACTCGAGCTGGTTTCTCCATTCTTACCTACCCTACCTTTAATCTTGTTTCTGAGCACTAACATGATATAACTATTGTATCTAACCCCCAAAACACACCAGGAGCGTCTGCGCCGCGTTACGTTGCGGCTGCGCCACGCTGCGACCTCCTCCTGCGACAACACACACCAGACGCGTTTCAAAACGTTGCGGAAGCGGAGCGTCGTGTGTGCAGCCTCGCAGTTGTTGTTGATTTTGGAATATTTCCTGGACATTTGTACTTCTACAAGTAAGTAGGCTATACGTAGTTAAATGGTTTATGTTTGTGTCTGTTTAAATCGTGTTTATTGTTGTTATTTCCTATTTTGTTGTGTTGTAGACTACAGACACAGTTAATAATAATTGTAATATTCCAGTTATAAACGACATGAATCAAAGATGTGTTGCTGTATTTTAGTGGTAAAAAAATATGCATTCATCATCATAATTATTCTATATATATATCATTTACAGTGCCTGTAAACCGGAGGAGAACGCTGGCATGTATTCTCCTACTTGAAAGACTACGGGGGGATGGGGGGAGGAGTTTACCTTACGGCTGCGCCGCGGCAAAAATAGAATTCATCCTAATTTTAGAGAAGCGCTGCGCCGAGCCGCTTCTGGGACGCGTCTGAGCCGTAACACGGCGCGTGTGGTGTAATAGCACACATTGACTAGAGTGGCCGCGATCCTTACGACCGCCGCGGCGCGGCCGGAACGCGACGCAGACGCTCCTGGTGTGTTTTGGGGGTTAGAGCATAGCTATACATAGTAAGGGAGGATGGGGGTGACACAGAATAATGTAAAATGCTTCACCCCACCACCATTTGTCTCCATCTTCTCACCCCCGCCCATGCATTTCATGTTCTCCCCTGCTTTCTCAGCCTCATCCTCTTCGCTCATTTGTTTTCTCTCCCCCCCCACTCTCTGCTTCCTGCAGTCTCACCAAACAATGTGTTGTTTCACACCACACTGTAAAAAAAAACAACTGTAAAAAACGGTAAAAATCTGGCAGCTGGTGCTTCCAAAAACTTACCGTCAAATTATAGTGAAATACCCTAATTACAATAATGGGGAAAAACCGTAAATTCACAGTAAATATAATGAATTTCCTTTACAGAGAAACACTGTTATTTTACAGGTATCTTCCCTTGTTTATTACGGACATAATTTAGAGTTAAGCATGTAAAAACTGTTATTTTACAGTTTATCCTAAATTATTACGGTCAAACACCTTCAATAAAGTGACAGAACTTAAAGTTCAGCAGTGAAATACTGTTATTTTACAGTTTTATCCTAAATTATTACGGTCAAACACCTTCAATAAAGTGACAAAACTTAAAGTTCAGCAGTGAAATACTGTTATTTTACAGTTTTATCCTAAATTATTACGGTCAAACACCTTCAATAAAGTGACAGAACTTAAAGTTCAGCAGTGAAATACTGTTATTTTACAGTTTTTTCCTAAATTATTACGGTCAAACACCTTCAATAAAGTGACAGAACTTAAAGTTCAGCAGTGAAACACTGTTATTTTACAGGTTTATCTGCTCTTTTTACAGTCAATAACCTTTAATAAAAGTACAGCACTAAAACTTCTACGGGGAAAAAACCCGTAAAAAAACGGTCAAATGACTGACAGCAGCAGGCTGCCAAACAAAAACCATAACATTAAAGTAAAAAAACTGAAATAAAGTGCTATATTAGATTTGTATGATCAAACACTAAAAATAAATACAGAACCTAAAGTTCTACAGCTAGAATACTGTTATTTTACAGCTTTTTCTAACATTTTCCAATCAAACAGGTTCAACAAAATGACATCACAAAATGTTCTGTAGGAAACAATTACTCTGAAAACTTATATATATATAAAAATATTTGTAGAATTATAGTACAACTAATGAATACAGCATTTCATATTTAAACATCATACTTATAAACAGTAGAAACAAAAAGTAAGTAGAATTTTTTTTAAGATTACTTTGAAACATTCTCAACTGAAAATAACAAGATTTACAAAATGGCGACATATGTTCACATTGTCCATTTGAAGGAGCAGTGTGCAGGATTTAGTACGTCTAGCAATGGGGATGTAGGTTCCAACCAAGCGGCAAACTCTGGGGAAGAGCCGGAACGCCAATACGGAAGTGCCACACACTGCAGTTCATATATTGGCCGATAGGGACTGACTGCAGAAAGGAGTAATTTCCATAGACCCCCATGTTAAAATGCCCAACTTTACAGCAGAAAAAAACATGTTTCTACCCATGGATGCAATAAATATTATTATGAATATAGTTAGGTTCAACCTTCATGATTATGGATCTGTGAGTGAATTGTTTTCTAACACGACCCTTTTATTTATATTAGGTCTTAACGTTTTTGCATAAATTAGGGCGTGGTCACATTGAGTGACGGCTCTGTCAAGTGACTGCTGCTGCTAGCTTCTTGTCTCTCTGCTACCTGCTCCGTGAAGCTACAGGGACTCTGCCTGCTCAGTTCATCCAGGGAACACAACTTGAAGCCGGCCGTGGTTGTTTGTTCTTCATGCTTATATATCGGACTATTGTGACTCGCTCTGCGGTTAAAACAGACGGTGCATGAATGCGATTTTGCGGTAAGTGAAATTCGAGTACTTATTTATGTGTTAATGATTTTAATCGGCTACGTAATGAATGTTAAGGTTTGGTTTAGTTGTAAGCGAGTGGTAGCTACATCGGTACTAACGATGCTAATCGTAGCCTACAAGTTAAAATCATAGACTGTATATAAAGGTTAGAACGAAATAGACAAGTGTTAAGTGGGATAATACTGTAGAACAAACGGCTTCTGCTTGAGGTTGATAAAATAAGGTCATCCTTGTAACTTAGAGAGATATTTTATTATGTAGGTAGAACTGTATGCATCGCTAAGGTTAATTTAAATTGGCTATGCTCAAGTATGTAGACAAGCTAACGTCGAAGTAGTGTATGTGAAATCAACCTCACAATAAGATGTGTGTATATTACAATTAATGTCATATTTCAAGATGATTAGTTAGATATTACAATATGGTTGGTTGAGCTGGAGCATTATTGAGCTTACACGTTAAAGTCACAGTCATCTGAAGAACGAACCCAAACCTTGTTGTTTTTATTAATTTCATTACCAAATGGGTATCAAATAAACAGTAAGTATTGGTAACACAACTTCCAAAGTTACAGTAAAATAAAAAGGACCCTGACTCGGACAATACACAATCCAACATGTTCAACAGAAGAGAATCAGTTATATTGTTTGTACACATGGTACTTTACATATATATCTGTTTGTTTAAGGTGTCCAGGTGATGCAGACAGGCTGGACCAGAGAGTGAGAGACAGAACTGGACTCCTCACAGCAGTGAACTTCAGCACAGGTACAAAGACTCTTTTTTTCATACTGTACAAAGAATCAAGAACGATATTGGTTTAAATGAATGAAGTATTGACTTGAATACACTGATATACATTCCATTAAACAATACTAAATACTAGATCACCTACACATCAGTTAAGTTGAGGGTTTTATCCATGCAAAAAGTTACATTTAGATGTTATTGTTAACAAGCAATATGACTTTGTCAGCTTTCTAATTTAATGTATTGAAGGCAAAGATATTTAACACATAGTGAGAACTGCTACTATTTATCTCTCAATTTTGTCTGAAAAAACGTGGTAAAAGTTATTCTTTCAGTGAGACAACAGAGCAAGCTTCTACAGTTGCACTAAGTTTTGATAATAGTTCAATATTATTTTGATAATAACATATATTTCAATGTTGATGAACTTCATACTGTTCATTCATAATCTGATTGTCTTTGTAGCTCATTGTTGAAATAAAAAAAAAAACATTACAATTACAAAATAATTATATCTACAGCCCCTAAACACACAAACACACCACTTTCATAAATAACACACTTGTTCTGCAATAATATGTTTTATGTTTCCTGTCATTTTTGTTAGGAAAGGACATGCCTGAAAGACAGGACATTTTCTCCTTCTCTGAGGGTCAAGAAGAACATCCAAGAGGAACATTAAAAGCTGATGTTATGAGATTTTAAGACCAGTACAGGACATTCACTAAGAAACTACTTTTATTGTAAAAACAGTCAGCTGATCGAATGCAGCTATTTCCACATCTACACTCCATCAGCTGATTATTTCTATTTGCCTCACTTTATGAGCTTCACAACATGTACCTTGTTTTGCAACGTCACAAATAAATGGGGCCAATCTTCAGTCAGATGTGAATGTGTAATCTAACATTTTCAGTAAGAATAATGGACAAAAGGAGTGCAAATACAATTTATTGAAATGTGAACCAAAAGTTAATCAAATGTTTTAAATAAAAAGCACATATGGACAGAAGGTGTAAACCTATTAAATGTATTAAACACATTTAGTCAAATAAAGTGACCGACTAGGCCTGTGCAGTTGGTATCAGCTTTGCCCAGCATGGGCTCCTTCATCAGCCCTGGTCCTCCTCGCAGAGGAAAGACCCTCAGTCCTCTCCAAACCAACAGACAGGATGTCCATCACACGGAGGTTTCTCCCTGAAGTCTCTGCAGCTCTCTGGACACCAGACTGTCTCAATCCGTCCACACTGAATATGAGATTGGGAAAATGAAAATAATAAACATAAAGTTGACTGTTGAGTTGCTCAGTTTTGTTAGATTGTCAATACTATTACTGTATAACTAATATCTCAGGTTAAGAGGCACATTCAAATAAAGATTGGTCTTTAAATACATTTTGTCTTTTGAATTGTTTGTCTAAAGTCAAGGATCTATAACTGGTACTTAGTTTTAATGATAGTCTGGTTATTATGCTGTTTGGAGGAGGCCTCACAGGTAAGAGCGCTAACTAGCTACCATCACATGTACCTTAGCTTGACTTAAATGTATTAAACGTATAGTTAAGTGATATCAATAACTAATGTCATGCAAACATATTAATATTTGCTTGATTCCAGTGTTGAATTTAGCACAATTGCATACAAACGTTAAGGGGTTTTAAGATTCTGAAGTATTATGCTAAAAACTCAATAACTTAGATTATTATTTATAGTTTTGCTGAATAGTTTCATGTCCGCTTACCTTAGAAACGTAAAATGCGACGGCAGCGTGCAGATGGGGAGAATGTTAGCTTAGCTTGGTAGCTTCAGCTAGCTCTGGAACTTCCAGCTCGGTGGCAGCAGGTCCCGCCTCTTTGCCCTTATTTGGAGCAGGCTGGAGTTGAACTCTGGCGTCACTGTCGAGCCGTTAGTGGCCGACTCCGCCTACTAAGGGCTTCACGGCAACTCTGCAGAATCCTATGGGTGACGTCACGGACCCTACGTCCATTTATATATACAGTCTATGGTTCCAACCAATGGATAACTTGTTCACTCACCCTCCTATCCCAAGTTTGTAGGATAATGTATGTTGGCTGCAAAAAACATGAGGCCCAATCATGTTTCCTCTGTCCATTCTGCGCTACTGTAGACGTGGCAGTGCAACCTAGAGGACAAAAAGATCAGAATCAGAAACGGGTTTATTGCCAGGTAGGTTCACACGTATGAGGTATTTCACTAGCTGTCGTGGTGCATACATACAAATAAAAAAAAGTACACAGATAGCAAACTATATTAAGAACACTAATACAAATATAGTAATATAGCAATAAAATAAAGCAGTAATTTACATCGAAATAGAATGCAATAAATTATAGAATATAAAATATGTGCAGTAAACAATATTTAAACATTGCATTATTTACCATCCTGTGATCTCCATTATGTAATGCATAGAGTCTGCGTTGTGGCTGAGGTAAAGTGTCAGTGGGGGGGGTGGGCCTTGTTGTGGTGGCGAGAGGTTTTGGTCCTGATGGAGAGAGGTTCTGGTCCTGATGGAGAGAGGTGTTGGTCCTGATGGAGAGAGGTTCTGGTCCTGATGGAGAGAGGTTCTGGTCCTGATGGAGAGAGGTTTTGGTCCTGATGGAGAGAGGTTTTGGTCCTGGTGGAGAGAGGTTCTGGTCCTGATGGAGAGAGGTTCTGGTCCTGATGGAGAGAGGTTTTGGTCCTGGTGGCGAGAGGTTCTGGTCCTGATGGAGAGAGGTTCTGGTCCTGATGGAGAGAGGTTTTGGTCCTGGTGGCGAGAGGTTTTAGTCCTGATGGAGAGAGGTTTTGGTCCTGATGGAGAGAGGTTTCGGTCCTGATGGAGAGAGGTTCTGGTCCTGATGGAGAGAGGTGTTGGTCCTGATGGAGAGAGGTTCTGGTCCTGATGGAGCGCGGAGGGGAGGGGGGTGAACAGTTTGTGTCCAGGTGGGAGGGGTCGGCCACTATCTTCCCGCCTCAGGGTTCTGGAGGCATGCAGGTCGTGGAGGGATGGCAGATTACAGCCGATCACCTTCTCTGCAGAGCGGATGACACGCTGCAGCCTGCCCTTATCCTTGGCTGTGGCTGCAGCGTACCAGATGGTGATGGAGTATCCTCGGCTGTGCTTTTTTGGTGAGGGAGCAGATGTTCTGCTCCCGTTTGAGGTCCTGGGCGATGATGGTGCCCAGGAAGCGGAAAGATTCCACAGCAGTTACTGGGGAGTCACAGAGTGATGGGGGTGGGTGGGGCTGGGTTCTTCCTAAGGTCCACAACCATCTCAACTGGCTTGAGAGCGTTGAGCTCCAGGTGGTTTTCCCCACACCAGGTCACCAGATGGTCCATCTCCCACCTGTAGGCAGACTCGTCCCCACCAGAGATGAGTCCGATGAGGGTGGTGTCGTCTGAACCTCAGTAGCTTCACAGACTGGTGACTGGAGGTGCAGCTGTTGGTGTACAGGGAGAAGAGCAGAGGGGAAAGAACGCAGCCTTGAGGGGAACCGATGCTGATGGTCCGGGAGTCAGAGAGGTGTTTCCCCAGCCTCACGTGCTGCTTCCTGTCAGACAGGAAGTCTGTGATCCACCTGCAGGTGGAGACGGACACGTGCAGCTGGGAGAGCTTGTCCTGCAGCAGAGCCGGGATGATGGTGTTGAAGGCGGAGCTGAAGACCACAAACAGGATCCTGGCGTAGGTTCCTGCTGTGTCCAGGTGCTGGAGGAGGAAGTGAAGTGATAACTATTAGTAAACCATAATGATGGATGTTATTATCAGCAGCTGCCAATAGATCCCCTACATCTTGTATGATGGACCTTTGAAGCAGGGTTACACAAAACACACACACACAAAATTGTAAAACAGTTATTGAGAGCATCCCAAGGGCATTGATCCTATGCTAAACCTTCCAGAACACCAACTTTCTAATACCTTAGCAACGACAACTAGCCGTTGGCACAAATGTAATGCTTCAGCTTCCTACAACTTTAAAGCTGTGTGGACGTGGCTCTATGAAGAGTCGTCCATATTTTCTCATTATTTAATAAGTTTAGAAGGGGTAACAACAGTTATTTACAACTCTTGTAAATAAATTACCCTCCCACTCAGGGCTTTTTGGAGTAGATCACATCATGACCTACTACAAAAACCTAGGGGTACGCAAAGATAATTTCAGTCTAGCAAGGGTAACAACAGCAGAGGTACTTATTAAACTGAGCGCCCTCCAACCTAACAAGGCCACTGGCCACGACAATATCCCCTCCAAATTCCTCAGAGACACAGCAACCGCCATCTCACCAGTCATAGCTCACATAATTAACCTCTCCATAAAACAGGGAAAAGTACCCAAAGACTTCAAAATTGCAAGAGTAACCCCCCTGCACAAATAGGGCAGCAAATTGGACCCAGGCAACTACCGCCCTGTTTCTATACTTACCTCCATCTCGAAAGTCATGGAAAAAATAGTATATGAACAGGTCGAAAAGTACCTTGCGGAAAATAAACTAATCTATGAATTTCAATCTGACTTTAGAACATCCCACTCCACTGACACATGCCTTCTTTATTTGAGCGACCACATCAAACAAGAGGTGGACGAGGGCAAGTACTGCGGCATGGTGATGCTGGACCTACAAAAGGCTTTCGACACTGTCAATCACCCCATTCTGATTGACAAGCTAAAAGCAATTGGTTTTGATAAACTATTGGTGAGCTGGATGCAATCCTACCTGGAGGGGAGAGAACAGATGGTGGAGGTAAACGGTACTCTGTCCCCCCCCCTCCCAGTGAGCTGTGGTGTTCCACAAGGAAGCATATTAGGTCCGTTACTGTTCCTAATTTATGTAAATGACATGTCATCAGCATGTGACTGCAACTTGTTCCTGTTCGCAGACGACTCAGCCCTGCTGGTCTCTGACAGGAACAGGTTGCAGGTTGAAAAAACCCTCAGCTCCGAGCTCGGCAGAATCTGCACCTGGCTCGCCGATAATAAATTATCATTACACCTGGGTAAAACAGAGTCCATTCTCTTCGGTTCGAAACATAATCTCAGCAAATCCGACAACTTCTCAGTTGCAGTGGGCGACATTATTGTCACAAGTAAGAAGGAAATTACATACCTAGGATCTATTCTTGAGGCAAACCTCTCCTGTGACAAAATGGCATCCAATGTAATAAAAAAAGTCAATCAAAGAACTAGATTCCTATACCGGATCTCCTCTCTGGTAAACAAAAACACCCTGAAAACTCTGGCAGGAGCACTCATTCAAGGGTAATATGACTATGCTTGCACGTCATGGTACCATAGCACCTCCAAGGCGCTAAAAATAAAACTTCAAACATCGCAAAATAAACTGGTCAGACTACTGCTTGACCTTTAATCTAGAACCCACCTCACCTCTGCCCACTTTGACAACCTAGGATGGCTTAGAGTAGACGACAGAGTACAGCTACTTGCAATGGGCCTGGTCTACAAGATCCACTACACCTCTATGGTACCCATGTACATGTCAAAATTCTTCCCAAAGGTCAAGGAATACCATGATCATAACACCAGAGGGAGCTCCACAAATCATGTGAAACCCAGATTTGGCACAAAAAAGGGGGAATACACGTTTCGCAATTATGCCACATCAAGGTGGAACGCTCTTCCCACAACTGTAAAGGAAAGTAAAACTATACTTACCTTCAAAACCTCTCTTAAAGAGCACCTTCGGGGGAGAGCATTGCAAAACTGGCCCCGGTAATGGTACAAATCTCAACCTGTCGTTCAATGGACAGCTTCCCCCCCCCCCCCCTACTATGTATATACTCACATTTTAGACTCTGTTACTAACTGTATATCTGTAGACTTGGTATGTCTTAAATGTCCGGTTAGGATGTATTAGAACGAAATCTAAAATGAAAATTGTAAACAAGCAATCTGTATGTAAAAAAACCACCTGTATGTAAATTGTAAATAAGCCATCTGTATGTCAAATATGTCTTATATGTCTTAAATGACATGATGAATTGGAAATGGGGGACCCTGATGTAAACAAGACGAAAGTCTTTATATGGTCTGCATCCCCTTAACAATTGTATGTTTTGAGCTGTACTGTACTGTACCCAATATACAAGCTGTTAATAAACGTTTCAATCAATCAATCAATTGGAGACGAGAGGATGGCGGCAGCACTGCAATAAGCTGTAAGCTAACGTTAGCAGCCACCTTGTTAACCTGTATAGCCCGATTGTCCCGCCGGTGGGACATCTTGCAAGAAACAGCATCTCAGAACTTCTTAAAATGTAACAACCTATTAATGATGTTTACCCACTTAACGGGAAGAAACTCAGCTAACTGACGATATTAACCATTTTTAACTAAACGAAACACAAGTCTAACAGCTAACGGGGCTAACGCTACTTTAGCACATAACTGGCAAAAGCGATCTTTTTTACTTCATGCTATCTGCACAAACGTATCATATGAAAGCTGAGATTCCACAGATTCCCTTAAAATATATGTCTCATCACTCAAAACTCACTGAACTAGAAGAAGAAACGTAACCTTAAAGGTGGGGTAGGTAAGTTTCAGAAACCGGCTCGAGTACACGAACATTTGAAAGTACACAGCCGAAAAGAATCCGCCCCTTCCTTCAGACTTCCTTACAGAGCACCTCCTCCAACACACATGAACGCGCACATGACGTCAGCAGACTGGTGAAAGTGGCCGCCTGCTGCTGCAATGCACGCCCATTGACGGCACGAGATACATTTGTGCGTGCACGAGATGGAAGGCTGACAGACAGGACGGCAATCCAATCCGTTTAGCCGGGCCGGCTAAACGGATTGGTTGTACTTTTTACAGTATTACGGCTTCCACAGATGAAATTTTGTTATGGATTTTTTGTCAAAGCACTTAAGATATTCATTGCTATCGGGATGTTAAGAGCATTCCATGGAATATAACAAAAAGTGTATCTCGAGCCGGTTTCTCAAACGTACCTACCCCACCTTTAAATACACAATTAAACATTCA
The DNA here is from genome assembly GCF_902827175.1 of Gymnodraco acuticeps. Classification (NCBI taxonomy): domain Eukaryota; kingdom Metazoa; phylum Chordata; class Actinopteri; order Perciformes; family Bathydraconidae; genus Gymnodraco; species Gymnodraco acuticeps. Next base: position 56,407 of record NW_022989803.1, on the reverse strand, counting down.
CAAACTAAGGATTATCTAAATACATGTTTAACTCCATTACAGTTGCAGGACTCACCAGCACTCAAGTCTTCTGTTCTCTGTTGACGTCCCGATGCTCATATTTAACGTGTAGATGTAAAACTATCCCGATATTAGTCCATAAACTCTGAGCAGACATACAGACAGCTCTGTAGCTCCGCAGGATAGCCGCTCAAACTGACGTGGACGTTTCTAATTGGATTGAAAGGCGCGGACAGTGCTAATTGGCAGGTTTTTTCGATGACGTTTATATCAGCCAATCAGGAGTGTTGTGGACTCATTCCAATTTCAAGTGCCGTAGCTTTTTACATACATTTTACGTTTTTTTTATTTGACACTTTTTTATTACAGTTAACTATTTTAGTATACTATGAAAACTACTTTATACAAAATAATTTTTGGGTATTTCTGCAATATATTACATTTTTTGTGAAGATGTATACATTTATTTAACATTTTAGAGATGTTTTATAATAAGATTTATTTTTATTCTACAACAGTACAGAATACAGTTATTTTTAATTTGTTTACATTTTGTTACATTACATTTAAGGTTTTACTGCAACAAAAAAAAGAAAGTTGCCTTCATTTTACATGCAGTAAAATTATGTGTATTGTATGTGTTTTTACATAGAATTCAATGTAATTTAACATTCAAGACAATTAAACAATGGAATTATCCTGTAAAATAATAATAATAATAATAATAATAATTAATTTCTCATCAAACCAATTTACAGAATAAAACCTTTATTTATTTTAAATAAAAGTAATTTACTGTATTTTTATGGTATTTACACGTAATATAGAAAAACAAGAAAGGTCTGTAAAATAATACAGTACATTTCTGTGAAAAAACTTCTTTTTTTTTTACAGTGCAGGCTGTGTAGGAAAGACTACAAATATATGTATTTGGTCCTGGCCGTCCCAAAAGGCAACTTCATAGAGAACAAAGGAGATAGCAGGGCGGCTCAAATAACTCACAGAGAGCGAGAGGAAGCTGCTCTCGGGGCTCTGTGGCCCCACTGAAGAACATTATTACTGGATTATTGATTTACAGCACAAAATGGATGGAACATAAGTAGCGTTATGCTCATTAATCCCTCTCCCGCCTCTTTTATGAAAATGAACTTGTTATCAGTGATTATTCTAATGGATTGTTATGATCGAACACTTAGTGTGCAGCACGCCGTCTGCCTTAGAGAAAGCACAGGGACAACAGAGGTGAGGTTTAGGCACGTGCAGACAGGATGAAAGAGGCAGAGGACAGAGGTATCTGAGAAAATGAATGCATTAAAATAAAAGCTCCAAACACAGACAGTGGGATTGCTGACATTCCAGTGACATTTGGTGCGTCAGTGGCATTTCGCAAGACATACGAGCAGGTAGCTCTGTTCACATCCTTCCTAGCTCGAGATGGGACCGCTCAACCTCTGATATTCATGCTGCTACACAGGAGTGCTCATTAGCATACCCAAAATAAATGTTCTACATCATGAATAGCCTACCGCCCGCACAACAAAATGATCTTCATTATCCATTGTTTTGATATGACTTTTTTCTCTTAAGCTGAACGAGTAGTTTAATTTAGAGCAATGAAAACTGTAAGACATCCCAACCTCAATCTTTGTCTTCCCTACTCTCCCTTGCCTCCCTCCCTATCTCTCCCCTCTCCCGGCTGCATGTACATCCATCAGGGAGTGCTCCAATGGAGCGCAGCGGGCCCGACGATTGTCCTCATAAATTGTGTGTGTGTCAGGGTGCAGAGGGGCTAAGTGAGCAGTAAATAACAAAGGGTCCTGCCGCCATCCGCTCACCATCGGCACGTTTCCGGCCATGCAAGATTACCCAGGATGCCCCTGGAGGGGGTGTCCACTTCCTTTGTGTGATGAGTGGACAGGAGGAGGGAGGAACACGCCTTCACCACACAGCATCTGACAGAGAGAAGGTGAGATCCAGGAACCCTGCCGATTTAAATTGATGAGTGTCTTTATTCCGTTGTAAAAAAAAAGAAAGAAGCTGTTTGTCTCCCTCCTTCTGTAATAACAGATCGCTCGGCAGATATCTTTAACTGCCTCCATTCTTCACTGTCAGTCCTTTTTCTCTCTTTCCCACTCACTTTCTCTTGCTCTTCATTGCCCTTTTCGATTTTTCCTCCTGCCTATTCTCTGTCTCTCTATTGACTGTGCATTCATAACTGCCTCTGGTCCCTTTTTTCTAGTCTGCGTTTCTCTACTTTTCTCCACACCCAAACTATTTTCCATTTCTTTGCCCTCCTCTGATGTCCTCCTAACTTCTCCTGCAGTAATGGCTCAAGAGGCAATCACACCTGAGAGTTCAACTCACGTGTTTTCTTACTAGCCATTCATTGTTCATTGGATATATCTACCATCAAAAGTAATAACCGTTTAATCTGGTACACGTGTGATCCCCCGCCGACTTTTACCCGCACCTGACTCTTGACTTTTTGCCTCGCCTTGCATCTTTCTCTGCGCTCCTGCATGCTGTTCCTTTCACCTTGATACTGAATATCCCTCCATCCATTTATCTTTTTTTATCCCATTTGCCAGATTTACACATGGCAAACTAAAATCCCAAACCTCAACAACACCTGCTTTTGTCTTTAATTTCCCATTTCCCTACAAGTACAGATTGTGACAGGTTTATTATACATTCTGTGATGTTGTTGCAGCTGCTCATTTTAGATGAATGACGCGTGGCGTGTGGAAAAAAAAACAAGTGAATGTTTAGTTTTGAGATAGTTGGGTTTGATGAGAGAGATGCCCTTTGACTGTCTGCGTCTTTCAGCTGGAGGAGTTTTCTCTCCAAATGTTGACAGCCCTAAGAAAGAAAAATGAATAGGTACAAAATGGGATGTTCAGCCTGTTTTCTGAGATATTCTTAACTCAGCTTATGTAAGGGCTGAGTTATACGTAGCCCTATTAAATGTTCCCTTCCTTCTTTCTGTTTTGTATGAGAGGGAACATCATGTCAAACTGTGTGTCGGAAACGTTAAACTGTCAAATTCTGGCGTTGAGTTTGGCAGGATGTTCTCCAAAAAGAGAGAAAGCGGCAGCAGCCAAGGCATGTGGCCAACTGAATGAGAAATATTTGCCTCTCTCCCACACCTACTTTGTAATGTGATACTGTAAGAAATCAAAATTATGAGACTGTAATTATGAGAATACTTCTCTGCCAGTGGACAGGAATAACATATCTATAGATTTATTTATAAGCCCTACATATCACATTAGAATCAATGAAGTATTTTAATAGTTTGACGTGTAACCTTTTTAAGTATATTGATTTGTGCAGTCTTCTGCATGAGGGCTCAATTTGGAGTGTATTGACTGTGGTGTTGCTGTGATATGGTGAGGGAGGGCCTCGGGCTCCGAGCAGGCCCTCTCAACGCGGCAGTTATTGACCCTCTCTGACCTTCTACTTACAGAGACAATATAGGCATGTCTACAGAGGGTATTGTATCAGCACTGCAGTGATATAAACAGAACCAGTCGGTATACACTTATTAGAATCAAGAATTATTTCTATTCATAACCACACATAGTGTTCCCAATCTGTGTATTGAATGTCAATACTTTTTTGAATATTCTGTTCCTGTTGCAGCGAAACTGTCAAGTAATAAACATTTCAAGATGCTTGGGCAGTTTATTTTTCTTATTGTTTACATGTTCTACAGCCTGATTTATGTGAGTCATTGTCTCAGTGTCTTAACTATATGATCTTTTTCAGATGTTCAGACCCTGTACCCACTATGTACCAAACTTTCACAAGTACTACTTACCACCAGGGACGTGCACAGACATTTTGGGGGGCAGGAGCTCAAGTGAGAAAAAGGGCACTTCCCATAATCATTTATAAAAAAATGTTTTAAAACTAAAAATGTAATATAGTTACACATCTCTGATTTACTGACCAATTTATTTGAATACCCTCATACTGACGCAATTGTTTAATACTCAACAGAATTCTACAAAATAATCAGCTAACACAGAGACAATGGCCTTCTTTAGTATTCACTACGCACAAGAGCAGACAACAAACTAGTACAATTAATAGTTATTAAATGAGCAGCCAACAATCAAAATTATGAAGTTTCTGTTTAAGGACATTACAGGCAAAAATATAGTTTTTTAATGTACTTTTGTTTATTATTTTGGTCTATTTTGTTCTGCCATGTTTTCTTTCACTCTAATGGGAAAAAAAAAACTTAAAAGAAACACAATATAAATGGTGTTCGTTTTACTACCATGTCTGAATGAATCTATAGAATAGATATAAAGCTAATCTGCATTTAAACATAACATTTCAGGGGAAAATACTGACTTGACATTAGTAACCTCACCTCACAACTATCTGGGGAAGTTGTGAGGTGCTATGTTTTTGTTTTGTTTTTTGTTGTATCCATTTCACCTGCAATGCCTTGGTAACTGCATGCAAATTAGTGCATTTTAATTAGGACTAGTTAACGCCTAATTTGCATATCAATGTGGCGATTGTGATTACGTTATTAGATACACATGTTACTGTATTCACCTGTAGTGTGTCTCCCCTTAAGTACAGTACATTAGCCTGTATGCCCATGATAAATTGCCATAGCTAAACCTTGAGCTAACTTATCCATTAGCTAGTAGCCTACCTTAGTTAACTATATTTGTTATTGTCTTTTAGCTAATTAGCTGTAAACTCGAGGCACTGGCAGTTTAGTCATTTGTTCATCACCACTCACCTTCAAAATAAGCCAAGAAAAGCCGGCATAACATGGGACAGTAAAGTGGGAGGTGCTGCTACCTGTCTGTCTGAAGGGACTGCCGATGACTGTTCGCACCGCTGTGAGCGAGATGTGGAGGGAGGGAGGGAGAGCATCGGAACTTCACAGTCTAATCTCCCGACCTGATATTTTTATTTTGTATTCAATCAATATATTTTTGGAAAGGGAAACTGTGCGTAAACAGCAGTAGACATATATTCATTTATTGGAGAGGAAAAAAAGCACCCCATAAAAAGGGCACTTTCTCTCGAGGAAGAAGAAGGGCAGGGGCTCAAGCCCACTTTGATGTCTATGTGTGAACGCGCCTGCTTACCACTGCAGAAAAACAAAACAAAGTACAAATAAAAAAGCCAATCCCCTTTTGCTGTTCTTCTTGCCCTGGGACGGTTAATCCCAGATTATTTCAGATAGCATTGTAACGGCTTTTTATTTTCTTCCAAGCGTTTCCGTTCAGGAGATCAACTGCAGACGCTGACTCCTTTTCGGCACTGAAACGTTTTTCTCACTCAGAATTGTCACTTTTTTTTCAAAGACTGATGAGTCTTACCTTGCGCTAGCCTTACTAGTTCTTGCTAGTTCTTGCTATGTCAGACATATATATGCACCATCACTAAACATCTAAATTATTGAAAGTATTGTTTGACATCTATTCTTTACATAATTGTTAAGATATGTCTATATAAAAAACACCTTAATCAAATAACTTTTTTTCTTTGGACAGTTGGAGAGTTTCACTTTTATCATGGTGCACTACCAGGTCAAGCTTCCATACTCTTTTTGGAAACACTGCTTTATTTAGTGCTTGTTGGCTCCAAAGGCACAGATTCATAATCCAAATGCAAACCAAAGGGATATTTAAAAAAAATCCAACATCCAAGCACGTTACGTAGAACTTGCTATCACTTCTACATTTTTACTCAATTATCACTCAAATCTTTTAACACTGTGTCTTAAATTGCAGACAAAGTTAAATCTAAGATGTTTTCCGAAGTTGATTAATGGTTATGTAATTTCACTTTCTCGCAAAACGTTAGAAGAGATTGAGAAGATCTACACCACTCATGTTTGTCTGTGAAGTAACAAGCCAAAAGAACAGAGAAAATTAGCTTAGTTTAGCATAAGGACTGGAAGGGGGAGACTTACGATGAGCTGCTGCAACCTGCAAAGGTCACATGACAGGCAGGGTTAGCACAGTGTACATCTGCACACAACACATTCATTCATTAATATAATTTAGCTATTGGATCAGTGAATGTAAATCTAATCCAACCATCGTCAGTTTTTGCACTTTCATTAAATAGCTATTCCATTCTAAATATGTAAATACACTTTGTGAAAACAGTTTTTATTCAGATGTATAGCCTCTCTATTCCTTCCAGGATAATTAATTATTCATAAAATGACTGAGATGTCAAATAAACAAAGTATGTTCTGAATATAATGATTAAAATACCTTTTGAGAATCCTGATGTTTCTGATTTGTTTTTGAAAAAAACACGACATGTTAAAACTGAAGAGACAATGAAGTAATTACGGACTACTTCTTATTTGAATGTGCTGCTTGACTTAAGGGAAAACAAAAAGGTTGGTAATACAATCATTCAATGAGGAACCCCTAAGTAGTGTGAGGTATCACAAACCGTGGCACAGAAGTAACTAATCAATTAGTCACCAGTAATTAATGACTGGTAACTCGTTTGTCCGATAAAGAGATAATCAGGAGCGACTCATGAAGAAATTGCTCAATATTCAGATTTACTTGTAGACTAAACATTAACATATTATTCATTAACATTTAATCTCCCTGTCTGTTTTCTAGTAAATGATCATTAAGAACAATATGGTCTTCAAATGAAGTTGCAAAGCTATAAGTAATCTGGAATACTGCCACCTTGGCTGTTTAAGGGAGTGGCAAACCACTAACCTGGCCTAAAACTCACAAGACTGTCACATGGCTTGACTTGTCTTGATTTGAGTCAATACACTTTTGGTACCATGGTCCTGTTCTTTATTTCATTTTCCACTGCAGATATTACCCCTCAGGTGTAGGTCCTCAGCTGATTGACATAGCTGACGGCACAATAAACTGTCACATCCTCTCCAACGCGGCACTCGCTTGATCCTTTACTCAGCATCCAAACAGAGAAACCTCTGCACTCCATCAGTTGCACCGTGTAGATTCCAATGCCAACATTGTTTTTGTAAAATTAAAGAATTGTGGTTTATTTTTGACACTATTTTGGCAGTTTTGTATTCTGGGCTCATGCAGTATGTCCCGTGTCGGTCTGCAGTGATTTACCTCCACCTTCTAGAATCTGCTCAGCTAGACCAATATGACTTTTTAAACTTTGTCCAGAGCTAAGCTGTTCCCTACCGCTTCCAGTCTTTATGGTAATTTAAGCATTTGTGGTCTATTTATTTAAGCTTTAATACACGATTGTGCACATTGAGTGAAATATTCAGACCCAAGCTGACGTTTTTACGACTACACTAATATATAAAATAAAACATTTGTGATGTCTCATACAATATAACTGATACATTTCCCTGTTATTCACCCTGACAGATTTAATGTTTTTAGAGATGTCAAATATAATATAAAGTAAACTTCTGTGGGGTTGAATAGTGCTTGTCTAATCAACATAATGTTGCAATAATGAAGCCACAGCATAGTCTTTCTGTTTAAAGAGACACGTTTCTACTTTTATTTTAGCCGCTGTACTACTGTGAAACCACATAACAATTACTTTTTAAGAGATGGACAGCTTGATGGGTGTGATGGGTGAGCAATATCGTATCTCTTCAACTGTATTATCCCCTTTTCTCCCATCTCTGTCCATGTCTGTCAGCCTCCCTGCTCTCCCTCCGCCCTTCTGCTGCTGACTTGGGCATCAGCGCAAAGGTAAAGCCTCCCTTGGATAGAGGTGACCCACAGGACCCTATTAACATCACACCATCTCACTGAGTGGCCAAAACACACTCCCTAAATGAACTCTCCTCTCCCCCTCAGCCACCGTCGTTGCTGAAGCCCACCGCTGGGTGAATTAGATTGCAGGCTTTTTAATACGGCTCATAATGGTTTATAAATTGCACGTAATGATTCCTCCTTTCCTCTCTCTTGCGGTGCTTTTTATGGCCCCTCTGCTCTCCAAGGGAGTGGGTGGGATTTAATATATGGTGGAGGAGGCAGAATGAGGAGGTGGAACTAGCCCTGCAGGACTTTCTGCCTGCCCTTAACGCTTCCCCTGGCTACTGAGAAGGGAGTCTTGGAAATAATGCTGGACACTACTACTATCCGGCTGTAGCATATAACAGCTGGGACATGACAGTGCTGCATGACTGAAGGGTCACCAGAGAAGTGCAAATAACCAGGAGTTGTGTTTGGCGGAAGGCAGAGAGTGTGATGAAAGCTGCGATTTGTAGGGGAGGTCGCACCTGAGGGAAACACAAAAATCTGCACATGACAACCAGGTGCAGAACCAAAATATGGACATAAAGGAGCACACTCAGGATATCACCCCAGTGTAAATGTTCATGTATTTTTACACCTTGCCAGTGCAGTTCAGACATTGCTCAAGCCTGAATAAAGACCACCAGTGGTACAAAGTCATCTTGCTTGTCCTCAGTAATGTAACCATCAAACCTGAACTCCCCCTGATACAGAGACGGGATGTTGGACGCACCCCAACTTCCCCTTTTGCGGTTCGATATTTTTGTAATTAAGCATTTCAAAGGTCACTTTGTGCTGTCGGGGTTGCCATTCCTCAGGAATGAAACGTAAGGACACATGGAAAACTTACGAAAAAAACAGCAATGCAAAACACAGCTCACGTTAAAGGGCTATAGTGATCCAATTTTGTATGTTTGTAATTTGTTTATTAAAAAAGAAACGGCTTGTTCTAATTGTTTAATTCATCTCATTACTTGTTTTCTTTGCTAGCCAACACTGAGCCTTCCAACTGTCTAGAGACTGATAGTTTGAGCAGTGAGGGAGGTTTTCATGTAATGCACCACAATATGAACAGTGGCCAGCACAAACCCAGTCTAACTTGATAGTTTGTTGGCACTAAGTGAAATTCCAATTAACTGACCCAACTGTCTACAGGGAATGTTTTTTCTCTGATATGGTGAGAATGCACTTAAGTTTTCTATCTTGTGCTTGGGCGATATATGTGAAGTGACCAGCGGCATCTAGTAGTAGGTCAAAGTGATGTAAAGGTGGTTTCACTTCTCCACTGCGGAGGCGTAAAATGTGTCCCATGTTTTTTTCAATGGTCCACTGAACAGCAGAACTGAGGGAGCACAAGAGAGGAATCATTTACATTGTGTGCAGTGAGGCACTTAAAGTAGTCAGGCTCTGCCAGACTCCCTGTTACACAGCCATTGCCATTGTGAGTTGCAACATTGGTAACAATGACTTCTAACCACCTAAGAGTCTCTTAGGAAACAAAGGGAAAAAACACCTTCTCTATCCAACTGAGAACAGGTGGAGAAGCAACGCTCTGCAACTGCTCCTCACTGTGCCGCTAAAGAATGGTTCAAACAATTTATTTTGTCAAAGAGGGACTCCTGCCCTACTTTCCACAGCTTTCTGGGAATCTGCTGCTATTCTAGCCGTCTCCAGCCCTCTGGTGGGTTGAGAACGGCTCCAGAGACTGAAATGTGTCTATATAAATAAATACCTCTGTGTTTAAATACCCTGTTGGTAGGCTGATTAGATTTAAAAACTCTGGTACTTACACTACTAATACTTCTTGTAAAGCCATGGCAGAAATGTGCAGAAAATGGAAAGGAAGAGGAGAAGGATGCAGCAGTGGCAAAAGGAGATGTTGTTTCCTAAGGGCAAACAAAAAGGGAAGGTTAAGGAAAATAAGAAAGATGTAAAGACACAGGTACAAACACGCATAGATACAGAGACATAAGGAGTGGTGTAAAAAATGCTGATCCATAGTCCCTGTCTGGGAAGGCAAAAACAGAACATTGATTCAGCAAGATCCACAAATGAAAAATCCATGGGGGTAAGGAGCACTTCGGCCCTGTGGCAGAGACAGGGCACCAGCGGTCAGCCTCTCGTATCGCAACTGACACCGAGCTGGGGCCTCTCACTGGGTGGCAGTGGGCAGGGCTGGACCCCGGCCAAAACCAACCACACCAGCAGGACGCTTACTGAGAACAGGGTAGGAAGGGGAACATTTATTTTCCGGCTTAGAAAAGAAATAAGAGACAGCTTGTCTGTTTGTCGGAGTGAAAAGATCACATTATACTGGGGATGTGTATCATTACTCGATAACATTAAGGTATCAACCAGAACAACCCAGTAAAAGTATATCAAATCTTCTCAAGTTAAATGATACCTGCATTTCTCTTTGTACTCAGATTGACAACAAAATTGCATTTGTATGGTTTTGCTGGAAGCAAATCACTGCACGTATTCTTAGGGTGCGTTCACACCTGCCTTGTATAGTCCGGTTGAATCGAACCCTGGTGCGTTTAGCCACTTGGTGCGGTTCATTTGGGTCGGTGTGAATGCAGTCCGAGACCTCTTAAGTGAACTAAACAACCGGACTCTGGTCCGCTAAAATAGGTGGTCTCGGAGCGCTTGCTTGCGAACTCTGGAGCGGTTCATTGCTGGTGTGAACGCAGTCCGCACCAAAACATAGGAAGCGCAGTATTTACGTGTCACAAGAACGCGGATATCTTCAAAAATCTTTAGCGAAAGAGTCTTTCAAGACATCCGCGGTTGTTTAGTTAAAGAGTAAAGCAGAATGAAGTGTTGAACAGTGTCGTGTAAAGTAACAATTCTCCGTCAGCTACATAAAAGTAAGAACACCTGTCGTCGGTGAAACGCCCCTCCTCTGCAGAACGTCTCATGTAACACTTATTACATGGCCACATTCTCAACAAAGTAACGACATGACTCCCAATATTAATTGAAATGCTTTTGTGGATTTAGAAAAATGATTTTATTGATTTAAAAAATAGTTGTATGTATTGATTTAAATTGACATGCATCCGCTAAGAAAAATAGTCCGTTGTTACCAGTAGCGTGGGGTGGGGAAAAATGTAGGGGAAGCCAATGTTTTTGGGTCGGGGGGGGGGTCAATAACGTAACCAGATGAGTGATTACAGCGCCCGGTAACATTTTACACACATTTGTATCATACAGATGCAGGACTTGTACACGCCTGTTATCTAAGCGACAGGTCCGCATGCACTCTCCAGCTGAAACTCTCTCGTCTTATTAATTTAAGCATTTTCTTATTAATTTATGCCAACCTCCCCCCACCAATGCAATACCAGCCGCTCAATGCGCAGTGCAGATTCGGTAATTAATAAATAAGAAGCATTCATTCACAAACTAAATCAGGAGACCTTTAAAGTTTTACGTTCACATCAAAGTATCAGTATGCGTTGTGTTGATAATGGACGAGACCCGCCGAGTCAGCGTAAAGTTGAGACGATCTCTGTTTAATGTCTGAATCTGATAACAGATAAAATGATCAGTTTTACATACATTTCCCTCAGTGACTCCTCTCATTGCTTGGAACGTTTACAAAAAGGGAAGAGGAAACGTGAGGGACACAATATATACAAAAAGTAAAATCACAAAGAAAGGAAATTAAAGTCCTCACAACAATAAACTCCTGAGCACAGCTCTCCGACCTTGCCAGGTATTTAACATTCAATAAAATGAAGAACACAGAATACAATAATATAAAACACAGAATGTGTGTGATTATACAAAATTAAATTAAATAAACCCCACTGCATATTTACATCTGTTACACTAACACACACTGCAAGTGCAGCAACAGTCCTCGTCTCTGTAATTAGTTCAGTCCGTAGTCCAAAAGTAACACAAAAATATAAACAATCTCATCTATTCAGGTGATCGGGCCCTATATGGCATGCTATCTGCGGTGCTGATTTTCGGATAGCAGCACCCTGTGCTAATTAAACAACTGCAATAAAACAACTACTTCAGACTGAACACCTGCAGCTAAATCCAGGCAAGCAATGCACAATAACCAACAGAACCACATCAGAAATTGCACACATAGCTACACGGGCAGTTCAGGCAACAGGTATGCACAGAGAGAAAGCGGTGTGCATTTCACTCACCCTATTTGAAGAGGAAGGCCATTCTCCTGTCTTTCATGGTAGCGAAGTGGTCAATAACAATGTCATAGAACTTCCCAGCGGCCTTTAGGTCCTCCACAACAACAGAGTCAATGGATATTGTGGCTAGGTTGACAAGTCTGTCCTGTCCACACGTGTTCCTCAGATACGTTTTGATCCTTTTTAGACAGGAAAAGGAGCGCTCTGCTGATGTGCTGGTGGCTGGTATCGTGAGCATGAGCTGGAGCAGCTTGTAGACCTCGGAGAGTGTGCCCTGTAGGTCATCCTCAATAAGAAGCTGTATCAGCTCTCCTGGTGGCTTGTGAAACAACCTGTTGTTGTACAGCGTGTGCAGCTCATTCCTTAACTTCTGCTCATCAAAGAATGGATACGTGTTGATCAGCTGAGCCAGCTCACTGCTGGGAAATGCATCAGGGTTGCAGAACGATGTGAATGATGTGTGTTCCAGTATCCGAAAAAAGTGCAGGTGCTCCATATCTGCAAATCTTTGGGTCATGTGCAACACTATGCCGTCAACAATCTGGAAGTAAAGACGCCGGAAAGACACAACCGTTTCCTCGTCTCCTTCTTGGTGCTGGTTAAACCCTTGCTCCAGGTCGTCCCAGCCGCGGCGACGTCGTTTACGTCGGGGCACAGGATCGCCGACTGCGTTGACCGTGTCATCGTAAATGCGACTGAATGTCTCATCTGTTCTTGTGGCTTTGAGAGCGCTGAGAGTGCTCATGATCCGATCCTGGCATTTTTTTATGTCCGCCGTCTTGCTTTGCAGAACCTGGAAGAGTGGTTCTGTGAGGCCGAAAATTGACTGAAAGACCCCGAGCAGGAAGGTGAAGTCAAAATCCTCAAGTTTTTGATTCAAGGAAGCACTCTGTGCAATGGTCTCTTTGTCCCATCCCGGCTCTGTCATTATCCTGTCAAAAGCGATACAGAGCGACCCGCGTCCTTCATGGATGGCGTGTACTGCGCGGCTTTTAAAATTCCACCTCACAGCAGAACCCCCTGGTACACGCACAGCTCGATCAACTTCAGACAGTAGTGCTGATCTCTTACATGAACGTGAGAAAAAATTGTGGAAGGCATCGAGATTGGCAAAAAACAGTTTGGCTCAGTGCTTGAATTGGAATGAAAAAGGTGCCAGTACTCTAAAATCAGCAACTTTTTCAAGTCAATTTTATATATACAGCCCACAAACAAGAATTTGGCTACTATAATGCTGGTGGGTTTGTCTCTTTACTACTGTATATTTTAGAAAGGTTCACTGTACTTAACATTTTTTATGATAGGCAGCGGATATGGCTAAAGCTCAGTAAGGTCAATATTAACTGAAAATATAGCAATCAAAGTCTAGATCTTCTGCTGAAGACACATGAAGCAGAGACCTTTCAGGTGAGAGCCCCTCTGGTGGTGTTCAACATTAATGACAAGGAAACAAAGCTCTGGTCAGAAGCATTTTTTATAAAAAGCTTTAACAAAATTAAGTATTTCTGTACATTTTGAATGCAATCTAACTTTCCAACTCAGAAAACGAAAAACGAAAAAGTGCCAAAAGTCTTCTCACATGGCTGAGCTGCTTTGCAATATACTTCACCACTGAAGAATACAAATATGTATAAAGTAAACTATGATGCAATCTAACTTTCCAACTCAGAAAAATGATAAAGAGCATGAACAAAGAACATGTAAAAACAAATGCAAAATTTGCACAATCTAAAATGAGAAACTGTAACTGCAAGTAACAAAGTCTGAGCCATGGTAAAGAGTTACATTGAACACCAAGCTGATCAGATAACTCCCTGGTTGGTCTGAAGTCCTTCTATCTCCAGGATCTGTACAAATCGGCACATTATGCCAAAAGTCTTCTCACTGGGTGAGCTGCTTTGCAATATACTTCACATTGTTAGAAAAGGCTCCAGAAGGCCTTGGGGACATCAGTATCAGGGGCTGGAGCTGGACAGGCTCTTTCATCAGCACTTCTCCTTCCCTTTGCCAGCCAGGACCTCACATACTGTTCCGGATTGAACTGTCCTAGTGATGGTCCATTACATTTAATGAAAACCAGGCTGGACAGTCGGCTGACAGAGAGAGCATTCCTTTTTGCAGTAAGGATATTGTTCATGCAGCTGAATGCCCGCTCACACTCACTAGTGGAGACAGCGATGGTTCGGACTGCTTACAGTAGAGGCTCCATGGCAGCAGGTGTACGGGATGCCCTGGTTTCCTTGTATTCGCGAAAGCCCTGAACAGTCTCTCTTCTGTCCACTTTCAGCACTTCGCACAAACGTAGCACCTCTACGTCCCCATACTGTACGTCTAACTCCTCTTCAGGCCAACTTCCAGGATGGATAACTTTCATGTCCTGGATTAGCTGATTGTCCCGGGCCTCCCGGCCATGTAATGGGATTTCTCTTGTGCTGACATGAGAGGAGGTTGTGGAAGTCATTCTGTGTCTCAGATTCTCTACCATACTGCGGAAAAACTGACCTGCATGAATCTGTACAAGCCTGCCATTCTCACGCAGGGCAACACCCTTGAAGGACTTCTCAGCTAGAGCTGTATGAACTGTAGTCATGTGTGGGCCAGGCATGGTGACCATGGATTCAAAAACTCGTATTTCTCGAGTTAAGAGCCTATCTGCTGTAGGCAGTGTCATCTCTCTTTTTTGGAGTTGCCGAGAGAGGTCGCTGAGCTCTGTGAGCGCATCGTACATCAGTCCCAGATTGCTGACAAACGTTGCAGATGTGAGCACATCATCCAGGCCCTTGTACTTTGCTCTGTCTCTGGAATCCCTGCTCGTGTCGTTTGCAGCATTTGTGAAGTGATCATGAAGCACTCGGTAGTTTTCCCAGACTGCTCTGACGCTCCTTTCACTTGAAGCCACCCAGCGGATGGACAAAACACGCCCTATCACCAGGAGACGCTGTCCGACTGCTTGCGCACACTGCGCTAACTGCCTCTGATTTTTGGGGGAGGCATGGAACAAGGAATAGAGTTTGTCAAAAAAGATCTGGAAATGATTGAGCCCTGAGACCTCCTTGACCACATCCCCAACTGCCAGCTCTAGACGATGATTGGAGCAGTGCCACTTAAACAGGCTTGGGAATTTACTACACAACTGGGTAGCAACGCCTGTTCTCTTCCCTAGCATGACTGAAGCCCCATCACATGCAAAAGAAACGAAACACTGACCTAAAAAGTCCTTGTTAAAATCTCTTCCAAGACACTCCATTAACGCCTTTGTGATGTCATCAGCCGTTGTTCCATCCAACTCGATCAGCTCCCAAAAAAACGTTTCGGGCTCAGCATCAGCTAATGCTGAGCGTAGACACACAACAAGCACCGTTTTACCACTAATAGTGGTAGATTCATCGACCAAAACACAGAGTTTTCTTTGGTTTTCTGTAATGTCTTTTGCCATTTTTTTCTTCAGCTCATGAGCTATGTGGTCGATGATTTCGCCACAGGTTTTATTGGAGTGCAAAACCCTGCCCACGTTCAGCCCATTCAGTTTCTGTACATTCAAATCAATTGGCATGTCTGTGAATGGCCGGCTATGTTTGCCAATTTTATATGCCGTTCGAAAAACTCTGATAGTGGTGTCTAATTCAGATTTATGCATAGACTGCACTTGATGTTGAATAGTTTCACGTGAAGCAGATGTAAGGATGTCAGCAGCTTTTACATGGGCTTGTGATTCTTTATGTTCTTTGATTTTTTTTCTCAGGCTAGCTTGTTGTTTGCCCTTGTCAACACCGAAATGAGACACTGCACACTCACCCCATTCAGTTGACCGTTTCAGTCCTTGTCCAGTGTGTATTCCCAAAGATTTGACATCTCTGCATATCCGACATCCTAGCTTCTTATCTTTAAGAAGGAGCCATGCATTGGTCTTGCAAAAATATTGCACCTGGTCCGTTGTCCAGCAGTCAGGTGCATCGCTTTGCCCGGTGTTGGTGGTGGCAGTTGCGCCAGCAGCAGCTAACATTAGAGGCTCTGGAGGAGGCGGCGGAGCTAGTGCTAATGCTAATGCACTAGAACTTGGAGCAGGAGGATCAACCAAAGAAAGCTCCCCATCAGACACAATTTCCAACACAGGCACAGCATTCTCTGTATTTGAAGTTTCTTCCGGCGACAACCGCTGTCTTTTTGCACTTTTATTAATCCACGCTAACATTTTAGAAATGCTAATTTGTGACGTGACTTGCTTTTCTTCTGTCGGGGGCGTGCCTGCTCTGTTCTATCACTCTACATAGCCACCCACTGGGTGGGAGTTGCACTGCATAAACACAACACACGTGCATCTAGGTATGTAAATTGTAAAGCATTAAAACATGGTTTTACTAACAGTTTTCAGTATGTTGTTACTTCGGCATTATTATTATTATTATTATTTTGAAACGTGTATTACTATTAAATCACGGTCAAATAGGTTAATTTTGACATAGTCGTTTCCACCACAGTATTTACATGGAGAAGATAAGCCCCGCCCCCTCTCCAGCACGTTCTGTTTGAATGACAGGAGTAAACAGCTGACAGCCGCTGTGAAACTCCAGCGGTTAGAGCGATGAGAATGTCCGTTCGGCACCTCATGACGCATCTACTGAGTACCGGGCGGCTGTATATATATATATGGATGTATAATAAGAACGGCGGGAGAGTGTTGAGTACTGGCACGGTGCATGAGTACCGGAGTACCGCCAGCATGCCGGTACTGAGCAAGAAGTGCCGGTACTCCATGGGTCAGAACCAGAAGTGCCGGTACTGCGTACCGGTGAGTACCGGCCCAATTCCAGCACTGGTTTGGCTGCTTGGATGTTGTTTGTGCCTTGTGCTAAAACCAAATTTAATTTGTGAGCATAGCAGTGGATGAATAGCGCATTGGGGCAGTGTGCTTTCACTAAAGCCTGAACGCCACCGTGCTGTCCACTCATGCAGCTTGCTCCGTCATAAGTCTGACAAATCAGTTTGTTTGTTGGGCTGTAGTTCCCGATGGCTCTCATGACAACTGATGTTACAGCTTTTGCATCTCTTTCTAAGCTGACATCAAAAAAGCCGAGGAAACGTTCACACACACTGCCTTTTTCATTCACATATCTGATTATGATAGTGAGTTGGCACTTATTGGAGATGTCTGATGTGTCATCCACTTGTACAGCAATGAAAGGAGAAATGTGTATTTCTTTATCAGTCTCATCCTGGATACAACGAGCTATGCTCTCAATTATGTCATTTTGTATGGTGTTTGACATACCACTGAAGACTGTTGACGATCCCAAGTGCTCCGCGAGTGCAGTGTCAAACTCTGCAAATGCACGTACCAGCTCTACAAAATTGCCCCTGTTAGAGCTGCCAGCGGCCTCATTGTGTCCCCTGAATGCTTGCTCTTGACGTGCAACGTACAGGGCAGCAATGATGAGTTTCCTCAGAATATCCCGGTTCTTTTTTACTTGTTCGTTGTGCTTCTTTGTGCTAATGGTTCTTGCTACATCCAGAGCCTCGTCAATCCTGACGCGTCCAAAAAGCTTTAATTTCACAGCACAATCTATATGATTTTTAGATTTACCGTGCCTCTCAATTGCCCGTGACAGGTTGGCAACGTCGATGAATCCTGAAGTTGCCCAAGGATTGTTCAGGGAGCACGAACCCTTGTCAAAAAGAAGACATGGCCAGCAAAATAGACGCTGAAGTTTAGCGCTTCCAGTTAGCCACTCCGTGCGGACATAATTGTCCTCATTGAACGTCCGATTAGATCCCTTATTCCTCTGTGTACACAGCTCGAGTGTGGGCGTTGTCCTGCCATCTGCTTTAATTTTTAGTGGCTGCTGTAGCGGAAGTTTAGTGAAGTTATGCTTAATTAAGTACGCCAAATCTCCTCCCTCCATAATGCTTCATTTGCTTGATCATTTCTAACGGCGGTGATGACAGTTACAGTATTCAAATTGATGTTGATGTGATTGGATGGCAGTGTCCAATCAAATCGCCAGCCGCCAGCCGCCCCTGAAGGGAAGCTAGAGGCGGCTGGCTTCCCCTGGCATGGCCCTGACCAATCACAGGTTGGCAGGGGCATCACGTGGGCCTCATCTGATTGGTTAATCCCTCAATTTTTTTTCACCAAGGGAAGCTAGATTCTGCTGGCCTCCTCTCGCAACAGTGAATGCAATCTACTGTTTCACCATGACATCTAGAGGGGCGCTGTTTCACTCTTTGTAAAATACTCAATGAGAATGGGGGAGAGACGGAGAGACGGTCCGGCAGGAACACACAGGAAAGTAGAATTACAGAAACAAAACAAAGTGTTTTTCTTTATTTATTTAAGTTATAACTACAATCCGAAAAAACAGGGGAAGCCTGGCTTCCCTTGGCCTCCGGGAGAAAACGCCACTGGTTGTTACTGATTGAACTAACGTAGCAACGGCAGGAAGTGCTTCGATAGCGTTTTTGAGGAGCTTTTTGATTACAGATTTGAAAACATCGTTGCTTGCTTTAAAAGTAGCACAATTCCTTATGTCAAACCTTGGAAAGTATCTAGATATCCCTGCCCTAATGCCAAAGTAACAACACACTGAATATGTGTCGCCGTCTGATGTCTATGTCTGGACCGCTGCGTAAAAAGGAGGGTTTCTGCCCGTTACTTCTCCGCTGTTTTCTTGTCGCTCTTGTCTTGTCAGTTAGTTTCAGCCAAACTGTATACAGTTAAATCGAACGGACTTCTTTGTGCAGATGTGAGCGTCCTTAACAACGGTCAATAAATCCTTGACATCGGTCTGTCTGTTCTGGATTAAAAACGTGTCACGTGTTTTGAATTGACCAATCAGAATCGAGTATTCAACAAAACCATGTAATAATATTTTTTAACGGACGTTGTCTGATTATATAATCATATGCGCGGGCCGCTAGTGTGTATTGATCTCCAGACTAACCACAGCATGAGAATAACCTGCCGAAAGTGCCGATGCTCCATGGCGGAGTCTCCGCTAGAAATTGCCGGGATTTACGTTTTTACCCCCTTAATGTCTGACCAATGGTTGAACAGCATTTCCGAGCACATGACTTGTGTTTAAAGTTTATAGTCCGTTTGAGTTTTGCCCGTGTGAACGCAAACCGAACCTTCTGAAAAATGAAACAATGTAACAAACTGTGGTCTGGTGCGCACCAGAGAGCGGACTATTAGGTGTGAACACACCCTTAGATTTAATGCGACATGTGCTGAAACCTGAGACGAGCACAATGTATTTCACAGAGTTGCCAGTTTATCAAAGGGAAACATTTTATCAAAATTGGTATTGGTACAACTTTTAAGGGTTTTGATATTGGCACTGGTATTGTGATTTTCTAAAAAGAAACCCAGCACTACGTGATACCAGCAAAATACGACTAGAGCCACAAAGACGGTTTAAGCCTGTTATTTTAATTTCCTGTTTGGGTTGCCTGGCAGTTTGATCGCATTAATCCCCAACTGTGCATCCGACCATTGTGCCTCAAATTGAGGAAACACGGTCACTCCCTCTACCTGTAAGGAGCAGATAAAGAGGCCTAGCGTCTCTATCTGTGGTTCCATTTGAACTCCCTGGCTAAACCAGCGGATGGAATTCGGGCTGGGGGAAGGAGGTCCTTTTTTCTCATTACCACCCTCTGTCAGTACATGTACACACCACAGAAGCACTAATCTACACCCCTGATATGCTAATCTCTCCTTCTCTCCCAACACTCTTTTTAGATGGCAGCCACACCTAAATGCAGAAAGGGGAAGGCGAGAGGAAGTCATTAAAGCGTGCCCTGCAGGAGCCTGCCTGGGCGGGACGGCAGCAGCACTTGGGTGTGTATGCACTGGGGGGAGAGAAAAAGGGTCTCCAGGGAGAGGTAGATCGGTTTAGTTGCCGGCTCTACTCTGCTTCCCCCTGGGGTAGACCCTGTCCCCAACAGACAGGATAGCAATCAGACATGCAGGGTGTAGCAGAAAAAATATTGTGGCTCCAGTGGTGTGTGTGTGTGTGTGTGTGTGTGTGTGTGTGTGTGTGTGTGTGTGTGTGTGTGTGTGTGTGTGTGTGTGTGTGTGTGTGTGTGTGTGTGTGTGTGTGTGTGTGTGTGTGTGTGTGTGTGTGTGTGTGTGCGTGTGTGTTTGGGTTTGGATTTGGATTTGGATTTGGGAGATTAAAGGTGACAGTCGTTGCTTTGGTTAGACCTGCTCACCTGCCACGATCTGTCAGTAACCAAAGCTGCTCGGTGAGGCGTACTACACCTGTCATCAGAGAGTGTTCGTAACGCTGTGTGCGTACTCACCTCACTCTTTCTGTCATTTCGCCTACATTTGAATTGTTGGATGTATATATCCTCAAAAGAGGTACCTGTGGTGCCCCTGTGCAGCTTTTGGAAGAACAATCCTCCGTCGGGTGTGCTTATTTTACGCATTACGACAACAAAAGTAATCAAGTGTGTTTGTGCGACTCCCAGCACTATCATTTCAATTGATGTTTTGTTTTGTGGCACTTCAAAACCTACAAATTAACATGCTTTTGAAAAACAGGCTGGTTTATGATTGTGTGTGTGAAACATTTGTATTCACATTTATATGGGAGAGAGAACAATTGCTGATATTGTTTGCAATGCTAAAACTTAAAAAGACTGCAGATTAACATAATTGAAAATATATCTATCTTGTGCTAGAGAGGAAAAAAGGAAGAGGAAATAGATGGAGACGGACAGAAAGCATTTTTTCTGCCTGAAGCACCTTAACTGATCATATATGTCTCCTATTAAAAGCTATGAGCTGTTTAATAGTTTGAATATAACCTCTTCATTTGTCACAGGCAATAATCACATTGTAACTCAGATTTAATGGCTATGTGCAAAACCATAATGTGAAATCATACTGATTACTATGTGTGCATGTGTGCGTGGGTGGGTAGACTTCTGTGAGGCGAGGATCTCCAACATCCCTTATTGAAGTTGGATATTATGACAACTCCGTTTTTTGACACATATTAAATAGTGTATCTCATCTTTAAAGGCCCTCCGTGTTTTTTACTGTTTTTCCCTGAGACAAAGCAACTGTTTCTGACCATCTTAATCAAAGAGAGGATCCTGGGAGGTTAACAATTGCAGTCATGAAGACAAAAGAGAGAAAAAAGGTATAAAACTATGCAATACATCTGAATGAGCTAACGGACGATGAGTGTTGCATTTATATGCCCACTGCATACAACGCCAGTGCCTCATAACTGCATTTGTTGTAAATAAATATGCAATCAGCTAAGAACGGCAATAAAGCGGCCATAAAAGGGAGAAGAAGAAGAGAAGGGAGGAAATTGCATTTTCAGACAGACAGAGAAACAGAGAGAAAAAGGCAGATAGACACACAAAAGAGAAGGGCTAACTCTTTTTCTTTGACTTCTATATCTAAAGACTCAGTTGAAGGTCAGGGAGAAAATAAAGTTCATGGTATTTAGACCATTTGAGCTCAACTCAGGTAACAAAGAGAACAACAGGCAGTACTAGTGAGAAAAAAGGAAGTCAGAGAGAGGTTAAAAGGAAGTGTTGTATCCTCTGCTCGCTCAGCCCTGCGGCGTGGGGTCACCTCAGAGACTGGAGACAGAATTACCCAGCAGCCCCGGCCGCTCGCAGGATCAGAAGGACAAGGGGAGAGGACGACAGAAGTTAATGAAGGGAAGAGACAGTTGGGGTCCCCTGAGGGCCTCGAGGCACCTGCCTGGCGTGCTCCCACCGCCCAACCTGCTCTGATTGGCTAATTATCAACATGGATTTAGCCCAAAGTGAAATCACTGGTTGATTGGAGTGCTTTAAATCTGTCTTTGCTCTCTCGCTGCCTCTCCTTCCTCTCTCTGGGTCGCTGGAGTCCCGCTGCTGGGACTCTGCGTGGCTCAGTAGCAGCAGGTGACCGGTCCTTCTGCACAATGTGGACACGCGGCCTCCACTGTGTTGATTTCTTCTCTCAGCGGACGTGAAATTAATTTGTTAAGTGCTCAAAAAGATAACTCTGAATCTACAGATAATTACTAATTACAGCATAAAAAAGTGACAGAACATCTTTCAAATTGGAGCGAGGGACGAAAAGGTTGCGGCCTTACTTATTTTGTGTCAACATAATTGTGTTAATAGATGTTATTTGCTAACACCTTGGTTGTGGAGGTGTGATTAAATTAAGTGTTTACTTATAGTCATTCATCAGTGATTAAGTAGCTGCAAGTCCAGGAGGAATCTTGTGTCATTGGACTTTACATTGAAAGCCAAAGGGAAATAATGCTGTACGACTGCATTAGTCATAACTGGTAATGGAGATGCTGTTTCTCCCTTAATTGTTTCATCTTTCCTACATATTCAAAGGAACTGGATACTTATTGTTTAGCTGTTATAGCTGACATAATTTCCCCGTGTTTGAATGTATTCCTACAACATAAGCCGACATAGTTAATATCAAAGCAGGCTAGAAAAAGCACAGAATAGAGGTTTAAATTTGGTTTAGCTGGATATTCAAGGTGTATTGAAATATGCTGCTATGTGGGAGTGCGTAAGAACAGCTTCCTTTTTGTTTGCTTATCTGCCACCAAAGCAAACTGGAGTGCGTGAGACGTCGCTGAAAGAACAAGAGATGAAGAAGCAGGGAAAACAGGCTGAGCACATGTTGCTTGTTAAAAAGTTTGGAAGTAGGTACGTCTTCCTATTTTTTCCACGTGTTAGATCAGTCAGAATCCATTCTCTCTGCTCTGGGAGGAAACACAAGAGGTGCAGGTGTTTTTCTCACAGTGGGATGGAGATTCTCTGGCTGTACACAACTCCAGCTGAGAGCTTCACTGGGACGTCAGAATCATGAAGCCAGCTAACACAGAGAGAGACAAAGAAGGAGAAGGAATTGAGGTCTCCTTAGAGAGCTGGTTTATCTCCATGGTTACAGTCCACACAACCTTACATGATGTTGTTTTCTATTTTGCTGCGGTGCATCCTGGAACAGGACATCTATAGTAGTAGTCCCTAGGAAGCCCCAGGGGAGGCGGGGGGATTAGCGCTGGCCTATCTCTTTAGAGCTGGGAATTAATTAAGTAATTATGAAAGACAGGCGGGGGGATGAAATATGCATGAGTCCTGATTGGGACGTTTGTGATTGTGTAATCTAATTTTGACCGTCCCTGTCACAGCCAGGTAGAACACACCCCCATACATGCATGTACACACACACAACAATAATGCTTAGAGGCCACACACAAACATAACCAAAGATCACAGTCCCTGTTGGCAGAATGGGTATTTTGAGTGTCTCATTATGTTAATTAAAATGTGGTAATCACTGTGGATTAATCACCACAGTAATGAGGATTGAATTGCAGATTATGTCTTCTTACCTAATCCATATAATTGTATTTGTAGAAGCACCAGATTAATATGCTAGCATCCAATTAATGATAAAATGATTGATTAAGCACGTGCTTCCCATTGGAATTATTTTGGACAGTGGATCTCTGCTTCTGTCTCTTACATCACCTTTTTCTTGTTTTAGGTGTTTGTGGATTCCACTGGGCTTTGTTCTGTGTGTCTCTACTGGTCTGCCTTCCTCTTTATTGATGGACTTAAAGGCCTGTTTGCAGCAGAGTTTTCCCTGTTCTCTGAAAAATACTTCCTGTAGAAGAACTCAAATAGAGTCAATACCCAACAAGAGATCCACAAAAAAAAGACTAATACACATGCAGTACAACCATGCAATATATATTTAAATATTGATATATGTCTTAAGCCTTACCGCAAATACACACACACTACACTACATATGCACACAAGGCTCTCATTTCCTCTCAATCACCTGCAAGTTTATCGACTAATGTGGATCCTCCTTCCTTTCATTTATTTTGCTTTTTTCATGTATTGATTTGTACATTGGTGTATGAGGAGAGCTGCATCACACAGTGCTGGAATATCATGTTCTTGGTTTGACCATCTGTGTCCTTTCGCATTTATCACCTCGGTCTTAAAGATTAACATTCAGTGTAACAACACTGCCTTAAATACGCTTTAATTAAAAGAAAGGGGACATAAATGTGAGACTGAGATAATAAAAAAGCCGGCTAAATGAGGAAAAACTCTGATCTTTTTACGTTCCACTGTAGTTTACTGGAGCACTGCAGTGGGACCTGCCAGTATTTACATGTAAACGGGTCCCCAGTGTTTGAACTCTGCTCAGAAAGCAGAACATAAAGCAGAGAAGATGAGAGGGGAGATGCAGAGAGAGGAGCAGAGATGAAAGGCTGCGGTGAGCCCTCCAAAGGGAACGTGGGAGCCCACAAGCACGCTTACTCTCTGTGTTTGATTGTTCCTTTGTCTCTCTCGGCCGCAGAAGGAGCTGCTTTAAAGCCTGAACACAGGAAATGTGACAGGAAAAGGACTGCAGGTCGGATGTTTCAAGTTTATATCCCTGCTGTGCTACACATCGTGGGATTACCTTATTTTGGCATCTTTGAACTGTATCAGACTGCACCTCAAAGAAGGTCTGAACTCATACAGATGGAGGTTTTGTCCAACTAACACCCTCCACCTTGTGAACCCCAAATGACAATCGTGCGGAAGATGAGAGGAGCAGGTGTGTCTCCGGCATCAGGTGTCCACCTCTTCAACCCCCCGTCTGTTCCCTGTAAGCAGGTGTGATGCTTGCTCATTAATCCATCTGGGGTTGTGACATACCTTACAAGGGCTTCTATTTTTTCTCTTGTCTGTTTTCTCCATTCTTTTTGTATTACAAAAATAGGATATATAAAATAGGAGTTATTATAAATACACATGGTTTCTATGGTGTTGGTCATTCAGCATTCCAACGATGTTTATATATGTATAGTTAATAAATATAATAAAAAATAAAAGAAGTTAAGAAAAGAAAGAAAGAAAAATAATTAGAAGACAAAGATCGGAAATACATTTAAAAAAATTAATAAACTGAAGGAGAGTAGGCATCATTCAAAATTAGATTATATGGATCAAGTTTTTTTTTTTTTAGTGAGATGACATCTGATATCACATTCCTTTCTGCTACAGCGTCTTCTTCTCTTTGTGATTCCCTCCATGTGGCGTGGAAAGAAGTGGCTCATATTTCATGCTTTTATTTTGATGTTTATTTGTCAATAAAACTCTGTGCGATCTGCCCTGTGCAGTTTAACCCTTTTGTTTAAAACCTCTTTTGTTGCTCTTTTTATATCCACTACTGCAAAAGAAAAGCAGTAAACATAGTGATATTTGGGTCAAATCACTCGTAAAATGGTTGTAAATGACTCAAATATCTTAGTTTTCTTAAACTTTTTGCTCTATATCACAACAATGTGACCTGTTTCATGCAGAGTAAACTTTCCCTTCTGATTTTGAGGCTTCTGTGGATTCAACCTCAACAGACTGCTTTGCATGGATTTGACTGGTATCCTCAGATGGATTTGCATCCCTTGCCTCAACTGCCGGAGCACAAAGGTCAGAGATAATAACATATACATGGAAAAAATATAAACTCACGATGGTTCTTTAAGGCTCTGGTAACTCCAACAACCTGCCTGATTATCCCCATATACAAATGTCAAGTAACATTTTTGTAAGACGATTTCTTATATTCTTATTTAAAGCCATGGAATAATCATTAAATAATCATTTAATATTAATAACAGTATATCTTATTATTGGCGGGTGTAATCATATTATCCAAGATGTTGTACACAGTCGTTTATTGCTGGAATAGTTATATTATTTACGCTCTAATAATTTCCCTTCCAGACAGTTTTGACTCCCACCTGCAGAAACAAGGTTATATTGGTACGATGGGAAAGGCAAACAAAGCTCGCCCACAACTGGGCTTTTTACGGGCTAATAAGATGACCGCTGGCTGGCTGTAATGTGGGGTCAGCTGCTGTGCTATCCATCCCTTGTGTGTAGAAATCCAACCTATTATTATCAACTTGATTGGCCGTCTAGTCAGACACCTAATGATAGTTTCCATTCAGCTTGTGTGAGGAATGTGGAAAAACTGTCACTTTATTCTATTGGCTTTTTCTCTGTCTTTATGCCTGAAAAGGTAAATTGGAATATTAAATCATTTTTGACTGGTTGATATTTTTGCGTGTAGTGTGAAGCCCTGCTTCTGTTTTTGTTTTTTTATAGCTACTGAGAAACCACTCACATGTGTCAGGGAAAACTGAAATGTTTAATTTCAAATTCACCAAGATAGCTTTATGAATGTGAATGTTATTGAAACCAGATATAGTGTTAGCCAGCCCTTACCCTGCTACATTGGAAATATATTAAGTCTGGCATTAGTTTTACATATCAAATCAAACCATAATTCTTTGCAAGTCTCACACCTCTAAATATGAAGCTGTTGTTATGTAACCGGTAACTATATTCTCAATAAAAATAATCTATTTGTGCAATTATGTTAAGCACAAATAACACACATATCAAGAGGCACAGTCATTTAGTTTTTGCCTCAGTCTCCCCGAGTTCTCAGAGGCTGGCAGAAGTGTAGCCTTGGCAACTCTTGAGTATTATTTCCATCCATAGCTGTCAGCGTTTCCCACCAGATCAAGGCTGTGATTAATAAAATGGGCCCCCTGGTCCCCTGTAGCCTTTTCTCACCTCCTTCCTCTGCACTGCCTTCGCAGCACATGCTTGTCTCCTGGTGTCTGCACCTCTGTCAATCTCTCTCCTTATTCTCATTCTTTCCTTTTGGATATCGCTGTTGCTCCCTTACCAGCATACCACCTGCATGAATACAACATTTCTTTGTTATGCTCCCCTTTTCACTTCTCTCTTTGCTGCCTCTCCAGAGCTCGGCTAAATGATGCATGGTAGGCTCACAGCCACTGAGCAATCATTAGTGAGGTGGCACAGGTGAACGGGAGCGATGGATGATGAAGAGAGAGAGGGATGGAGGGAGTAACAGAGGACAGCAAAAGTCATGTTTCCACCCTGAGGCATTTCCCTATATCGCCACAAAACTAAAAGTTGTTTGTGTAAAACGCTAGACAGTGGCATTTCTTATGCTGGTGGTCATTAATCTAGACGCATAAACACCTACGCATTCACATATACACAAGCACATACAGATATGAAGCCATAATGTTGCTCTCAGAGATGAAACCCTGACTCGCAGTGTCCTAAAGCCCCATGCTACCATATAAATAAACAAGTCTGGAGTGGACTAACATAGTGAATGTGCTGAGGAGCCAATATTATGAAGTGTATATAATGCTTCCCCCATGAAATATCATCACTCAACAATGCCCTGACGACCTTCATCGTAAACAAAATGTGGGTTTATAGTTCATATCAGGGCTAATAAACTGAGACATTACCTGCCAAAGGCCCACTGTGGGTAGGAAACTCCCACATGCGGAGCTTACTGGATGCAAACTCAGAGTAGAGGAAGTGTTTCTCCCCCTCCGATCAATCTACTGAACGTATTCTGTTTGATATGAAACGACAGTAACATTGTGGTTTCTAATAGCTGATTTGATTGCTTGCTTCATAGCTGCCAGTGTCTCTATTTCCAACAGATGTTTAATTAGTGTTAACACCCACTCTTCACTGCCGCTCCGAGCATCACCGCCATACAACACGTCCATTCAGCTCTTCCTGTTTCTCACAGCTCTTGTTATATAAACACTTTTTTTTCCTTTGGTATAACATGCACACAAACAATGGATCACATACTGTATGTAGGTGGTGAGATCAGTGTTAAAAAGTGACTGTGTACTTTTAATTAAGTACTTTGCTGTTTTGTTAACGTACTTAACTTAAGTATTTCCATTTTTCTTTATAATTCGACTCCTTTTTATTTTTGAGGAAGATATAGCACTCTTTACTCCACTACATAAACACAATAGTTACTTTTCAAATTAAAATTCTTAAAAAAATATAAGCTTATAAATCACAGTACATTGTTAAAACGTTGGAGTTCCTTTTCCTGTTTCAGATGCTTATGAGTTGTTATGAACTACACAAAAAAGTCAAGAAAAGTCTGCTGCATACACACTGTTTCATCGATATAAACAAAATAAAAATAGTAGTTTAATTACATTTAGCAAATACTACTTCTATAGTTGGAAGAAGAATATTATATGAATACATTTAACTTGTGATGGCATATTTTTACAATGACTTATTGAAACTGTTATCAGTGCAAGGGATCATAGTACTTTAACCAATGGGTGAGCTGTAATGATTCATGCTTCTCGTCATGCATCACTCACTGTCTACTGAAGGATCAAGCTGAACTCAATCGGATTTTGGCCATTAGTGAATAAGATGAGCTTTAAGCCTTCTATCTTTCCTTGATGTCAACAAATACATTTTGATTTGAAGGTTAATCCAACAGAGCAATCATATCGACTGCATTATGTTGTTTGTGGCTGATGAATTCTAAACTTAGAAATGTGCCTTTTATGGTTTACATCTGAAAATGAAAGAACACGTAGATTTAATCAGCTTTCATAAGTTTCAAACTAGAAAGAAACTTGGGTACAATCAAATCTAATTCATACAACAGTAATATAACTGACCTTTTCTTTATGACACAATACTTTTGATTTGTTTGTCAAGGTGCTATTTCTGAGCAGCCTAGTAGAGTTAGATGCATATTAAAAACTCGCCTGCAGACAGCTTCTCTAATTTTCCACACTTTTCTGTCAACTTAATTGTATTAACTGTTTTACCCCCGAAGCAGAGAGAGAGCAGAGTTTCTAGGGCAACAATCAGTGTAATTGTCCTAAGTCTGACACATGCAATCTGCTAAAAGCCCCAAAGCCCAAAGGCCCAGGTGTGCCCAGGGATTAGAGGTAGAGGACAGGTGAAGTCAATACACACACACACACACACACACACACACACACACACACACACACACACACACACACACACACACACACACACACACACACACACACACACACACACACACACACACACACACACACACACACACACACACACACACACACACGCTCACACATTCTGTCTTCGTCACAAACAAATCCACCAACAATTATTGGCATACCAATCAAAATACACTTGGTGACCTGTCGTCATACACAATAGAAGGTTAAAAAACTCACAAGACCCTCAAACGATCAGGTCAGGTAGCACACAAGAAATAATTAAATAGATATATGTAGATATATACACATAAGTGTTTTTCACAGTTTTATGTTTGTTCTTTAATAAAACTGTCTGTTTCTAGGTCTGTGGATATCCCGAGCATTCGTGGAAGAAGTAACCAGATCAAATACTAAAAGAATATATATATGGAGGAAATAAATATATAACTTGTGCAAGTAAACCAGATTCAAAATGAATAAGTGAAGGATAGAACTATTTGCATGCAGTAAAATGCATTTGAAGTATCTCAAAATGAAAGTACTCAGTACAGTATCATTTGTATTCTTATATTATGTTATACTTCACTGGTAACTGATGCATTCATGTGTAAACAAGGAAATAAAATCGTTTTTTACTTGAAGATTGTTAGATAAATCCAAATAGTCCTTTTGTTAGATGTTTGAGAATGAACTGGTAACTATAGCTATCATTCAAATTCAATCAAGTAAAGTACAAGTAACTCACGCATCTACTAAATGAGAGTACTTAAAGGTGGGGTAGGTAATTCACTTCAGAAACACTTGATAGCAATGAATATATTATATGCTTTGACGATAAATATATAAAAAAATGTCATCTGTGGAAGCCGTGGCGCTGTAAAAAGCAGGACCAATCATTTTAGCCGGCCCGGCTAAAATAACTGGATGGCAAAGGCAGATTTTGCGGGGGGGCAGGGGAGGGCATTGCCCCCCCTAGTGGCTGAAATATGTTACAGCATTACTATGTCGAAAACTGTTCCAATACAAATATTTCGTATATCAATATTTTAATAAGGTAGGACACTGGTTAATAATATTATAGCGTGTTCGAGTAACCAAGGGATGTAGTAGTTATCAAATAAGTATAAGATGTGCACAGTTATGTAATGCACTGTTGTTGGGGGGAGAGACCGCCCCTTCCATATGACTGTGTGTACAGCGGGCATGGAAAAGTCATACTCAGTGCGGTGAGTGCTGGCTTTATTGCTACTGTATCCGTAGCACCCCACGCAATAGTTGTCGGGACGTCAGTAAAAAAAGGTTTGCCCCCCCAAGCGCAAATGTCAAACTCCGCCTATGCTGGATGGCCTACCTGCCTGTCAGCCTTCCATCTGTGCGCAAACTTATCTCGTGCCCTCATTGGTCATGTGCGCGTTTGTGTGTGTTGGAGGAGGGGCTCTGTAAGGAAGTCTGAAGGAAGGGGCAGATTTATTTCGGCTACGTACTTTCAAATTCTAGCGCACTCGAGCTGGTTTCTCCATTCTTACCTACCCTACCTTTAACACTACTTAACTTAGCAACGCTAAGACAAGACCACTGCTTTTTTTCAACGCGTTATCCTAGAGCACCAACCCTGTCCTACGTGCACCGGCCTAATTGCAGGTGCCGATCCCCACCGCCTTTGTTTCGAGTGCTTGGGGCCTGAACACGCCGGGGACGGCCTGACCCAGTCTCCCTCCTGTAATGCCTGCCGGATGCTACCACAACTTAGTCGCCGGCACCGCATGGAGCATTTTCAGACCTACTACGAGGAAACGGAGGACGACGTGGACCTCGAGGTGGTGGAGATGGAGGAACAGGATGCAGCTGGGGGGTGCCATTCGTTTTCGCCATCCCGGCGGGCCGTCCGGCCCCGTTTGTCGAAGAAGAGGACGACGAGGGTTCCTCGATGTCGGGTGCTTCCGGTTCCGGCACTCAGGACGGGCTGCCACACAGGTCCACACGTCAGGACTTCCCATCGGTGATGGCCATCGCCGCGGAGCGTGTAGGATTACCGCTCCCCCCGCCACTAACGCCAAAGCCGGTAGGCCGCCTCCGTCAGGGGTTTTACGGCCCGGCTTCCCCGGCGCAGCTGGCCTTCGTTTCGCCCCCGTCGCCAGACATCTGGCAGTGTGTGGAGGCGACGTGGCGACAGCCACTGAGAACGAGGGCTCCAGTGGCAGGTATGTCAGATATCCTAAGGGTGCAGGGCCGCTCGGACACGGTGTGTCCCGGCG
Organism: Gymnodraco acuticeps; assembly: GCF_902827175.1. Classification (NCBI taxonomy): domain Eukaryota; kingdom Metazoa; phylum Chordata; class Actinopteri; order Perciformes; family Bathydraconidae; genus Gymnodraco; species Gymnodraco acuticeps. Next base: position 25,358 of record NW_022989803.1, on the reverse strand, counting down.
TGCCCCCCCCTTGATGAGAGCCTGGTGGCCCATCTGCTTCTGCAGGCAGCTGGATGGGCGGAAGGGAAAAAGCCTCTGCCCCCGCTGCCTCGTGACCGGGAAATGCTGGAGTATTTGGACAGAATATTCCGGCTCGGTGCACAAATGGCAGCAGCGGCCAATCATCTCGGTGTGTTGGGCGTCTCTCTGATTTCACCTCAGCAGGTCGCCCCTGTCACATATGCATGCAATGAATACAGAGTTAAGGCTGTTACGACAGTGTTGCAACATGCTTTCCCAGCTAGCGGGGAACGTTCTCACAACGTTGGCTAACGTTACCTATTGGTTCTAATAAGGTTTTAAAGAAACGTTTTAATCTGATGTTCAAAGAACCTTTTTAGGATGTTTATTTGTTCAAATAATGTTCCTATAAGGTTTAAGGTTAACTAAGACATAACGTTTTAACTGCAACATTCAGAGGATGTTTTGAGGATGTTATTGAGGCCTGAGATGACAGAAAGTTATTTTATAAAACGTTCCTTTAATGTGATATGTTAACAAAGGTGGAACGTTTTGCCTGCAACATTCTAAGGATGTGTTTTGGACATTGTTGGGTAACACATTAACGATGTTCTTTATAAAACGTTCCCTCAATGTTACATGATAACAAATGAAGAACATTTTCAAAGCAGCATTCTGAAAATGTTTTCAGGATGTTATTGAGGCCTGAGATAACAGAAAGTGTTTTATAAAATGTTCCTTTAATGTAGTGGTTCTCAAACTTTTTCTGTCAGGCCCCCCCTTTGGAGAAAAAAAAAAGTCGGGCCCCCCCAACACAAATAGTCAGACTCAGTGGCGGCGCCAGAGACTTCTTGTGGGGTAGCTTGACATTTCATAGAGGGTGCTCAAACATTTAGGGTTTCCCATTAATGTACCGGTCGCTACAGTGGAATTTTCTACTGCAACATTACCCACGCAAATACACAGTGTACCCGTGACTGCTACAATGAAGGCTTGATAATCAGCTCACGGCATATAGGTGTAAGCAGGGGTAAAGTGCTATTTTTATAGGTGGTGTGTGGACCTCACATAGGGGGGTCCGGGGGCAAGCTCCCCCGGGAAGATTTATTTTTAAATATTGAAGTTAAATGCATCAATCTGGTGCATTTTGAGAGCAAAATGAAGAGATCTATGGATACATCTCTCAACACCCATATGAAACAGAACTGTAAACAGATTTACTTTTTCTTTATGGATATTTTACAAATCACCCTTTTAAACGTTATTCTTGTTTTACTATCATATAGTATTTCATACCTGTTTTTCATTTATTCTCTTATTTTTTTATAACTATAATGATCATATAAACGTGTGCCTCGGAAATAATTGTTTACATTAATGGTGACCAAAACATTTGAGACCCACTGAGATAACACTGAGAGAGTCCTTTAGTTCACTGAGTCTCTCAGTCTGACAGGAGAAGACTCTCCTCCACCTTGTTGTTGAAAAAACTCCTTATATCCGTTATCGTAGCTCGCTAGAACCAGAAGCTAACAACAATGATCTCCGGTACCGGTGCGCTCTCTCTCGCTCGCGCACACAAAATGGCTCATTCCACACACACACAGAGCTGAGCTTTAATGAAACACAGAGACCCAGACGTACACTGAACAAAAATATAAATGCAACACTTTTGTTTTTGCTCCCATTTTTCATGAGATGAACTCAAAGATCTAAAACATTTTCTATATACACAAAATAACCATTTCTCTCAAATATTGTTCACAAATCTGAAAAAATCTGTGATAGTGAGCACTTCTCCTTTGCCGAGATAATCCATCCCACGTCACAGGTGTGGCATATCAAGATGCTGATTAGACAGCATGATTATTGCACAGGTGTGCCTTAGGCTGGCCACAATAAAAGGCCACTCTGAAACGTGCAGTTTTGCTTTATTGGGGAGGTCTGGGGGGGTCCGAAAACCAGTCAGTATCTGGTGTGACCACCATTTGAATCACGCAGTGCAACACATCTCCTTCGCATAGAGTTGATCAGGTTGTTGATTGTGGCCTGTGGAATGTTGGTCCACTCCTCTTCAATGGCTGTGCGAAGTTGCTGGATATTGGCAGAAACTGGAACACGCTGTCGTATACGCCAATCCAGAGCATCCCAAACATGCTCAATGGGTGACATGTCCGGTGAGTATGCTGGCCATGCAAGAACTGGGATGTTTTCAGCCTCCAGGAATTGTGTACAAATCCTTGCAACATGGGGCCGTGCATTATCATGCTGCAACATGAGGTGATGGTCGTGGATGAATGACACAACAATGGGCCTCAGGATCTCGTCACGGTATCTCTGTGCATTCACAATGCCATCAATAAAATGCACCTGTGTTCGTCGTCCATAACATACGCCTGCCCATACCATAACCCCACCACCACCATGGGCCACTCGATTCACAACATTGACATCAAAAAACCGCACCCACACAACGCCACACACGCTGTCTGCCATCTGCCCTGAACAGTGAAAACCGGGATTCATCCGTGAAGAGAACACCTCTCCAACGTGCCAGACGCCATCGAATGTGAGCATTTGCCCACTCAAGTCGGTTACGACGACGAACCGGAGTCAGGTCGAGAGCCCGATGAGGACGACGAGCATGCAGATGAGCTTCCCTGAGACGGTTTCTGACAGTTTGTGCAGAAATTATTTGGTTATGCAAACCGATTGTTGCAGCAGCTGTCCGAGTGGCTGGTCTCAGACGATCTTGGAGGTGAACATGCTGGATGTGGAGGTCCTGGGCTGGTGTGGTTACACGTGGTCTGCGGTTGTGAGGCCGGTTGGATGTACTGCCAAATTCTCTGAAACGCCTTTGGAGACGGCTTATGGTAGAGAAATTAACATTCAATTCACGGGCAACAGCTCTGGTGGACATTCCTGCTGTCAGCACGCCAATTGCACGCTCCCTCAAAACTTGCGACATCTGTGGCATTGTGCTGTGTGATAAAACTGAACATTTTAGAGTGGCCTTTTATTGTGGCCAGCCTAAGGCACACCTGTGCAATAATCATGCTGTCTAATCAGCATCTTGATATGCCACACCTGTGAGGTGGGATGGATTATCTCGGCAAAGGAGAAGTGCTCACTATCACAATAGTTAAGTAAACTATCAAAATCATCCTAATGACCACAGTGGTCAGTCCACTTACCCAGGAATTTTGAGTTGAACAATTACAAGAATATTATGTCTTTATGTTCTAATAATGTAAAAATTGTTTAGTAAATTGTTACCACAGAACATTTGCATAATGTTTTAAACATAAAGCATGTTATCCTTCTCTAAAATAATAATATTCTGGCAACATAAACAAATCTAACTTGCAGCTGAAAATATTTTAAGAACAGTAGGGCATAATGTTCTAACAATGTTATCAAAAACATTTTAGGAAGGTTATCACCAAACATTTTAAGAATGTTTTTAAAGAACGTTATCCTACCTTTCAGAAGAACGTTCTGGAAACCAAAAGAAAACTTCACGCTGAAAACATTCCTAGAACAATGAATGTAACATTCTCAGAATGTTTTTAGAACCAAACATTTCTAGCTGGGTTTATGGCATGGGAAGGACTGCTTTACTACAGAGTAAGCCCGCCAGTTGTTATGTTTCTGCCTACTGTAATGTCTTGACTTACTGCTGAATAAACCTGAGTCGTAAAAGATATCGACCCTCGATCATTCTACATGTGTCAGAAGTGACCGGTGAGTCACAGGAAATAAATAAGACAAAGTAAAGGAATATAGACGGCGGAATGGCCAAGTTAAATCCCCCAGCGAACTTTTCTTTTGATAAGCCGACTAAAGCCGACAAAGGCAACGCTTTGAGCGGTACAGACTCGCTACTAAACTCGACAAAGATGACGGGAGAGTGCAGGTGAGCTGCCTGATTTATGCCATGGGCAACGAGGCGGAAAACATATTTAAGTCGTTCACTTTTGCCGAAGAAGATGAGGGCGATGACTTTGCCGTTGTGGTGGGAAAGTTCAACGAGTACTTTTTATCCCGAGGAGGAACGTTATCCACGAGAGGGCATGTTTCCACCAGCAGGTCCAGCGGCCAGGGGAGAAGGCAGAGGGTTTCATCCGAGCCCTGTATGATCTATCAGAACACTGTGAGTTTGGCGCAAGCCGAGATGAGAATATCCGCGACCGAATTGTCGTCGGAATACGAGACAGAGAGCTCTTGCGCAGTCTGCAGCTAACGGCGGACCTAACACTAGCACTGACGACGATACGGACCGTCAGGCAGTCAGAGGAGGTCGCAGCACAAGTGAGTCTGCAGAAAGACACAGTGGGATCAGTACAGGAGGTGAGATTCAAAGAAAAAAATAACAAATGGAAACCTCAACAACATCAAGGCAAGTCAAAAGACAAAAAATGACAAGTGTCAATAACCTACTCAGCCGGGATCTATCAGTGGAGATGAACCTGGTAAGGCGTGTTGATGAAGTGAAATTCACTACCAGTGTACACCTTCAAGCCTATGGTGAGCATGGCACACTAAAAACTGAACCTGTTCAATTCCAATTAAAGGAGGCAGGGGGGGAGCCTTCCTCACTATTTTCCATGCTAACTCTTCACAAGGTAAACGTGTCTGAGTGTGCTCTATCAACCAAGTAAACTGCGGCCCCAACTCCTCCACGGTCATGGCCGAGGGAGGAGAGGTTGCGGTGCAGTGGCTGCTAACCAGAAAGCCGGTCAGGGACAGTGTGATGGGTTGTTGGACGACAGGGCGTGTATCCATCAGGGCTCCACCCACTGTACCCATAGAGTCCAGTAGAGGGCGGAGCCTGTGAGATATAACGATGGGTTACGTATTGTAACCCTAGTTATATAAGCACAGGCGGAGCCCTCTACTAGGGGCCCTGTCTGTCCTATGCTGCTCGCTGAAGAGTGTGTAGGATGACAGTCAGGAGGCGAGGCCGCCTTATATAGGGTCGGCTTGCGCGCGCACTCAGGTAGGCCCGCCCCGAGGGGGCGGCTACGTTTAAAGATATATCAGTAGGTGAACGCTTGCATAGTAAGGTCAAGGGGTAGTACCCATAGAGTCCAATAGAAGGCTCCGCCTGTGCTTATATAACTAGGGTTACAATACGTAACCCATCGTTATTATTCTTTTTTTCACAGATGATGTTTTCTTGGTCAGCAGATTGGCTGCCTTATTGTGCTTTATTCATTGCTACCAAAATCTATTAAAAACGTTCCTTTCTGGCCTGCAAAAAATAATTAGTCTACTGGATAGGTCAACTTAATCATTCCTGAAAATAATATTCAATTATCTCCACAGCAACTTCTAGAGCATGTCTCCTATTTTTAGCCCCCACTCCCCTCCCCCTGCTTTACAGAGATAGGAAGTTTGATCGTTTTTATGTCAAGCCTGCATCCCAAATCAACGCAGAGAGCTAAACAGTCCTCGGCAGATACCATTATGCCTTAATAATAGCCCTAACTCTCTCATTGTCTCTTCCTCTGACCGGTGCACCGCATATGAGTTCCTTCCTACTCGATTACGGCTCCCCTTGCCCACAGCTTTCCTCTACAGCGTTCCATTAGGAGCCTTTGACTCATGTCTTCAGTTAGTCTTAGCAAAGGCCAAAAAATAATAATAACTTCCAGCAAGTTACACATTGTCATTATCTCATTAATAAATGTGTTGGAGGGAGGGAGAAGAGGGTGAATTGTCTTGAGCTTGTAAATTGTTAAACATCCTATATGTTCTCATCGAGGTAAGATATCAGATACATAAAAACTCTTGAATGAGTTCCTCAGGCATAAGTGGCCCTACACTCTTAGAACCTCTGCTAAGGGAGGCATTTAGAAATAAATGGTGGATAACGTCACTTAAGTACTCATAATGCTATATATATATATATATATATATATATATATATATATATATATATATAATGCTATATCATAGCTATTATATGGAAAAACAGAGCAGTAAAATTGGCACAGAAACACAATCAGAAACTACAGCATGCACAGACATGTAAACAGACAAATACATTTGCAGCTCCGAGAGGCAAATCTGTCTCAAACACAACCTGCGAACTTCATTTCACGCCTAACCTCTCTCGCTCTCACCATCACCGTCAGTGTCTCTCTCTCCATCTGCGTCACTCGCCCCCCTACCTCTCTCTCCAGTCACATTAAAGATTTAGGGAATAAATAAATAATCCGAGTGTGTTCTGTGCTTCAGGAAACAACATAATTGTGGGAGGAGGGGGGAGGCACTGACAGTCATCACTTGTCCAGACAAATTATAACCTTTGAAGTTGAATTGGAGCAAAGTAGAGAAATGTTGCTCTGTTGCCAGAGACTGTGTCACATCCTAGAGAGGGGCCTTGCTTTAAGCTCAGCAGCATGCGTGCATACTGGCTCTCTGTCTGCCTCGCCCCATGCCTAAAACTCTGGGCTTCACTCTTTTTTTCCCCATTAAATGTCCCAAAAGAACTTGAGTTGTGTACTTATATTATACCAATTGTTGTTAACAATTTTCAAACCTAAAGAAATCTGTAATTTTAATCAAGGTAACAGTCGGTTTCACTTAAAAAGGCGGGGTTTACCCTCTGCGCATGCAATCAGCATTTTGTTTGTATGCCGGAAGCTGTTATAAACTTGACTATTTATCCTGTTTCAAGCCAAAGTGCAATTTGATTATTTTATATTATATTGTTATTTTTTAACCAGACAAAGGATTGAAGTTATCAGACTTTAGTGCTTAAAGAATCAAGCTGAGCGAACGTTAGTAGCAAATTAACAGCATTGAAAACACGAAGATTTTTAGCGGGAAATTGCTTTATTAAATGTTTTGCTGATTTTGAGGAGAAGATTAATATTTTGGCTTCCAGTGATAAACTTGTGGACAATGAACAATAAAATAAATCCAATCCAGGGGAAGCTGACTGCAATGATGTGATAGACGCCAAGAAACGCAATCTTTTTGTAATGTTCTGATTAAGAGACCCCTAGTGGCAGGAAATGTTGCGTTTCGAGCATTTTACACGTGCTCATCATATTTCTCTGTACATGTTATGCAAGGACCCCTCACTGACTATCAATGTGACTCAGCAACAGAAGGAATGAACGTGAGACTCAGTATGAGCCAGAGAGTTATGATGCCTGTAGAGAGTAATGTTGGAACTAATAATCTGTGACATTTTTCATACAGTGTTTTTGTTTTTGGTATCACTAATTCTAATTCACTAAATCATATAGCAGATGGGTGACAAATTAAAGGAAAAACACCATTACGTTTCCAGAGCGGCTTCAGTGCTCCTTGGCACAGATTCTTTGTCTTTGGTTTTCTACTCAAGGTAAGAACGACATTCTTCCAAAAAATAAACACGTGTTTGTGTTTCATGATGGTGGTTGAAAACAAACTCTCAAAAGGGTTAAACTAGATTCGCACTGGGAACTGCCACATATCATTTGATAGATGTTTTCTTCCTTTCTAAACCATTCCACAGTAAACATATTTGCACTGGTACGTATGTTCCCTTTAATTTATTCTGGTCTTTTCTTTCATTTGTATTTCAAATGCCCAGGAAAGGAAGCAATTTGCTGTTTTAAAATGCAATGTTGTGTAGGGTTGCCAATGTAATGAGAGTAATAAGGGTATTGCTTCCAACAGCATTGATTTCCTAATACTAAATTAAAGAGGAGATAAGCAAAGACCCTAAGATGTCCAAACTCAAAGACTATGCTGCTGTCATACTGTAGATGTTATGCCGTCTCAAATAAAAATATTTTTCTCCACAGTCCAAATAAAACCTCTGTTAATTGTGGTGAGAAGCTGTTCTATCCCTGCTTTATATTAAACATTAAAATTAAATTCCTCGTAAATTAATTAAAGCAGCTTCAATGCAATGCTCACCTCTTCATCACGCCCCCTGTGGTGTCCAATCAGCGCTGATCAGCACCATCCAGTCACACACAGGAAACGGCAGTGCTGCTGGAGATCCAGCCAGGTGTCGTTCTTATTGGAGAAAGGCTCATTTATGAAAGGGTGCTCTCTTGTGGCCAATGGGAGTAAAATATGACCCAAGGATGCTGGAGGGAGAGATTGACAGGAAATAATGTGCTCTCATAAAAGAGAGGCTGGTGCTGCTGGACATCTTTTTATAGACTCAACATAAGAAGATAAGCTGCCCACAGAATATTGACATATACGGGCATTAGAGTTATTAGACTTAAAATGAAACATATATATAGATGGATAGATAGAAAGGGAGAGAGAAAGGTAGATGGATGAATAATAGAATAGTAGATGGATGGATAGATTATAATAAAAGAAACTCACATCCTCACTTCTCTCCAGTCAGTTCTGAATCCGGAGCGCTGCTGTGCGCTATAGGGTCCGGGTTTTCTTTTTCTCTCCTCCCATCTTTTTCCTCCTTGCTTGCCACTACTTTACCTTCACTTGTTCAGTCTTCACTCTGAGAGGAGGAGGAGGATGGTTTATGATTGGCCAGGCGGGGACTGGTAGTCCGGAGGCTGACATTGTGTTCCGCGTTGATCCCCGTGTTCTTGTTTACACCTTGTGGACGGGGACGAGACACCCAGTGGCCCAACAGAACAAACTCGGGGGTCCAGTGTGCAGAAAAGCTGGCTATCTGACAGCATCTCCTCCGTGGTTACTTGTTTTCTATTTTCCCAAACCACAAGTTTCTCTTTTGCTGGGAATCGGAACTCTCCCACTGCGTTCAGAGCAGCAATGCTGCGTCAAACTTTTTGGTGACTTCTGTGGCACCTTACGGCTCCCAGGCAAGCAGGGTATGAGTCCAGCTGGACATGAGATCTACCAGGAATAACAGCGGCAAGTTGTTTCTTTACATCCACAGGGTCTGATATTTACGGACCGCTTCAAACTTTGATTACGGGCGGAAATTACACCCTCACATTCTGCTTGGTGATGGATGTGTTTTGAGCGTTGCAGTCTGTTTGCGTAAACAGTCAACTATTTACCAAAAAGACGACATCCAACATAAATTACTGGACTGTTTTGTATTTCTCCTTTTCCTGAGAAATCTGTCAGGGGACTTTGTTTGACGAGAGCGACTTGCTGTGTGAGAAGCACCGCAGGTTACGCTGCGTGGGAAACCCCGGGACGCTCCACTACGGCGTAGCCGGAAAAGATGCTCTCTGTTCGGATACAGCGTGGCCAATGTCTCGGTCCTCTGGTTCTTCTCCTCCTGGTCGGGAGATATGTCGTGTCTGGCACTGGTAAGTTGTGAAATCAGTTGTTATTATTTTTGGAAACACTGTATGTGACATGGTGCAACACTGGCATATTTACACAGCGAGTTTGTTTTTATTTAATTTGAGTAGGCCTATATCAAGTCAAACAACAAGAAAACATTCGGATTTTCCACTTTTTACTAACCTCAATGTTACCTTCACGCCCTAACTTTTGCTCCAGGCAATTTAAAGTAGGCTACTTGGACTCCAGAGAGCACCCATAACAGTGCAGGGATCTAGATTCGCCTGCTGACCAGCACTTTCTTTTCCCCAGTAAAGTCTTCAGTCTTACAGTATAGACCCGAGCTCAGATCTCTCTTTTCTTGAAGCGGAAAAATCAAACTCCCCCGGTGCGCAGGGAGTAATTAAGGTTTTGCTCCATGCCTTCTCAGCCTCTCCAAAAAAATAAAAGAAAGGCCTTGTGAAAAGTAAGAGAGAGTACTTAAAGCGCTTGAGGGGAATTAATCATACAAAAATCTCATTGCAAGATCTACATTGAGTGTCTGAGGTGTAGAAGTTGTGTCTGAAAGACTACACCCACAGGATCATAAACCATTGATTATTTTGTAATCATTATTTTATTGGATGTAGAATTTCAGTCTGAACAGGACATGCTTTGATCTGGGAAGAGCATATTTCTCAGAGTTAATGCCTTCAAAGACTGCAGCAGCTCTCATGCAGACAAAATCACTTGGTACATAGGGCAGGTCACAGTTGGTGATCTGAGGGGACAAGACCTGGACACCAAGGTGACACCCATTATGAATGATTTCTCTCAGTGTGGCCTAGTGGTAGGCACACCTGGACCTTTGCTCCCCTCCCTTTGCCTGATAAGATTGAAATACAAGGCAGAAATCTGAGGCTTTAGTGGATTGAGGATTAAGCTCGGTTTACAGTAGGAAAAAAAAGAACAATGCGAACAACAATGAGTGCAGACTCTACACATGCATTGCTAAAAGTCCACTGACTCTGGTGAGGAAGTGCATTTTTTACTTAATGACAGCAGTCATCTTTTCTAATGACACTGACTGTCTGTCCAGGTCTGTGGTCATTTCTTTGATTGCCAATAAGAACCCACCGCCGTACCTCCCAAGGTCCTTGTGTGTATTATTCCCTGAACAGGCGGAGCAGAAAAGCAGCTTACGTTTATTAAAATTGTGGAACATTCTGAAATCCTTGCATGAGAAATGAAAATCGTTCACATGAACAGTTGAGGATTGCAGTGAGGTCCTGTTAGGGGAGCAGAGCCTGGGAGGAGGGGGACGGCAGGGGACAATAGCTCAGTGTGCCCCAGTAAAGTTTCTGTCTGGGCGAGAGCAAGGCAGAGATATATTTAGGGAATGCATGATGGGACAGACAGATTGCATTTATCTTCTCTCCACTTGTGTGTATACCTTTCCTATGCCGCCTTCCCTCAGATCCCTCCTGTCTCGGCCTCTGCCTGCATTGTGGATGTGCTGAGCTCACATTTCTGCATTGGTACTCCTCTTTCTGTGTTGACATACGCATTAATGACCCAGACTGCCAGGAACACTTGTCTGGAGTAACTACCCTGCTGTCTGCTGCCTCTCTCTCTGGGTTTGTTATTATTAATGACTTCATCAGAATTTTAAAAAAACACACGGGAAATTTGCACAGTTTGAGACACATTGAGATCAAATGAAGACAATCTGGCGATGAGGGGGGGGGGGGGGGGGGGGGGGGGGGGGGTGAGGCAAGAGACCAGTGTCCAGACTGGGAGGTCAAGCCAGGAGGTGAGCGAGGCTGAGGGTAGCGAAGAAGCAGTTGAGTGTTCAGAGTCAGGCAGCGTAGCATGTCAGACACTCCCAAAGAGGTTGGACGGATAGTGACACCCCTCCATGATGTGCTGTCTCATTTGTGTTTAGTGTGGGAATCATCTTTCTCTTGAATAACAGCACAGCGACACTAAGAAGACTCTATGTGAGTTAATAACAGGCTACTAAAATCTTTGTAGCCCTGCTCTACACTTTGCTCCGAAAAATTCTGCAATTTTCAGCCAAAGTATGAATTTTAGATGCATACAAAGAAAGACACGGCTAACCTCAAACAAACACCAAAGCAGAATCGGCTTCAAAGATGCTCAACAGATTGGGTGTCAGGTTAGATTAAAGTGTCTCTGAAACATGTAGTCATAACAAAAGTGCTGCCAGGCTGTTGCATCTGCAGAGATTTGGACAGGTGGTTGGGCACCGTGATAAATAAACACACCGACAGCCCTCTTTAGGCCAGCCCACAGGCCAGACTAGTTCCTTTAGGCAAGTCCTGCTGGCAGACCAGACCGGGCCACATGCTGTCCCGGAGCAGTGCATTAGTTTTATGACCGTCAGGCGGCAGGGGATGGGATCGCTGGCCAGCCACTGCCCTCTCTGCTGTATTATTCATATGTGCAAAGTGGTCTGTGTTAATATTTAAAATGTGCTTATGATGCTCAAATTCTTGACATCAGAGACAGCAAAGGACGTGGGAGGAGAGCAGTTGCGCGGCTCTTATTGGCTTAGCTGACCCGGATGACTGCAGGGGGTAGTGAAGGATTTTAGGGTACCAATAGGCAATTTTAGACAAGATAAAAGAGTGGCAGTTCGAGCAAGTGTGCCAATTGCGGCCAGGGGCTATTGCAGAGGTGGTGTGTGAACCAAACAACAAGAGGGGTTACGCAGGGAAATGCTATCCATCTGAAGAGGAAATAACAGAAAGAGAAGATGGAAGATAAATGAATCAGAGAGACACATTGAGATAGATCGAACGCAGGGCATGGCTTTTAAATATCCTTTATGAGAAAAGAGCGAAGAGGAAAACTCCATAGCAGTGGCATTCAAGCGTCATTAAACCTCTGGCAAAGGCCAGAGAATGAGGCGAGGTGTGTGTAAAAAAAGATTAAGAGAAAAGCAAGTGATGTGCAGCAGGAACCAGGTTAAAGCCAGCAAGGCAGAAGAAGAAACGGTTGTTCAGGGAGAAAGATATTGTCGAGGAGGGGCGGTGGGTGGAAAGTGAAAAAGAGACACACAAATCCACTTGGGGGATGTTTTTATTAAGGCTCTTATCGATGGAGAGAGCTCACAGTATTAAGAGTAGACATGTTTAATGCTTTGCCAATACTTTGCATGTTAGACCGGACCATAAATCTCCAGAAAACGGCAAGGGCTCTGTAGGAGGCAAAATGGCGAGGTGAATGGAAGAAGGAGCTGACTATAAAGAATGAAGAGAGGAATTGGCAGAAGAAGAAAGTTAGAGCAGAGATTTGCAGACTTGAGATGAATATGGTTTTAAGCACAGGTCATTATTTTCTTCTGCAAAAATGAAATGTTCCCCAAGTATTAAGAATCAGAGGACGTAACATAATTATATAATCAATACTACTAAGTCAAGCAACTTATTCAAACTGCGCATTATTTAAAAAGTGTTCATCAATTGAAGCAGTTTGAATATTTCATGTAATGCCACCTTGGATTCTGGTTGAAAAATGTTTTGTTTATCTCACACCAGATGGTCTCTCTTACCTGGGTGCCTTCACATAAAGCAGTGATAAATGCAGGAATGCTTCAATTTAATCCAAACATTTAAAGCCATTGATGTTTGAAATTTAAAAACATTTCTGACCGAGCTATTTATCCCAGGGTTAAACTCGTTTTTTAAAAAGTTTTTTATCACTCATTGACTTTGAGGCGATATTTTCTGAATAAAACACAAAGAGTTTAGCACAGGCAATGAAATAGCCCGGGAGTGTGTTTGAGGCAAAAAAGTTAAAGTTGGAGTGAGAGAGGGGGTTGATGGATGGATGGGCCGGGGGTGGAGGAGGGAGAGTTTCGGTGGCAGATGGGAGCTGAGTTGCTGCTGGGCTGGCAGGACAGGGCACCCCCTGCCCCTCCAACCTGCCCTGTGGGGGGAGATGGGTGGGGCAGGCAGGGAAACAGGAAGAAAACCTCTGTGGGGTTCCATTGTGCTTTAGATGAATAGGAGACTCCACAGAGCTTTTTCAGCCCCTTTGTGTGGGGTAAAGGGGGGCTGAAACAGAACACACACACACACTCAGAACTCATTCACAACAGGACCTACACTTGCATTTATGTGTTTGTTTACGCTTCCTAAGATGGGTGTTACTGTTGCATAACACACAGGTTAGTTAGGATCAAACCTGCTTGTTGTCTCTTAAAAAATCTCTGAATCTCATTACGATTGATATGCAAAGACAGTGACACCTGACATGAAAAGTACAGCACACACACAGAATCCCACACATACACCCACATATGCAAAACAGAGCCACATCCTCCGATGAAGAGGTAGTATTTATTTGTATAATGGTGAAAGACCCGCTGGGTCACTTGGGCGGAGTGAGAGAGTGAGTGCAGGAATTTTCATTTAAGATCTCAGCAGCACTCTCGGCATCGTGACCAATAGGATCAGGATTCACTACGGGGGGTCTTGCCAGATCCTGAACAACCCCCCCTACCCTAAGATACATACACACACACACACACACACACACACACACACACACACACACACACACACACACACACACACACCCACACACACACACACACACACACACACACACACACAAATACGCACACTTGGTAAAAGTGGTAGCGCTGAGGTCCATAGATCAGACGCAGTGTCAGCACTTGATTGGCTGTGCTGTGGTCCAGCACTCAGCGTGTGTCTTATATAAAAGGGAGGTTTTTCAGACCATGTATATTCCCCTCAGCTTCTTAGCAGAGGCTTTTTGTCTTCAAAAGGCGGTTGAGCCAAGTCCTCTCAGAGCTTAGACCACAGCCAATCTGTTAATGCTTGTGTTTGTGTCTGTTTGTATGTGAGTGTGCCATGTGGGCTTAGCTTACTGGAGGAAAATTCAGCTTAAAGTGTGTTAAAATGTACTGCATTAGGGAAGTGATGGCAGTTAGTGTTATTCTGACTTCCTCCTATGAATGTGGCATACAAAGCTAAATTCCCCCACATCCACATTAATAAATTGCCCCCAGTCTCCCTTCCTTCAATCTCCTGATAGTCTCATCAGGTGTATTTATAGCTTATAGGCTCACATATACCAACCTTTGTCATTCATATCTCTCACACTCCATCATTTTTCCCCCCAGCCAGCTCTCTTGGCGGAGTTTGGGAATTGCTCTTTATAAGGCACTGTGAAGAATCCCATTTCTCTGAGTGTAACGCTTATTAGGGTCCCATCTGCCCTCAGGGTACTTATGAATGTCGGGGGTGTTTGGGTTGTCGTGAGTAGGTAAAATAGGGGGGACGAGGGGAGCTTTGTCATGACTGTGTAAGTGGATGTGGGAGCCACTTGGGGCTCGTGCGAGGTGGGATGGGGCTCTTAACATTGTGGAGCACACACACCAAGCAGCTGGTGTGTCTAAAGTAGGGGAATGACACACAGACCTCCCCGGAGAGATGGCGGATCGAGCATACGTGTGCATATCTCCGGCTGAGAGAGAGGGAACGGAAATGATCTTGCCTCCTTCTGTCTGCATGGCAGGCAGCTAGGCAACAGCAGGACTTTCAAACAACTTACCATTTCTTTCTTCCCTTGGGTTTTAAATCAAGGCGAATGATTGCTCAATGAGAGTATTTGTTATTTGTGAGTGTGTGTAGGGTTGTGTGATTGGCTGCATGTCAGCAGTGCGCTGCTGGGTGATTTAAGGTAGTTGCCGTTGTGGAGTTAAAGCACCATTTTTTGTCTCTCTCCCACCCCGTCAGTAATGGATCAGTGATTGGCCACTTAATCAGAGGTCAACACAACAGACCTCTCCTTGCCTTCTATTTGCCTGTTTTCTTACTTTTCCTTGTCTTTCCGTTCTTCTTCTCTCCCCTCCTCTCTTCAATTAAGCTTTAAAGGGCTACAGGGCTAAAGAAAAGTGTCTGCTATGCAGTATCTAGCTTCATCCTCCAAACATATGCAGACACATACAAGCACGTACAGTAGGGGCAATAATCCTGCTTCTGCTCAAGCACTCTTGGATCACAACCATGGCAAAGAGAAGAGTGAAAGAATGAGATCTGCCCTCATCCACTCTCTTTAATTCCTCCACCCGTCTTCAGCGCCAGGACTTAATTCTTACTTCTCCTCCAGAGGCTTTGACTGGGAGGCTCCTAACACAGTAAAGATTCTGTTCTCGCCTTCGATGCATGTCTTAATCAAGGGCTGACAGGCCGTTCTTGGCTCCAGCTTGTGGTGTGGGCGCATACGCGATGGGTGCACACTGATGGAAAGCAAGCCTTATTACTTAGGTATTACTCCCTTTTCTGCATGGGTCACAGTGGGGTCACACGCCCAGCCTCACTCAGCACACAGCGCGCGCACACACACCCATCTCTCTGGCTCTGGCAGGTGCTCTGATTGCACAGGAGGAAACCTGGTCTATCCTCCTGCTTCATGCACCCTGCCAGGTGTATGGCAAGTGCTCCACAAAATGCCACCAGGCGTTGGTCACAGAAGAGTCAGGAATCACTTTAAATGAGCGCCATGTGTGAAGTACGACGGCTGGCCTAATGTGGCAGATGTACCTGCATGTAATTAAGGTTATATTTAAGTGCATGAGCTCACACGCACGCATCAAGTGTGTCAGCGGGTGTGTGTTTCAAGCCTCTTACCTGCTGCTGACCAGATGGGCTCAACAGCTGACCTCACGCTCACCTCTTCCCGCCACTCCGCATAGATTAGCTGGTGAGCCGAGCTGAAGCACAGTGGCATTATGATGGACACTTCGACTCCCCCTCCCCCACCCCAACACACATGTGCGGCCCTCAATCTTTACGTAGGATATTTAGGTGATACGCTGTGTGTGTGTGTGTGTGTGTGTGTGTGTGTGTGTGTGTGTGTGTGTGTGTGTGTGTGTGTGTGTGTGTGTGTGTGTGTGTGTGTGTGTGTGTGTGTGTGTGTGTGTGTGCACGTGTAGCTAGTTGGGCAGCGCCCGTGGCCGGCTGTTTATGGGGATTATGAAAGCAGATGGACAGCCATGCTGACTGGTGAGGGTTCATTAACTCTGGGTGTCTCTGCTCTGACTTCGCTCTCGCTCAGCTTCACTTGCCTCCAATCCTCTCAACAACAAGGTGTGTGTGTGTGTGTGTGTGTGTGTGTGTGTGTGTGTGTGTGTGTGTGTGTGTGTGTGTGTGTGTGTGTGTGTGTGTGTGTGTGTGTGTGTGTGTGTGTGTGTGTGTGTGTGTGTGTGTGTGTGTGTGTGTGTGTGTGTGTGTGTGTGTGTGTGTGTGTGTGTGTGTGTGTGTGTGTGTGTGTGTGTGTGTGTGTGTGTGTGTGTGTGTGTGTGTGTGTGTGTGTGTGTGTGTGTGTGTGTGTAGGCAGAGCAGGTAGAAAAAAGCACCTCACGCAAGCAAAGGAAAGTCTTATAGACGTTTATCGATCGGGATATATATGAGCTTGAAGTTTTTAGCTTGATTGGTTTATGTTGTAGCGTTGCAGCGCCAGTGGCTGCCACATCTCTGTTTTTGCGCTGTCTGACGTCATCATATTCACCTGCTTCTCCCACCATAATTCTTATTGCAGCATTCCTGTCATCTGTGTCAAAAAGAGGGTTTTTGCAGCAGGGGAAACATGTTCCACGTAATCATACTAGTGCCGGCTGACGAGCTATGATCTAGTTTTGATGCAATACCTTCAGCAGAACATCATTTTCATGGAATTTCACTGCCGGGGGAGATGAATAGGTGTAGTTATAGTGGGTCATTAAACACTGAGCGGTGTCTCTCTATGTCTTTAGCTTCAACCTTCACGCTGCAGCCAGCTCCTGCCCTCTTTGTCAACGGCTTAATAAAAGAAACATGTATCACTCAGGGACAGATAGGGAAAGACAGACAGACAGACAGATTCCTGGACAGATGGGTGGTTCAGAATCCCTCAGAAGCCCCCCTAATTTACTACTGCTAACTCGTATTTAACATACATACATGACATTGTCATCCAGCTCTCAAGTATATTTCCCTTAATGTTCCTTAAATGATTATCAATTATATAAAAAAGTTGTTGCTTGATTTTCTTGTGATAAACCACTTGTAAATAAAGCCCTGTTGTGGCATGGCATGACTCTATAGTCAAGGCACAATTCTGTAATTGTAATGCCCTTGGTTACTTTTCATTGACATTAACCTTTTGATGTAGTATGATGAGAACCAAAACTATTAAAAAACAGCAGGAATATCCCTCACATTAGCACCTCAAATTAACCGCAGGGGCACAGGGAGATCATTAACTGGTACCTTTCTGGAGTTTTGCACCCTGTGCCCTTCGGAGTATAACATACCTGTAATGGAAAAATGGTTTACAGCAGAACAGAGTGTAACTTCTCTGCTGCTCTTTAGCCCTTTGTGATGAGTTGAGGGAGCCTTTTTTTGTTACATTTAGGCTAGAAAACTATGAATGGCAGAATGAAATGGAACATTTATGTGTGCATGTCAACGTCCACCCACGGCTCTGCCACTACCAAAGTGTGTGTGTGTGTGTGTGTGTGTGTGTGTGTGTGTGTGTGTGTGTGTGTGTGTGTGTGTGTGTGTGTGTGTGTGTGTGTGTGGTGTGTGTGTGTGTGTGTGTGTGTGTGTGTGTGTGTGTGTGTGTGTGTGTGTGTGTGTGTGTGTGTGTGTGTGTGTGCTTGCATATGCGGGCATGGTCTGGTAAGTGTGTGTGTGCTGAGATGCTGTCGCTTACGGCGCTTCTCTTTATGCTCTTGTGAGCGTGAGTTTGTGAGTGACAGTTATACAGTGGTGGAGAGTGTGTAAATCTCCTTTCCTCTAAAGCTCCCAGCAGAGGGCCTTACATTAGCACAACAATTTACACATCTGTCCTGAGGCGAGTAACGGCCAAGTCTAAGAATAATGAAAGTCTCAGTCAAAGATGGACTGTGTGTTTGTGTGTGTGTAAGAGAGGAAGAGGGAGAGGTAGGGGAGTCTCTGTAAACAAGAGACAGTGGAGGTTTATTAAAACCCCACTGCCACTCACCATCCTTTTGTCCTTCTATTTTCTGTTTCCCTCACCTCATCTCCCCCTCTCCTAGCCAGAGGAGCGATTACATGCCTCTGTCTCTCTTGTCTTTCATCTCTTTCTGTGAAGAGGAGAGGAATGAAGGTCCTCTGCAGCGTGTAATTACATAGAGAGATCCTGGATGAGGGTGTCTGTCTCCACAAACAAAAAGAAGCAACCCCCTCTCCCCCTAAATACCTCTTGATAGGGGGAGATCTAAAAAGAGACATTTAACTACCTTTGATCCCCAGCAGGGCCCTTGTCTTTACCTGCCACTTATGGAAGCCTAATAAGTACTATCACAAGTGTATTTATTTCATTAGAAGCACTGACACTAACATATGCGTGGCTCAGCTCCAGCACCCTGGGAATGAAATACACAGCTCCTCCATTCATTTTAAGCACAGAGTCATAATCGTGACACATTTACAGGCCGGTGTTCCAATCTTACCCATGAGTCATATTGCTGAATGATTATGGAAGGGTGGATTTTTATGGGCTTACATTGGTATTGGCTCAAGCTCTAATTGGCCCAAAGCACATTTGCATTCTGGGAAGGTAATAATGGGGCTCTTTGGAGGCACTTTCAATGAGAAATTCATTGCATTATGACTTAATTCTGCTCATAGAAGTGCTGATGCCTCCAGATGGCTTTTTTACTGAGTTAGATATGGCTGTTTTGTGTGCATGATCTTACACTTACCCAATTATTTGGGAATAGCTAACGTGCTAGCAATGCCATTGCTCTCTTGTTAACCATTTTGAATTATAATGTTTTTATTGCTTTCAATTCATTTGTTGCCACAGAAGAGAAATGCAAAAAAGCTAGCTAATATGACATGCTTGCAGAAATGCAAAATGGGAGTTTACACTAATAGGTTGTTTGTCATGAATCTAGTGGACAATTAAGAGTTACTTTGCCCCTCTTCTCTGTATCTAAATGTATGATTGAGTGTTATGTTGAGGGAAACAAACAGAGGTCATACAGTGGGATTTTAAAATGCCCGGAGGTCACTGAGGTCAAGCACCTCTTTGTCTGAGAGATAGAGTAGGCCTGAATGTGTTTAACGTGTATTTTTACTTGTGTAAATCCGCCCCCATTGAAAGAGACTTCACTGTTTCTCTGAACTCACTGGGAGATGAAGTGAGCGCTCTGGTGCAGCTCAAAAAGACCTGGCGTCAGACAATAGACTGGGGTCTTCTATTGCACTTAACTGGAGTTGCTGAATAGAGCCGGAGTGGTGCAGCCATGCAGCTGCTGGACAATAGCCAGCTCAGCAGAAAGGCAGCCGGCGACCTCCAGGTCTTGTCCACTCTGATCCCTGAACCCTCGCCACACAGAGTCAGCACCAGAAAGAGACCCTGCAGTAATCTGAGCAAATCAACCAGAGAAACATTTTGTGTGCACTGTTCAGCTTCTAGTGGCTGCCATAACAGGCATAGTTATACATTTTCATCAATATCCCCTTTTTTCCGTTGTGAGTCAGATGAGTCATATCTGTATGAGAAATGTGGACTAGAGCTGGCTTAGTGTAGCATAGATTAGCACAAACATTGAAGGCAGGGGAAACAGTTAGCATGGCGTTTTCCAAATGTTGCATTCCAAATGTACTCAGTGAAGTATAGGTTTAAAATGAACTCATTCGACTTCCTTTGTTCTAAAAATACAGAAACACAAGTACATAATTGCTATCAACCCACTAAACACTCCCACTGATGACATTTAGTACACATACACAACTTATAATTTAGCTACAGGTGGTTACACTTTATACTTTAATCCATATTAGCCAGCAGGTGACACGTTGTGTTACATGACACACTCGTCATTTACCCGGTAGAATCACGATAAATGCTATATTTAAATCATATCTGCATTTTCGCTAGTTTTTTTTCACTTACACATTCATTATACATCTGTGTCACTAGCTTAACTGAAAATACAGAACTTGTGCACATCACATGCATTATATCATTGAATAAATCTGAATCCAATTAGAAAATGAATACACTCACTTTGGCTTTATTACTGAAAATGTTTTCAGGAAACCACCGCACTGAATCTTTGTTCGAGCAGTAAATAGAAAACATTTTATTCTACTTTAATAATAGTACCTCTCTGAGCTGCAGACATACTTTCATTTCCCAAAATAACTCCTAAAGTACATCCAAAACACAACTTTACACAAATCCCACGATCAGGAAAAAAAAATATCAACGCACGGACGCTTCAGATCCCAACCCTGTATTTGATCACTCGCGACCTCCCCTCCTCCCCATTTGTGTATATTCTGAGGATTATTCTGACCTAATCTCTTTAGAGCATAATTCAGATTAGATTGTGTGTTATTATTATTGCTATGTCCATTCCCTACTGTCCTGCAGGGATTTCCTGACTGCTGCAGTGCTTCTGTGTTTGAAAAATTGATTAAAACTGCTGACCACCGCCCTAGATAGCGCAGGATCTGGAAAGTGGATGAAAAAACAAAAGCAAACACAAAGATATATTGCTGCATATTTTAAAAACATGTTCTCTGTAATATGGCTGTACATGCTCAGCTGCAGCGCTAACGTGGAAATCCCCTTTTCATGCATCTATTTAGCATTTACCCTACGTTAGAACAGCAAGGATATTCTCATTCTGAAAAGTTAAACCGTATAATGAAACACAAGATTTGACTCTGCTTAGCAGTTAGAATCTGCCTTAATAGCCATAACATTCTGCTTATAAACCTAAAGCAAAAGTCTGTATGTGTGCAGTTAAAGCCAGGGCTCCATCTGTATTTGTGCTGCCATATCGTCTTGAAATTAGCCCAACAATTTTATTTGTTATGTTTAGTTGCATTTCAAGATAGTGTTTAAACACCATCTGCCTCTTACCTACGTCTTTACGCTCTCAAATCTGAACCACAAAAAAACCTTGAAAAATATTACAGTATATGCGTTAAATTACAGTGAATTAAAAAATTATTCAAACATGTACCTGCCATTCATAATGTGTCAAACAAACGGTGTGTCATTTCCAGTGTTTTCATTTTTGTTATTTTTCTAATTGAAATTAAACCATATTTATAAAACACATTGTATTCAGTCTTTGTAGCACAAAATAAAACTGTACTCCTTTGTGCATGTTCTTTTTTACATTTCTACCTTTCTACCTCATTAGAGTAATACTTTTTTTAAGTCAAAGTGCTCTCAAAAAAAAAGAAAGTTGAATACATTATTGCAACAATAAGCACCTCACACAGAAACAAAACACACACCAGTCCAGGTCCCTCAGTCCCTGAAATACATGACCTGCACTTAATGTCCTTCCAGTGCTCCCCTTTCCTTGCTTGTTTTTCTTAATTAAGATGAATTATAGAATTGCATTGGGGAACGGGGACAAGGAGGGTTTATTGTGATGTTACCCTGAGGCACTCAGTCAATGAGTTGGAGAAAGAAACAGAGTGCTGTGGATATTTTGGTCCCTGTGCCTCACACCCCTCAGAGTCCTAATGGACCACCTGATATGCAACTTTAGCGCAACGTAAGACAGCCCTTGCATGTGCGTAAGAAGGAGAGACAGAGGGAAGAGGAAGTGGAGCTTGGGTTTATTGCTCATATGAGGAGGTGGAAGGAGATGAAGGAAGGGAGACAGGGGAGTCGCTGGGGCTGTGTTTGTGCTATCAGTTTGGGACTTGAAAGAGCTGGCTGCAGTGTACATTTCATTACTCTGTTCTCCTCCTGAGGCCCAGGTGTGTGTGTCGCAGAACCTTCAGTGGGCAGCAGAGCACCAGATGATTAGATGAGCTGCACCCCAGCAAATGGATGCTATTGATCTCCACACCTTGTTATATGGACCACCACAGAACAGGAGTCTAAAAAACAAGACGGCATGATGAATCTCACACGTCCCAAAATTGCCTTTTCTGCTGGGCGATCTTTCTTACTTTTTCATCCTCACACTCCTTAAGTAGTATAGCTTCACCTCATCCCATCCACTTTGCTGTTGTCACGTCGTTCTGTTCCTCTTTCCTCCTTGTTTAATTTGCTCCTCTTATCGCTTTCAACGTCTCCACAGTCGTTAAAATGATTGGAGACTGTGTAATGTATATTAATGTGCTGGTACTTTTAGAGGAAGTTTCGCTGTGCATGCTATTATATTTCATGGGGAGAAAACACAGTAGAGCGCCTCTGTGTCTGGTAATTAAATTGAGATTGTGATCTGTTGTTTTTTCTACATGCGTATGCAGAATAGTCGTGCTCTGTGTATCAGAGAGGCCACCTGTGTGCGACTATAACAGGTGGAGGTGAGAGGTCGCAGAGGCTGAGAGACCTTGGGTCGTCATGTCAACACACGTCAACAGTGTAGCCAGTAGTCTTAGTGCAGCAGAACCATAATTATAATTTTGAACGCTAGAATATGGAGTTAAACGAAGGGCAGCAACCTCGGATTTGCACTGGATAAATAAATTGAAATGTTACATTTTGATGTTATGAAGGCACAATTGTGAGCTATTATAACAGAAACTGCAACATGAATACTCAATGTTATTAACCAGCTTCAGAATGGGTTGATAACACTGTTCGCATAAATTAAGCTATTTTCAGAGAAGCTGCACATAGTTTAATTTTTATTCACATCAATCATTTGCTGTTTGTGTTAATGTCTGAGGTTAGCATGTTAACTATTCAAGCTGTTTTATAGTTGTGCATATGATGCAGTTTATAATATTAGAATACCCTCAATTTCACATGGTTTCTGTAATCTCGTCAGCCACCCAGACACTTACATGTTCCCCAGCACAGCTTCTACACACACACACACACACGCACATGCACACGCACACGCACACACACACTATATGCTGGGTCATTGTTGTTGTGGGAAATTGAAGTTGTGAAGTCAGTCATGCTGAATAGATTGTAAATTGCGGGGAAGATATAAACACCTTTTATGTTTGCAGCCTGCCATTGTGCTTCACAAATGACCCAAGTGACCGCAGCCATATGAGGGTCAAGCTGTTCTATTCTTATCGTTTCCAGCACAGTGGGGCCCATTCAAGGCTTGCCGCCGTTGCTCTATGGCCCATAAGTATTAGGTAGACATATCTAGCGGAAGTTATTAGAAAGTTTTCCCTTCTGTTACAGCGCCTGAATACTTTGAACTGAAAGAGATTGTGGAATTTTTGAAACTTCTTTTACTGAAGAAGCTATAATCAATATTTTTGCTGTAGCAATCGACAAAATGATGTGTATTGCGCTAGTGCTTGCTTGCCATGCTTACCCCTTCCATCATGTTTCATGAATGTCAGGAAAGCAGTTTTTCTGTTATCCTGCTGACAAACAAACAAACCCAAATCATATCGGCCTTTGCGGTATGTTGTTTTCCCTCAGAAATCTTTTGTGTTGCTATCGAAAGAACTGAATAACATTAAGCTCCAGGATTACTGCTTATGTTGATTGTCAACCATCTAAATCTTGTTCTAGATTTTTGTTGAAATATCAATGCTATCCACTAGCTCCTCCTCTCAAGCTAAATCGAGACAATAGACTGTATTTCAGTGAAATCTAGCAAATGTGTGTGGGTTTACCCCCAAATGACCAAACAAAATCAATCAGTGCATGTTTAATGTGGGAATCTATTTAAGAAGGCTCCTGTTCAGTACACACAGGACTTGGTCATTATGGTGATTTACTGACTACTTGCACTAGATATGCAGCTCCACAACTTCTGGCTTTTCAACTTTATAAAAGCAACTATTGTCTTAGCCTTTTTTGAAACAAGTACAAGCATTCTCTCTGGTACTGTAAGTCTCTTTGGATAAAAGTATCCACCTCTCATCCTAAATAACAGATGAATGTGGAGCCGGGTAGAGCGCACTGTTTGGCAAGAGTTTATTTGCTACCTGTGTTTCACTTTAGTGTACTATGAGTCTTTGACGGCGCATCTTTGGCTGGCGTCAGTGCTATGAGCTCAGAATACTCAAAGCGATTATACAGAGTTAATCTACGTGAAGCAGAATAATCCAGACTGCAAATGGGGAGTGTGTTTTCGGTACGCATGCATGTGTGTGCGGTTCCAAGCCCCTCTGCGTCGTCTGTACACATTCCACAGATTGCCCCACAAAATCCCACACAAAATCTAATCAGATCATGGGGCGTCCCATATGTTGCATTGGTGCCCTTGTTAATGCTGTTTGTGTGTGGATCCAGCGAAAACACAAACAGTCCCTACCTGTTATACTTTTCTTTCTCTTTTGTTGTCCCTCAGCCTTATCCTTCAAAGCAATGGATTAAGCACCTCACTTGCTTCCACCTTGTCACATTTAAGGCAATGCATTTGCAATAGTCAGATTCTGGGTGCGTACGTTGTGTTTGTATTACTTTCACCCAGTTCTGTCTTCGCAGGCCTTTGCGTGTGAGTCCATTGATCTAGTCTCAGAGCAGCTCTTTCCTTGACTTCACATCCTCAATAATCAATACTGGTCCTATGAATCCAGGTCATCTTTGCTCCTGTGGCTTCTCTCTCTCGCTCTCTGTCTTTATCAATCTCTGTCTCCCTAACTCCCTCTTTCCCTCTCTCACTTGTACTCTCTCTCCGTCTCTGTCTTCTTCCTATCTATTCCTGTCCCCTTTTTCTCCTTCTGTCCTCACGTTCTGTCTTCCTCCTCCTGCTATCCTTATCCTGAAAAATGACTTTGCCCATCTGGACAGAGCCCTGCACGGCCGTTACACTATTAGTCCTCGTGTGGCACTGATTAAAAATAGATCAGTACTGAGTCAGAATTAGTCAAGACTTTTTTTTCTCTCCAGCCTCCTCCTTTCCCCGCTCCTTGTATGCTGAATTCAATTGGCTAATGTTAAAAAATTGATATAAGATTAAAGTAAAAATAGCCATAAACGACCCACTCTTCCCTTTTTGTCTCTAGTCAGGGTCTGTGTGTGTGTGTGTGTGTGTGTGGGTGTGTGTGTGTGTGTGTGTGTGTGTGTGTGTGTTGTGTGTGGGTTGTGATTGTGGTGTGAGTGAGTCTGTGTGTGTTGTGTGTGTGTGTGTGTGTGTGTGTGTTTGTGTGTGTTTGTGTGAT